>NC_092814.1:352597652-353290152 GCF_023375885.2 Dermacentor andersoni
TGACCACGCCTGCCTTTTCTTTACAGACAGAAGCGCGAGTTGCTACCACAGTTTTTGTTTTAGTTGTGCAAGGTGATTTTCTAAAATACCATTCAGCAATTGATAGTGCAAATGGTTAGCATTATGTGCAAAAATGTCGTCGAAATCAATCTTAGCTATCAGAGTTAAGCGCGAGACACATGGTGCAATTTTCCGTGCGATGTTCCGTACGGCGAGTCGTGTGCGACTTTCCGCATACAGCAATTCGGCACACATGGTGCGAATTAGCGAGCGGCTGGTAGCGTCGCCGAGAACCGGCGCCCCTGCGTGGAAGTTGGGAATGCTGCGTTACTTCGAACAGAAAGTGAAAGCAACCGTATTTGCACAGCTATATTGTTTGAAACAAACGATGACAATATAAACACGTGTATGCGAGCACTGTAGACGCGTTTCCGCAAGGCCGCGTTAGCAGTATCGGATCCGTTGACAGCCGCCGATGGCCAGGAGCCGGCAGGAATATAGGTCGCCGGGCCATCGAATCCGACACCGGTGGCGCTTGTGACACGATCGATTGCAGCTCGTATAACGAAGCGCCTATGTTAGTCGGCACAACGCGTACAAAGTTATGTCACGCTTAAATTGCAGCACATTTGATTTCATTGGCGCCGACAGAAGCGAACCAGCATGCCAGACGAGCTTGCGATCGCTGGGATACGACGTAGGCCTAGCTCGCCGGTCGTCTATCCGGGGCCGAGGGTCCTTGCGATGATTCCGCAGCTCGTAATAAAGCGCCTAAATTCATCACCACAATCAATTCCTGAACATTTATGTTTCTCTTAAGTGAAAATACGGTTAGTTTTCTTGGTGCCGTTAATAGCGATGAGTAAACACGCCAGTCAGGCGAGTTGCTTCGTATACAGACGATTGCTGGCGCGTCTGCGGTGACCGCGTCCGAGTAGAAATCACGCCAACGATTTACTATTTCGCACAACGTTTCATAACAGGCACTCTTTTGAGGTCACTTTATTCTAGAAGTTACTTCGCGCCAGAAACAAATTGTAGCCGATTTATGTGCCGCCGTCATCGGCGAAAGAGGCCCACGTTTCGACCGGGGAGAGAAAAAAAATAACAGGCATGATTGGAGCGGCGAGGCGCCCGCTCGCCGGGTCTACATGTGGCCATGACGTTGACGCTACCGGCACTGTCATTGGCTGCGGTCGTCCGACCGATGCGGCAGTCGCACGACCACGCACGACAATATTCAGCAAGTTGGTCGCATGCGCGGCGTACGGCGGATTTGGTTGAGAACCTGTTGAGTGCGGCTGCCGATGTGAATGGTCGTACGACCGATGGCACCCAAAATCGCACCATGTGTCTCGTGCTTGAACCAAATCCGCCGCACGCGGCGCCGAAGCGCACGCCGCGCATGCGACCAACTTGCTGAATATTGTCGTGCGACTGCCGCATCGGTCGGACGACCGCAGGCAATGACAGCGCCGGAAGCGCGAACGTCACGGTCACGTGGTAGACCCGACGGGGCGGGCACGCGAGCGCCTCTCCGCTCCGGTCATGTCTGTTTTGTTTTTTCTCCCTGGTCGTAACGCGGGCGGCGGCACATAAATCAGCTACAATTTGTTTCCGACACGAAATAACTTATACAATAAAGTGACCTCGAAAGAGTGCATGTTGTAAAACGTTGTGCGATATAGTCAATCGTTGACGTGATTTCTAATCGGACGCGGTCAGCGCAGACGCGCCAGCAGTCGCCTGACTGGCGTGTTTACTCATCGCTACTAACGGCACCGAGAAAACTAACCGTATTTTCATTTAAGAGAAACATAAATGTTCAGGAATTGATTGTGGTGATGAATTTAGGCGCTTTATTACGAGCTGTGGACGCATCGGCAAGGGCCCTCGGCCTCGGATAGATGACCGGCGAGCTAGGCCTACACAATCTCCCAGCGATCGCAAGATCGCCTGGCATGCTCGTTCGCTTCCGTCGGCGCCAATGAAATCAAATGCGCTGCAATTTAAGCGTGACATAACTGTGTACATGTTGTGCCAACTAACATAGACGCGTCGTTATACGAGCTGCAAGCGATCGCGTCGCAAGCGCCACCGGTGTCGGATTCGATGGCCGAACGAGCTATGCCTCCCGGATCCTAGCCATCGGCAGCTGTCAACGGAGCCGTTACTACTAACGCGGCCTTGCGGAAACACGTCTACAGTGCTTGCATATATAGGCGTATTTATATTGTCATCGGTTGTTTCAAACAAGAGAGCTGTGCAAATACGTCTGCTTTCACTTTCTGTTCGAAGTTACGCAGCATACCGAACTTCCACGCAGGGGCGCCGGTTCTGGGCAAAGCTACCCGGCGCTCGGTCATTCGTACCATGTGTCCCGAATCGCCGCATGCGGCAAGTCGCACACGACGCGCCGTACGAAAGATCGCACGGAAAATCGCACCATGTGTGTCGCGCTTTACAGCGGCTTATTAAGCCTATCGGACAAAGGTGGATATGTAATGGGTCTAACATAATTTTCAAACACACACATACACACAAATAAAGAAAAGCTTGAAGGCACCGTAAACGTGGCCACTGACATTGAAAAACTGAGTTGAATCACTATTGAAAGCGTACTGAGATGTCCTCTGTGGGAATACGTAGATATTTAGAAAGGTTCGCACTGGTAGGATATTACAGGCCAATGATGATATTCTAATTCTTATTTTACTTTTCCCTATTCTTCTGTGGTATGTGCTGCTCTCCCGATACATTATCACTACATATCATCGGCTGGTCATCAGAAGGTTATTTGGAAGGGACAAAATCGTGCGGAAACTAAGATAACCACATTAACGCGACTATAGGCCTGCTTCACAGGTCGTTGTCCGTCTTAATTTCGGTTTTGTCGTATTCACTGCGTCTTCTTTCTTTTTCTTTCCTTCTGCGGTAAAAATCGTCGGGACAGCTTTGTTACCACTACGCCTTCTCATTCGTGCCAAAAATGATAACGTTACAGAGGAAAGGCGACGCTAGAAACTTGTTTTCAGCCCACCGCGTCGAATGTGCACAACACCCTCTGGACCCCCTCGCCGTCGTCAGTTTAGCCACTTGACAGCTGAAATTATCCGTGACTGCCTACAGTAGCATTCCAGAAACTGCAGCGCTTCCCTTTCTACTGTAGTACTGCAGGGGGGAGGGAAGAGAAGAGGCAGTTCCAATACTGAAGTGGCGAGGGGGGGAGTTTGTGAGAAGGCAGGAGAACTGATAGTTGGGCGAGTTGGTACGAATTCATAGTAAAATATTTAGCGCGCACAATTGACAAGGACACAGTGAAGCGCTCGTGTGTCCCCCTTCACTGTGTCCTTGTCAATTGTGTGCGCAAAATATTTTACTCTGAGTGAGAAAGCAAGAAAACACTATTACTATACGACGGCCGTTGCGGGAAAACTGGATAAGCTTAGGCTGAAGGTACGGGAGAGTACGTGTCTGCTATTTCTGAAAAATAAACACCATGCGAATATGCGAAGCGGAAAACTACGCAGGGCGTGCAGAAGCATAGCCGGATAAATTAAAGCGCATCGCAGGGTCCAGGCGACACTACGAGACCAATCGACCGCCAAATCAACACTTCTGTGCCCGCCACGGTAGTTGTGCGGCTATGGCATTTCTAGAGGTCGCGGATTTGATCCAGGTCGCGGCAACCGCATTTCGACGGAGGTGAAATAGTAAAAGCACGTGCACTTAGATTTTGGGGCACGTTAAAAAGCATCACGGTGTCAAAATTATTCTGCAGTCCGCCACTACGACGTGCCTCCTAATCCGATTGTGCTTTTGGTGAGTACCAGCCCCATAATCCAATTCAAGTTTAATACTTCTGCCACAATAAGATATGCCATGTGAGGCAATAACTATAATCAATCCCCGCTAAGGTTACAAAATATGGCGCTCAACTACGCCTCAAACAAACACCTCTCCCTGCGTGTTCTGTGTACTGCGTACAAAAACAGCACGAAATGTAACGTTTAACATGAACTCACCACTGTCTTGTTAGACTAAACGTTGAAGAAATTAAGCTTAGCCGTAAACATTACCGCTAAATATAGTGAATCAAAGCATCGAGCATGGAAAGCTTCGCTTACATCAATTACCAATGTGAGTGGGATCTGCACAATTTTTTTATTTATTTACGCGTTTTGCTCAGCTTCACTGAGCGAGGGATAGCTGTGATAAAGCTACGGAAAATCGTACGCAAAATAAGGTAACCACATTAACTCGACTATAGGCTTGATTCACAGGTCGTTGGCCACCCTAATTTTGGTTTTTTACGTATTCACTGCGTCTTCTTTATTTTTCTTTTCTTCTGCGGTAAAAATCGTCGGGATAGCTTTGTCACCACTACGCCTTCTCATTCGTGCCGAAAATGATAACGTTGTCAGGTTAAACTACTAATTGGCTATCGAAACGTGAAATAGTCAACGAAAATAGCAGGCTTGAGCCACCGAAGTGAACCCTGCCTTTAGTAGGAAGCACTTACATTGATGGTGAGACCAATCCGAGCTTAAAGCAGCAGGAACTGCACTGCCTTGCTTGCTTGCTTTCTGTCCGTGGATTGCCCGTCGTGTTCGCCTTCTTTGCTTTCCGTGCGCGACGTAGCGCAGACACACTATTGGTGTTTGGCCGACGTTAGGATCGACCTATCAGGTTTGAGAAGCACCCAAACGGGCTTTCCCACGTCAACATAATGGCCCTCTTCTCCGAATCGACGATAGCTGAATAAAAAGGAAAGAAGACAAACTAAAAGGCAAGAAGACGCCACCTCCCCCACCGCTCTCCACCAGCTGATACAAGAGGGGAGACGAAGCAAGACAAACCGGAATGCAGGAACGCCCCCCCCCCCCCCCCTCGCTCTCTCCTAGCTGACACAAAAGGGTGGACGGTGAAAAGGACTTCTACGTCCACGGGCTCCCAAAGAAGACCGCGCCGACAACAGGATCGCCAGTGAGAAGCTGGCCCACGTGTTAATAGCACCGCCCGAGACTCAGATGAAAATCACATCCATGTACCAATAAGTGACTACAGTGATTCTATGCCCACCTTACTCAACCCCCATGTAGGGGCCTTGTAAGGTATATTACAAATAAATAAACTAATTCATGCTGTTGGCGACTAAATTGGTCCTGATAAGGTGCTCGAAGGACTGGGCTGGAAATAATTAGCGATACATGTATTCCAGTCAATTTAGTTTCTTATTATAAGACATATGGACTGAATCAGGGTTCTGACACGATCTAGACGATACGTGTTGGAGTTGAAACAGCGCAAGAACACAGGATAAGTCAAGACCAAGGATGACAAAGCGCTGCTCTAAAGCCATTGTTATCGTGTGCTGCTCGTGGTACTCTAGCTGGTGCTGTTATTGCGCTTTTTAAATCGGTGAGCATTTTTATTGGCTTGGATCATGAAGCTTTCTGTGGGGTAAGTATCTCTCTAGCTATCTATATATGTTTATATCTAACCATTTTCCCGCCTACCTGGGTCAGTAAGTGACAGTAAGTAAGTCACAGTAGATGCGGGAGTGGGTAGGTAGGTACCACTGTTCGAGGAAAATTTTGATGCTCATTTGGAACACTGGGTATGTAGCACTCAGTCTGTGCTGATGTTCAGTAAACCTCTTCGTTGTCAACTTGGTTTCTGGTAGGTACCAGTGGGTGCATGTCGCTCTTCTATGAGCATTTTTGACGCCAACTTGGGCAACGAGGTGTGTGCCAATTGCGAATGTGCAGCTCTACAATGATGAAAAATATCCCTTAATTTCTCTCATGCAGAGTGGAATCGAACCTCGTCGCGATGTTCCTCGAGAACAGCAACCCGAGGCTTCAGGAGGCCGCGCCACAACTGCACTGCGTATGTGCCGCTTTTCAATGAACGTCTGTCACGGCAACGTTTTCATGTGTCGGATCTATAACTCCTCTTGTCTTGCACTCTGTGCCGAGTTGGTTATTGGCATTGTGTAGTTTTCGTCAGTTTGCTGATTACTGTATTTACTCCTTTTTAGAGCGCAGCTGTTAGGAGCCCGTTCGTGCGTTGAGCGTCGGCGTGCCGGCGGCAGGGTACCGTGAGATGGGAAGGGTTAGGTTCGTCCGCTGCGTCAGTGTCTGCAATCAGTCCACAATACCAGCTCGTGTGACGGGTATCGCTGCGTCTGCAAGGGCCGATGGCATGCAGCTACGAGTAACGCTCGATGTCAGGCTCCCTTGGGTGTTGTCACCGCTGACACTGGTGGCACGATTTCCGCGCGACGAAGGGCCGCATCGTCGTTCGTAGAACGAAAGGCTGAGAACAAAAGGGTATCGCCACGGCGACGGTGGGTACGAGATGGCGCCAGAGTAGCGCGCGTCGTCTGTATGGAAACAAAGCGCTCCATGAGCAGCGGTCTGTCTGCCGCGGCTGCTATGAATCGCGCCCGTGCGTCACCCACATGCGTCTCGCGATATCCCGATTAGCATGTGCTCTTAGAAAGTGTACGCAGGAGTCGATATCGAACCAGCTTGTTTTTACTTTATATGTACAGTGCACCTAAATCGCGACGAGAAACCTTCGGACATCTTGTTTCGGCCGCCAGCAAACAAGCCAGAATATTTATTATTCTGGGAGATTTCAATGCGTCCCACCCAGCCTAGGGGTACCAACAAGAAACTCCCAAAGGCTGCCGTCTAGCCCACGCCGCAAGCCTTCATCGATTCATTCTGCTGACAGAAACCGACACACCAACTAGAACGGGTAACAGCGTAAGCAGGGATACTTGCCTCGACCTAACAATGGTCAAAGGGTTGACTCAACGCTCCTGGAACAATATAATGGAGAACCTGGGCAGTGACCACGGCAATATAGCCACAGAAGTCCAACTGCTGGCCATACGCACCCAACAACTGCAATTAAAGTAACCAACTGGGACGCTTTCCAGCGCAGCGGATCCAAGTCTCAACAACACGTCACGCCATTTCTACACGAGTGGACACAACAGCTGCAAGAAAATTTAGCGCTGCCAGTAAGCAACTCATTGCAAAAACGCAGACACAGGATGTTGACAGAAATCTGCTCCGCCTCTGCGATGCTCGAAGAGGCCTGACCAAACGATGGAAGAGGCAGCGGCACAACCATAAGCTGAAACAAGAAATATTCCGCATCACAAGAGAAGCGGAAGAATACGCCACCAACCTCACTAATCACAATAGACGCAACCTCTGCGACCGCCTTAATGGCAGACTAAGTACATAGAAAACGTGGTCCCTCCTCAGAGCACAGGTCAACCCAACGCACCCAATGCCGTTCACACTATCATCCACAAAGAACAAATGGATGATGACGCTCTCCTTCAAAGACTGCAACAACGACATATTACTGCAGGTCACAGACAAGAGTACGAAGACTATTTACACGAGGAAGAAACCCGATGGCACGGCGATATTACAGAGACAGAATAAATCGCAGCCTTACACGGCACAAGACGTAACACGCCACCCGAAGCAGGCGGCATTCATTATGCACTACTACGAAACTTCGGCGATCAGGCTGTACGGCAACTCACTGCATATTACAACGACAAGTGGAAAACGGAACGCTTCCACACAACTGGCGACACGCCGATATTACCTTAATTTCGAAACCCGGGAAACCATTGTCCCTCCAAAATCTCAAACCCGTTTCCCTGACTTCCTGTATCGGCAAACGCATCGAGCACGTAGTTCTTATGTGCTTCCTGTCTTATCTCGAAGCGAACCAATCCTTCCGTATTCGCCTATCGACAACGTCTGTCTGCGCAGGACATAGTCGATCCTACAACTGAAGGAGGATGTTGTGGATGGTCAGAGTACAGCTGAAACAAGAGCAATTCTGGCGTCGGACCTCTGGCGTTGGACTTCGACAACGTCTCAGATCACCTCATTCTAGTATCTTGCATCCTCCCGATGTGGAAAACATATCTATGATCATATCCGAGCCTTTTTCTTTGAGCGCACGGGCCCCTTCGGCCTAGGTGAAATTCGGTGAGATATTGTTACGTGAAACGGCACGAGGCGAACTATTTACAGTGTATTTACAACGAGGAACACAGCAGCAACCAAGATGGTGGACTGCCTGCCCACCAGACAGGCCGTCTTCATCCTCATCTGCTCCAAGAAGGATGTTTCTCGGAATGAGCTTGTTTCCTACAGCAATACCCCCGGCGGTATAAGAGCGCCGTCTCAGTGCACTTTAAACACTGGTTTTAAGAAGGAGAGCGGCATGCTTTCAGTTTGCTGACGTGAACTATGTCACTGGGAGCGATCGTAGGCGGCACAGTCAGCGAGGCGGGAACAATCTCGTTGGTGATCTCCGTGACCTGGCGGACGATCCGGTAAGGGCCCGTGTACCGAGGTAATGACTTATCTGACAAGCTAACACGACGGAATGGACACCACATTAGATCTAAGGCACCGGGTGAGAAACGAATGTCGGCTGTCATAAAATCCCTTCTGGATAGCTTGCGAGGCCGACAGCTGAGTGCGGGCGATCTGACGCGCGTCATCAGCACGAGCGATGGCATCACGTCCATATTTGAAAGGCGGCGCTGTAGCAGCCGGAAGGAGGGTGTCCAGTGGTAACGTCGGTTTACGACGATAGAGCATATAAAATTATGAATATCCGGGCGGTGTCTTCACGCCACGTATTGTAGGCGAAGGTTACGTAAGGTTGGCGAGGTCCCAGTCACGGCGGTCAGATGAAACATACACCCGCCGTGGTTTCTCAGTGGCTATGGTGTTGGGCTGCTGAGCACGAGGTCGCGGGATCGAATCCCAGCCACGGCGGCCGCATTTAGGTGGGGGCGAAATGGGAAAACACCTGTGTACTTAGATTTAGGTGCATGTTAAAGAACCCCAGGTGGTCAAAATTTCCGGAGTCCTCTACTACGGCATGTTTTGGCACGTAAAACCCATTAATAAGATGAAACACGTTGAGAACATGTCCGTGAGGGTGCCATTTATGCATTCAGTGAGGCGATATGTTTGGGGATGGTAGGAGGTGGTCAAATTGGGCTGCGTTGAGGAGGAGCGCGAAATATCGTCGATTACACGGGACAAAAAGTCGCGGCCTCGATCTGTGTGAAATTGACGAGGGGTGCCGTGGTGTAGAATAACATCGTGTAGTAAAAGATTGGCAACGTCCGTGGTATAGTGCTGGTGGGGAGCGCTCGAGTGATTGCATGCCTGGTCGCATATGCTTTGGCAACGGCGACGAACTTAATTGTTGCCGGATTTTGACTCGGGGAAAAAGACCCAGAAGGTCTAAACCAACACGGAAGAAGGGTTCGGTCGGGATGGAGAGCGGCTGAAGCTGTCCATCAGGGAGTTCGGCAGGTCGTTTCCGACGTTGGCATGTGAATTTTCGGCAGGGATCACCGATGTGTCACTTTGAACTGCCTGTGCGTGATAATTTTAAAGCTAAACGAAAAAAATGATATAAATCTTAAACAAATTCTGGGAGTATAGAAATAAGGTGGTAGCAAAGAATTTCAAGAACACTCATCCGGAAGTTCATTTCTGTGTTACGGCATAGTGCCAACTCGATAGTTGTTTCCATTATTTTTCTTCAGTACTTGTTCCAGCGAATTAAATATTCCGCCGTACGTGCCGTGGTTTCTTAGTGGCGTTGCGCTGCTAGGCACGAGGTCGCGTGCTCGAATCCCGGCCGCATGTCGATGCTGGCGAAATGCAAAACCGCGCGTTTGCCATGCATAAGGCGCCCCTAAAGTACCCTATAGATAGAAAAAAAATATGGTGTTGCCTACGCTCTTCCTGCACTGTGCACAAACCCTGTCTGCACCCCCCCCACCCCTTCTTCTTTTCCCCGAGACACAATGAGCCGCTGTTTCGCTGTCCTGGAAAGTGGCTTTCTACCGAAACATTCGGGTTTCCAGAGAATTGAAACACGCGAGGTAGGGCGCGCTTCCAGGAAAGCATGAATGGTGAGCAAAATGAATGCATCCGTTCTTTTTTTTTTTTTTTTTTCAGCAGATTGGTCGTAGCTGTGTGTGGGCGATGCTTTCGTGAGAACAAAGGGGACGGTTTCCCAACCCTTTCCTGAACGGTACTAACCGGTTGATCTCTTTTTCTCGTCTCTAACTCCCGGCTCCCCCGAACGTGGCGGAAAGCAACGTGTTGTGCTCACCCCTAAATCACTACCACTCTCGAATCCCGGCCGCATGTCGATGCTGGCGAAATGCAAAAACGCGCGTTTGCCATGCATAAGACGCCCAAAGTACCCTATAGATAGAAAAAAAGCATGGTGTTGCCTACGCTCTTCCTGCACTGTGCACAAACCCTGTATGCACCCCCCCCCCCCCCGCACTCCTTCCTCTTCTCCCCGAGACACAATGAACCGCTGTTTCGCTGTCCTGGAAAGTGGCTTTCTACGGAAACATTCGGGTTTCCAGAGAATTGAAACACGCGAGGTAGGGCGCGCTTCCAGGAGAGCATGAATGGTGAGCAAAATGAATGCTTCAGTTCTTTTTTTTTTTCAGCAGATTGGTCGTAGCTGTGTGTGGGCGATGCTTTCGTGAGAACAAGGGGGACGGTTTCCCAACCCTTTCCTGAACGGTACTAACCGGTTGATCTCTTTCTCTCGTCTCTAACTCCCGGCTCCTCCGAACGTGGCGGAAAGCAACGTGTTGTGCTCACCCCTAAATCGCTATCACTGCTATTACTGCACAAGCGGGTTCCAATAAGTGGACGTCTTGTTTTTGAAATAAAGGCGGGAATGAGTCTCTGGACCAGGTTTTTCTAATGAAAACAGCCTTGCAGCGCACCCAATTTTCCAGACCACAGCAACAATTATGCGAAAACCATTGGAGACATTTGCATAGGTAAAGCGATAGCTCCACGGTTAAAATACATTTGACGCCTCACGCTCATGACGTGGCTGCAGCTTTCCTCTCACTCCGAAGTTCTTATCGTTTTGCCCCACGGCTACAATTCAGGACAGACATTTTTCAGCATTTCTTTTATTTCATGCAAAAGTGAACGTGTAAGATGTTTATGCAACAAACTGGTGTTTTAGTGCAAGATATATCGGGGCTTTACGGGCGAACACAACAAAAGAGATTGTGTTGTGTGAGCGCCTTTGTCTTATTATATAAATTTTGCACTAAAACATCAGTCCGAAATATCCTACCAAGAAAAACTTAAGCCACAACTTAAGCCTTGCAACGTTAGGCATTATCACAAGGTTTTTGCCATTCCTTCCGTACCATTAATAATGAACGCACATAACCCCCCCTCCCCCTTCTCGCTATGTTCTGTTGGCAATAGTGTTGAGTGAGTATCGGTGGATGTTTGCTTATATTGGCGACCTACGCAAAGCTGGGAAGGCTACGCTAACTACGTCAATGGTAAATCAAAAAGAGAGTAGCTGCATTTGGAATTTATTTCTCAAACAAATCCACACCATGATCGGTGAACGGGTTGTCATCGCGGTGTACTGCGGAGAAGTTTTTCTCTTTCTTTTTTATTTTCGGTTAGGGAGTCTTCACAATTCACGGCGCATGTTGGAATGGCCAGGGAGCGCAGCTGAGACAAGGCCTCGACCACGACTGAGCAGTACTTGCACACGAGCAAGAAGTGGCTCTTCGTCAGGCTGAGCTCGGAGAAGTTGGCGAGGCACGTTCGGAGGACCTTCGACATTGGTTTTAGGAATTCGGGAGCACCACTCTGCAGGCGTTCGAGCTGGACCTGTTGCGGCGGCGGCAGCCGAGCTAGTGAGAGGGACGTGACGTCGTTCCAGTGCTCCGGGTGCTTGGTTACTCCGAGGAAGCGGCTGACGGCTTCCGAGTCGGCTTCCACAGCTATGACCGTGCGGCGCACTCTCTGAAGCGACGTCCTCATCTCTCGAAGGTCCTCGAGTCGTATGAGGCTTTGTGAGGCTTTGGGTACGAGCCGGAATTGGGAGGAGGTAACCGCTCGCAAATGTACTGGAAGGTGCGCAGACCGGGCCTGGGTGTCTTCATCCTGGTAATGGCGTCGCCCATAGGCACCTCTACGGCGTCCTTTCGTATGACATGAACGTGCAAGCTCTGCAGGCTGTGTCAAATTCAAGACGCCCTCCAAGAAGTCGGCTGTAAGCTGCGTCGCTGCAAATTCCACGTACATGGACTGGAGAGTGTTCAGCTGGCAACACGTGCTGGCGTCCCCCACGGCATCTTTCTCCAGCCACCACTCGTAGCCGCGGTCCTCGTAAAGTGACCACTCTAACTTCTTCACCTTTGGCAGCCTCTGTGACAGCAGTCGAAAAAGCACCGGAGGCTCGATGACGCAGTTCACAACGCGCAGCTCCTCGGTGTTCTCAGAGCTGGCGACAAACCAAGAAGAACGTCGGAGGTAGGGTAGAGCGAGGCAGTCAGTGAACCTCAGCTGGCGCAAGTTCTTGATGTTCACCTTTTCGCAGTATTCACCAAGCGTACATTTATCCGTTCCAGGAGTGAGCGTTGCGGCCTCGACGACTTGCTCGCGGTTAGCGACTCCCGTGAGCTCAGCTGCGGCCTCGGTGGGAGCGTGGCGGGAGCCTCCGTCCAAGAGTTGGAATATCAATTCGCACGCTACACGCAGGAGTCCGCCGATTAGCTCACTCCCGAGCGATGGTTTCGTCATAGTGAATCGCTTCGATCACTGCCTTATCGTTTGCCTTGGTTCAGTTGCGCGCTTTCTAATTATCCTTGACTAGTCCGGCAAAACGCATTTTCAAAATGCCGACTCTAGGCGCGAAGTCGCCTACGCCAGATGAAGTCTTGGTGGTGGTCGCTGGCCTTTCTTTGCAAGGCACCACTTGCCAAGGCGTCCAGTTCTGGAATGTGGAATAGTTTCTCTTACAGACAGTACCGACTTTCTGTAGACGAAAGAAAGCGTTCGCTAACGGGGCACTTATGGTGCCTTGTGTCAACCCAGTCATAGCTGAGATAATCCATTAGGAACCCTGCTGCCGTTTCGCTGCTGGCAAATCGATTCAGTCCTTCCGGACGCTATAGAATCTCCGAACCAGTTCACAAAGTGGGCAAGATATACGTGCTCACAACCAGTTTCAGGTGAGTTACCAGGAAGCGAAAGCTCATTTCGCTATTTATTGGCGTCTAACAATAGCGTGAGCGCTGCATTTGGGACAATTCGGACTGAATCGGAAGCAGTGACCGCAGCGACATTAAAAAGCCGCTGAAACCCAATTCTCTACCCACCATTAAGAGCGTGGTGATCACTTCTTACGTATGTAGGATGTTCCCGCTTGCTTGGAAACCCGTTTGTAAACCTCTCTAGGATTATTGGCGAAGTACAGATTTCCTGTAGTTGAAAGGTGCTCATGGGGAAAGGTGTAAGCATCCACGCCTCCACATGCTCTGTTGCTTAGGGGGTTAAAGGGATTAGTGAGCCCACCCACATTCTTGAGAGTATTCATCCTCCCAATGCGATTAAGTGAGCCTCGCTTTCACGATCACGATAACAAATATTTGGATGGACGAAATTGGCAGCGCCACGTTTCAACCCCCCTCGCCATTTAAATATACACTGGTACGTGACCCGCTGACCGGTATAATGTGCTGATTCTATTCAGATTCTTCTTTTCTAATTTTTTTCTTCAGCGGTCCGAGCTGGTCTCTATAGGCGTTATTCCTATGAGACAAAGTCGTCCATGAGACAAGGTTATGAAAGCGACAAAATCGTACGAAAGAAAAATTCCTGCACATACCCATCTTACGATGAATGCCGACGCTAATGCGATTACCATGGAAGCAATGGAGTCAGACACCATACTGTCATCGCAAATAAAAAAAGAAAACGAAATTATGCAGTCTCACGTGCCAAAACACTGATCTGATTATGAGGCGCACCTTAGTGGGGAACTTCGGAAATGTGGACCCCTTGCGGTTCTTCAACGTGCATCTAAATCTAAGTACACGGGAGTATTTGCATTTCGCCCCCACCGAAATGTGGCCGCCGTGGCCGGGATTTTATCCCACGACTGCCAGCGCCGAAACGCGTCATGTATGAGCCGTGTACTGCAATCGGGCTCCACTCTCGCGCATTCCACTGGACACGCTGCGCCATCTAGTGGCACTGCCGCAAAGTGCGTGCGTGTCTGTATGTATATTGAGACAAGATTATCCGAATATCTGTTACGCGGATGATATTCCACCCCACACCGAATAAATTTTGAAGTTCTTTTTCTGACTGAAGAGTCAGAAAGTCAGTTTATGACAAATGCCGAGTGACTGAAGCTGCCGCCAAAGAGGTTCATTGAAGAGCGGCACCTACCCAATGTTACGTACCGTTACGACTGAAATCCTGCAAGCATCCATTTAGTGTGGTGCGCTACTCATGTGTGGATGGTGCTGGCGTGCCAGCTCCAACTGCAGTAGGAAATTCTACTCGTTGAGACCATTGTGTATGGTGCAAAGCAGTGCGTGGTTCAACGCTGGGTCTCGGCAGCGCCCACCTGCAAAAAGCCACTTGAAGTCCCAACGTTTGGATGAAAGGACCTCCTGCTGACGAGTTTATCTTCGGGTTTAACGGTTACCAGATGATCTTTCTACATTAAGCCCAACCTTGTCCGACAGGTGGCGTAGCGAAGCGCTCAGCTCTTGAGAATTATGCTTGGGAAGGGTGCAACAGAACTAAGTCACAAAGAAAGGGTGGGGGAGTTGGAATGCTCAGCCATCAGGGAGCCAAATGATAACGAGTAAATTGATAATGTCAGGAGCATCTTTGGTTATCAGAAACAATGATTGGAAAGAAACTTGGCTGGGCGTTACGTAAATGCGGACCGTATACAATTGCACAGAGAAGAATAAAGAGTTTGGGGAATGCATAACTGCTGACATTAAGGCTTTCGGGAATGAGGCCGAAATTATTCTTTTAGCTGACAAGAATGCCCATATTCAGGATTTCTATGGCTATACGGACAACAACGGGTAGTCAATGCTAGACCTTCCTGAGCAACATAACCTCGTTATCGTGAAGACAGGCCTTAAGTGTGAATGGCAGATCACGTGAGAAATGGGAAACCGGCAATTTGACCATTGATAACTGTCTGATGACAGAATGAATTCATGATAAGTTGAAAGAAAGTGTCATTGACGAGGGAGGGTGCAGCAGCACAGGGAGTAACCATAAATGCATCATTTTGAAAATGGAATATGTAGTTGGGATAGAGAGCAAGGAGTGCAAAATGGGTAGTGCAAATTTGAACGCTGAACAAATAACAAACATAGTCGCTAGAGTCTAGGTAGAACTTGGAAAATCCCCAAGAGTTGGAATATAGTGACCTTCTAAGTGTAATAACAACAGAAATGCCGAAAGAGGAACTACATGTTCGTTGGAAAGGAAAAAAGAAACCGAAAAGCTGATGGAACAGAGAGATACGACAAGCGATTGCCGAACGATGAAAAGCATCCCGAGGCCAGAGGCAGGCAAAGCCGCAGTTACCTCAGGATGAAGTAGCCAGTAAATGGGAAATATACCGGGAGAAGAAGTCTGTGGTTCAAATACTGGTGCAAGCAAATATAGAAGGTGAAAGTGGACGTTAGTATTCAGAAATACCTAAGAAATACAGGGCCGCACCTACAATATTTTGGAACCACATAAAATTATGAAGCAGGAATTCAACAACAATACAACAACATATCCTAAACGAAGATGGAAATAAACTGGAAGGGGAAACGGCATTAAATTACACCCGAAATCTAACAGCCGAATCTTTTGATGGCAATTACGAGGTTGTATTTGAAGAAAAAAAGAGCGTGAAAGAGAACCAGATAGAAAAGGAGCGGGTGCTGACAATTTTCAACTGCATGGAAGAAAGCCGAAGAGAAAATTCCTAAGCGCACAGCCACAGAGCTAGATGAGGTTCCCGTTAGGTTGATTAATAAACTAGGACCAAAAAGGAAGCTATGGTGAGAGCAGTGGAAAAAACTTTCAAAGATTGACCAATACCAGACAGTTGGCGACAAAGTAGAATGAATTTAATTTATAAAGGTAAGGGGGAGAAAGATAGAATTCACTCGTATAGACCGCTGACCATTACATCGGTAAAATACAGGCTAGCAATGCAGGCAATCAAATAAACCTGCAAGCATGGACAGAGAATAATGGCATTTTTGGAGAACTTCAGAATGGCTTCAGAATAGGTAGGCGTTTGGAAGATAACATACATGTTCTTACTCAGTGTATTCAAATATCAAGAGGAGAAAGCAGAGCGTTAGATGCGACCTTCTTAGACATTAAAGGAGCGTATGACAACGTAGACCGCAACATATTGTCGGATATTCTGGAAGGGGAAGGCTTAGGTGGCGATTGTCTACAGCTTTTGAGAGAGATTTACCTGGAAAAGGCCGTTCGCGTTGAATGGGAAGGGATGAGGAGCGATGAGAAAGTTCATATAACAAGGAACTGAGGCAGGGGTGCCCTTTATCCCCGCTGCTGTTTATGATGTACATGGTGAGGATGGAGAGGGCGCTAGAAGGAAGTAGTATCGGGCTTAATCTCTTATGCAAATAGGAGGGTACACTGGTAGAGCAGCAACTTCCAAGTTTATTTTATGCGGACAACATTGTGTGGCTAGCTGACAAGCAGAGTGACTTGCAACGTCTGGCAAATATCTATGGACAGGAAGGCGAGAATTTAGGTTTGAAATATAGTGTTAGAAAATCAGGGGTTGTGGTATTCAATAAATACAGTGAACAGACAGTGGCAATACAGGACCAGGAAATAGCATCGTACATGGATACACGAAGGCGATAGATATATGCAAGCATAGGAAAAAACAATAACAGTACAGCGGAAGACAAATACAGCCATAATGAAGCGCAGGAAGCTATAGGGATACAATAGGTACGAGGTGCTCCGCGGTATGTGGAAAGGTGTAATGGTTGCAGGACTGACTTTTGGAAATGCGGTTGTTTGCCTCAAATCAGGAGTACAAGCAGGACTCCATGGGAACCAAAGGTCAGTGTGACGCCTGGCATTGGGCGCACACGGGAAGCCTATAAATGAAGCTGTGCAGGGTGATATGGGCTGGACTGGTTTTCAAGTGGGGGAAGCTCAGAGTAAAATTGATTATGAAGAAGGACTGAGGAATATGGAAGAAAGTATATCGGCTGGGAGAGTGTTGAGCAATCTGTACAGCAAAAAAAAAAAAAAAAAAAAAAACATTGATTCATAGTGGAGGAAAAGAAGTAGGAAGTTTACCAGCAATATGCGGCCTGATGGGTAAGTAACACAGCAACAAAGAACGCCAAGCGGAAGGTCAGAGAGGCTCAAATAATCTCATGGGTGGCGGCAATGGAAACGGAACCTGCCACGAGTAACTACTTAAGAAGGAAAAGCGAAAGTTGGAAAGAAGCAATTTATGATAACTCAAACGGAAGCTCATTACTTTTCGAAGTGAGATCGGGATCCCTTAGAACATGCACCAACTTATAAAGCAAGATATAAGAAGGAAGAAGCATGTGCTTGCTGCCGGGAACCTAGGGAAATGATGGAGCATGTTTTATTACAATGTGAAGACATCTGCCCAGTGTTCGATTTAGGCACCACTGGCCTCCTTGAAGCCCTTGGGTTCAGCGAGAGCAGGGGAAAAGTGAACATGTCCGCAATAGGGACTGGAAATCCGTGGAAGTAGGTAAACGACAAAAAACGGAGACGTACAAAAGCAAAGTTCACAATAGGTGTTTTTTTTTTTAACCTAGGTAGGACATTAGGCAGTATAACTGCAAGTGCTTGGTGGCGCCACCCACCACGCCGTTACAAACGTGACGCTCATATCATCCATCCATCCGTCTCTAAGGTTCCTAAACGTAATGACGTCTCTCTCCTCCGCCTACAACGGCGCTCCTTCTTTCGGCTCAACCCGGCCGCCGACAGTAGCGCCACCTAGGCCGGGTACAATTAGCAGACGATCCCAACGTTCGCCCCCTTTGGTGCGCATTGCACTGCGCGTCTGAAGGATTTGGTTGTTGCGTTTGTGAAAGGAGAGGTTCCTAAATGAGTGACTTCAATACCTGCCGGTACCCACGTTACACTGCTGTATCGAAGCTCCTTCCACTGCGATCACTTCAATTGCGGCGTCAACGGTGAAGGTGGTGTGCGCAAGTGAGCTAACGGAGTGTTTTTTCTCGAACGGCGCCTTGTTATCAGCTTCATTTGAACTTCAACTCCGGAAAGTGAAATTGGAACAACGTACGCTTTGTATGTGGATCTTTACCTTTTACTTTTTAAAAATACGGACGTGGGGTCTAGGCTTTATATGAAGCGATGCTGCACGATGTACTACTACTATGTCAAAGGCGCGTTTATTCGTACTCCAAAAAGGGTGGGTAATGTATCTGGCCCTAATTTCTTGATGCCGTAATTCCGAAGGATTGGGCGTTCACATTGGTCTTCGGTGAAGTGATGCTAAGATGAATAAACTAAGATTATGCATGGCACGTCTTTTTGAGAAATGATACAAGGCACGGATGAAAATATACACCGTGACATTTCACAAATAATTTCTAAATTAAGAAGTGTGGCTATGTCAACCCGCCATGTGCACGGCCATAACGATTTTAGCAATGTCGAAAATCGTCTCGGTCATTGCGCGCCCCTTAGTTAGAGGTTTCTTTTAGCCGACCTGTCCGCGCCAGAGATGTTTCAGGTAGCTTAGATTTGCACATCTTCGAACCCAATATAATTTCGGCTGTGTTGAGCGGATGTCTGCATTCTGATTTATTATACGCGCAGATACGGCATACTCAATATATAGCTGCCGTTACTGTGCCTAGGCACAGTAACTGCCGACGTTGGTAATAATCCCGCAAATACGAATACGTTCACCAATGCGCGCTACATAAAAGTGAGACCTGCACCACGAGTAGTATGTACAGCGGGGGCCTCAAACGATGAGAAATGCCGTTTTACTCTCGAGTTCGTCAGCTGAGTCCAACTAAAAAAAAAAAAATACGACTAGCAATGCCCGTCACTTCAGTCTGCAATACGAGTCACTGAACGGCGGTTCGAACTCACATATGAAGCGCAACTTTCGTGTCTGAGCGCAGCAATGGTTTCAACTAAAATAAAACGAAACGAGTGCGCCAAGCAATGTGCGCAACATCATCATAAAGCCTGCCGAATCAGAAGCGTGAACGGCGAGGCTCAGACAACATGAAGCCCGACTTCGTAGCAGTAAGTGAACGTTTTAAACTACAACCATGCCGAACGTTATTTAGTGCGAAAAAAGCCTGCAGACGCTCGCGCTTCTCACCAAATCATCCGAAAAAATATGTGTGACTTCTGATGAACGCCCACTTTCCTCACAAAGGCGCGGGTCTCGCGCATTTTCAAAGTTTGCACGGTCGATTGTGTGCAGCGAAATGCTTCGGCAAGCCGCGTTGCTTCTTCCGGATAGAATACCGAAAAGTATTTTTCCCCTAGCCTCCTCGCTTGTTGCACCCATAAGCACAACCTAGGCTAGGCAACGCCGCAATACGTTAATGGCGCCAGCGCTAGTGAAACGCTTCCCGCCAGAATTCCTCCGCCAGAAACCAACCAAAGCGCGATTTCGATACCCGGAAATGGCGCCGGCGACTGCTATGGACCAAGAAAGCGCGCGCAAGCACGTGACCATGGCGCTTCGACCAATAGGAGGGTCGACTCTCCGGAAGCGTGGCAGGCGAAAGAGTGAGCGGCAAAGTTCCCAGGAATTCCTTATTTTTAAAGCAAAGCTTTCCTTGCCTCTTCCTTCGACTCTCCCACTGCTGCTGCTGCTGTCAAGCACGCCGCGTCGGAGGGTGAGAGGGTGCTTCAGAGCGTGCGCTTACATGAAAGGGGCGACTTAGAGAGGAAAGGCGACGCTAGAAACTTGTTTTCAGCCCACCGCGTCGAATGTGCACAATACCCTCTGGACCCCCTGGCCGTCGTCAGCTTAGCCGCTTGACAGCTGTAATTATCCGTGACTCCCTACAAAAGCATTGCAGAAACTGCAGCGCTTCCCTTTCTACTAACGTGCGAGTCCAGAGGGGACGTTCTGCTGTAGAATTGTAGGGGGGAGGGAAGAGAAGAGGCAGTTCCAATACTGGAGTGGCGAGGGGGGGGACACGTGAGAATTCAGCAGAACTGATAGTTGGGCGAGTTAGTACGAATTCATAGTAAAATATTTAGCGCCCACAATTCACAAGGACACAGTGAAGCGCTCGTGTGCCCCCCTTCACTGTGTCCTTGTCAATTGTGTGCGCAAAATATTTTACTGTGAGTGAGAAGGCAAGAAAGCACTATTACTATACGACGGCCGTTGCAGGGAAACAGGATCAGCTTAGGTTGAAGGTACGGAACAGTACGTTTCTGCTATTTCTGAAAAATAAAGACCATGCAAATATGCGAAGCGGAAAACTACGCAGGGGGTGCAGAAGCATAGCCGCATTAATTAAAGAGCCGCATTTCGGCAGGGGTGAAATTGAAAACACACGTGGAATTAGATTTTGGGGCACGTTAAAAAGCATCACGGTGTCAAAATGAATCCGGAGCCCGCCACTGCGGCGTGCCTGATAATTCGATTGTGGTTTTGGCAAGTACCAGCCCCATAATCCAATTCAATTTTAATACTTCTACCACAATAAGATATGCCATGTGAGGCAATGACTATAATGACTATGAACAATCCTCGCTAAGGTTACGAAATATGGCGCTCAACTACGCCTCAAGCAAACACCTCTCCCTGCGTGTTCTGTGTACTGCGCACAAAAACAGCACTGGTGCCCGAAATGTAACGTTTAGCATGAACTCACCACTCTCGTGTTAGACTAAACGTTGAAGAAATTAAGCTTAGCCGTAAACATTACCGCTAAACATAGTCAATCAAAGCATCGAGCATGGAAAACTTCGCTTACATCAATTACCACAGTGCGTGGGATCTGCACAATTTTTTTTTGTTTATTTAGGCGTTTTGCTCAGCTTGACTGCGCGAGGGATAGCTGTGATGAAGCTCTTCCTTTCGTGCGGCGCTCCGTTGCCGTCTCCGCTCGGCCGCTGGCCCGAAACACATCCAAAAACACGTCCCACTCAGCATAACTCTCTAACCCCCACCGCGATGGCTTAGCTGCTATGGTGTTGCGGTGCCAAGCATGAGGTCGCTTTATCGAATCCTGGCGGCCGCATTGAGGGCGAAATGCGCGTGTCCCATGCATTGGGGACAGGTTAAAGATCCCCGGGTTGTCAAAATTACTCTGGACTCTACCACTTTGACGCGCTGATAATTACGTCGTGGTTTTGGCACGGAAAACCCCAGATGTAATTCATTCAGATGTGGCACAATGTCTATATCGCCAGGCCAAACTTGTGAAAGTAAATGTTTTGTGGGGGGACTCGACAACGCAGTCTCGCAAGCGACACATCCGCCTTTCTAGTGGAATACCATCTATGGTGTCAAGAAAAATTTGGATACGCATATTCAGAGGTGGACAGTGAAGATTTTTGAAAGTTATTCTCAGGGGCAAATTTTCTAAATCTCGAGGCCGTTACAAACGCAAATGATAGTAAAATAGGGACTACCGGGCGACCATGCGATGCTACTTTGATTTCATTCACAAATTTATTTCGTATTGGACATTTGCTTCCCAGCACTCAAACAAAGCGAACGAGGCCTAAGTACCTTGGGACGAAGTGACTGCGACTAACGCGTTTGATAATTTACCAGTGGTTAGGGAAGAACAAACAGAAAGGAAATTTGTTATATTACGGCTTCTGACAAAGATGAGGGTAATTTGCATAAAGCAAAACGATAATTCAGCTTGAAAAATAGGTGTCATATCACGCAGTCGGAATTAAAAAAAAACACCAATTAAGAGATGGCGATACAATGACCACGCCTGCCTTTTCTTTACAGACAGAAGCGTGAGTTGCTACCACAGTTTTTGTTTTAGTTGTGCAAGGTGATTTTCTAAAATACCATTCAGCAATTGATAGTGCAAATGGTTAGCATTATGTGCAAAAATGTCGTCGAAATCAATCTTAGCTATCGGAGTTAAGCGCGAGACACATGGTGCAATTTTCCGTGCGATCTGCCGTACGGCGAGTCGTGTGCGACTTTCCGCATACAGCAATTCGGCACACATGGTACGAATTAGCGAGCGGCTGGTAGCTTCGCCGAGAACCGGCGCCCCTGCGTGGAAGTTGGGAATGCTCCGTAACTTCGAACAGAAAGTGAAAGCAACCGTATTTGCACAGCTATATTGTTTGAAACAAACGATGACCATATAAACACGTGTATGCGAGCACTGTAGACGCGTTTCCGCAAGGCCGCGTTAGCAGTATCGGATCCGTTGACAGCCGCCGATGGCCAGGAGCCGGCAGGAATATAGGTCGCCGGGCCATCGAATCCGACACCGGTGGCGCTTGTGACACGATCGATTGCAGCTCGTATAACGAAGCGCCTATGTTAGTCGGCACAACGCGTACAAAGTTATGTCACGCTTCAATTGCAGCACATTTGATTTCATTGGCGCCGACAGAAGCGAACGAGCATGCCAGACGAGCTTGCGATCGCTGGGATACGACGTAGGCCTAGCTCGCCGGTCGTCTATCCGGGGCCAAGGGTCCTTGCGATGATTCCGCAGCTCGTAATAAAGCGCCTAAATTCATCACCACAATCAATTCCTGAACATTTATGTTTCTCTTAAGTGAAAATACGGTTAGTTTTCTTGGTGCCGTTAATAGCGATGAGTAAACACGCCAGTCAGGCGAGTTGCTTCGTATACAGACGATTGCTGGCGCGTCTGCGGTGACCGCGTCCGAGTAGAAATCACGCCAACGATTTACTATTTCGCACAACGTTTCATAACAGGCACTCTTTTGAGGTCACTTTATTCTAGAAGTTACTTCGCGCCAGAAACAAATTGTAGCCGATTTATGTGCCGCCGTCATCGGCGAAAGAGGCCCACGTTTCGACCGGGGAGAGAAAAAAAATAACAGGCATGATTGGAGCGGCGAGGCGCCCGCTCGCCGGGTCTACATGTGGCCATGACGTTGACGCTACCGGCACTGTCATTGGCTGCGGTCGTCCGACCGATGCGGCAGTCGCACGACCACGCACGACAATATTCAGCAAGTTGGTCGCATGCGCGGCGTACGGCGGATTTGGTTGAGAACCTGTTGAGTGCGGCTGCCGATGCGAATGGTCGTACCACCGATGGCACCCAAAATCGCACCATGTGTCTCGTGCTTGAACCAAATCCGCCGCACGCGGCGCCGAAGCGCATGCGACCAACTTGCTGAATATTGTCGTGCGACTGCCGCATCGGTCGGACGACCGCAGGCAATGACAGCGCCGGAAGCGCGAACGTCACGGTCACGTGGTAGACCCGACGGGGCGGGCACGCGAGCGCCTCTCCGCTCCGGTCATGTCTGTTTTGTTTTTTCTCCCTGGTCGTAACGCGGGCGGCGGCACATAAATCAGCTACAATTTGTTTCCGACACGAAATAACTTATACAATAAAGTGACCTCGAAAGAGTGCATGTTGTAAAACGTTGTGCGATATAGTCAATCGTTGACGTGATTTCTAATCGGACGCGGTCAGCGCAGACGCGCCAGCAGTCGCCTGACTGGCGTGTTTACTCATCGCTACTAACGGCACCGAGAAAACTAACCGTATTTTCATTTAAGAGAAACATAAATGTTCAGGAATTGATTGTGGTGATTAATTTAGGCGCTTTATTACGAGCTGTGGACGCATCGGCAAGGGCCCTCGGCCTCGGATAGATGGCCGGCGAGCTAGGCCTACACAATCTCCCAGCGATCGCAAGATCGCCTGGCATGCTCGTTCGCTTCCGTCGGCGCCAATGAAATCAAATGCGCTGCAATTTAAGCGTGACATAACTGTGTACATGTTGTGCCAACTAACATAGACGCGTCGTTATACGAGCTGCAAGCGATCGCGTCGCAAGCGCCACCGGTGTCGGATTCGATGGCCGAACGAGCTATGCCTCCCGGATCCTAGCCATCGGCAGCTGTCAACGGAGCCGTTACTACTAACGCGGCCTTGCGGAAACACGTCTACAGTGCTTGCATATATAGGCGTATTTATATTGTCATCGGTTGTTTCAAACAAGAGAGCTGTGCAAATACGTCTGCTTTCACTTTCTGTTCGAAGTTACGCAGCATACCGAACTTCCACGCAGGGGCGCCGGTTCTGGGCAAAGCTACCCGGCGCTCGGTCATTCGTACCATGTGTCCCGAATCGCCGCATGCGGCAAGTCGCACACGACGCGCCGTACGAAAGATCGCACGGAAAATCGCACCATGTGTGTCGCGCTTTACAGCGGCTTATTAAGCCTATCGGACAAAGGTGGATATGTAATGGGTCTAACATAATTTTCAAACACACACATACACACAAATAAAGAAAAGCTTGAAGGCACCGTAAACGTGGCCACTGACATTGAAAAACTGAGTTGAATCACTATTGAAAGCGTACTGAGATGTCCTCTGTGGGAATACGTAGATATTTAGAAAGGTTCGCACTGGTAGGATATTACAGGCCAATGATGATATTCTAATTCTTATTTTACTTTTCCCTATTCTTCTGTGGTATGTGCTGCTCTCCCGATACATTATCACTACATATGATCGGCTGGTCATCAGAAGGTTATTTGGAAGGGACAAAATCGTGCGGAAAATAAGATAACCACATTAACGCGACTATAGGCCTGCTTCACAGGTCGTTGTCCGTCTTAATTTCGGTTTTGTCGTATTCACTGCGTCTTCTTTCTTTTTCTTTCCTTCTGCGGTAAAAATCGTCGGGACAGCTTTGTTACCACTACGCCTTCTCATTCGTGCCAAAAATGATAACGTTACAGAGGAAAGGCGACGCTAGAAACTTGTTTTCAGCCCACCGCGTCGAATGTGCACAACACCCTCTGGACCCCCTCGCCGTCGTCAGTTTAGCCACTTGACAGCTGAAATTATCCGTGACTGCCTACAGTAGCATTCCAGAAACTGCAGCGCTTCCCTTTCTACTGTAGTACTGCAGGGGGGAGGGAAGAGAAGAGGCAGTTCCAATACTGAAGTGGCGAGGGGGGGAGATGTGAGAAGGCAGGAGAACTGATAGTTGGGCGAGTTGGTACGAATTCATAGTAAAATATTTAGCGCGCACAATTGACAAGGACACAGTGAAGCGCTCGTGTGTCCCCCTTCACTGTGTCCTTGTCAATTGTGTGCGCAAAATATTTTACTCTGAGTGAGAAAGCAAGAAAACACTATTACTATACGACGGCCGTTGCGGGAAAACTGGATAAGCTTAGGCTGAAGGTGCGGGAGAGTACGTGTCTGCTATTTCTGAAAAATAAACACCATGCGAATATGCGAAGCGGAAAACTACGCAGGGCGTGCAGAAGCATAGCCGGATAAATTAAAGCGCATCGCAGGGTCCAGGCGACACTACGAGACCAATCGCCCGCCAAATCAACACTTCTGTGCCCGCCACGGTAGTTGTGCGGCTATGGCATTTCTAGAGGTCGCGGATTTGATCCAGGTCGCGGCAACCGCATTTCGACGGGGGTGAAATAGTAAAAGCACGTGCACTTAGATTTTGGGGCACGTTAAAAAGCATCACGGTGTCAAAATTATTCTGCAGTCCGCCACTACGACGTGCCTCCTAATCCGATTGTGCTTTTGGTGAGTACCAGCCCCATAATCCAATTCAAGTTTAATACTTCTGCCACAATAAGATATGCCATGTGAGGCAATAACTATAATCAATCCCCGCTAAGGTTACAAAATATGGCGCTCAACTACGCCTCAAACAAACACCTCTCCCTGCGTGTTCTGTGTACTGCGTACAAAAACAGCACGACATGTAACGTTTAACATGAACTCACCACTGTCTTGTTAGACTAAACGTTGAAAAAATTAAGCTTAGCCGTAAACATTACCGCTAAATATAGTGAATCAAAGCATCGAGCATGGAAAGCTTCGCTTACATCAATTACCAATGTGAGTGGGATCTGCACAATTTTTTTATTTATTTACGCGTTTTGCTCAGCTTCACTGAGCGAGGGATAGCTGTGATAAAGCTACGGAAAATCGTACGCAAAATAAGGTAACCACATTAACTCGACTATAGGCTTGATTCACAGGTCGTTGGCCACCCTAATTTTGGTTTTTACGTATTCACTGCGTCTTCTTTATTTTTCTTTTCTTCTGCGGTAAAAATCGTCGGGATAGCTTTGTCACCACTACGCCTTCTCATTCGTGCCGAAAATGATAACGTTGTCAGGTTAAACTACTAATTGGCTATCGAAACGTGAAATAGTCAACGAAAATCGCAGGCTTGAGCCACCGAAGTGAACCCTGCCTTTAGTAGGAAGCACTTACATTGATGAGTAGACCAATCCGAGCTTAAAGCAGCAGGAACTGCACTGCCTTGCTTGCTTGCTTTCTGTCCGTGGATTGCCCGTCGTGTTCGCCTTCTTTGCTTTCCGTGCGCGACGTAGCGCAGACACACTATTGGTGTTTGGCCGACGTTAGGATCGACCTATCAGGTTTGAGAAGCACCCAAACGGGCTTCCCCACGTCAACATAATGGCCCTCTTCTCCGAATCGACGATAGCTGAATAAAAAGGAAAGAAGACAAACTAAAAGGCAAGAAGACGCCCCCTCCCCCACCGCTCTCCACCAGCTGATACAAGAGGGGAGACGAAGCAAGACAAACCGGAATGCAGGAACGCCCCCCCCCCCCCCTCGCTCTCTCCTAGCTGACACAAAAGGGTGGACGGTGAAAAGGACTTCTACGTCCACGGGCTCCGAAAGAAGACCGCGCCGACAACAGGATCGCCAGTGAGAAGCTGGCCCACGTGTTAATAGCACCGCCCGAGACTCAGATGAAAATCACATCCATGTACCAATAAGTGACTACAGTGATTCTATGCCCACCTTACTCAACCCCCATGTAGGGGCCTTGTAAGGTATATTACAAATAAATAAACTAATTCATGCTGTTGGCGACTAAATTGGTCCTGATAAGGTGCTCGAAGGACTGGGCTGGAAATAATTAGCGATACATGTATTCCAGTCAATTTAGTTTCTTATTATAAGACATATGGACTGAATCAGGGTTCTGACACGATCTAGACGATACGTGTTGGAGTTGAAACAGCGCAAGAACACAGGATAAGTCAAGACCAAGGATGACAAAGCGCTGCTCTAAAGCCATTGTTATCGTGTGCTGCTCGTGGTACTCTAGCTGGTGCTGTTATTGCGCTTTTTAAATCGGTGAGCATTTTTATTGGCTTGGATCATGAAGCTTTCTGTGGGGTAAGTATCTCTCTAGCTATCTATATATGTTTATATCTAACCATTTTCCCGCCTACCTGGGTCAGTAAGTGACAGTAAGTAAGTCACAGTAGATGCGGGAGTGGGTAGGTAGGTACCACTGTTCGAGGAAAATTTTGATGCTCATTTGGAACACTGGGTATGTAGCACTCAGTCTGTGCTGATGTTCAGTAAACCTCTTCGTTGTCAACTTGGTTTCTGGTAGGTACCAATGGGTGCGTGTCGCACTTCTATGAGCATTTTGATGCCAACTTGGGCAACGAGGTGTGTGCCAATTGCGAATGTGCAGCTCTACAATGATGAAAAATATCCCTTAATTTCTCTCATGCAGAGTGGAATCGAACCTCGTCGCGATGTTCCTCGAGAACAGCAACCCGAGGCTTCAGGAGGCCGCGCCACAACTGCACTGCGTATGTGCCGCTTTTCAATGAACGTCTGTCACGGCAACGTTTTCATGTGTCGGATCTATAACTCCTCTTGTCTTGCACTCTGTGCCGAGTTGGTTATTGGCATTGTGTAGTTTTCGTCAGTTTGCTGATTACTGTATTTACTCCTTTTTAGAGCGCAGCTGTTAGGAGCCCGTTCGTGCGTTGAGCGTCGGCGTGCCGGCGGCAGGGTACCGTGAGATGGGAAGGGTTAGGTTCGTCCGCTGCGTCAGTGTCTGCAATCAGTCCACAATACCAGCTCGTGTGACGGGTATCGCTGCGTCTGCAAGGGCCGATGGCATGCAGCTACGAGTAACGCTCGATGTCAGGCTCCCTTGGGTGTTGTCACCGCTGACACTGGTGGCACGATTTCCGCGCGACGAAGGGCCGCATCGTCGTTCGTAGAACGAAAGGCTGAGAACAAAAGGGTATCGCCACGGCGACGGTGGGTACGAGATGGCGCCAGAGTAGCGCGCGTCGTCTGTATGGAAACAAAGCGCTCCATGAGCAGCGGTCTGTCTGCCGCGGCTGCTATGAATCGCGCCCGTGCGTCACCCACACGCGTCTCGCGATATCCCGATTAGCATGTGCTCTTAGAAAGTGTACGCAGGAGTCGATATCGAACCAGCTTGTTTTTACTTTATATGTACAGTGCACCTAAATCGCGACGAGAAACATTCGGACATCTTGTTTCGGCCGCCAGCAAACAAGCCAGAATATTTATTATTCTGGGAGATTTCAATGCGTCCCACCCAGCCTAGGGGTACCAACAAGAAACTCCCAAAGGCTGCCGTCTAGCCCACGCCGCAAGCCTTCATCGATTCATTCTGCTGACAGAAACCGACACACCAACTAGAACGGGTAACAGCGTAAGCAGGGATACTTGCCTCGACCTAACAATGGTCAAAGGGTTGACTCAACGCTCCTGGAACAATATAATGGAGAACCTGGGCAGTGACCACGGCAATATAGCCACAGAAGTCCAACTGCTGGCCATACGCACCCAACAACTGCAATTAAAGTAACCAACTGGGACGCTTTCCAGCGCAGCGGATCCAAGTCTCAACAACACGTCACGCCATTTCTACACGAGTGGACACAACAGCTGCAAGAAAATTTAGCGCTGCCAGTAAGCAACTCATTGCAAAAACGCAGACACAGGATGTTGACAGAAATCTGCTCCGCCTCTGCGATGCTCGAAGAGGCCTGACCAAACGATGGAAGAGGCAGCGGCACAACCATAAGCTGAAACAAGAAATATTCCGCATCACAAGAGAAGCGGAAGAATACGCCACCAACCTCACTAATCACAATAGACGCAACCTCTGCGAACGCCTTAATGGCAGACTAAGTACATAGAAAACGTGGTCCCTCCTCAGAGCACAGGTCAACCCAACGCACCCAATACCGTTCGCACTATCATCCACAAAGAACAAATGGATGATGACGCTCTCCTTCAAAGACTGCAACAACGACATATTACTGCAGGTCACAGACAAGAGTACGAAGACTATTCACACGAGGAAGAAACCCGATGGCACGGCGATATTACAGAGACAGAATAAATCGCAGCCTTACACGGCACAAGACGTAACACGCCACCCGAAGCAGGCGGCATTCATTATGCACTACTACGCAACTTCGGCGATCAGGCTGTACGGCAACTCACTGCATATTACAACGACAAGTGGAAAACGGAACGCTTCCACACAACTGGCGACACGCCGATATTACCTTAATTTCGAAACCCGGGAAACCATTGTCCCTCCAAAATCTCAAACCCGTTTCCCTGACTTCCTGTATCGGCAAACGCATCGAGCACGTAGTTCTTATGTGCTTCCTGTCTTATCTCGAAGCGAACCAATCCTTCCGTATTCGCCTATCGACAACGTCTGTCTGCGCAGGACATAGTCGATCCTACAACTGAAGGAGGATGTTGTGGATGGTCAGAGTACAGCTGAAACAAGAGCAATTCTGGCGTCGGACCTCTGGCGTTGGACTTCGACAACGTCTCAGATCACCTCATTCTAGTATCTTGCATCCTCCCGATGTGGAAAACATATCTATGATCATATCCGAGCCTTTTTCTTTGAGCGCACGGGCCCCTTCGGCCTAGGTGAAATTCGGTGAGATATTGTTACGTGAAACGGCACGAGGCGAACTATTTACAGTGTATTTACAACGAGGAACACAGCAGCAACCAAGATGGTGGACTGCCTGCCCACCAGACAGGCCGTCTTCATCCTCATCTGCTCCAAGAAGGATGTTTCTCGGAATGAGCTTGTTTCCTACAGCAATACCCCCGGCGGTATAAGAGCGCCGTCTCAGTGCACTTTAAACACTGGTTTTAAGAAGGAGAGCGGCATGCTTTCAGTTTGCTGACGTGAACTATGTCACTGGGAGCGATCGTAGGCGGCACAGTCAGCGAGGCGGGAACAATCTCGTTGGTGATCTCCGTGACCTGGCGGACGATCCGGTAAGGGCCCGTGTACCGAGGTAATGACTTATCTGACAAGCTAACACGACGGAATGGACACCACATTAGATCTAAGGCACCGGGTGAGAAACGAATGTCGGCTGTCATAAAATCCCTTCTGGATAGCTTGCGAGGCCGACAGCTGAGTGCGGGCGATCTGACGCGCGTCATCAGCACGAGCGATGGCATCACGTCCATATTTGAAAGGCGGCGCTGTAGCAGCCGGAAGGAGGGTGTCCAGTGGTAACGTCGGTTTACGACGATAGAGCATATAAAATTATGAATATCCGGGCGGTGTCTTCACGCCACGTATTGTAGGCGAAGGTTACGTAAGGTTGGCCAGGTCCCAGTCACGGCGGTCAGATGAAACATACACCCGCCGTGGTTTCTCAGTGGCTATGGTGTTGGGCTGCTGAGCACGAGGTCGCGGGATCGAATCCCAGCCACGGCGGCCGCATTTCGGTGGGGGCGAAATGCGAAAACACCTGTGTACTTAGATTTAGGTGCATGTTAAAGAACCCCAGGTGGTCAAAATTTCCGGAGTCCTCTACTACGGCATGTTTTGGCACGTAAAACCCATTAATAAGATGAAACACGTTGAGAACATGTCCGTGAGGGTGCCATTTATGCATTCAGTGAGGCGATATGTTTGGGGATGGTAGGAGGTGGTCAAATTGGGCTGCGTTGAGGAGGAGCGCGAAATATCGTCGATTACACGGGACAAAAAGTCGCGGCCTCGATCTGTGTGAAATTGACGAGGGGTGCCGTGGTGTAGAATAACATCGTGTAGTAAAAAAATGGCAACGTCCGTGGTATAGTGCTGGTGGGGAGCGCTCGAGTGATTGCATGCCTGGTCGCATATGCTTTGGCAACGGCGACGAACTTAATTGTTGCCGGATTTTGACTCGGGGAAAAGGACCCAGAAGGTCTAAACCAACACGGAAGAAGGGTTCGGTCGGGATGGAGAGCGGCTGAAGCTGTCCATCAGGGAGTTCGGCAGGTCGTTTCCGACGTTGGCATGTGAATTTTCGGCAGGGATCACCGATGTGTCACTTTGAACTGCCTGTGCGTGATAATTTTAAAGCTAAACGAAAAAAATGATATAAATCTTAAACAAATTCTGGGAGTATAGAAATAAGGTGGTAGCAAAGAATTTCAAGAACACTCATCCGGAAGTTCATTTCTGTGTTACGGCATAGTGCCAACTCGATAGTTGTTTCCATTATTTTTCTTCAGTACTTGTTCCAGCGAATTAAATATTCCGCCGTACGTGCCGTGGTTTCTTAGTGGCGTTGCGCTGCTAGGCACGAGGTCGCGTGCTCGAATCCCGGCCGCATGTCGATGCTGGCGAAATGCAAAACCGCGCGTTTGCCATGCAAAGGCGCCCCTAAAGTACCCTATAGATAGAAAAAAAATATGGTGTTGCCTACGCTCTTCCTGCACTGTGCACAAACCCTGTCTGCACCCCCCCCCCCCACCCCTTCTTCTTTTCCCCGAGACACAATGAGCCGCTGTTTCGCTGTCCTGGAAAGTGGCTTTCTACCGAAACATTCGGGTTTCCAGAGAATTGAAACACGCGAGGTAGGGCGCGCTTCCAGGAAAGCATGAATGGTGAGCAAAATGAATGCATCCGTTCTTTTTTTTTTTTTTTTTCAGCAGATTGGTCGTAGCTGTGTGTGGGCGATGCTTTCGTGAGAACAAAGGGGACGGTTTCCCAACCCTTTCCTGAACGGTACTAACCGGTTGATCTCTTTTTCTCGTCTCTAACTCCCGGCTCCCCCGAACGTGGCGGAAAGCAACGTGTTGTGCTCACCCCTAAATCACTACCACTCTCGAATCCCGGCCGCATGTCGATGCTGGCGAAATGCAAAAACGCGCGTTTGCCATGCATAAGACGCCCAAAGTACCCTATAGATAGAAAAAAAGCATGGTGTTGCCAACGCTCTTCCTGCACTGTGCACAAACCCTGTATGCACCCCCCCCCCCCCCCCCCCCGCACTCCTTCCTCTTCTCCCCGAGACACAATGAACCGCTGTTTCGCTGTCCTGGAAAGTGGCTTTCTACGGAAACATTCGGGTTTCCAGAGAATTGAAACACGCGAGGTAGGGCGCGCTTCCAGGAGAGCATGAATGGTGAGCAAAATGAATGCATCAGTTCTTTTTTTTTTTCAGCAGATTGGTCGTAGCTGTGTGTGGGCGATGCTTTCGTGAGAACAAGGGGGACGGTTTCCCAACCCTTTCCTGAACGGTACTAACCGGTTGATCTCTTTCTCTCGTCTCTAACTCCCGGCTCCCCCGAACGTGGCGGAAAGCAACGTGTTGTGCTCACCCCTAAATCGCTATCACTGCTATTACTGCACAAGCGGGTTCCAATAAGTGGACGTCTTGTTTTTGAAATAAAGGCGGGAATGAGTCTCTGGACGAGGTTTTTCTAATGAAAACAGCCTTGCAGCGCACCCAATTTTCCAGACCACAGCAACAATTATGCGAAAACCATTGGAGACATTTGCATAGGTAAAGCGATAGCTCCACGGTTAAAATACATTTGACGCCTCACGCTCATGACGTGGCTGCAGCTTTCCTCTCACTCCGAAGTTCTTATCGTTTTGCCCCACGGCTACAATTCAGGACAGACATTTTTCAGCATTTCTTTTATTTCATGCAAAAGTGAACGTGTAAGATGTTTATGCAACAAACTGGTGTTTTAGTGCAAGATATATCGGGGCTTTACGGGCGAACACAACAAAAGAGATTGTGTTGTGTGAGCGCCTTTGTCTTATTATATAAATTTTGCACTAAAACATCAGTCCGAAATATCCTACCAAGAAAAACTTAAGCCACAACTTAAGCCTTGCAACGTTAGGCATTATCACAAGGTTTTTGCCATTCCTTCCGTACCATTAATAATGAACGCACATAACCCCCCCTCCCCCTTCTCGCTATGTTCTGTTGGCAATAGTGTTGAGTGAGTATCGGTGGATGTTTGCTTATATTGGCGACCTACGCAAAGCTGGGAAGGCTACGCTAACTACGTCAATGGTAAATCAAAAAGAGAGTAGCTGCATTTGGAATTTATTTCTCAAACAAATCCACACCATGATCGGTGAACGGGTTGTCATCGCGGTGTACTGCGGAGAAGTTTTTCTCTTTCTTTTTTATTTTCGGTTAGGGAGTCTTCACAATTCACGGCGCATGATGGAAGGGCCAGAGAGCGCAGCTGAGACAAGGCCGCGACCACGACTGAGCAGTACTTGCACACGAGCAAGAAGTGGCTCTTCGTCAGGCTGAGCTCGGAGAAGTTGGCGAGGCACGTTCGGAGGACCTTCGACATTGGTTTTAGGAATTCGGGAGCACCACTCTGCAGGCGTTCGAGCTGGACCTGTTGCGGCGGCGGCAGCCGAGCTAGTGAGAGGGACGTGACGTCGTTCCAGTGCTCCGGGTGCTTGGTTACTCCGAGGAAGCGGCTGACGGCTTCCGAGTCGGCTTCCACAGCTATGACCGTGCGGCGCACTCTCTGAAGCGACGTCCTCATCTCTCGAAGGTCCTCGAGTCGTATGAGGCTTTGTGAGGCTTTGGGTACGAGCCGGAATTGGGAGGAGGTAACCGCTCGCAAATGTACTGGAAGGTGCGCAGACCGGGCCTGGGTGTCTTCATCCTGGTAATGGCGTCGCCCATAGGCACCTCTACGGCGTCCTTTCGTATGACATGAACGTGCAAGCTCTGCAGGCTGTGTCAAATTCAAGACGCCCTCCAAGAAGTCGGCTGTAAGCTGCGTCGCTGCAAATTCCACGTACATGGACTGGAGAGTGTTCAGCTGGCAACACGTGCTGGCGTCCCCCACGGCATCTTTCTCCAGCCACCACTCGTAGCCGCGGTCCTCGTAAAGTGACCACTCTAACTTCTTCACCTTTGGCAGCCTCTGTGACAGCAGTCGAAAAAGCACCGGAGGCTCGATGACGCAGTCCACAACGCGCAGCTCCTCGGTGTTCTCAGAGCTGGCGACAAACCAAGAAGAACGTCGGAGGTAGGGTAGAGCGAGGCAGTCAGTGAACCTCAGCTGGCGCAAGTTCTTGATGTTCACCTTTTCGCAGTATTCACCAAGCGTACATTTATCCGTTCCAGGAGTGAGCGTTACGGCCTCGACGACTTGCTCGCGGTTAGCGACTCCCGTGAGCTCAGCTGCGGCCTCGGTGGGAGCGTGGCGGGAGCCTCCGTCCAAGAGTTGGAATATCAATTCGCACGCTACACGCAGGAGTCCGCCGATTAGCTCACTCCCAAGCGATGGTTTCGTCATAGTGAATCGCTTCGATCACTGCCTTATCGTTTGCCTTGGTTCAGTTGCGCGCTTTCTAATTATCCTTGACTAGTCCGGCAAAACGCATTTTCAAAATGCCGACTCTAGGCGCGAAGTCGCCTACGCCAGATGAAGTCTTGGTGGTGGTCGCTGGCCTTTCTTTGCAAGGCACCACTTGCCAAGGCGTCCAGTTCTGGAATGTGGAATAGTTTCTCTTACAGACAGTACCGACTTTCTGTAGACGAAAGAAAGCGTTCGCTAACGGGGCACTTATGGTGCCTTGTGTCAACCCAGTCATAGCTGAGATAATCCATTAGGAACCCTGCTGCCGTTTCGCTGCTGGCAAATCGATTCAGTCCTTCCGGACGCTATAGAATCTCCGAACCAGTTCACAAAGTGGGCAAGATATACGTGCTCACAACCAGTTTCAGGTGAGTTACCAGGAAGCGAAAGCTCATTTCGCTATTTATTGGCGTCTAACAATAGCGTGAGCGCTGCATTTTGTCACCATTCGGACTGAATCGGAAGCCGTGACCGCAGCCATATTAAAAAGCCGCTGAAACCCAATTCTCTACCCACCATTAAGAGCGTGGTGATCACTTCTTACGTATGTAGGATGTTCCCGCTTGCTTGGAAACCCGTTTGTAAACCTCTCTAGGATTATGGGCGAAGTACGGATTTCCTGTAGTTGAAAGGTGCTCATGGGGAAAGGTGTAAGCATCCACGCCTCCACATGCTCTGTTGCTTAGGGGGTTAAAGGGATTAGTGAGCCCACCCACATTCTTGAGAGTATTCATCCTCCCAATGCGATTAAGTGAGCCTCGCTTTCACGATCACGATAACAAATATTTGGATGGACGAAATTGGCAGCGCCACGTTTCAACCCCCCTCGCCATTTAAATATACACTGGTACGTGACCCGCTGACCGGTATAATGTGCTGATTCTATTCAGATTCTTCTTTTCTAATTTTTTTCTTCAGCGGTCCGAGCTGGTCTCTATAGGCATTATTCCTATGAGACAAAGTCGTCCATGAGACAAGGTTATGAAAGCGACAAAATCGTACGAAAGAAAAATTCCTGCACATACCCATCTTACGATGAATGCCGACGCTAATGCGATTAGCATGGAAGCAATGGAGTCAGACACCATACTGTCATCGCAAATAAAAAAAGAAAACGAAATTATGCAGTCTCACGTGCCAAAACACTGATCTGATTATGAGGCGCACCTTAGTGGGGAACTTCGGAAATGTGGACCCCTTGCGGTTCTTCAACGTGCATCTAAATCTAAGTACACGGGACTATTTGCATTTCGCCCCCACCGAAATGTGGCCGCCGTGGCCGGGATTTTATCCCACGACTGCCAGCGCCGAAACGCGTCATGTATGAGCCGTGTACTGCAATCGGGCTCCACTCTCGCGCATTCCACTGGACACGCTGCGCCATCTAGTGGCACTGCCGCAAAGTGCGTGCGTGTCTGTATGTATATTGAGACAAGATTATCCGAATATCTGTTACGCGGATGATATTCCACCCCACACCGAATAAATTTTGAAGTTCTTTTTCTGACTGAAGAGTCAGAAAGTCAGTTTATGACACATGCCGAGTGACTGAAGCTGCCGCCAAAGAGGTTCATTGAAGAGCGGCACCTACCCAATGTTACGTACCGTTACGACTGAAATCCTGCAAGCATCCATTTAGTGTGGTGCGCTACTCATGTGTGGATGGTGCTGGCGTGCCAGCTCCAACTGCAGTAGGAAATTCTACTCGTTGAGACCATTGTGTATGGTGCAAAGCAGTGCGTGGTTCAACGCTGGGTCTCGGCAGCGCCCACCTGCAAAAAGCCACTTGAAGTCCCAACGTTTGGATGAAAGGACCTCCTGCTGACGAGTTTATCTTCGGGTTTAACGGTTACCAGATGAGACTGACGAATGCGCCTCTCCATCAAGCACCGCCGAAAGCAGCGGCCACGTGAAGCGGTGATGACGTCGTTCGCTTAAGGTTCCTAGATAAAACAAGTTTACAAGGTAGCGACACTCATTGTTCTTTGCACCGTCCTCCTCACTTTCGTCCTTACTCTCGCACTTTGTACTTCATTCGAGTCTGTGGTTAGTGCATTCCTTGCACGTGGTGTGCTAAATGGCTAGAGATGTTATTTAATAGATTGGAAAAAGTTCAAAACTAGTGCGCTTGCGCTAATCATGGAGTCGGTTTTTACTCTAGGTGTTATAGTGAGAAACTCTATGGTAATACTATACTGTACTAGATTAGGGGTAGTAGTGGGCCGTAGGAAGGCTCCGCAGTGAAGCAGTTTTCCCAGAAACGCACAGGTGGCGCTGCTGCACCTTTCACCTGGGCCCTTCATGTATGTATGTGCGTCGGCTGTCTGCTCCCCCAGGTGAAAACCGCGTTTCTATTCGCTCCAGAGCTTTCTCTAATATATAGAAGTGAGAGAAAGAGCGGAAAGAAACCAACTCGCTTCGTTTTTTTTTTCTTGGTATTCTTTTGTTTTTTTCTTGCGAGGACGCAATTTCAAAACATTTACTAGGTACATGCGAGTCCAAGCACGCGCCGGTGGCACGACTGGCTTATCGGAACCTGTACAACAGTGAGGGGAAAACATTCGGAGCACACAGGTTTAGTTCTGCAGAGAGCGCTTTATTTGCACCTAAAAAATGCGCTCCAGTCCATGCTCTAAAGCTGGTGGTACAGCCAAGCTGTAAACGTCTGCTAGAACGATTACCCATTGCGACGTAGGTTTAAATTATTCACGTGGCCACATTGACGTTCACTTTACGTAATTATTACGTTTAAATGGCCTGCGATCTGGCTTGCGCCGCTACTTCATGCACTTACAAAGAGTGGACCAGAGAGAAGAGAAATTCGCCATGCCTGGTAGGCGCGCTGCTGTTCAGGAGTCCTCACTATACGTACGTGCAACAACACAAATAAGTCGCGAGGCGGGTCCTTCTTTTACGTACGAAAGTGTAGTTACGTCATTGCCTGGAGCAGGCTCTCTACGTCGGATACATTCGGTCTAGCCTGCCAGTTTTATCAAGTATGAGCCCGTCATGTCTGCGTACGCTGGAAAGTGCCCAGGCACAGATGCTGAAAACATGTCTCGGTGTTCCACGTTGCACATCAACCCACGGAACAATTGAGGAGGCTCGCGTGACTCCTTTACCTGTCTATCTACGATGCGAACCTCTCCGAGTATTCCTGCGACTGCTTTGCCGTCATGTACGCCACCCCTTATCGACACTACCCGATATACGGCCGGACTCCACTTTTTCAAGAGCCGGTAAATGCCAAGAATCTTCCATACCAGCATACTTTGCCCCTGCTGACCTTCCACATATGCCCCCATGGGTAATGTCCAAAATACCGGTACGTTTATCTATTCCCAGAATTTCTACAAAATCGCGAATACCTACCGTCGGCCTCAGGCATTTAACACTTGAATATATGTCGAAACAATATGACTCCTCGGTGAGCGTGTATACAGACGGATCGGTCTCGTCGTATGCGTCTGGTGCGGCTTTTGTCGTGCCTGCGCATCAAGTCATTCGACGGTTTCGTCTGCATAACAAGACGACTACATCTACGGAACTAGTGGCAATAAGAGAGGCCGTTCAATATATTGCGCGACAGCCTCCTCAAATATGGACAGTCTTCAGTGACGCAAAATCGGCTCTTCAACTACTTAGAGTGGTGTTGAAAGAAAGCGCTTACAGAGTGTTGGCTCTTCAAACTGACGAGCTCTACACTTTTGCGCAAGAAATGGCCACCACATCACATTTCAGTGGATTCCCAGTCACTGTGGTATACAGGGCAACGAACTGGCCGACGCCGAAGCGAAGAAAGCACTCGAAGAACGAGAGTCACTGCTTTCAATTCCTTTTTCAAGAGCGGACGCCAACTGTCTCCTCTCCAGTGTCATCCGAAAATTGACAGCAAAGCACTGGGACAATCCGGATAATCGCCACAGACGACTCCAGAGATTGGACCCTACCATGAATTTTAGGCTATCACCGAAAATTCAACGAAGCTGTGCCAGTCTTCTGCACAGACTAAGGCTGGGGGTAGCGTTTACGCGCGGATACGTGCACCTCATACGACGCACCGAGTCTCCACACTGTGAGGTGTGCAATGTGACTGAGACTATAGGTCATGTGCTTTGTGACTACACTAAGTATACGTGGAAGAGCGTGAAAGGTTGGACAACGACCTTAGGCGTCTCGACAGCGCGCCGTTGTCGGAGGTTTCTTGACTTAAAACTAAGTCTGGGCTCCAGTCATTGCTCTTGGCAATACGAACCGCGTGCAAATAAACCTCTCTTGCCCTTCGAATCTGCGCATTCGAAAGTCGTAAAACGAGCCATACTTAGGTCATGTTACAGAAACGCGTTGCAAAAATCGTGCCATCACAGCACTGCTGACAGCTTTCGGGAGCAAACGCGCTGGCTCACGGGAGCAGGTTATCCGTTCCATGTGTTAGTATCTGTGGCACAATGTTTGCTCAAGGAAATCGGAACCAGGGCACCATTATCTGGGAAGGAGCATTGCGGTCCAAGCACACGAGAAAAAATAGTGGTGATGCCGTACATCCATTCGATCGCGCACCGAGTTAAGAAAATTTGTAAGAGATGCGATGTCAAAGTGGTATTTTCCGTACCGGAAAAATTACTGAGCATGCGTGCAAAAGTAAACCCAGGTGCCACACAGAAACGAAGCTGTGACACACAACATAGAAAAAAGTTTGTCGACTGCACTAAGAGAGTGGTATGTTCTATTCCACTTGAGCGCGGAAGAAAGTATATCGAAGAGACTCGACGATGTTTGAATGAAAGATTAAAGGAGCATAACGAGCTCGTTTCGTTCGCTGGTTGTTCACTTGTCTACCATGTCTGTCGTCTGCTTTTTTCGTACCATTTTCTTGTGAATCAGCAGAAATTCACTGGTGGCATCAACCCTTTCGGGTTTACAATGCTGTCGTGACAGTTAACAACACAATAATAATTTCCGGTCATCCGAAGAGGCGCCGTCACAAACAAGAGACGTTTCGCACGCAGCGCTAACTGAACGCGGGCGCGACCGTGAAGGGAAGCGGCGGAAACATAAACCCGTTGGAGGTGAAATCGTTCCGCCAGGGGAGAAACGAGCGCTGGCGTCTAGGATGAAACTTGGCGTGCGGACGTCTATGGTTTCGAACCAGATAAAGCCTTGAGAAAAATGACCATTGGCAAATCGCCCGAATTGGTCGCGGTAGCTGGTGTATTATCACGCGAAGAGATTCCTTCGAGATATTGAGAAAGCTCGGGCATGCATTTTTCTCAGGCAGATGAATTTACACTTCTCTCTTTGGAGTAACGCATACTGGATTAGATTAAGACTCCTGCGGCAGCTCTTATATATATATATATATATATATATATATATATATTCAAATGTATTGTTAACGTGGACCCACATAATATGGACACTCCGAAACATGGACGAAATTTTCAGCGACCTGTTGGTGGCCATTCATTTCAGCCCCGTTAATACAAAAACTCGCAGTACGGACTATAGACAGCTTTTTCAGTGAAGAAATTGGAAAATTCACGCATTGTTCTCTCTTTATTATAGGCTGTGCTTCACACTGATGGAAGCAGCGCATAGGTGTGGACAAAAAGACAGACACGTGGACAAAGCGCTGTCTACGTCAGAGAAGACGAACATGGCTCGAAATACGCGCCTGCTACCATTATCAAGAAGCAGGGCGGTTACAAAACCTTTCCCACCCCCACTTCACCTCCTCACCTTGTCTTTTCACCTCTGTCGTGCCGATCCCAAGGCCAAGATTTCGTCATTTTCGAATTCTTCAATGTAGGGCTGAATAAACGGTAGTTGCGTTTTCCTTACGCCTATGTTATTTGTTTTTGTTTACCTTGATTCGTTATTATGGACTACATTCCTAGGAAAGGGTAGCGTTCATGTTAAGGAGATAAGATTTTATATAGAAGCAAATGAGTATTTTGCTCGGCATTCACTCCGCTAACAGTGAAGAGGTTTGTTGGATTTAAAGGAAAACTGCAAAAGCTACCCACTGTAGCGCGATCATATTTATTTGGGTCACCATTTTTACAAGAATTATGAGCAATAAAAAAATCAAGCATTATGCTGACAATCCTGTAACCTGACACTAAAGGTTGATACTACAATTCGAAAAACAGTTCTTGAGGCATGAAAAGCATTCAAAATCGATGTATTGTTTACAGTGCTAGGACAAACAACACTTGTTTGCGAGTACATCTTTTGCTGTACACGACACCTTGACCCCCCCTGAAACGCCACTAAATTTCATTATGGAAGTGCTAAGTGTTTCCATGAAATTGTTTCGACATGCAGAGCGGACATTTACTTAAGCAATAACAGCAACTATGGGAAATAAGTAAACTATGTTTCCAATTGTGGAAAGCCCAACATTACTTAGGTCGTAAGGCTGCGTGCACTGCGTAATTGACACACACACACACACACACATAAAAGAGAAAGCAGTGCCCATGAAATTTATTTCACTTAAACTTCACGCCATCCTCAGCTCACTGACGGTGGTCGTTGTGTGCCGCTGGGAACGTTTTCTTCAGTTGCGATTCCTCGGCCTTGCCACACCAATGTATGACGTGGCGCAACAGTAGCGGCCCAGGCAGGGGCGGTCGGTCAGAAGCTGGCCTTGCCAACGAAGCCTCTTGCCATTTGGCAGGGTGTTCACAACTGCGTGACGCTGGTTGATCCACGACATTGTCTTCAGAGAGGAGCTGGCAGCCAGGTAGTGCACGTGAACCAATTGCAGGAGCGGCAACTCTTCCACCATACGTGTGATGAAATTCGACACTGCGGAATCAGCTACCTGAGCTCCGGTCAGCAGGCACAATCTGCGCAGACTCTTAGCCGCAGTGAGTCTAGCTGTGAAGAAAGGGTTTTGCCCAAGCTTCAGGTCGCGTGCTTGTATGGTCAGCGTAGAGAGTCGTTCATTGCCGGAGAAGAGATCGCTAGACCCGAAGACAGAGCCACCGTCGCTCACCAGGCTATCGAGGCTGAAGCGAATGTCGGTGACACGGCATCTAGGGAGGAACTTCAAGGACAGGATTTTCGCCGTTTCGCCGATGCTCAGCCGCCAAAGCCTGGTCTGCGCATGCAGGCACTCGAAGTCACGCTCTGTGAGCATCAAAGCCACTTTGCAGGCTGGGCACGGAAGAGTCTCGTTGTTGCTGACGTCCAGCTCCTCGAGGAACCGGCAGCTTTGCGCCAGGCACTGAAGCGAGTCTTCACAATTCACAGCGCACGGTGGAAGGGCCAGCGAGCGCAGTTGAGACAGGGCAGGGCTCACGACTGAGCAGAAGTTGCAGCCGAGCCAGAAGTGGCTCTTTGTCAGGCTGAGCTCGGAGATGTTAGTGAGGCACATTTGGAGGAACTCCTGCATTGGTTTCAGGAAGTCCGGAGCTCTCAGGAGTCGCTCGAGCCGGACCTGTCGCGGTGGCGGTAGCAGGACTAGTGAGAGGGATCTGACGTCGCTCCAGTGCTCTGGGTGCTTAGCGGCTCTGAGGAAGCGGCTAGAGGCTTCAGAGTCGGCTTCCACGGCCACGACAGCGCGGCGCACTCCCTGAAGCAACGCTCTCTGCTCGCGGACGTCGTCAAATCGGACGAAGCTGTACGAGGCTTCGGGCGAGAGCCGACCTGCGGGCGGAGGTACCCGCTCGTAAGTGTACTGAAAGGTGCGCAGACCAGGCCTGGGTGTCTTGAGCCTGATATCGGCGTCACCCATCGGCATTCCTACAGCGTCCTTACGTATGGCGTGAATATGAAGACTCTGAAGATCCTGGCAATCATTCAAGGTGCGCTGCAAGAAGTCGGCCGTAAGCGGCGTCGCTACAACTTCCACGTACATGGACTGTAGGGTTAGGGTTTGTGACTGGCATTGCGTGCTTGTTCCCGCCACAGCGTCTTTCTCCAGCCACGACTCGTAGTGGCAGTCCTCGTAGAGAGACCATTCTAGTTTCTTCACCTTCCTGAGCCTCTGTGACAACATTCGAAAAAGCGCCGGAGGCTCGACGACGCAGTTCAGAACGCACAGCTCCTCGACGTTCTCACACCTGGCGACAAACGCTAGAAGAACCTCGGAGGCCAGCGTCAGGCAGTTGGTGAATCTCAGTTGGCGCACGTTCTTCATCTTTACCTTTTCGCGGTATGCATTCAGCGTCCACTCATCCGTGTCTGAAGTGAACGCTACCCTCTCGACGACCCGCTCGCAGTCGGCGACTCCTTTCAGCTCAGTTGCTGCCTTGGTGAGAGCGAGACGTGAGGCGCCGTCCAAGAGTTCGAATATTGATTCCCACGCTTCAAGCGGCAGTCCGCCGATTAGCTCAGAACTGGGGGACGGTTGCGCCATAGTGAAACGCTTCGCTCGCTACCTTGAAAGTTGCCTTGGCTCGACTGTGGGGTAGTTTGGTGCACTTGACGGGCCCGGCCAAACGCGTTTTCAAAGAACTGCAGCTGATGAAGTCTTAGTGCCACTTGGTAGCTTTTCGTTGGAGGAAAACACCACTTTCCAAGAAGACCAGGTCTGTAAAGTGAAATGATATGTGTTAACATCAATACCGACTTCCTGTAGACGAAATATGTCAGTGAACAGGGCGCTTATGGTGCCTTAGGTGAAACATCGCCAAGCTGGTTGATTGGAACTCTCCTGTCATTTCTACGCACACACGTTTTGTCAGGCTTACGGACGCCACATTATCCGAACCATGCCACAATATGGATGCAATATGTGCTCTTAATGACAGCTTCTGGTTAGTTTAGAGGAAGAAAATGCTTATTTCATCAATAATTTACATTTAACAACAGCGAGAGCGAAGCCATCGGGACAAAAATGTGTACCATACAGATCTAAACTCTATTGCCTCTACATACTACACAATCGTAAATTTGAATCTCAAAAGAAAAATGAAACGGGATATTTCAGCGTTGAATTCTTATTGCCTCGCGCAGAAAATTGCAGAAGGCGTCAGGAACGTTCCCGTGGCTAAAACCTAGTTTGGTAGCACCAAAGGAAAGGGCCACCGGGAAAGCCAACGGCAAGCGAGGTTTACGTAATGGTTCTTCCAACAATCGTTTTCTTTGAACCTTAAAATGGCGACATGCTAGAATGAAATGTTCTAGAGATTCACTCTCATTGAAGAAGTGACACAATGGTGACATCGGCAGACCAGAGCTGTGAAGGTAAAAATTTAGTGGGGGGACTCGACAACGTACTCTCTTAAGCGACACTTCTGCCTTTGTAGTAGTTCCAAGAAAAAAATTAGGTGCGAATATACGGAGGCGGACAATGAAGGTTTCTAAAAGTTGTTCTCAGTGGCTAATATTCTAAATCGCGAGGCTGTTACAAACGCAAATGATGGTAAAATAGGGATTACCGGGCGACCATGTGATGCTACTGCGAGTTCCTTAGCAAATTTATTTAGTATTGGACCTTTGCTTCCCAGCACACACCAAACGAACGAGGTGTAAGTGTTTTGGGACGAACGAAGTGACTGCTTCTAATGCGTTTGATAAAGTACGAGTGGTTAGTGAAGAACAAACAGAGATAAACTTTGTTAGATTACGGCTGCTGATAAAGGTGAAGGTAATCTACGTAAAGCAAAACAATAATTCAGCTTGAAAAATAGGTGTAAAATCAGGTAGCCGGATTCAAAAACACCAATTAAGAGATGGCGATACAATGCTCACGGCTACCTTTTCTTTACAAACTGAAGCGGCAGTTGCTATTACCGTTTTTGTTTCTAGTTGTGCCAGGTGATCTTTTAATATACAATACCATTTAGGAATTGACGGGGCAAATGTTTAGCATTATTTGCAAAAATGTCCTCGAAATCAATCTTAGCTATCGGAGTTAGAGCTGCTTATTAAGTCTATCGGACAAAAGTGGCCACGTAATGGGTCCAATATAATTTTCACAAAAAGAAAACAACCTAAAGTCACCGTAAACGTGGCCACTGATATTTAAAAACTGAGTACGACTCATTATTGAAAGTGTACTGGGATGTCCTCTGTGGGAATGCGTAGATATTTAGAAAGGTTCGCACTGGTAGGATATGATGGGCCTATGATCATATTCTAATTCTTATTTTCCTTCTCACTATTCGTCTGTGGTACGTGCTGCTCTCCGGATACATTATTACTATGGTCGGCTGGTCATCAGAAGGTAATTTGGAATGGACAAAATCGTACGGAAAATAAGATCACTACATTACGTCTTCTCGGCTTGATTCACAGGTCTTTGTCCATATTTTCGGTTTATTCGTATGCACTGCGTTTGCTTTCTTCTCTTTTTGGGTAAAAATCGAGAGAGCTTTACTACCGCGAGGCCTTGTCATTATTGCCAAAAGTTATATTTTCTTAAGGTTAAACTACTAATTGGCATATCAAACGTGAGATCCTCGACAATGATAGCAGGCTTGAGCCACCGAAGTGAACGAGGGTTGCAATGTGGGCTTGTTGGTAATGCATCTTCAAGGGAAGTATGGTAGCGCGATTCAAAGGCGGGACAAAAGAAGACACAAAGGGACACACACAGCGCTGTGTGTGTCCCTTTGTGTCTTCTTTTCTCCCGTCTTTGAATCGCGCTACCATACTCCCCACCGAAGTGAACCCTGCCTTTCCTAGGAAGCACTTACATTGATGCGTAGAACAGTCCAGACAGGAGGATCTTCACGGTTGTTGTTCTTCTTGTTGCACGGTCCATCGAATGCCCGTCGTTGTCGTCGTCTATATTTTTCCGGCGCGAAGTGGCGCCGCCCCACTAAGGGGGTTTGGCGAAGCTAGAATCGGTTTGCGTTCATGGAATCTAGTGCGAAATAAAATTTAGAAACGCAGGAAGACTTCAATTTTCACGGGAAATGGTTAAGCGCCGCTAGCTTGAAAGCAAGGTGTGAGCAAATATAAATAGGAATAAAAAAACGCTGACGTGATGAGCGACATCGGAGCCAGCTGTGGAAGAAGACGACGACGACGAACGCGCGAGCAGTTGCACGAGCGCGTTCGCGCGGTGACACCAAGGGACGCCGACGCTCAATCCAGGAACGGGCGCCTATGAGCATCGCTCTAAAACGAGGAAAACAAAGCCTTAAATTTATCGAGCGAACCGTCCGGAATAAGCATGAATAGGGTAATATTTACTTAAACAGACACACACACACATTCTAATGTAATCAGCTTGCTAGCATTTCCAAATTTTTCTGCGTCTTAGCTTATCCCTCGTAATTAGTAAGAACCAATATTTTCCGAAACAAGAACCAAAGTTCGGCAAAACCGATTTTACCATGATTGTCGACTGTTTTAAGTCTCGTATTGAATAAATATAGCGACACAACGTATTGCCACCGTCGAAACAACTTATGTATGAGGCGTATACTGAAGCGGGACTCCTCTTTCGCACTTCCCCAAGAATATTCGGCGCGAGCTGGCGGCGGCGCCGCAAAACCTGCGAATGACCTCCGAAATGCATGGCGCGCCGCTTCATGCGAGCGCTAAGAAACGCGTCATGCGGCTGCCGGGCTCCTCCCTTCGGACACGCTGCGCCACCTACTGGCGCGGCCGAGAAGTCCGCGCGTGGCCTCCAAGACGACAGAGCGTGGCGCGCCGGCGCCTGGGAACGCCGAGATTTGTTCGCTCGCTTACCGCACAGCCAGTGACACCTACTCAGTGACTTCAAGGGGTGTACGGTAGCGCCATTAAAAGACGGGACAAAAGAGGACACACGCAGCGCTAACTTCCCACAAGACCAGAAAAGAAAGAAAGTGTTCCCAGCTGCCAAGTTAAACACAGGAAAAAGTTTAGAGATTGTAAGGCATCAATTATATATTGTATACCCTTATCGTGTGGAAAGTATTACGTCGGACAGTCGGGCAGATGTATTAATGATAGTCTGCGCGAACACAAAAGCAAAGTCGACAAAGTTGCATCAGATAGGTTTCTCTCCCTTCATTGTAAGCAACATAAGTGCTCCCCTCTCTTCGAATCGACAACCATTACTGGTAGAAATAAATGCGAACTGACTAGACTTATAATAGAAGCCGAGCAGATTGATGCCCTAGGGGATTACTGGATCGGCAAACAGTCATTGGCTCTCTCTGAAAAAGAACTGAAAATTTTGCGCATTGCTTAACATATCACTTATACAAATGTTTCACTCTGAATGTTTATTTGTTCACGTGGATGTGACTCATTTCGGCTGAGCGTGTATAAGTACGACCTGGTTTTCGATAATAAACATTGTTGGAAGTTAGTACTGTGTGTGTCCCTGTGTGTCTTCTTTTTTCCCGTCTTTTAATCGCGCTACCGGACACCCCTTGAAGATGCGTTACCAACAAGCCCACATTGCAACCCTCGTGGCTACTCAGTGACCCAACTTGGCGAGAGTTTCATTGAAGAACAGAACGTGTCCGGTGAATTCATGGTGCAGCTCGCTGAAGCGTAGTCATGCAAGGGGATTCATTGAAAAGCGACACATACCCAGCGCATTTGTGGCGCAGCCTGCTAATGCGTCGGATTCTTGTCCTCGAAGAAAACTTGTGACGTGGTTTCGGTTCCAATCAGCATCGGATAAACTTAGGGAATTCTTTTTCATCATTGCAGAGCGGCAGATTCCCAGTGGTAGATACCTATTTATCCAAGTTGACGTCAAGAAAGCTCGTTGAGGAGCTGTACGCGCCTACTGGCACATACCCAGCAACCCATGTTGGCATCAAAGGGGTTCATTAAAAACCAGCACAGACGGAGTGGAACATACCCAACTGCCATCGCCCGCCATCGTTCCGCCGTCATCATATTATCACCATCCCACCACCGTAATCATTCCGTCGTCATTGCATTGTTACCATGCCTTCGTTGTCATGTCATCTTCGTAAGTGCATCGTCGTAATACTGTCGTTTTATATTCGTGGTCGTTGATCGTCATTTCAGCTTCGTCATCCAATTATCGGCATGCCATCGTCATTACGCAATCGTCATTGTATATCCATCACCATCCCATTCACGCAACGACTGTGTCGTCACGCTTCCTGTCATTATCAACGCGATAGCGTTAAGGGCCGCATGTCGCAGAAAATCCGGCGTCCCGCGTCCAGCGTCGAACACCGCTTCGTCAAAACGAATTTCTAACCAAATTCCGAACCGCTCTTTATCACCAAAGTTGTTCATAACTTGTGTTTCATTCATTACAAAGTTATTTCTCGCAATATTGAGAACGGCAGCCCACAAACAAATGTAATAAAAAAACACCGACAGCGAATATATTTTATGTTCCCTCTTCTCAGAACGAAATATTAAAAGTGCGAAACAATAACACGCGATCGACCCACGCAAGAGACCGCGTTTCTACCAGAAAGCTTGCCTTCGTGCATAGCGTTCGTCGCCTGCGTTGCCCGGTGTTACGTTTCGCCTCCGACGTGTGGTATAGCCGGCGCGGATGCAACGGACGCCGGGGCTTCGTTCACAGCGGCGGACATTTTGGCCAGTTCAGCGCTGCCCCAACGCCTCCTGCCAAGCGCGTCCAGGCATGTTTCAATACCACGTGTCTTCGTGCGTGTGTGTGTGTGTGCATGTTGGTGCCCACGCTTGTCAAAGCGCGGCAGCCGGGGAGAGGAACTCCCCAACTGTGAAGCGAGGAGGTCTGACCGGCGCCGGCTCGGCGGATACGTCACTTCTTGTCACGTGTCCGTGCGCCGCCGTCCCGTGCGCCTCTTGCGAGCCGTTCCTTCTTGCCCTCGACTCCGAGAGTATAAAAGCAGCTGCCCCCGGACGCCAAGAGAGAAGCTTCGATTTATTCAGTCGAGCAACGTGGTCTCCCGTTTCTCCACTTCGGTCGACCTGACCGGCCGCTCTTTTGCGATGCTAAAATAAACAAGTTGTTCTGTTAGCAGTCGACTCATTCTTTGTCAGGACCTTCGGATGCTTCCAGCTGTGCCCCAGGCCGCCAGGCCAACGCTACCCTTGGGGCTTGCGACCCATTTGCAACACCGGTAAACGTTACGGTTACATAAGCTGCAGTAGCCGGAAGGAGGAAAGGGGAGGAAAGACAAAAGCAGAAGGCAGGGAGGTTAACCCGAATAACGCCTGGTTGGCTACGCTACACCGGGGGATGGGAAAGGGGAAAACAAAGATGACAGCTAGGGAGAGAGAGGAGGGAGGGCAAGAAGGAAACTAGCGGTGAGTTCACTGACACCTGTGGTCTCAGTTGCCGGGAAGCATGAAAAGCAATCAGGGGTCTTTCAATGCTATCGCATTCCACTATTAAAGGCGAAGCTTAAGCGCCCTCCAAATATTTCCTTCTTCATTCCATTGTTATACTGCCGTCGTCATGCCATCTTATGCATTGAATTGTCGTAATTCTGTCGTGTTATTTGCAGTATGGTCATGCCGCGGTTGTCATGTTATTGTCGTTATTGCGTCGTCGTCATACAGTCGCCGTGAGGCATTCGTGGTCATGGCGCCGTGTTCGTTCTAATATCTACGCGCCGTGATTGCTTAGTGGCTATTTATTTCGTTACGCTGCCATGTACGAGTTCGCGGGATCAAATTCTGGAAACGGCGGACGCATTTCGTTGGTAGCTAAACTCACTAAATGCCCTACTACCGTGCTTTGGGTGCACGTTAAAGAACCCGAAGTAGTCAAAATTAATCCGGAGTCCTCCACTGCGGCGTATCTCGTAATCAAATCGTGTTTTTGGCACGTAAAACACCAAAATGTTTTTTTTTTTTCCATCACCGTCATTCCAGCACTGTCATCTACGTTCGTCACGCCATTGTCGTCATACCATCCTTGTCCTGCTGTTATCGTCATACAATTGCCATTCCGTCATCGTCGTCGTCGTTCAGCCGTCGTCATCCACTCTTCGTTATGCAATTACTGTGGTTGCGTTGTCGTCATCATACGTTGTCGTCATGCCATCGTGGTCATTCAATTCTCATTATGTTGTCTTCATTCCCGTGTCATCCCATAGTCTTCACGCAGTCGTCGTCATGCGGTATGCGCATACTCGTGATCCGCACCTTTATCAGTATGGATTAATCCCGACGGTTCTTTAAACGACGGCTTGTTAGGCTGCTGGATCCTCGGTACGCAGTTGCTGCTTGCGCGCGGCAGAACGAGCCTGGCTTGCTGTAAAAATGTGTCCAATTAGGTCGTACGCTCCATACCTGCAAATGGCCCTTAAAGGGCTCCTCACCAGGTCTGGCCATTTAGATCTCACAAGCGCAGTGCATACAATGCGCAGTCACGATCATGTCTGCTGTTACACCCCAGCGAGCTTCGGAAAGCTTAAATTTCAAACCAAACTACGTTTGCCTTTCTGCTCGCGGGCGCCGTGCGCCGTGCCGCGGAGTCGATCAAGGAAGTGCGCCTACGTAGATAGTAGTGCTGCGACGTCACTCATAGTGACACCTGACTTTGAGAATTATTCTCGGCACCATCAGTTAATAGTTGAAACTGTTGCTAGAATTAAAGTTTGGAGAAATAATAAAACATACACATTGAATGGCTGCGTGTTTTTCAAGCGAAGCTTGTATTGCCTCACTCATGTCGGCGTCGGTGTTGTACGAAAAAACCGAAGCCGCTCGAAAGTAAAAATTGCTTGACGGGTTACGAGACCACCACTCCAACCGATTCAGCCACTGTCGGTTCATCATACGCGACCTTTCAAGCGGGGTTTTATAAGCATGAAGAAGTAGGCGGAGAGCAAAGGGCGAACCAATTACAGGCGTCCCCTCCCTCTGGAGAAGGGAAAGGGTGTGATCGCGTGTTCGCTCGCCTCGGCGCCCGCCGTTTCCCGCCAGTCCACGGCCGGCAGTCAGATGGGGAGGCCGCGTTTGGTTCGTTCTGCCGAAGAGCAGGCTCTTGAAGGAAAGGCAGCGGGAGCGAGCCACGCGTCATGCATTCGGCCGAAGAAGAGGCGGCGTTTGATGACAGCCGCCGGGAAATCGCCCAAGAAACGGCGAGTCGTCGACGTGCGGACCTCGCCGTGAGGGAGCGCTAAGCCGAGGCAAAACGACAACGAAGAGCCGCGGATCCCAAGCTTCGCTTGCACCCCTCTTTACAGTAGTGGAAGGGCGGTCAATTTTTGTTTTGCTTTGTACCGTAGCAAGAAAGGTGTACTTCTGTTTCGTCTGTTTGTTCGCACTTCATGCAGGTGCGCGCGCAGAGAGCGAAACCGTATCGTTTCCTACCGTGTTCCAGCGCGCGATCATGCTCTGTGATCCGCTTGCGTCTGCCTCAGTGTTCGTGTAGCACTGGCTTATAGCGATATAGTCATGTGTTCCCGTGCTCAGCGCGCAAAATCTTGCGCTGCGCGAAACGAGAGAAACGCAACAGCTCGCGCGGGAGACCGTCAGCGTAAGTGCGCCACGCAGAAAGAACGCGTAAATAAAAAAAATCGCCGCCCAAGCACTCCGTACAGATGGTTAACCAGAGAAGCTGAAACGTGCGGCCCCGGTGCTTATCACTGGGTTAATCCCGACGGTTCTTTAAACGACGGCTTGTTAGGCTGCTGGATCCTCGGTACGCAGTTGCTGCTTGCGCGCGGCAGAACGAGCCTCTTCTTGTGCCCGGGCTGCAGCATTAGCACGGCGTAGACGAGCTCGTTCCCGGTTCTGCTCGCGGCGTTGCTGCTAAAGAGTACGTATGACGCGTGTCCTACTCGTTTCGGAGCCGGAGAGAAACTGCTGCGCGCGCGCTCAGCCGCGATGGAGAGCAACGACGTCACTACTGGCGCAGCTAATCCAACACCATCTAGGTAGCACAAGGGCTTTTCATTCCGATCCATGAGTTCTCGTTACCTGGCCCGACTGCCATAGAATCTAATGGGGATGCTCCCGAGTAGGCAACTGTGATTTTTGGCCTTGTGCTATCTAGGTGGTGTCGGTTAATTGCGCGCCTCATTTTTTTTTTTCGTTTTTTTTTTTCGCGCATGCGAATGGGGTTTCGCCGGAGGAGTTTTCGGCGTACAGGCGACAGACGGACGGATGAATCGGCTAGCCATATGCAGCTTCGCAGTAAAAAAAAAAAAAAATAATGCGGGGCTTCTGACTTGGGCGTCAAGCGATCCTCCAGTTCCTATATGGGAGAACGCAGGGGTGGAATTTCGCTTGCGGAGGCTAGACGGGGGTAAGTGGAGAGAGTTTGTGTTAGCGGTGACGTCGCCTCCTGAAATCATGGGTTCGCTGCACTCAAATATTTTTATCTCGGTTATTGATGAACCAATTTCAAAATTTCCTACGGTAAAACGCTCCGTAAAGGGCAGGTAACTTCCAGTGCCTAACTTCCAGCGCCTAAACAAAATTTGCTATGTGGCCTTGTGAGGGGCGCTCTTTAATGAAAGTATAAGGCATAAAATTAAAATAACAATTTGTAAGAAAAGAACGATGTATTCCAAATAATATTTAAATGAGAATTATAAATTTTGTGATGGTTCTTTAAATACATAATTTATGATTAAAACATTTTGTAGTGTCCGCTATTTCCTTTCTATGTATTAATGTATGCTATGGTATTCGAAATACAGGGACCAACTTCTGCACTCCCGGGTTACCCATATCCAAGCAGACAACTTTCTTTTTCTAACGTATAGTTTTATGCAACTTCATGTGCACCGCTGATTGACGAAAGGATTGTGATATTTTTCTTTTCGAACGGGCCAACTAAGTTTTTATCATACAAATTTGCTATTCAGCGTAAAGTTAAACTGACGTATTATTTTATCGAACATATTTTTAAGTCGACTTGGGATAGTGATCGCTCCAGAGAAGCTCAGGAAGACCAGGCAGGAGTTTGAGCACATGGGGGAGATTGGCATCGCTAAGCCGTTGTCGAGCAGCTGGTACTCAGCTCTGCACATGGTCCCCAAGATGTCTGGTGACTGCCGGTGACATTCGCCTTTTCTTCATCACCGACCCTGCCAGCAGCCTCCGATTCCTTAATGACACATGAGCCAAGGTCAACTTTCTGCCTGCCCATTCTGTCGACGCACCTGCGCGCCCATATGCCACCTGTAGGCTGTTACCGGCTCCAACATTCCTGTCTACCGTAATGCTGGTCAACCGGCGACCCCGGCGCTCGTTTCGCTATATGTTGTTCGCAGTGGGAGTCAGTCAAGTCATACTAGGAGTGGACATCACTTCAAACTCTCCCCTTCTGGTGGACATGGCACACAAGAAAGATTCTACTGTAGGCCTTTTCGTCAGCGGCAAGCCCTCGACCTAGTTTCCGTTCGCTTTCACGCTGCCTCGATCCGTCCCTTCGCCGTATGAGTTGGCTGAGAGAGTTTCTGTCTATTACTGGTCCTCCAGATTGGACGAAGCGTGTTCAACACGTTGTCGTCTGCCCATGCACCACTTGCCCATGCACCGCCCATGCACCACTTCATCGAAGATTTCAATTGCTCACCTTTCCACCTCATCTTTGGCACCTCCTTACGACTACCAGCAGAGTTAGTCTTCTGTTCCAACGTGGTCACATCAACACACATACCCAGTTCCTCTTATGTCGATCAGCTAGCGTACCTCATCACGTGCCTACCCGCTCCTCCTACCCGAGCCCAAGAACACAAGCCACCGTTCACACAGCCCTTGTTTCTTCTGCATCGACTGCAGCCGGCGTGCTCTCGAGGCAGTGTATTATTATTATTATTGTTGTTATTATTATTATTACATGGTGTGGGAAAATATATATGCTTGAAAGAGAGAAAAGGGAAAGCAAGGCGCAGTCTGGCGACTGCCGCCTGAAGAGGCGGAGTTGGTACGCTAACGCTACAGGAAAAGCTGCACGAACAAAGAAAACTGCAACAGCGCTGCCATGTTGTTACACCTTATTTCTGTAGCGCTGAGAATATTCAGGTTTAGTCCTGCACTATTCGATCGTGATCCATACTATCGGGAGTGTGAGCCCCGGACCGCGTTGTTCTGTGTTCAAACACTGCTAGGTGAAACACTGAAAAAAGTGGGGGCAGGTGGGCTGTGATGACGCAAATTCCCCATATATGTATATAAAAATTGCTAAAGCTGTTATCTTTAAATTTTGTAAAATTGTAAAACGGCGAACAATTCAATTCCTTACCTGCTAATGCTTATTCGCGATATAATGAGTATTTTTTTAAAAACATGGTTGTATTCAACACAAATTGTTCATTAGCAAGTTGCCGCTACTTTTCCGTATCGGGCATGTTTCTAGCCTCTTAACGTGGGCCGTTCCCGAAGACAGTGAAGCCTAAAAAATGTGGGCCGATATGTGCTACTGGGACCACTGGTCGCCATTACGTTCTGAATATATTAATGCGTAAGCATTTTAGGGTTACTTCGGAAATGTGTCCGCCTGTCCGTCTGTAACGCGTGACACGATGCGCTCCATAGGTATACATGGGGTCTTATAGGGGCATATATGACGATGCCTGATGACTACGTACGACTACTGAGGTTTATGATTTTGACTATAGAACACCTACATTTATAGCCAGCACGGAAAGAAAGGAGGCCGCTACAATCGGCACAACAAGTAAGGCTACCATGTTGCCGCAAATATATTGAAGCCTATTTATTTCAAATGTACTCTCAAGGCCAGATGGCGTTACAGAGAGAAGTTCGATAGAAAAAAAAAACATGTTCAATGTCCATGTAAGCCTTCAGCAGGTTAAAATCTTTCATTTGGTTTTACTTAGGAAAGCATATTGACACTTATACTTATTAGTGACACGAGCATCGAGGGACACTCGTTTCTTGCGCAGCACTTCCTGTTCACCTCCTGAGACGACCGGGATGAAATTCAAATCAGAAAAAAAAATTAAAACAATTGTACAGTACAATATTTATGGGTTTCATTATAGATTTGATATCAGGTCATAAGTTTAGTTACAAGTTGAGTTCCCGAAGTGTCTGAAATAATTGCAATTACAAATCGTCGAGATGAACTCAAAATACATAAACAAAATTGAAAAAAAAAATAGTTTAGTACGAAATTCATGGGTTTCATTATAGATATGACATCAGAGTTTGAGTTACTGAAGTGTCTGGAATAGTTAGAATTAGAAATCACTGATTACCGCACACCAAAGCACGGAATCGTAGACATTGGAGACCTGGCACGTGAGCACGACCTTAGCGAAATTCGTGGAAACCCTGAAGTAGAAAGCGGTAGTAATGACGTCACAAAAAGGTGGCATGATTTTAATGGAAAACAGTTGCCTCCGAGTTCGGTTCGTGCGTTGCGTTCGCCAAAAGTTATTCTAAAGAACACCAACCCCAAGGTGCGAGTACCGCTGAGACACCCGTGTCAATGATTAGGGTCGCCTACCATTTTTCTATCCTTTTCTCCGCGACTGCATTTCACCCAGTAACAACTTCAAGCTATCGCGCAGCACAAAACGCGCCTGCATGATTGGAATGTTATCGATGGTTCTATCCGTTGTCTGTTGTCACCGAAGCTAGTGTAATCTGATTGTATGCACGACGCGAATTGTGTAGCACTTTCTGGAAGACACGGGGGCACCAGCGATTACTCTGGAACCTTCGATCGCTCATGTATAAAAGCCGACGTGCTTGACCAGCGGATCAAATTTTCGACTATCGCCGACTGTTCGCCGCTATCGATCGTTGTGCTTTGAGTGTAGCCTGGTCACACGTTCGCCCAATAAATAGTTAAATTTCGCCATTCAGTTTTGCTACGGTGTTCGTTGGATGGATGGATGGCAGGTAGGAGCGTCCCCTTTGAAACGGGGTGATGGCAGTTGCCACCATGCTCAGCTTTTTATTTTTGTTTACCTGTGTTGAGGGTTATTAAAATTCGCCATTTTCTTTAAATACGTCTTCCTACACTTTCATAAGGTCATAATTACCCTACTAAAAAACTTTGTTTTCAAACAGGTCTCATCAAATAGGATTACGCAATGGGACCCATTTGTACCAGGTCCAGTTTGTTTCCATTTGAACCCATTTAGTTCAGTCCCATTTGAACCCATTTAGTCCAGACCCATTTGATCCCGTCTATTCCTGTTCAGTTCTGCCCTGTTTAATATAGTCCTGTTTGATTCTGTTTATGCCTGTCCTGTCTGCCCCTGTCCAAATTTCTTTATTGCCCCATTCGAACCAGGTTATTTCAGAATGGTTTTATGTCGCTTAATATAACTTACTCTTTAAACCTATTTGGTACACTTGAGTATTTGCAATCAGCATTAAGACAAGTAGGTCTGCATTATGTTTGCTCCAAGTATGCCACTGTCATATATAGGTTTGCCTGGTACATTGCTTGATACAAAGCTGAACACAATTTTCTGCATAAATTGATTAGCACTACCAACACATATGATACATCATGAATGAGTTTTGTATGACCTATGAACACGTTCATCATGTATGACCTATGGGAAAATGCACCCTGAAAATGATTGGTACCTCATTTTCATATTTACTACAAGTATATGAATGTAATTCTTGCAAGTGTACTACCTGTTTGATCACTTGTACTGATCTTACTGCAGTGTTGTGTTGCTGTAATGGTTTGTTCACAAATCTAAAGTAAAGCATAATATTGAGGTGGAAAATATCAGAAGTAATGACTTGCAATTTTAAATGAAAGGGAAGTATACTTTACGTAGGTTTTTCTGTACACCCACTTCAGCTTTCATTAATCCTGAAGTCCTCTGGTTCAATCCAAAGCATGTCACACATCTCACAAGCACTGTTTATTGGACCTTCTAATGGTACTTCGATGCACCTAGTCTACTGAGAGAAGACCGTTGGATTGCGTTTCTTGGGCGAGAGCTTGTAGGGCACCTGAAAAAGTAAAGCCAATAATTTCTTTTCACTCATGCAATAGGTTAACGCATAGACAAAATCAGTTTCGCATATGTTCACACAGATAAGAATGGTTCAGCATTCAGATCATAGGAGATAATGAACAAATCTTATTGAAAAATATGTGGTTTCATGCAATGCCTTTGATTCAAGGGAACATGCAATACTGTGGTAGAATAAGCTGTCATAATTAGCAGGTCACTGAAAGAAGTGTTATAAAAAAAGATGGACACATTGTTTGACTAACAAGAATTACTAGTATTGAAGCAACAGAAGTAATACATGTATAAAATGTACCCCTGAAAAGCAGCATAGACCGGTTGAGCTAATAAATAACTCAGAAATTACCCTTCTGCCAGCAAAGTAAATACTGTAGTGTAATGGCTTTGGCACTGCACTGCTCAGCCAGAGGGCATGGGATCGAATCCTGGGCACAATGGCTGAATTTCGATGGCGGGGAAATGCAAAACCACCCACGTAAGGTGCATTGGGTACACGTTAAAGAAGACTAAGTGATCAAAATGCCGCAAAACCCCGTTAACTCGAAGTTGTAAAAACTGGGCAAAATTTCGAGATAAGCGAATTCACAAAAGCAGAAGGCCCGCACGAAGACCATATAGAGCCTTTCAAAGTAGGCACCAGCAGCCACAAAATTTCTCACAAAAGCGAAATATAGCAGGTGCGGTATTTTTGTCAGATCACTTTTGTAAGACATTCTACAATTTGGCACCCGACATGTCGGGCATCAACGGGCAACAGCGATTCTTGCACAGATTGTAGAAAACACTGTTGCATGTAGGCGTTGACATATCCAAAGCCTAGCCACACAGAATACAGTCGACTCTCATTACAATGATCCCTGATAATCCAACAAAAAACATTTGCTGTATCCGAAGTCTGTAATATGTGAAATGCCTCGCTTCCGAAGCTTTTGTCGCGATGTCTAACAACTTTATTACAAAGAGTGAGTGACGAACTTCCAAAGTAAGAAACAACAAAAGAAGTTGCAGTTTCGCCCGAAAGGCAAAGCATCGATTCCGACAGCAAATTCAGCAAGATAAGCGCGGCAGCAGCAGCGAGAAAATTGACCTTCGTGCTGTCTCTCGCTTCAATGCAAACTAAATGGCGAAAGCACAGGACATACGAAGCTACCGGCACTGGGCACACTTTGCCCACATCGCAGATCGCTTTGAAGATGGTGGCCGCGCAGGCATGCACTTTGTTCAGATCACTTTAAGGTACGGTGCCCACACGGGCGCGCAATTTGTCCACATCGCAGATCGCTTTCAAGATGTAGCGCCCATGCACTTCGTCCACATCACAGATTGCTTTCAATACATGGTGCCCACGCAGGTGAGCACTTTGTCCACATCGCAGATCACTTTCAAGATATGGCGGCCGTACCGTAAGCAGCAGCCGCCTAGTCGAACCAGCCCTCGCTCTCTCTCGCCTCATGCGCAAAAGAAGACAGCGCGTTTCCACCCCGCCTTCCTTCCTTGCACGTGCGATATTGAGCTGCGATCGTCGGCTGACCCTCGCAAGTCAGTTGTTAGCCTGTGTCAACACGGCAAAAGTATGTTCTATGGGCCCGATTTTAAAAAAAATTGCCACTAATTTCGTCCACTGTAGCCGATGGTCCATTGTAGCACGGTTTGTTAAACACGAACTTCGTTGCATTAATACAATAGGTAGAACAAACTAAGGCTGAAATATCGTCTGTCATATCCAAAAGTTTGTTGTATGCGGGTCCGTTGTAACAAGCATAGACTGTATAGTGAAAGTGCTTGCATGCCAAAAAAGTAATCAACCGGCATTACTGCCCCAGGGCCGAGATTTTGCAGTCCTGTCTTCCGCTTGATTATGTGCCGCTCTTTCTTCCACCGTTCTTGGCTGGCTTGTCCTGTACTGATAACGCAGGTGGAGCATCATCATAACCACTGACGAAGTGTAATTACAAACGGCATCAAAGAAGGCATTGTTACAATATTGCTGCCCTAAATTTGTTAATAAGGAAAATACCTATAGCATACCAAACTTTTGGCACAGCATGGCCTAGCACACCGATCCATACAGAGCACAACAAATTTTTTTTTATTTATTTATTTGTTTCCACAAGCAAGGAGGTACATGGTTGTGGCGAAAAAACAAGGGGAAAAAAAGCTGCGGAAGAAGCAGCTTGACTGGCCCCAGGTTCCATGTACAATGGCAGCAGCAGGGCAGGTGGGAAACATTTTAGGGGAAAAAGAGGGGAAAAAAAGAAAGAAGAGGAAAACACCAAGGGCAAAAATCACAAAGTACAACCGTACACAGTCAAGATCGCAGAAACATTTCATGCAGATTTTTTTGCAGAACAAGTGAGCACATCGATACTGCATCTGGTGAGATCATTGAGTAAATTGGGCAGCCAGTGGCATAACATTTGCTGGCCATAATTAGTTCAAAGTTGAGGAACCCACCAAGTCTCAGGAGCTCGAGTTGTGTAAGGGATTTCTCGTTTTGTGAGATTAACGAGAGAGCTGAGGGCGCCAATATTTTTCTCATATCTTCTGTAGGTTGACAACAAGGGCAGGTTTATTAGGGCAGGCAATTTAAGGGCTCCAAGCGCGCTGAAAAGAGGAGCAGAATGAAAATCACGAGGCTTATTACAAATAACACAAAGAAATTTCTTCTGGATTACAAACAGCTTGTGAATATTTGTGGCTGAAGTTGTCCCCCATATGAGGCAGCAGTAATTTAGGTGACTGAAAAAAAGTGAGTTGTAAATCAGCAATTTCACGGATTGTGGCAGGTATCTAAAGGAATAGACAACACCGAACACCTGTGACAGTTTGCCGGTGAGGAAATCTACATGAGAGCGCCATGTCATATCATGATCAAAGTGCACACCCAGACATTTGATTGATTGGACAACTTCAATAGTACTGGAGTTAAGCAGAATATCTCCAGGTAGCTTGACATTCATATTTCTTGGATGAAAGAGCAAGACTTTGGTTTTTGAGGAGTTGATTGTTAGACCATTTTCGAGGGACCACTGGTGTACTTTGGAGAACACACTGTTAGCACGTAAGACCAAGTCATCCAGGGATTTGGATGAAAAAAGAAGTGTGGTGTCATCGGCATACATAACGTACATTGTGCCAGAATCAATGTTAATAAAGTCATTGACGAAAATATTGAACAACAGAGGGCCCAAGGTGCTTCCTTGTGGGACACCTACATGAACAGGAAGGACACTGGATGATAATCCATTTACATGCACAAATTGCTTCCTGTGACTCAAGTAAGATTCAAGTAAGCTGAGGGCAATGCCAAGGATGCCATAATAAGTTAGTTTACGAACCAGAAGTTTATGATCAATAGAATTGAAGGCTTTAGATAAGTCGACAAAAACACCTAAGGTTAATAAACGTGCCTCAAAATTTTCAAGGATTAGTTCTTTCTGCTTAAGGAGTGCTAGTTCAGTCGACATGAATCTGCGGAAAGCATGTTGATGTGGGGTTAATAAGTTATGTTTGTCAAGAAAACAGGATAACCTACAAAATATTATCTTCTCTAGTCCTTTGGAAAAAATTGGGAGTATGGAGATGGGTCTGTAGTTCGAAATAAGTGTTTTGTCACCTTTTTTGAAAATGGGAAGCACCTTTGCCACCTGCATTCTTTTTGGGAATTGGCCTTGGGAGAGACAGATATTGTAGATATGAGCAAGAACAGGTGAAATAATATCAAGAATATAGCTGACAGGCCTGATTTGCAGGCCATCAGCATCACAGGCACTACTGTTACTGAGGTTACGGAAAAGCAGTGTTATTTCATGTTTATTTGTAGGGTTCAAAAATATTGATTCCGTGCAGTGAGTATCTATAAATTGACAGGCACTCGGGCTGGCAGTTTGGTGACATGTACTGGTGAAATGATCATTAAAACAACCAGGAAGCGCATCACTACCGATTTTCTCACCGTTAATGACTATGTGCGTCTCAGGTGTATGACACGGTTCTCTGTTTGTTAATGTGTTTAACTTCTGCCAGATTTTACGGACATCATTCTGGCATGTTAAAAAGTTATTTTCAAAATATGAGGTACGAGCCATACGTAGCTGTTTTGTAATCCGGTTACGGAAGGACCTAAAAGTTTTCAAATCACCAGGATCTTTGGAATTAATAAACCTGTTAAAAAGCCTATTTTTCTCTTTAATTTTTTAAAAAGGTCATTCGTCACCCACGGTTTGCGAATTCGGGAAGCGCGAGGCTTTCGTGAATGGAACGGAAAATGTTTCTGATAACATATGCTAAAGGTGTCAATGAACAGCTCATTGAGAATCATAAACACAACTCCAGTCAACTTTACACAGTTCTTTGCGAAAATGGTCAAGGTTATCGCTGGTGATGGTTTGAAATACAGGAAGACATATATTTTTATTTTTTGATTTACGTTTCCAGCTAAAAAATATTGGCATGTGGTCGCTGATGTGATATGAAAGAACACCAGATTTGATATCAGCCTGACCGCAATTCGTGATGAACAAATCAAGGCATGTTTAAGTATCAGAAGCCACTCTAGTAGGAGAACGTATGACATTACGTCAGGCAAAAGAGTGCAACAATAGCTCAAAATCACGCCTCAGGACAGTGTTAACACAAAGATCTATATTAAAGTCACCACCGATGATGATATTGTACTGGAAATCGGAAGTGTATTCGAGAAGCGTTTGAAGGAAGAGCAAAAAACAATCAGAATTTCCATTTGGTGGACGATAAAAAACAGAGTAAACCGTACGCGCGTGAAGGATTGACAGCCCTTCATGATCATTAGTGACACACGAGAATTCCTCAACACACTTCACGTTGAGGCAGTTTCGCACTAGCATGCAGAGATCACCACCACGTGAAGCAGTTCTGGATCGAATAATATAATCATAGTTCGGGAGCAGCCAGGGAAACGAGCTCTGGTGGTACCAAGTTTCTGACAGCATAATAAAATCAAACTCCAGATCCAGGCTGCTAAACATGACGTCAAGTTCAGCTGTCTTGTTTCTCGCCGACTGACAGTTTACATGAATACAACGAACTGATCCATTGTGCCCAGGTCCAATCAACGCCTTTAATTCGGAAGGAAAAACATAAGGTTCACATATGGATGCCATTATGATATGAAAGAAAAAAAAATGTGTTGTTACTTGGACCTAAAAGACCAGCATATCAGGGTCTGCCGCGCACTTTATTAGGCAAGCATTCTGACCCTCTTCTTTCCTCACGAGGACTTTGCCATTACGGTACCATGCAAAGCGGAAATTATTGACACGTGCCCATTCCTTCGCCGTCTTCAGAAGCATTCGATCCTGTGTCGTCAGATTTTCCAGCATGAATGCATCAGGCACGATACCTGGAAGGAGTTACTTTTTGGCAAGCCATTTGTCCTTTGTTGACTGGCGAGTAAAGCGAATGATTATGCCCGGTGTCGTGTTTCTTGATTTTAGTCTATGGATGGCGGAGACAGTTTCATCGGTTAGGGGAGCAAGTTCCAGTTTAGAAGCTATGACGTTTAGCTTGTCCATGAGCGATTCGTCTTTGTCTTGCTTGATGCCACAAATTTCGAGGTTAAGCTTTCTACTATGATATTCCAGGTCGTTAACCGCGGCGCGGAAGGCCTGCATATCAGTGATTGCGCACGATGCCTCAATTTTAGTCACTTTGGCAGCGAGCGTCTTTATTTCACCATCATGCTTGGCAAGGTTCACAAGGACATCATCGTACTTCTCCGATAGCAGCTTTACTGATGCCTTGATTTCACCAACAGTTTGCTTGAGTGGGAGCAGCTCATCCAAGTTTTTTGTTGATTTCCAGGAGCATGGTGGCGATCGAGGCATCCGGCACCTTACAAACGGCGGAGCTGGCCTTACTACTGCGGCACGAAGAGCAGCGCCAGGACTTCCTAAATTCAACATCATTGGACCGAAATTTTTTCTTGGTAACTCCCGAACAATTATGACTGATGTGAAAATGTCCCGAGCATTCGCAGCAAAGCAGACAGTCATCATTTACCTTAATGGCCACATCACATTCGTCACAGAGTTAGACATTCTGACGGGCGTACTGGAGGGTGGTTGGTAAAAATGATGCGGTAACAAGTGAACAATATCGACAGGAAACTAGAACAATAGGCAGCAGCAGTGGCAGACTATCCTTAGGTGGCTAACTAAAACAGGGACGGCAAACACCAACCTGTAACGACAGTAGAAAATCCTCGATTAGACGAGTGTCCGCTCGTCGCCACTGCTGCTGCCAAATGAGGAGGTCATTGCAGAGACGCCCGTATTTGTAGACGACGGTGGCGCCTTCCACTTCCGTTGTCGTGACGTGGCTATCTGCGGTGAGCAGATACCAGCAGCAGGATCGGTAGGTGGGGTGGGCCTTGGTGCGCTCGAAATCCAATTCGCACACGTGCAGTGTGCGGCGAAGTGGAGTTCCGGGCTGCTGATAACTTAAACACGATGCGATGACTGCACACTGTAACGACAGTAGAAAATACTCAATTATACGAGTGTCCGCTCGCTGCCACTGCTGCTGCCAAAATCAAGCAAATAAGCAAGCTAACAACTCTCCGTGCACATGTGAGCATGCAGGTTGTCGATGTCATGAGTGCCTTCTTGTGCTCATTGCGCTTTGTCAGGAGTCAGAGGTACAATCCGCCCAGATCATCAATGAGATCGCAGCTAGACGTGAACAGTAGATAAGAGTGGCGTAGAATGAATCAGAATTTGCTACAAACTTGCGATCCTGTCGCTTTTTGGCGATATTGAACTTGTGCACAAAGTATGGAAACCTTTAGGTGCCGACTTTTTCCCTACATTTTCGCAGTCAAGATTTTGAGATATCGGGAGCAAAGTGCAAAAGCATTTCGGGATAAGAGGTGAAATATACAGAGTTGACACCGAGCCAGGAAAAAAATTTTACTTAACCGACATTGAGATATCAGAGTTTGAGTTAACAAGTGTTTGACTCTCTCCCTACCATAGGGAAAATAGGTTTTTTTTGTAGGTTACATCACACTTTTTGTTCTCGAGGAACTACTGCACTTAATATTTTAGGTAATGCATCAACAAAAAGCAGAATGAGTGCACTTATGACACATAAAAGCTTTATTGACGAGATGTATGTAATAAAAGAAGATATAAATTGCCAGAGTCAAGATTGTGGAATAAAATTGAGCAATGTTCGTAAAGACGCTTGTATCTACTAAAAAAAATATATAACAAAAATGTATTGCCGTCTAATGGGTACTAGCCCCCCCACAAATCATAAATTTTCATTCAACAGGCATTTCACTAGAAAAAACTCAGTGCCCTTCCACTCTGTGAATGATGATCAGTGAGGCTGTGTATGTGGGCCCCTTAACGGCGAACTGCAGCTCCACCGCAGGTCGGCCCAGTATTGCACTATCCTCAGGATCGGCCGACGTTTGTGGAGTTCTTAGTGCCTTCTTTACTTCCACCGCGGGTCGGCCCAGTATTGTACTATCTTCGTGATTTTGTGTCTACAGACGGGAAAGATCCTGGGGGATCGTTCCCGTGTGTACAGTCCTTCCATGTTTTTTTCTGGTGAAGAAACTGCCGCCTCAGTTTCATATAAAGCCAGCGCCTGCCGCTAGAGGTGTAACTGTGCAATAAGAGGGCATGCGAATGCCGCTACCGCCGTGGTTGTGTGTGGGGCAATGTCGGTATTCTAGCTTTGTAAACTGCCGCGACCACCACTTTACTTCCATATAACTGCTTTCAACATTTCACATTCGTCAATAACTGCCTGAGTGCGTCTTCTGCCATGAAACGAGTGCCAGGGAAAAAAAAAATTGGCGCTCAAAGCATGCAGCTTGCCGTGGTCTGTAAATAAAAAAAAAAGAATAAAAATTTCTGGGATTTCACGTGCCAAAACGACATGATTATGAGGCACACTTTAGTGGGGGACTCCAGATTAACTTTGACTACCTGGGGTCCTTTAACGTACACCTAAATCTAAATAAACGGGTGCATTTGCATTTTGTCCCCATCGAAATCCGGCTGCCATGGCTGGGTGGTCTCAGTCCAGATTTCTTTCTCAGCACCGTTTGTCTGAACACTTTGATAGGTTTGGCTTTTTTAATAGTTGTCTGAACTTAAACATTGCGCATTCGCAACAAAGTGCCAGTGGTGCCACTTGTAAACAGAGGCAAACATCTGGACTGTTGCATTCCCACCCGCTCGTAAGCTCTCGGTTGTGCACAGCGCCAGGTTGTTCAGCAAAACAGCTGTTCACTTTCTGTAAACCGTGAGCAATATGTTATCAGGAGATAAAAAAAAATGAAGTCATCATTGTAAGGGCTGCTTCCATAATAATGACTTCATTTAATTCCAAAGAAAAGGAAACTGAGGTGCTCCGTGTGCTTCAGATTTCTCGGCAAAGCGATGCCATTTTTGAACGAGACTTAGGGAGAATAAATGTAAGACAAACCTCACAAATGTCTTTGGTGTGGCTTTTAGTAGGGCAAATGTGAAGTGTTAGGACCTGTACAGTTTAAACTGCATTGTAACTAGGCAATTTCCTTACCAAACAGTCGTTTAGAAGCGTCAGTAAGCCCAGCACGTATTAGCATTACTCCTAGTTTCAATGCAGAAACGACAAAACTGGGTGTTTTGGTTCTTAATGTGCAACTATCTGCAAGAAGTTATACTATTCTAATCACTGGTCCTGATATTTTTGTCAGGGTTGAAAAATGGGGAAGAAAATACAATTTTATAATTTATTCAGAAAAATAAATACAATGTGTTGGTGCAGAAACATCATACAAACACGACCATTGATTTATTATGCAAAATAAGCGACATACAGAAAACACAAATAGGCATCCGAGCACGAATGCTCCACCATTCACAATGCAAGAAGTTTGTTAAAAGCATGGCGCTGATATAAGAAGCAAAAAGAAGGAACATCAAAACATGGCAGATGTGCACTGAGATGCAGGAAACACCAGTAAACAAATGGCAATAAACACAGAATGCATAATGGATTGTTTCTATACACAAGAAAGCGTAAAGCAAACATTTCGTAACACAAGGCAAACAACTCTTATACACAAGTAGCTACAGCACCAATACTGCAGTTTTTTCTTACTCAGACAATTTTTAAAAAACAAAAATTGGCGCTCTTCAATCGTACCCAATGACTTAAGTAGTTGTTTGCTTGGGGGTCGAGCTGCTGATGAGTGGGACCAAGGTATGGGTTTCGCGAGATACGCTAGAAGGCCTTCAAAAATCCTTATGAAGGCGTCGGGCTTCAGCGTCGGCTTTTCACACTCCAGGGACACAACGGCACAATTCATATCAACATTGCAGGCAGTGATGATATCCCAGGCACCGAAGTGTTTCGCGCACAAACGCGTATATTTGCATTTAAAGTTAAGGGGAGAGGCTCTTCAAAACAACTCTTTCTTTTTTATTGTTTGTACCAGAGACTTGAATATTCAGCCAACTAGAGAGATATTTACGCAGATTTCAAATATGCAATTAGTTTTTGTGTAGCTGCTATAGTACTCGAGTTATATCATACTCAATGACAAATTATAGCGATCTTTACAGGCACTTTTTTATGCACTAAACTTTCACAAAACGTATTGTGCTGTAGCTTATTTAGCTCTTTGTGGATCGCAGAGTGCCAATATCTAGTTAAAAAATAGATGTTCACTTATTGGAAGTAGGACAAAAGAAATTATGGCACTTCAACCACTGTCTTTTTCAGTTCGCTGAAACGTAGCTTTGTACTATTGTAATTATTGACGAGAGATATTGCAATTTACAGTAGATATCGGCATTCTACATACCTTATGTATGTATGCCAAATTTCGTTAGTATACACCAATTCTAAATGTACAAAAGCCTTCCCGGAAAACACAAAAATATCCAAAAATACAAAAATGAGAAGAAGAGGTTTGAAAGTTTCAAAACCTTCTATTCTTCAAAATGCAATTGTTTCCATGTGAATCTTGGTGACATTGAAGAGAAGCTTTTACAGAAAGCTGATAAAGTTTCTAGAATGCTCCTGCGCTGTAGTATGGCCCTTCACTGCTCCTATGGCTGGCCTCCTCGGTGCGAGCCCTTTTCACTGTGCTCCGACGGTGTGCCCTTGCTTATGCAGTTCGCTTCGAGTTCATTTTCTTTATGCGCATGCCATTGCAACAGTCGCTGCGCGTGGCCAACTCTTCTGGGGGAAGTACTCCAATCTCTTGTAGGACTTCTTCAAAGCCGGCATGGCCTTCTTATACCAAAGTACGGCAATAGCCGTGGATGTCTCCACAGATGTCCCGGAAGCGAATTTCGTCTTTGGATACAGCAGCCATATTTTACTGCTGGGTGACTCCGCTGCGTTCTGCGTCTTGTCATGAAGGCACCGACCCAGGAGCTTCTCGTCAGTAAAGCGCTTGTAAATAGGCATAACTGCCAAACCCTGAGCTTTTTTCAACAAGGGTGTGTGGCATGGTGTAGGCTCCCCTAGTGCTTCAGTACGCCTATGTTTACACAAGAAATGTGGTTCAGCAGGGCAAATTCGCGGCTGCTGGCACCATCACTGGAGCAACAATGAAAATAGGAGGCCCATATAGCGGCAAACGTGCTACAGATGCTGTCCTTGTTATTTGTGATGGTTATTTGGTAATACGTCTGCAGTTCCTGGGTGGCTGTGGCTGTGATATTTAGCTTTTCACCTCGTGGCAGTGGCATTGTAATTTTTCACAGAGCAGTGCCTAGGCGTTTTGCAACGTAATGGTTGGTGCACTCTTCTTTTTCGATGACGGCGTCGCCATACACCTCTGCCCCACAGACGGCAGTATAGGCTTTCCTGTCGCCATCGTTCAAGAGAGAGAGAGAAACGGGATGGGAAAGGCAGGAAAGTTAACCAGATGAGATTCTGGTTTGCTAGCCTGCACTGGGGGAAGGGTAAGGGGAAATTAAAGATGGAAAAAACAGCGAAGAGAAAAAGTAAACTAACGGAAAAAAATGTAGGGAAGGTCGTGAATGTCCATGAGAATTACAGTCTCTCCAATAGACCACTCGAACGTAAAAATTTCAAGAGTACCTTCACTGTCTTGTGGTGTGACGACCGTATAGGTCAGCGTTCTAGGACTGTCTGCTCCAAAAACGGCCAGTCATCAAGACGTGCCAGCGCGGTCGCGAGCAACTGCCTGTGTGAGAGCTGTATCGGGGACAATGTCAAAGAATGTGTTCGATAGTTGCCTTGTCACCACAGTGGTCACAGGCAGCACCATCCTCCCACCCAATACGGAATGAAAACGACTTCATAAATGCGACACCAAGCCACAATCGGTAAAGTACTGTTGTATCGGGTCAGGATGGTCTAGGTGGAGGCTGAAGTTGCAGAAAGGGGTCCAGTCGATGTAGACGTGTGTGCTGGAAACTAGGTGTGTTCCATAACGATTGCAGGGCATCATATGCAAGCAGTCGAAGTTGCGCTGCTGCATCTGTTCTTGACAGCGAGATTGGCTCCTGCACGCCATCTTCACGAGCAAATCGAGCTGCTTCATCGGCCTGTTCATTACCCATTATGCCACAGTGCATTGCTCAAGAAATTTCTGAAGCGCAGTAGGGTCTCATATGACAAAGTCCTCTGCCATATGTGCACTGCTGCTTCAGGTTCCATTGCATGGACGAACACGCGGTGTTTTTGTCACATACAGGAAGATGAAAGGCTTCCAATATATCATCATCATCACCCATGTCCTTGTGGATACTGCAAGCAACACAATAATTTGAAAGGACCTCAAAGCCCAGGCAGAGAGAGACCTGTGTCCAGGGACAAAGGCTGTGGCCATTCCATTGTGGCTTTTATGGTCCCTTTTTTCCAAGTGCCATCAAACATGACCGCATATTGCCCGTCCTTCGTGGCCTTTTGTGCCTGTTCAATGTTTTGGCTAACAGCCTCCATTGCAGCACCATGGAGCTTCTTAGAGATACCATAGAATGGTATTGGATGCAGCGCTTTTGGCAGGCCGATGTTCGCACAAAATTGCGAAAGCTGGTCATGTCTGGCACCTACAGTACGCGCTGCCAAAACAACCTTCATGTTTAAGGCGAAGCCGTCACGCGAGCACCCACTGTCGTAGCGAATGTTCACCCCGGGGTCACCGCACTCACTGGCTAAGATGATCCGCTTCAATATACACGTGAATGAAAGCACAGATACAGAGCACTCAGCATTTTTGAGCATAGCTCTAGGTATGACAAAAGTCCTTTGCACTCCTCAGCTGCGTCTCGGACAGCAAGTTTCTGTTCGCAGCAAGTGGGGCAAGCCAAACCTTCCACTAGTGCCATCAATGCACCGACCGATTTTTATTCCCTTTTGAAGAATTCCATTTTCTTCTGGGATGCACTGACGAAATCCACAGTAGCATCAATTTCACCACTGCCGCGGTGACTGGTGTCAGTGGTTGGCCTAACAGACGTTGGGGCATTGTGGGCGTGTTCCCGGCTGTAGTTTTTTTAACTATCTTACGCCGTTTTCCTCGGTATACTTGTCTCGCGTTCTATACTTCCGGGCGTCAAAACTGCACTTTTTTGGGTAGTCATCTCAAGAAAACAAGGAGATAACATGAAAAACTGCGCGGCTAGCGAGAATGTGTGGCGGTGGTGGTTCAGCTTTACTGCACAAAAGGAGCACCGCCGTCCTATGGCGGCACCGCGCTGCATGGTGCGCAATTCAATACATGCGACAGTTGTGTCTTCTTTCTTGTTTTTCTTTTATCTCCGCAAACATACGAGACTGAAAGCTACTGAACCTTGGAGGAAAGGGCTGATGCTGCGCACCCCGATGGTTGCAAATGGCGGGTGGCGCTGCTCAACTGCGTGAGAACAATGCAAACGGCACGGACTTTCTAGGCTTTTGGTGGATTACAGAGTTACGGCCACTCACTTAGCTGCATATCGTCGGCCTTAGTGAGATTAGAAGAACTGGTGAGGCTTATACATTGCTGAATAATTCGCAGAAAGAAATAAGCTTCGAATAATAAACACCTTTTTCAGGAAACGTAGCAACAGAAAGTGGACCTGCAAAAGCCCTAATGGTGCAACAAGAAATGAAAGTGACTTCATACTTTCTGCTGATCCCAGCATAGTGCAGGATGTAGAAGTGATAGGTAGGGTAAAGTGCAGTGATCAGAGGTTAGTGAGGGCTAGGATTCACCTCAATTTGAACAGAGAAAGAGCAAAATTGGTCAAGAAGAAACAGGTCAACCTAGAGCCAGTAATCGTAAAAGCAGGTAAATTCAAGCTGGTACTTGCAAACAAATATGCAACCTTAGAACAGTGAGATGATGATGACAAAGAGCTAGTGAATGAAACAGTACCCAGGTTGGCTTCGGGGGCAGCAATTGAAGTGGGAGGCAAGGCACCAAGGCAACCTGTAGGCAAGCTCTGCCAAGTAACAAAGGACCTAATAAGAAACGAAAAAAATGAAAGTGTCCAACTCAAGAGATAAGATAGAATTCGCGGAACTGGCAAAACTGATCAACAAGGTGAAAATAAGTGATATTCGAAACTATAGCGTGAGAAGGACTGAAGCTGTAAAAAATGGACCAAGCCTGAAATCAGTGAGAAAGAAACTTGGCATAGGACAAACCAAAATGTATGTATGCACTGAAAGATAAGCAGGGTAATGTCATCAGCAATCTCGAAGATATAGTAAAAGCTGCAGAAGAATTCTATACTGACCTGTACAGTACCCACAGGAGTCAGGATACCTCAATTAGAAACAGTAATGAACAGGATACAGAAACTCCTCCTATAAGTAGCGATGAGGTCAGAAGGGCATTGCGAGACATGAAACGAGGAAAAGCAGCAGGAGAAGATGGAATAACAGTTGATTTAAACAAAGATGGAGGAGACATAATGCTTGGAAAAATGGCGGCTCCTTATACAAAGTGTCTATCGACTGCAAGGGTCCCAGAAAACAGGAAGAATGCAAACATTATATTAACCCTTTCGCTGTCACTGACGTACCGGTACGTCATCGCGCTTCCCCCCCACAGTGTCACTGACGTACCGGTACGTTCTCTATCGCGCGTTCAAAATTTCGCGCCTGAGCGCAAAGCTGGCGCTCCCAGACTTGGCCACGCCATCTGTTGACTCTTCCTACAAGTTCGTATTTTCGCCCCGGCCTGTGTTAGTACACGTATTGAAGAGTATGGTGCGACTGCCACGCCCCCCTCTCTTTTTGCCGAGTGGCGCGGTGGCTCCGCGTTCGCTGGATCATGCGTCGCGCGCGTGTGGTTATGGGTTCAAGGGTTGTTCTACCATCTCCGCCGGTTTGAAGGTTTTTATTTTCTTCTGTTGGTGTGTCTGCTACGGCGCGTCAAGTTCAGGCGCTCGCGCCGCCGTAGCCTCTCCGAAAAGAATGACTCGATTGCTGCTTTCGCTCTCTTGCCGCACCCTCGCTTCCAACTTGCAGCAGTAAACGTAAAGCCCTTCGAACTTTGTTTTAGCCTTTTTCCATCTCCCTCTTCTTGATCACACAACGTCCCATTTATCTTCGTTGCGCGGGCGACTGAAAGCGCATCCTCCCTGCGCGCGGTTACTTTCGGATAGCTGAGCAGCTCGAGACCTTCGTCTGTTCATTGGAGCGGTGGCTCTTACGATTCAGAATACGAGCCGAGCTCGGATTTGGACTCGGACAGCGTCTAACGCGACGAAGAGATGAGTTCCGCATCGTCAGATTCGGATGTTGAACGGATGTTATAGTCAGGCTGATGATGATGATGATGTTTACTAATAACAGCTGCAGAACATTAAAATGTGCATATTGCATTGACTATGTTATTTGTATACCAATCATAATCAAAAATAAATTGCTATGTTCATTCCCTGTTATGCTCGCTTCCTGAAACCAAGCCGACACTGGGGGTGCGTCACGGCCAGAAAGGTCCGACAGCGAAAGGGTTAATCCACAAAAAGAGGGATGTTAAAGAATTGAAAAATTATAGGCCCATTAGCTCACTCCCAGTATTATATAAAATATTTACCACAATAATCTCCAATAGAATAAGGGCAACACTGGACTTTAGTCAACCAAGGGAATAGGCTGGCTTCAGGAAGGGATGCTCTACAATGGATCACATCCATGTCATTAATCAGGTTATCGAGAAATCCGGTGAGAATAATAAGCCTCTCTATATGGCTTTCATAGATTACGAAAAGCCATTTGATTCAGTAGAGATACCAACAGTCATAGCAGCATTACGTAATCGAGGAGTACTGAACACTTACGTAAATACCTTGGATTCTACACAAGAAATTCTACACAAGAAAAGCAGGAAGATACCTATAAAGAAAGGGGTCAGACAGGGAGACACAATCTCTCCAATGCTATTCACTGCATGCTTAGAAGTATTCAAGGTATTAAACTGGGAAGGCTTAGGAGTAAAGATCAACAGCGAATATCTCAGCAACCTTTGGTTTGCCGATGACAATGTTCTATTCAGCAACAATGCAAATGAGTTACAACAAATGATTGAGGACCTTAACAGAGAGTGTAAGAGTGGGGTTGAAGATTAATATGCAGAAGAAAAAGATAATGATAAATGATGGTGATGTGTGGTGTTTTATGGCGCAAGGGCCAGGTTTGGCCAAAGAGCGCCATGACAAGTGGTAATGTTGATGATGTATTATTGATGGCGTGCGCAATGAACTCCTCATGGTAGATGTGACATGGCTGTAAAAGGCCCTAAAACCTGTAGCTGTAAGTGGCGTAGAATATATAGGTGCTAAAATAATGACGGTGACTAGGATGTGATGTGGGCTATGGCAATGGGCTTTCGTTAAAACATGATGCAACAAAACATAACACTGACACCAGAGTTTCAAGAGAGCCCTTGAATGCAGGGCTGTTAGTCATGTGCTAAAAGTAGCCTGGCCAAATGATTTTCAGGGTGTTGGTTTCAGCTAAAAGATCTAAGACTGTTTGTAGATTAAAAAGCGGTTCATCGCTAAGAAAAAATGCAGGGTGAAGGGGTATATTCTCGCGATATGCAGCAGGGAAATACTTTTTCCTCTCTGTTTTTATGGCAGGGCACTGAATAAGAACATGGATGACTGTGAGACTATTGCCGCACTTAATACAAGTTGGAGGATTGCCCCCAGTCAAGAGATAAGAGTGAGTACCGTATTTGTGGCCTATCTTTAATCGGCAAAGAAGTACTTCCTTGTACCGTGCTGTTTTCCACTTATCGAGTTCCCCAGTTTTGGTTTTAGAATGTGAAGCTTATTCATTACTTGTGTACCCCACTCGCCTTGCCAATGATTCCTCAATTTACGGTGCAGAAAAGGCTTTAGGTCTGTGGCAGGGATGGGGGTATTTCCATCTTTGTCGCTAAAACTCACTGACGTAGCCATTTCGTCAGAAGCCACATTGCCTTCTATACCCCTGTGGCCAGGTACCCAGCATAAGACGATCACTTGGTTGCACATATTTTCAGAGCACAACAAGGTATATAGTTCATTCAAAACAGGGTTCTTGTGTTTTCGTAGGCTAATTAGGGCTCTCACTACACTTAATCAGTCTATAAAGACAATAGCCTTAGCGATATTTGTGAGCCGTATGTGTTGAATAGCCTTAAGTATAGCGTATGCTTCCGCTGTAAAGATACTGGTGTGTGGGCTTAGTGCTCAAGACATTAAAAATGAGGGTCCTAGAGCTGCGTAAGCAACACCAGCAGGAGACTTCAAAGCATCTGTATAAAATTCATCACAGGAGTACTTCTCCTTAAGTTCCAGAAAATGCGAATATATGTGTGCCTCCGGGGCTCGTTTTGATATTTCCGAGAAAGAGATGTCACATTGGATAGTCTGCCACTCCCAAGGCAGTGGAAGCCATGTAGGAGCCTTTAGGACATTGTGTAAAAGAGGGACCTCTGTTTTTTCTGAGAGTGCTTCCAACTGGAGGGACAGAGGAGGCCTAGTGGCTGGGCGGTTACGAAACAGCCTAGCAGTGGACAAGTCGCATATAGTAGAATGACAAGGATGTTTCATATCTGAGCTAACTTTCAGGGCGCAGGAGAAAGTTAAATATGTCCTTTGGTAGTACAATGACCATTCGTTTGATTCAACGTAGAGGCTTTGCACAGGCCTAGTCCTAAAGGCGCCTGTAGCAAGGCGGATACCTAAGTGGTGAATAGGATCTAGCATTTTCAAAGCGCTAGGTGCAGCAGAACTATAGACCATCGCTCCATAGTCAAGCCGTGTTAATATTAGACTTTTGTACAGTTTTAAAAGGCACCGCCTGTCGCTTCCCCAAGATGTGCGTGACAAGAGCTTCAGCAGATTCATAGTCCTGAGGCACTTTGATTTCAGATACTTCAGGTGTGGTACAAAAGTCAGCTTACTGTCTAAAAGGATTCCTAGAAATTTGTGTTCATGGCTCACAGATAGCCGTTCTCCATTTAGACCTATTGCGGGGTCCACAAGTATGCCTCTCTTGTTAGAAAACAGGACGCATGTACTTTTTTGTGGGGTTTAGCTTGAAAACGTTTTTGTCCGCCCACTTAGATAATTTATTTATGCAAAGCTGTACTTGTCGCTCGCAGATACTTAGATTACATGATTTGAAACATATCTGGATGTCATCCACATATACAGAATAAAACATAGTATGGTGGTATGGCAGTCTGGATCGAGTTCATTTTGACAATAAAAAGAGTGCAGCTCAGCACACCTCTTTGTAGAACACCAGCCTCTTGCGTAAATGGGCGAGACAGAACGTTACCAACTCTAACCCGAAACATGCGATTGGGGAGGTAACTCTGAATCACGTTCAGCAAGTTGGCTCGAACTCCCATTTCAGACAAATCATGGAGAATTCCAAAGCGCCAGGTTGTGTCGTATGCCTTCTCCATCTAAAAATACTGACAAGAAAAACCGTTTGTGGATAAAGGCATCACGGATATTTGTCTCGATGCAGACAAGGTGATCTGTTGTGGATCTACCTTCCCTAAAACCGCACTGTGAGGGATTGAGTATCCTGTTGCGTTCAAGAAAATAGATGAGGCGACGGTTAATCATTTTCTCATACAGTTTGCATAGACAACTTGTCAGAGCTATAGGCCTATAAGTGTTGGGTGAGGAGGGGTCCTTGCCCTCTTTGAGAATAGGGATTACGATTGCTTCTTTCCAGATGGAAGGAATGTAGCCGGCAGAGAACATGGATTTGAAGAGTGACAGTAGTGTTTCTTGGGTTTCAGGGTGTAAGTGTCTGATCATCTCGTACATTATTCTGTCACTTCCTGGAGCGGACTTGTTGGAACAGTTCAGTGAGGTCTGGAATTCAGCCATACGAAATGGACGATTGTATACTTCATTGGATGCGCATATCCGACCCAGAGTCATCTGTTCTCCTTGTCGCCGGTATTTTAGGAATGTATATGTGTAATGAGATGTACTGGAAATGTGCTCGAAATGTGCTCCTAGACAGTCAACCTGGCCCTCAAGAGTACCTGTTTGCGTGTTTACTAATGGTAGAGGATGAGTTTCGCAGCCTTTTATTTTGTTTACCCTGTTCCAGGCTCTTCTTTCGTCTGTATGCGAATTAATGCCGGAAATGTATTTTTGCCAACTGTCCCTTTTGGCACGGCGGCGCGTCCTTCTACCTTCCGATTTTATTTTGTTAAAGCTGATAGGGTTTTCGGAAGTCGGAGAGTCAAGGAGCTGATTCCAAGCCTTATTCTGTTTCTTTCGCGCTTCCTTACATTCGTCGTTCCACCAGGGAACACGTCGTTTAATAGGCGATGCATTTGTTTGCGGGATACATATTGACGCTACATGGACAATAAATGCGGTTAAATATGACACTGCATCGTCAATACTAAGTGCTCGAATATCATCCCAGGTAATATATGTCAGCTCTCTGTATCGCTGCCAGTTCGCTGAGTCAGCTTTCCACTGAGGCACATGTGGAGAACATTCGTCCCGTTTCTTTAATTTTAAAACAATCGGGAAATGATCACTCCCGTATGGATTCTTATGTACCTTCCACTCCAAGTATGGCACAACTGTACTTGAAACATTGGTTAAATCTATAGATGAAAATGTCTTGTTTGCAACGCTGTAAAAAGTTGGCTCCTTCTTATTTAGCAAACACGCATCTGTACTTAAAAGGAAGTTTTCAATCAGACGCCCTCTGGCATCACATCGAGAGTCGCCCCACAAGGTATGATGAGCATTCAGGTCTCCAACGACAGTGTCGGTAGTTGCACAATAAAGCTTTCAAATTCAGTTTTGGAAAGTTGACAGTTGGGAGGAATGTATAAAGATGCAATAGTCAGCAGCTTACTAAAGAGCACTGCTCTGACTGCAACTGCCTCTGGGAGCGTTTTAAGTTGTAATTGCCGGCAAGCAACACTCTTATCTACTATTATTGCCACACCGCCCGACGAGGCAAGGGCCTTGTTTCGGTCTTTTCGGAAAATGGCATACTGCCGGAGAAAGTTTGTTTGTGAAGGCTTAAGATGCGTTTCTTGGACACACAGCACCTTTGGAGTGTACCTACGTAAAAGTTCCTTAATGTCGTCTAGGTTGTGGAGTAAACCCCTGACATTCCATTGTATTATCTGTGTATCCATAATGTATGTGTTTTGTGCTGTGTGTCTAAGAAATATAGATTATATTAGCTCACGAGACCTTTCCAGGCCCCATGATACGAGATCTCTCTTTCTGCCCGGCGCGCTCGAGGGAGCTGCGCTGTTCCTTGGGAGTCTGAGACGCTGGAGTTGTGCTGGTATCCATCACCTCGTCCGAGGTGGTGGATACTGCACATGCGGCGGGCACTTCCGCGGGAATGTTGGGCCGATCTGCAAGGGCAGTGGCCCTGGGTCCAACAGGCCCTGGGGTCTGCTGGTCCTACTTTGCGGGGACCGGAACAGCACTGGCTGTCCAAGCCGGAGGGGCTGATGGCGTGACCGCCATCACACTCCGTGTGACTTAGGCGGCCGCCGAATGATGTAGTGCTGCCCCCCGGCGCGCCACATCAGTGTAGGAGGGACTTGACTGATTGTGGAGTGAGAAACGCTTACGTGCCTCTGGAAAAGAGGTTGAGTTTTACTTTCAGTTCTATGATTTGTTTCTCTTTTTTCCACGAGGGGCACGATCACGAGTAGGCGGGGTGATCTTCACAGTTGACACAGTTACAGATGAAGTACAGATGCCTGAAGCGTGTTCAGAAGAACTACACTTAGCACAAGTAACACGTCCTCTGCAGTTCTGCGACCCATGCCTAAAGCGCTGACACTTGAAGCATCGATGCGTATTTAGAATATACGGCCTGACGTGAAGTTTACAGCAACCAGTTTCTATTATTTCAGGTAAGTTGCAAGTTCCAAAAGTAATGATTATGTGTTTGGTAGGTATTTGCTTGTCGTCTCGCCTCAATGTTATCCTTTGTACTTTCACTACATTCTGGTCTTGCCATTCTTCAAGTAGTTCGCTTTCACTCAGTTCGGGAAGGTCATCTTCTGAGACGACCCCGTGCACTGTGTTCATGGATCTGTGCGAGCCCACTGAGACTGGAATTTCCCCAAATGCTACAACTTTCGGGAGTTTGTCATATTGTGCTTTGTCGCGAAGTTCGAGAAGAAGATTGCCACTTCCCATCTTCGTTACCTTATAGCCGGAGCCAATTGCTTCCGTGAGAGATTTTGCTACAACAAATGGTGAGATCATTCTGACTGTTTTGGTATCGTGCTGCTGTGTGCAACGTGGTACTTTCGAAAAGATTGCTTTGATTTAATGAAAAACGTGAAAGTTTCATCGGTGTGCCCCCTCTTGAGGGAGCGATCAGGTAATGGTGGAAAGTTGTTTACCATATAGCGTTGGAAATTTCGGCAGCGATGGTGGCCACCCACCACCGAGCCCAACAAGGGGATGCTACAAGGTTGGAAGAATACCTGAAGACGCCAGCCATGCATCGCCGCTATAACCTAATATACATACCCAAGGCTGGGTATATTACACACGGTTAACTCTTGCCGCCACGAAATTTGGAAGTAATAAGAAGTGAAGAGAAGATAGGAAAGATGGAAAAGTGGGAGATAAAGACGAAGATTGGAGAGGAGGATAGGAAAAGGCGACTGCCGATTTCCTTCAGGTGGGTTAGTCTGGAGGTGCCGTCTATGTGAAGCCGAGGCCAAAGAGGTGTGTTGCCTCCGCTGGGGGGCCTAAAGGTCCAAACACTCAGCATCGGCTCAACCCCCAGGATCCCCCTTTCCCCAGACACGGCTACACGCGGGAGGGGCCAACCGTCGTGTGCTCGGGTACGTGGTGTCGCAACACACCAAACGCCTGCTGACAAAGGTAATGATAAATAGCCGGGCAAAGGAACAAGAGTTCAGGATCACCAGTCGGCCTCTAGAGTCTGTGAAGGAGTACGTTTACCTAGGTCAATTACTCACAGGGAACCCTGATCATGAGAAGGAAATTCACAGAAGAATAAAAATGGGTTTGATCGCATACGGCAGACATTACCAGCTCCTGACTAGAAGCTTACCATTATCATTGAAAAGGAAGGTGTACAATCGGTGCATTTTACCAGTGCTGACATATGGGGTAGAGGCTTGGAGACTGACAAAGAAGCTTGAGAACAAGTTAAGGACCGCGCAAAGAGCGATGGAACGAAGATTGCTAGGGATAACGTTGAGAGACAGAAAGAGAGTGTTTTGGATCAGAGAGCAAACGGGTATAGACGATATTGTAATTGACATCAAGAGAAAAAAATGGAGCTGGGCAGGTCATGCAATGCGCCGGTTAGATAACCGTTGGACTATTAGGGTTACAGAATGGGTACCAAGAGAAGGGAAATGCAATCGAGGACGACAAAAGACTTGGTGAAGCGATGAAATGAGGAAATTCGTGGGTGCTAGTTGGAATCGGTTGGCGCAGGACAGGGGTAATTGGTTGATCGCAGGGAGAGGCCTTCGTCCTGCAGTAGACATAAAACAGGCTGATGATGATGATGGCTTAGGTGCATTTTTACGTGACTTCTCATGCGAATTTCGGTTTGATATTTACACAAATAAATATTTACAGACCGAAGATGACAATGCAGCTTAAAACAAAAAAAAAGCTATTTTTATTTAGGAAACTGTGACTTTTTGACCCGCGTCTCCCCTTAAAACAATCACCACTTTCCTGCAGTATGGCCCACTTCCACTTCTCGCGCTGCTCCTTGTCACTCTGTAAACAAAGCATGACACCTTTTTGGGCATTCCCTTGTAGCCAGAATGGCACCCTGGCATGCAACACATGTTTGGCAGCGTTGTCTTACCCTACCACTTCAGCTAAACAGCCCATAACATGAAAAATAGCGTAGCACATGCATAGAACGCACCATATCAATCAGCTCGTCTTGCACCACGCAAGCGTTTCAGTATGCGAACGATGCCCTCTGTGGCACAGTGTCACCGCGTCGGGGCAGCTTTGAGCAGCATATGAACATCTTCCATAGCCTGACGGCAGAGCTTCGGGACAGGAAATTTGAGAGGCCTCTGGTTATACCACGCACGGCAGGTAAACTTGTGGGCCTTTTCTTTTTCCTTCAGAAGGAGTTGACTGAAGACATGTTCCACAGTGGAGGTTACTTTTGCCAGGATTGGGTGAAGCATTCTGCAGTGTACAAGTTCAGGCCTTTGCACAAAATGGCAGTTTCAGGTTTAGTGGGCTTGTAGAAGACAAGCTGAACGACAGAAAGCTGAGCTAGTTGGTAAGGATTCATTATGCAAGAAGAGGTGAGGCGTGCAGACAGGACGGCGTTCGTGTTGTCCCCTTCTCTTCTCTTGTGTCCTGTCTGCACGCCTCACCTCTTTTTTGCATAATGACAAGCTGAAGATAACTTCTTGGTTTAAACGGGCTCTTTTGATTTGATTTGCGACTGTTCGGACAGTTGGTCCCTTAGCGTTGCCATGAAGTTGATATGGAGCTGTATGACCTGGGAGACATGAACAATGGTCTGCTCTAGTTGGTACCTTGCGAAGAATGCATCAGTTTTCAAGCCCTTGATTTTCTATCAACAGTCTTGAACTTGTGATTCAAGTAATTTATTCCTGGCTCACTGAATTATCTTGAGGCCCCACACTGACACTACCGATGTTTTCAAGAGCACTTCTTGGTGCAAGGTTCTTTGCTTTGTTAGTCTAGTTGAAGGAAAGGTGGCACTTACAAGGGGCTATTCTGGATGCGAGTAAGACAAACCAGTGGGTCCCGCTTAACATACCTTATTCCAAAGTTCTGTAGGAGATTTTGTCAAAGGTCTGACGAAAATTCATCTAGTCAAGTAACATAATGATAAAGCTGTGGTCATTGACCAAGTGACTATCATCCTGTTACTAGTGAGATCAATTTTCTAAACCTTTGACTAACCCCTACAGAAATATGGACAAGACGTAACCAAGATTGGTCAGTTCGTTTCACTAATATCTAGAATAGCTACCTGTAAGTGCCACCTACCCTTCAACCACACTTGCAAAGCGAAAAACCTCATCCCGAAAAGTCTGCACTTGGAAGACTTCACATCAGTAGCATCAGCGTAAGGCCTCAAGATAATTCGGCAAGTGGAGAAATTACTGACAGAATAAGTACAAGCACACAAATAGAAAATCAATGGCTTGGCAGACGATGCATTCTTCGCAAAATGCTAACTAAAGCAGGTCATTGTTCAGGAGTTCCCTTCACGTCAATGCTAGGGAAGCACTCATGCACAGTTGCAAAAAAAAAAAAGAATAAAGAAAAAAAAAGCTTGTTGCCCCATAAGAAATGAGCCCACTCAAGCCACGGAAGTTATGTTTAACTTGCCTTCCTAGAACTTCTCTAAGCCTAAAGCTACTGTCGTGCACAAGGGAACAAACATCAACACTGGTGCCTAGCACAACCCAAGTCATCTGTGCTGTGGAAGGTGCCATCAGTCAGCCTCCTTCCAAAGATAAGGCCTGCACCTTTTATTTATTTTATTTATTTATTAACTTACCTAAATTCGCCCTGAGGCATTGTTGTAGGGCGGTGTTATACATGAGTCAACGTAAAAAGTTACAAGCACGGCATACAAAAATGTTTGGCGTAATTACAGCAGTGGAAACAGATTACAGTGGAACCAGCAGGTGACACCAGCACACTCAATTAAAACTATTGATCTCGCGTTGCACTCATGCACAAATGCTGCCAGAGCGCAGCAGAAAACATTTCAGTAGGGGCGGTAACAACAGTGTCGGGAAGGGCGTTCCACTCTTTAATAGTTTGGGGAAAAAATGATGCTTGGAACGCAGATGTATGGCGTGAATATTCGCCAATTTTTTTTTTTTTGCTGTTGTCCCTTGCAACAGGAAGGCCTGACCCTCGTGACCGACCCATCAGTTCCCACGAGAATAGGTACCAGCGTTTGTGCGGATACTACGCCAGATTTAACATTCACCAAGAACATACGGGACACGCAGTGGACAAATACGCAACACGACTTTGGGAGCGATCACAATATACTAGAAATAACGGTAAGGGCAGGACCGCGCAAGACAAAGGGTAGACCACTTAAGATTATTGACTGGGACAAATTCAGGAAAATAAGGGAGGAGGCCGACGACATGACACAAGGTATTGAGGAATGGACCGAAAAACTAAAGGGAGATGTGGTGGCAGCTACGAAAACGGTCCCGCCGGAGGCGCATTTAGAGAACGTAGACAGTAAGCTTCTACACATGTGGGAAGCTAAGGCAGGGTTGCAACGGAGATGGAAAAAACAAAAACACAACCGGACGCTTCGTAGAAAGATAGCCAATTTGAACAGGGACATAGAACAGTATGCGCAGCAGCTATGCAAACGTTGGAAGAAAAATACAACAACATGGACAGTCAGATAGGAATGGCAAAAACGTGGAACATCCTTCGAGATTTGTTAGACCCGGACTGGACAAAGTCGGCACATAGGCAAAATATAAATCGGCTAATACTAACGTACCGAGGGACAGAGCAGGACTTCCTCAAGGAAATCGAGAAAAGATACATCTCGCAAGCACTGCCCGTCATACACCCTGACTACACAGGGCAGGTAAATGACAAATGAGACAGCAAAATCGGCGAGTCAGAGGTCAGGGCAGCCCTACAGAAACTCAATACCAAGTCGGCACCCGGACTAGATGGTGTAACGAATAAAACGATAAGGAACTTGGACGGTGAGTCTATAGCTAAGTTAACCGAATATATTAACGAATTCTGGGACGCAGGGCAGATTCCGCAGCAATGGAAGACGGCACAAATCGTATTAATACCTAAACCGGGCAAGCAACTGCAAATTGAGAACTTGAGACCCATATCTCTCACTTCTTGCGTGGGCAAACTCATGGAGCACGTGGTCCTAGCGAGGATAACCACCTACCTCGAAGACTGCGATGCGCTCCCGCCCATGATGATAGGATTCAGGAGAAACCTCTCAGCGCAGGACGCTCTGTTACAACTAAAACATCAGATCATAGACGATTCGGGCAGATCGACAAAGGCAATTCTCGGGTTGGACCTAAAAAAGGCCTTCGATAACGTAACACATGCAACGATACTAGATAGAGTAGGCGAACTAGGACTGAGAAAACGCACGTACGATTATGTACGCAATTTTCTAACGGGCAGAAAGGCAAAGATTACGATAGCGGACCTAGTTTCGGAGGAGATCGAGATAGGCAGCGCAGGTACGCCACAGGGCTCGGTCTTATCACCGATGCTATTCAATCTGGCGCTAATCGGGCTGCCAGCCAAGCTACAAGAAATTGAGGGTCTAAATCATACCTTATATGCTGACGATATCACCCTATGGGTGAGAAACGGAAGTGACGGGCAGATAGAACAAACGCTTCAAACAGCGATCGAAACAATCGAAAAATATCTAGAGGGGACAGGGTTAACATGCTCGGCAGAGAAATCGGAGCTGTTGTTGTACAGACCAACTCGCAGAGGTCGCAAACCAGGCAACTACAGGGAAGATCTCACCAACAGAGAGGAGATACAGTTAAAGACGGCCGATGGGAAACCCATACCCAAGGTCGATAGGATCAGGGTATTGGGACTCCTCATTGAAGCCAAGGGCAACAACGGAGAAACCCTCAGAAGACTGGAGGGAACTGCAGCGCAAATCATGAGGCTAATCAGAAGGATAACAAATAAACATAGCGGGATGAAAGAGGAAAACATGATCAGGTTAATACAGGCCTTCGTAATAAGTAGAACAGTATACGTAGCGCCGTACTTAAAATGGCAGGTCGCGGAAAAGATCAAACTAGAATGCCTCATTCGGAAAATATACAAACTAGCCATAGGACTACCGATCAGCACCAGCACGGACAAGTTGCTGCAATTAGGCCTACACAACACGATAGACAAGCTCATTGAAGCGCAATGTACGGCACAATATGAACGCCTCTCTAAGACTAGAGCAGGCAGACACATCCTAGAGAGATTAGACATAGGTTACAAAACACAGCACGGTGTCAAGGTGGACATCCCGAGAGAGATGAAGGAAAGATTGGTAATACCTCCCATACCAAAGAGCATGCACCCAGAACACAATAAGGACAGATGAGAGAACAGAGCGAAGCAAATACAGAAGAAATTCGGCAGCGACAAGGACACAGTGTTCGTAGACGCGGCTCGATACAGTCGCAGACGGGGGTTTATGGCAGCCGTAATCGACAGGGAGAAACGGTGCAAGACGTGCGCGACGATACACACCACAAGTAACGAGATAGCTGAAGAAGTAGCCATAGCGCTCGCAGTAGCTCAGACTAACGCAACCGTGATAGTCAGCGACTCTCAGACGGCAATAAGAAACTTTGCCAACGGCCGAATCTCCCCGGAGGCACTGCGCATTCTTCTTGCAGGAGGCCAAAATTACAAAAGAAAGATATACATCACCTGGACACCCGCTCACACCCTCGCAGAGGACGGCAACAACGAGGCGGCACACGATGCGGCTCGAGGGCTTACTGACCGAGCCGCAGTCGCAAGTGACGCCCCAACACCCTCCGGACGTGACGGTGCGGTAACTGAGTGGGAGTGGGAGGACAGAATGACAACATATAATGACATTACAAAATATTATGGGTTACAGAGGTGCACATTCACGTGACCTCGCAAAATTGACAAAAAAGCAGTCTGTCGCATGGCGGCAGTTACAAACTAGGACGTATCCGAATCCTGTGCTCTCGCACATCATATATCCGGAATGTATCCTACGGACAAATGCAAAACATGTGAATCCAGAGCCACTCTGGAGCATATATTATGGGAATGCCGAGGGATAAATAACAATAAACAAAACGCGGCCTCTAGCAGCAGCCTTCGCAAGCGCTGGGAAGCCGCGCTGCTCAGCCCCGCCCTCGAGGATCAACTATGGGCCGTCCAGCGGGCCAAGGATGCCGCCAGGACCCACGAACTCCTGGCCGTCACCTAGGCGGGGCCTTTGGCCCTCCTCACCAACTCGGAGGGCACACAATAAAGTTCTTTCCTCCTCCTCCTCCTGTTGTCCCTTCGTCAGGATATGTACGTAGGGGGCTGAAAGTACACATGTAGATTTATTGCCACCTCTTCACATACAATCTGTTTCAAAAATAAATACCTAGAAAAAGTGCGCCGGTGTTTCAGAGTGTCCCACGAGACAGTGTGCTTAAGACCTGTAACGCTAACATCATGACTATACTTGTTAGTAACAAACCACACAGCATGATTTTGTATTGCCTCCAACTTGTTCAAAAGAATTTTAGTGTTCGGGTCCCAGACCACTGCAGTGTACTCTAGAATTGACCAAACATTAGAAAAGTACAGAAGTTGTTTGACATCTTGAGGGGCTTTTTTGAAATTCCTTCTAATGAAATTAAGAACACGTCCGGCTTTTAAGGTGATGTAGTCCACATGTTTATTCCATGAAAGATCTGAAGAAAAGAAAATACCCAGATAGTTTGCCTGATCTACTTTTTTCGATTAAAACGTCTAAATTATAGTTGTGGAGAATGTTAACCCGCTTTCTGCTAAAGTTAATATCCCTTCACTTACTGGGATTGAGGTTCACGTGCCATTTACAGCACCAAGCAAGTATTCGGTCAAGGTCACCCTGCAGGGACAAAGCATCAACGTGACTGTCTATGTCCATGTAAACCATGCAATCGTCCACATATAACCATATTTTCGATGTAACATACGAGGTGATGTCATTGATGTATATGAGGAATAAAAGCGGCCCTAAAACAGACCCTTGTGGTACCCCAAAAGTGACAGCAGCAGGTTCGGATTCATAGCCATTTATAACCACCTTTTGTGAGCGACCCAACAAATAATTCTGCACCCAGTTAAGCACGGAATCAGGAAGACCAAGGTAAGACGTCTTAAGGAGTAAGAGAGAATGGGGAACAGTATCGAAGGTTTTTTTTAAGTGTAATAATATGTAGTGCACTTGCTTTCCAGCATCAAATGACGAAAAAATATCATGGGAGAATTCAAGCAGCTAGGTGACACATGAAAAGCCTGCACCGAATCTATGCTGGGTACTGTTGAAAAAGTTGTTCTCCTCTAAGTGGTGAAAAATGATCGAGTATAACACATGTTCCAGTGTTTTGCAACACACACTAGTAAGAGATATGGGTCTGTAATTTTGTGCATGCTTATGGGTACCTGCTTTATGAACTCGTGTGACATTTGAAGTCTTCCAGTCCCAAGGAAGTTCACCAGAACAGAGGGACAATCTAAACAAAGTGACAAGGTATTTAGAAATAACGGATGCACATGTTTTGAGGACATAGGGTGGTATAAGGTCAGATCCAGTAGCAGAGTTTGGCTTTAGGTTACACAGAAGTTTATGCACGCCTTCATAGGACACTGAGATTTCAGGCATTTCCTGGTTAAAGTTATGATCGGGCAAAGCATGGACGTTGGTAATAGCTGCAGAAAATATTGACTTAAAGAAGTCATTGAAATGATTAACCTTCTCAATATCATCAGTGATGTCACTTGGGGACCTGATATTGTTGGTATTGAACCTTCCTCTTTGCCATTTGACTTAACAAACTTCCACATCTCTTTGGGATTTTGCTAGAGCTTGTTTCCCAATGATGAAAAAAAACGAATCTTTTGCTACTTTAATTTTTAGCCTAATTTCTTTTCCTAAGGTATCAGAGTGCAGAATAACTCTTCATTCCTGTCAGCTTTATACCTTTGCTATCAGTGTGCTGCACATATTTCAAAAGCACCGCCTACAAGCTTGTCTGCCTTATTGTGAGCAAGGAACCTGTATGGGCTCCAAAATCCATCAAACCAATGAACCGAAACCAACAAACCAAGCTTGTTTCATGCCGAGAAAAGTTGCCTCACATTGGCTTTTCCTACAACTCTTTTTCGGCACAGAACAAGCTTGGTTTATTGTGTAGGCATGTAAGTAATGAAAAGGCCTGCATCACTACCTATGAAAAAAAGAAAGCATGCAAAAAGCATGTAGAGTACACAGGTGTAGTGTCTATTACATACCACTATCGTGCAATAAACGCTACAGTAAAAGCTTGTTAATTCGAATTCCGTGGGGATGCTACAAAAATTCGAATTATACAAAATTAGAACTAATAAAAGTAAGAAAGAAATTGCTCGGTCAAGGCAGGTATATAGTACAACGTAGCACGAGCGCGTGCATGCACATGCTACGTCACGTTGGTGAGAACAACGTCTATAGCTTGAAGCACTGGCGCAGCCAACATAGCCGGATGCGACCAACGCGGTCCAAAATGACCGCCGTCAAGATGGCTCTTGCTCCATCTGTGCGCTTGTTGTGCCGGCCCGCAATGTATGGTGCGGAGAAAAAAGGTGCTCATGCCGCTTCGCCGACGGCCACGAACAACCGTTCAAAGTGTTCAAAGCTGCGCGCTGGTTGGGGATAGTTCTGCGCATGCTCCAAAGAGAGCAGCCGATGGCGCGTCGTCGAAGCCCTCCATGGGATGGTATTTCAGCTGGAGCAGCGCAAGTGGTGCAGGGTGAGTTAGGGGCATTAAGCGCGACTGGCAGCAAGCGATGCACGCCTGAAACGTCGGACTTAAGAGGAAGCTTTAGCTCGGGCGCTCCTATCTAAATACACGTAAAAGGAGAATTCGTTTTTCTCGGCAACCACCGCACCAAATTTGACAAGGTTTGTTGCAGTTAAAAGAAAAACTTAAAATCTAATGACTGTTGCTTTCGGATTTTTGATTTAGGCCGTGTATTTTTTATTAAATATTGGCAAAAATTGAAAATTTTAAAGAAATGAAACTATGAAGTTTACAGCTTTGTAACTCAACAACGAAAATTGATAGTACAATTCCGTGAATTGCGTGTAATAGTACATCTAAAGCGGACAAAATTTATTTGTTACACATCAATCTCAAAAAATTTAGTAATATGGAAATATAGCTTTTGCAGAACTCTTGTAAGAAACGTAATAAATTCACATAAGATATAAAATGACGTACCGAATTTGTCCGCTTTCAATGATCTAATGGATCATGTTTACAGAACTGAGATATCTGTTTTTTATGCAGAGCTATGAATCTGTAAACTTGGTACTTCTATATTTTTCAAACTTTCGAATTTTTGAAAATCTTTTTAACAATATTCAGGGCCTAAATAGAAATTCCGCAACCAACAGTCACTAGAACCTACCTTTCTCTCTCAAATGCAACAAATTTCATTAAAATCAGTCCAGGGGTTATCTCAGAAAAACGTTTTTGCGTTTTACATGTATTAGAATAGGCCGCGTCGGAGTTGGGCCCGAGCTAAAGCTTCCTCTTAAGGCCAAACCACTGGCATGCATTGGTATGCTTTGGCACGCGCCAACCAGTGAACATGTCGCTTCACATAAGTAATAGGAAAAGGGCACACAACCACTGGACACAAGCTCTAATGCGCGCCGACGCTCCCTCCTTGGCTGCGGCGCACTGTTCCTGGACAATATTATCTTCATATGTCAAAGTTCGGCCTAAAACAGCCTGCTCTAAACTAAGCTTGAAACAATAGGTTAGTGATCTGTATGCTCTTTTAGATATAAAGAACGGGTTTGATCAATGAATGTATGCCTGCAGCAACGGTTTCTTTTTACCTTTGCAGTAACAATAGTGCACAAAATATCGACATCAGCACTTGCGCTCGCATCGCCGTCTGTCTACAAGATCACATTGCAAACACCTGCAAGACCATGCAATGTTATATCAATTGTTGTACGATTTCATTTTTGGTAGCTCACTGCACAGCCAACTATGCAAGAATTAGGCGTGCAAAGTATAATTGAAAAATCTAAATTAGAAATATTGTCACATTGTTGTGACTGGGAAGAATGGTGCAGAGTCAGCCTACATTTGCCGCAGAAACAAGAGCTGCGTTCTAAGATGCACACGCGAAACACATCGCAACCTGCTGCGACTCTGGTCTCCGTTGTACTTTCGTAGTTGCATCGGCCGTACACTGCCGAGTTCCACTATATGTATTGGCGGTGGCCAAACATGTATCACAGCTAATGGCCATGAATCTCAAAGGCTGTGCTTTTTGGTACTGAGATGTCACGGCCGCCATGTTTCAGACATTACCAGGTGCCACTTCTCAGAAGAACAACTTGTAGAGAAAGAGCATAGCCTCCAAGATGTAACAGAAAGATGAAAAGGAAGAAAATTAAAAAAAGAAACGTGCAGTGCAGCCTCTGCGTTTTTATCTTGAAGGTCTTTAGAGAGGAAGAGAACCGACCTGCAACCGAGGCGTTGGCCATGCCTGGCCTGGCGCACACGCGTCTCTCCCCAGTCAGGCTTAAACAAAGTGCCGCAGATGGAAAGAGCAAAGCTGCGCGGTGACGCCAGCATCGCCAATGTGCTCCCGCGCATAAGCACTCTCCCCATCCACGATAGCATTAAGTTCAAATTATCGGTGCTGATTTCAAAGTGAATTATCGGGAAGCGTTACATATTGCTTTCAATACATTGTTGTATGGACCGCGGGGGCTACTTCGAATTATCCTAAATTTCAAATTAACGAGTTGTGAATTACTGAGCTTTTACTGTACATCAGCTAAACCGGCCAATGTATAAATGATTGGCTACATGACCACACAGACTTGATGCGCGGGTCAGTTGGCAGTGGTAGTGCGCTGCTCTCGGTGTCCATGCAACCAAGTTTGAAAACTGCTTGGTTGTAGCAAAATATAAGGACCAGAGCGCTGGAGAGATGTGTGAGGTTTTTCTTATATGTATGGAACCAGCGTGTCAGCTCCCCATCTTGAAGATTAGTAGATGGTGAGTCTGCTTATTATCATTGTAAAACAAGTGTCAGGCTAGCCATGCTATGTGGCCTTTTCATTTTTATGCAAGCAACATGCATTCAGATTTATCTGTTCTCCCCCTTTCATCTTTCGCACGATATCGCTGTGCGAATGATAAAACTTGACTGTTAGCAGCGCTCTGTCCTGCCTCCTTTCCCTCCTTGTGAACTGTGTGTTAAATAAAGCTTTTTCTTAGTGAAAGAGTGCTAGTTTAACACATGAACTAGCTTCATGGCTGTTTGCAATAAAGGAATGTTAGCATCCTCTGAAAATATGTCCATGAAGAACAGTGTCAAACGAGCACTTAAAAGAAAGAACATGAGTACATCTATTATAAAGGCCAACCCTTGTTTTTTTCCTTAACATATATTTCAATACCAATATTAAGGTGCAAGCTCACCATATTATATCACCTTGTCAATGAAGCAAGGTACAGTGGTGCCTAACTGTTGCAGGACCGACTTGGATGTGGAGATCGGCGCCGATCAGCAGCATAGCATGGTCTGCTTACACTTCTTCTCCAGGCCCAGCCATACCTATAACAGCATTAAAACAAATGAGCTTAGTGTCACAAGAGAAACACAGGGGTGGAAGCAGGCTTGAGCATTTTGGAGCAGCTCATGGAGCAGTAATAATGCCATTCCAGAGCAGCTTTGGAGCACGAAAGTTATGTTTAGGAGCACAAAAATTGTGTTTTGGAGCATGTTTCTAGAGTAAAGTACTTGTAATAATTGCAACTTCACACTGACATACAAAAAAACGCAAATAAAATCATTTTATTCAGCATTCAATTTGCTTGTTAGAATTACTTGTTAGATTCCAGCGTGGAATCTATCATTCTAATGCGCTCAAGCACCGCCGGCAATTTGGAATTCACATCAACGAGCAAAACGTTTCCAGTTTCCACTTTGTCCATGTCCTTCGATTTTACTCCTGTGCTGATGAGTTCCTCAGCACTGGTAAGTAATGCCTTCAGGGTGGATAGACGGCACTGCAGGGTGGCCTTTTCCTCTTTCAGCTTTTTTTCTTCGCTGCTTTCTGTCAGTGGCTCGTCACATTTCCGTTTGCGTGATTTTGATTCTTCCATTTCAACGCGTTTGCGATAACCACTGTACGACTTTCCAACACACTTCAGGAGATCTCTAGTGATTGGCACCTTTGTGACGTCACCCCCATAACGCTTCAAGTATGCTTTCGTTTGACGAAGGCTTGACACACTTGTTATTGACAAAGAGGCTCGATGGTGAAGCGCCTGCTTGTTTTCGCTGAATCCTCTCTCGCAGTCTGCGTTGCCATGCGGCAAGGAAAGAACAGCCCTTACGAGCCTTCCCAGTCTTGGGTATTTGGGTTCGCCAGTGGGCATTTTTAGTGCAAACACATTAACCCAGTGTTCAACAACATTTGTTGAAACATCCCAGTCAGAAATTTCGCAGCAAAGGCGCAACCACTCATCAGTTAGAGATGATACTTCGCTGGGTGGCATGACTTGTGGCAGGGCATTCGCGATGTAGCGCAGTGACGTTGTGTAGTGGTCTCCTACTACACCAGGCTTCAAAAATCTACTGTGGAACAGCACTTTGTTGTCCAAAGGTAACCTTGAGACGAGGTACTTTGTGCAGGATATATAGAAAGCTCTGGTCTTGACATAGAAAGCCTTTTTCTGAGTTGGTGTCCAAAGCTCCATTTCTTTCTCAGTATCTAAGACAAGCTCAGGTTTCACTTTCCAGTTAGCTTGCGATTCAACTTGAACATTCTTCAAATGGAAACCAGTTACATCTACAAACGACTCCTGCCGCAAAAATCTGCCCATCAGCTGTTTGACCACAGCAACTATTTCATCATAAAATAAATGAAGAAGAGGCTCTTTGCTCTGAAACAAGGTTTGAGACTTGTCAAAGAGCTGGGCGGCATTCTGAACAAAAAGGAGTCGTGCTCGGAGCGTGTTGTCAGAAAATGCAGATGCGAGGCGATTGTGCCTTATAGATGAGGATTTTCTTGGTTCTGCAGCCTTGGAAAAGAAAGACTTCAAAGCATCATACAGCTTAAGCACACGCTGTATACTTGGTAATAGTGTCAGCCACCTGCTGCTTACGTGCCGCAGGAACTCCAGCTGTGCCAATCCAAGTTTCTGTTGGAGATCCTTGATGTCCGCATGTCTTGTGGCATATCTGAAGTACTGATGGATATCAGTGACAATACATTCAATCTCAGAGCAGAAAGTGTTGAGACCAGTGGCAAATGCGTTATGCATTTTATGAAGACTGCACTCCCCAATGTCAATCATGTTGGGGCTAAGTTCTGCTTTTATTTTACCCTTCAAGCTCTTCATAACATTTGGCCCATCAGAGAAGAAGCAGAGCATGTTATTTTTTGGAAGTTCGTTAAGTGCATCTTCAACACAGGAGAAGAGCTCATCTGCAGTGGCATGCCCCATGTGAAATGACTGAAGGTGCTCTACAACGACATCTTGTGCATTAACAGAGAAATACCGGATGAGCACATCCAGCTGCTGCACCTTCATCTCGGGCACTAGGGTCTCGTCGATCATTACGGTATAGAATACCCCAGGCTTTGCAAGTTCTTAAAGCACTTTGGCTTTAAAGTATGGTCCTAAGCCATCAGATATGATGTAAGATACTTTCTTGCGGCCACATTGGAAGGCTTTTGCTATCTGTGAATCAGGGAACATATTGCGGTATGTTGCTGTTGCCACATCTCCCAAAGTGTATGGGAGTGAGTTGGATACCACAGAAAGAGCAAAAACTGTTTCAGCTCTTGTAACATTTCCTTGCAGGGACAGTGACACTGCATTCTTCGTGAAATCTAGGGTGCTTTGGAGGATAGTGCTGTTGGTTAGGACCCCGTCTTTGTTCCGATGTTTTTTTGCATGTTCGATGTGCTTAAGAGACATTGCATGGCGCATTATTGCTGAGCTTCCATGTTGCGCGCAGTGCACTGTAACATTACAAAGCACACAAAAGCCATCACTGCCTTTTGCACTTGGCCGACACCAGAGGGATATGAGTTCCCAATTGCCATCCTTTTTGGTCAGGACGTCTGCGTTGAATTTGGTGCATCGTTCTGAAAAAGATAAAAAAAAGTTGCTCCTGGAACTGTGGTCTACGAAAGAATTTTCAGGCACTTGAGTTCCACAACTATACTAGGATCATGAATAAATATTTATGTCTAAAATGTGTTTGTAGAATACTTTGCAGCGGTTTTTTTTTTTCTCGAAAGTTTAGACTGCACACGAGACAGCTAAATACTGCCCAGGGGCGTATTCTCAACATTCCATTTTCTATGTCGGATCCATTTGCGCTGCTATTTCGAATTATATGAGAAAACGGGGGTCAAATAATCGAGAATTTAGTATGCTCGACAACCTGACCTGATGACAAGCGAGGACCAACAAATACAAGTGGCACTAGCTTGTTTCCTACTGCATACCATATATCACGAAAAATCAAACAATGGCACCACATTTTCGTCCACTGCAGCATGACCACCCAGCTTCGCTTTTAGACAATCCTGTCTGCGCTGCCCTCAAGGCTGAGCATTTAAGTTACATAACTGCTATAATGTAGCATTTTCTAGATTCGGTAGCTTCAATACACTTACTTTTGCTCATGTCCAGGCTTGCAGGCGACCAGCATCCAACGGCAGCAGCTTACAAACACAACACCAAACAGCTTCGCACGAAGTATCGGATCGGATTGGATCAGATCGGCTAGCCCACAGTGAGAGGAAAAATAACCCATAGGCTTCGCTAAATTTGACGGTAAAACATCGAAGTGGCCGGCGCGGCGGAGTTATGGCGCAAAATTGTGTTTTAGAGCAGGATGGCGCAGGGAAAGCAGTTTGGAGCAGGATGGCGCAAATGGCGCACCACTTCCACCCCTGGAAACAATATAAAAAGTGGCAATGTGAACAAAGCAACCTTCATTAAGCACAAATAGGAATAAAATGCAGACAATGTGTCCATAGCTAACTTCACTTTGAGCATCAAAGCATGCAAGGTAAGAAAGATGTGATGTATGAGTCATCTATGTGAAAAAGATTAATCGAAAGCCCCTTTTTTTGCCACTCCCCTCCCCCTATGCATGGATGGCTCTCTGGCTGAGTAAACTGGGCTGATCCCAGACATAGTGTAAGCAAAGGCTGTCACTTGGTGGGCCAATCCTCATACTATTGCATGACATGTACAATTATTTTAACGTGATTTGTAATGCAGGCCATCCTGCAGGTACTGCAAAATTATAGCACCCATAAGGCTAATGGTATTGCTTGATAAGGTTAAATAATAAGTGTCCCCAGAAGCATAACTCAGCGTGTCTACCCGGAGGCCATCATTACACTTTGACAATTATCCTTCTATAACTTCAACCCAATTTTCATCACCATAGTACAAGCTTTAAGCAACTGCACAAGCTTAATGTACCAGTGCACCATAAAGAATACAATAGCTTCCTACCCAATTCAGCCTTTATAATAAACTGTGCTAAATTCCATAATATGTTTAGAACAAGTGAAATTGTTCTGGAACTGCATAAGCCTTCTTCATACATTAAAAAATCACCAGCGCTATGATTTGCATATGGAAATTTTGTAGACAAAAAACACCAAGCACAAGAGTTGAAGCTTGGACCAGTTGGTAAGAGTTCATTTTGATGGTGCTCATGATGGACACATGCCAAGGAAATAAGTGACAGACAGAGAGCAAAAGAGCGCTGTCAGACAGCGTGAAAGAGCACTGTACTCTTTCACTCTCTGCCTGACCATTATTTCCTTGGTATGTGTGCACTGTGACCGCCACATCTGTCTGTCCTTTATATCTTTAGTATGTATGAAGTGTGAATAGAATTGAAAGGAACACAGAGACCAGATAATGCTACGTTGGATAGAATGAGCAAGAAACATACCTTCTAATATAGCACATCTTTATGCAACGCAGTTTTCTACCAACATCCTAGACTTGCCACTGTGCTGAAAGAAGCTTATTAGATTTGCTGTGCAAGATAAGTTTCCTTTACAGAAAATGGGATTTGTTCAATTATTTTGACAAAATGGAGGTTATGCAGTATTGAGAAAACTGCATTAACTTTTGTGTAAAAAATAAGCATACACTAAACTCCAGATATCAGGCTAGGTATAAATATGCAACAGTGAAAGTGGTGAACTGATCTTTGCATGACTGCTGAGGTAAAAACAAGTGCTGAAACCTTCCCGACACACTCAACATGTTTTGGAGAAGACAGCGTATAAGAATTAAAAATGTTCAAGAGCAAATGTTTAGAGCAGTGCTTTTCTGCTGTAATGGTTTGCCACTGCTCCCGTATGATTGAGCTTACCGCTGGACATAATAAATAGATCCTCTTAATGGCTTTTTCGGGAATCATTACAATGAGGAGCAATTGATGCGGCATCTCTGAGCACCTCAAAGGCAGTGATGGCGATTATATAATGTCACAAACTGCTGACATGCAACTGAACCTTCGGGCAGTGTCATCTTATGCCATATGATCCAGACAAAAACTTTATAAAGGGACACTAAACAGAAACATAATTATTTGAGCTGCATTATTAAATTGCTCTGCCACAATACCAAAAAAAGAAAGAAATACTACAGTTACCAAGGGAGGAGGCTTCATAGGCCATAAAAGAAAGAATGAAAGATGGACGGTGAAACTAAAATGAAATTCCCATACCAGTTCGCCATGATGCCTTGAATTTTGACACAGCCTGCTAGGGGCCTCATTAACCCGGCATGCCCTACTGTAGTGCTTTCAGTTAAATTTTTGTAGTGCAATACCTGTTCAATGAGAAATTTTGATTTTTTCGGAGATAGTGCCTATTAGATAGTAATACATTTTGTATATCTCAAAATTTTTTTTACATATTTTTTTAACAGATACAAGCGTGTCTTTACAAACTTTGTTCAAGTTCATCCCACAACCTTGGTTCTGCCAATTTATGTCTTTTTTATGACATACATCTTGTTAATAAAAGCTTTATGTGTGAAAAGTGCATTCATTCTGCTTTTTGTCTATGTATTACATAAAATATTTAGTGCAGTATTTTATCCAGAAAGAAAATCTGGCATAACCTACAAAAAACACCTATTTTCCCCATGGTAGGGAAAGAGCGAAAGCCATGCCTACAAGTCTGTTCACGAGCTATGTGACCCCAGTCATCTTATCCACATTCAATTCACTTATCCTTGGCTTCACTTAAAGTGCCTTTGTATTCCATGCAACATAAAACTGAATAACAGGAGTCACCGTAAAGGAAGAAACAAACGGGATGCTACTAGTGTGACACAACAGTACAGGCTTAAAGGGACTGACAACAGATTTTTAAAGAGCTGAGTCCTTTATGGTACAATGAAATGCTCATCCTCGGAAGTGGTTATACCTGCAGCGGTTCCAAAAGCATGTAGAAATTTTGTGATCAGCAATTCCCCCCAAAATAGGAGCCCTGACATCAGCAACACCGAGAAGTGAGAGCAATGCCTATAGCCTACCTCACTAATTGGAAAAGCAGAATGATGGGTGGCTTTCGCAGGAATTTATTTATTATTTATTTATTTATTTGTAAAATACCTTACAAGGCCCCTTCTTGGGGATTGAGTAAGGAGGGCATACAATCAAGTACATACAATTAACAACAATAACAAATGAAAACAGCAGCCAAGTGCACAGCCTAAAAGTCATGAAACATATTAGCTACATAAAGCTGCATATGATTACAATAAAAAGGAACAATATAAGTTAGTAACAACGTATAACACTGCAAGAAAAAGGCCAAGAAATAATACAGAGCAGTGAGTGTGATATTAATGGTTAACATGGGTTAAGCGAGTTCAGTGAGCTCTTGAATTTATCACGGTCAGTTTCCAAAACTATGTTGTCGGGGAGGTTGTTCCAGAGCCGAATGGCACGTGGAATTGCAGACGAGTTAAATGCTTCTGTGTTACCATAGATGCGCGTGAAGCTATGATGATTGTATAATCTGTGCGACGTGTGCGATGGCGTTTCTAGGTGTAAGGAATGTTTGTTAGTGTGGTGGGCGTATTTATGAAATAATGACAAAAGGGCTATGTCGCGACGATTACTTAGTAGCTGAAGTGATAGGTGAATCTTTATTTGAGTTACGCTAGAACGGTAGTTATAATTTCGGGAAATGAAACGTGCGGCTCTGTTTTGGATTGATTCCAGCATCGTAATTAGGTAATTTTGATGGGGAGACCAGATTGGAGCGGCGAACTCAAGTCGAGGGCGAACAAATGTTTGATATGCCAGTTTGCGGATAAGTGGAGGTGAGTACCGAAGGTTACGTCGCAGGTAACCCAGTGATCGAGAAGCACTGGCACAGATGGTAGTAATGTGAGAAGTCCAGGAGAGGTTTGTTGAAAGATTAACGCCTAGATATTTAAATGATGAGGTCCGAGATAATGGGACATTTTTAATACAGTAAGAATAGTCCAAGTTATTGCGTTTGCGGGTGAAGGACATCACTTTACATTTTGATGAGTTTAGAGTCATTAGCCAGGTGTCACACCAATTAGTGATTTCGTTAAGATCATTTTGGAGGATCAGGTGGTCATCGGAGGTGTTAATAGAACGATAGATAATGCAGTCGTCAGCGAAAATGCGCATGCATGATGATAAGTTATTGGGTATGTCATTATTGTATATCAGAAAGAGTAAGGGACCAAGAACGCTTCCTTGTGGTACACCGGATGAAACATCTGAAAGGGGCGAGGAGAAGCTGTTAGCGAAAGTAAACTGCTGCCTGTTAGAAAGAAAATTTCGAAGCCAGGATAGTGTTAGTGAATTAAGTTTTAATGATGATAACTTCAAAAACAGGCGACAATGAGCTACGCGGTCAAAAGCTTTAGAAAAATCTAGAAAGATGCTGTCAGTTTGAAGGTTTGAGTCCATGTTAAAATGTAAATCTGTCGTAAATTCAAGCAGTTGCGTTTCGCACGACAAACCTCTCCTGAAACCATGTTGATTATGAAAAAAGAAGTTGTTCGATTCTAGATGTTGGTAAATATGAGATGCAATAATATGTTCCATCATTTTGCAGCATATGCACGTTAGTGATATGCTGCAAAACTTTCATTAGCCATCCGCAAAAACCCTTTCCAAAAATAAAATGCTGCCATAATAGTTACTGCAATTCCTAGTGCTAGCTAGTGACAATGCAGTGCCCTATTTCAGCGATATGTGCAAGTTCTCACAATGCCACTATGGCCTCCTAGAATGGGCTAAAGTGTGCACCACCCGACCTCCGAGACTGTGGCAAAATTTTTCTAGTCATAACAACTGATGACTTAGCTGAGCATGGCAAGTTACAGAAAGAACTTACATTAGAAAAGAAATGTACTACATTTCAATATTTAAGAAAGCCGAGTAGCCGCTCACACTAATAGAAGGTCACATAATAGGACATCCTACTGTTGGTCATGCCTTTGCCGCATGAGGGTGCCAAAGGTCATTTTTCGCTATTTGTCAAGTATTAAAAATACAAATCCTCGTCTAATGAGAAAAACAATGCTCGTTTCAGACCATACGAGACACAAGCTTTCCACCAGTGAGGCTATTTCAATTTATGTTCTGAATGGTTGTCTTTCCCTTTAAGACAAAAGTGGTATCAAGGCCTAAAAGAAAAAAGAAATCTTCGAATGGGGCTCATTATGGTACATCAAAATCTTAACAAGTGCCTATTCAATCTGTACTTATCCCAGAAGCTAGCTAATGATAAAGACCTCCCTTTTACCACAATGGTGTGTCTATGCCAAAAGGGGCTAAGGCTAGAAGTTAGGTGGTCACACACATGATCTTTGTTTGCCATATTTAATAGTGTGCAGCTTTGTCAACATAACACGCTATCATTTTTTTAAAGAAAGCATGTCTTGAGCACTGCGTGCCTAAACCACTTTTCTTAGGTGAGAAAATATTGTTTCCGGTCCTCTTTAAGGAATTGCTTACGCATTATTCACAGCACAAAACATTGTTTCCCTAATAATTTCACAGACAATTGCATATTTTAAGTTAACCATATTAAGATGCATGCAATGTACAGCATGGCTTCAAGGGTACCACTATATAAATACTCAGGCACATATCAGCCAAGTTCAGCAGCCAACCTCATAACCAAGTCTTCATAAGTTATGCATATTATAAGGAGGGTTAGGCAAGAGGGATGCTCCTGCTGTAAGAGGGGCAATAGCAGAGTTGAAGCTTTATCCTGTGTCATATGTGGAAGGGCCAATCATGCCCAGCTTTCGGTTACGCTCTCACTCGTGACCACTGCAACAGGATGACTGACGTGCGTAACCAGCAGTTTGTGGGACCACATTTTCATAAGCTGCAATTTTCGTGACATTGAAGAGATCAGCCTCAAGCTTCATGCTGTACTGCACTCAGGAAACATCATAAACTGGCACCATTTAAATGTTATACTGCATGGTTTGTTGCATGCTTCAGGAATTCACTTATTTATTTAGACATATAGCTCATAGGCTCCAGTTGGAGTATTGTGTGAGGTGGTACAAAAACAAATTCTAAACTAAAAAGGAGAACATTTAACAAAACAAGTCAAACAAAAGAAGAAAAAACCATACTGTCTTATAATGTGACTATGTATCCAGCAGCTAGCTTATAAAAAGGCAATTGCCCAGGTCCAAACACTGATGCTGCCTTAAGCTACATCAACACTTGTACTGATCAGACTGTTTTTCTCAAACCTATTTCAGAAAGCAAAGTTATGGCTTATTTCTGGAGTCAAGCAATAGTAAGGCAACTGATACATCAGGATTCCAAATAAAACCTGTGAAACACGCCATTGATATTCTAGCACTTTCTTTCACGCACATATTTAACTTATGTTTGCTTACAGGAATTTTTCCAAGGAATATGGAGATTGCAAAAGTGACAGCAATATATAAATAAGGAGATAAAAATGGCCAAGCTAACTACAGGCCAATATCAATTTTGCCTATTTTCTCTAAAGGCTTGGAAAAGGCTATTTTAAGACGTCTGACAGATTTTGTTGGCTGCCAGAATCTCATGATCCTGGCCCAATATTGTTTTCGTAAAAAACTACCAGACTAAGTTTGCTCTCCTACAACAAAAGTAGTACATAGCGGAAAATTTTGAATCCCAGAACATGGCACTTGGGTTGTTTTTGAACTTCACGAAGGCATTTAACCTTATTAATATCATGGCATTTTATTAAAGAAACTTGAATATCATGGTATAAGTGTAGTAGCAAATTCTTTAATTTATTCTTATTTGCAAAATAGGTCACAACTTGTAACCACTGCAGGTGAAAGTAAAAAAAAAAAAGAGGTGACATAGTGCATTCCTCAGGGTATCTCGGTACCCTTTCTTTTTACACTTTACATAAATGAAATAACTAATGTAGATACGGCTGCTAAATACATAATATAATAGTACACGTGGAAAACACGAGTTTGTTTGTTGCCGGTAAATCAGATGCTGACTTAGTATTAAGAGCTAATAATGCACTAACTAAAATAAATGGCTGGGCAACTCATAATTACCTAAAAATTAATGTGAATAAAACCAAAGCCATCCTCTTCCGTCCAAGCAACAAATTTGTTAAGGTCCCTCCGATAAATGATAGCGAGATAGATATAGTGCCATCAGTAAATACGCTGGGAGTATTCTTTGGCGAACACATGACTTGGGACGACCATGTTAAGTACTATATTGTCAGTGAACTGTCTAGAATCAAGGGCAGAGTGGGTCACTACTCTTTTCATTTTCCTATATCAGTCAACATGTTGCTATACAATGCCCTCTTCTGCCCCCAAATTAACTATTGACTTCTTTTCTGGTGAACTACAAGCGAAAACCTGAATAGAATTACACGTTTACAAAAAAAGAATAGTCCGCCTAATAACCAAAGCTCCTTTCCTTGCGCATACAGCGGGCCTTTTTCAGAAGCATGATCTTATTTTCAGAAGCATAATCTTATTCTGGTTCATTCAATTCACAGTTATAAACTATTCCGACAGAACAAACTTGCAACAAAAAACAATGATGACACATTAATTAAGTTATCCAGGCTTTAATTAAGTTATCCAGGCTAGTAGAAGACGTAACCACATATAATACACGAAGACCGGAACAGTGGAATGTTTTAAAATGTCACACAAATTATGGTAAACAAAGTCTGCAGTTCTTATTTCCTACAATACAGAACACCGACTTGACTAATACTTCATTAAGCCAAGTGAGAAGCATATTTATAAATAGGAGCCCACTGGCAGTGAATTCCTGTTAACGTGTGATATAATTCTGTTTTGTGTGCATTGAACACGGGTATTCGTTCTTGGCTCGTACGACTGGAATAATTTACCACCCGAGGTTCTCGAAAGCACTGATCTAAAATCGTTCATTCTTGCGTTGCCTGCACCGTCTTACTGACAATTCTACTTTGGTTTATTTCTACTGTTTACTTTGTTCATACCCCCATGCACTCAGAGTGACTGCTTTAATTCCCATTTAACTTATTGTCGCTTTAGTAATAAATATGCTTGCGTTTGCTTATATTATTGCTCTCAACATTTGCTGCATTATCTGTGGCACCTGTGCGTCGCTTTTGTCTGCGAGGTTGTACGAAGTTCTTTTACTTGTTATTGGATATTATGTTTTTCGTACGGTATGTGTATCGGTTCGTCCATTATTATTATGTTACATAAGTGCTAGTTGCTACTCCTATGGTGCTTAGGTGGTGTTAGTTGATATTGCTGTATTATTATATAACTTTGTTTTGATTTGTGTATCATTCGGGCTTTCATTCTACATGGCTATTCCTTTTCTTCTTTTTTGTTTTTCTACCGCAGTAAGATTAGCTCTACATTTCATTCTGTTCTTTATTTTCTGTGCTATGTTAATTCCAATGTATCGCTCAGTCCTGCCTAAAATCTAGCATTCAGACTGGCAGTATTTACTTAAATAAATAATAAACTATTTTTTTAGGTATTCCATGGTATTGTACTGTTTATGGATCTGTTACAACCTAATGTCTGATTTGAAGTTGTTTTTCTTTTTTGTTTCCCTATATTTAAGCAGATGTCTAAATTCTAGAATATGCAAGATGAAAGGTGTATTGTGTGTTGTATAGTAATTGCACTCTTCACCAATTGTCCATGAGCTGCACAGTGTTGTGGTGGCCAGGTCTCCTCAGGCTGTCATAAACAGCTTTTTTCCTGGTCACTCGCAGCATTGCTTTTGTTGGTGTTTGCTGAAAATAAATTCAAATTCAAATTAGAAACGTTTTCATACTAGTAGTGCTTTAGGAGACAGAATGTTGAATTCCGAGCTTCGAACACTTTTAAGCCATCTTTTGTGGCTTTTTGTTTTGAGGCCCCTTTCTCTGTAGTATAATAGAAATGAATAACCCCCCTCCCTCCAAAGGAAAATATGTAATACACAGTAATGACTACTTAGGAAAATATAATTAAGAACACAGAATCTGTGCGGGCATGGATGTTAGAAGTCTACAAGGAAGCATAATAGAGTTTTAGTTTAGGGAATGCAAGCCGCTTGCGTCCCCTAAACTAAAACTCTCTAATATTGAAGGTAACTAAAGCCCGTCCGCTTTTGTCAGGCAATTCATAGCAAGACATTAAAGGATATGCATGCCTCACAACACAGACCCTAAAAAATACCTGTCACAATACACTCAGTAAGTATATGATGCATATCTACAATAGCCCCAAATTATACTTAACCCAGAGGAGGCTACCTACATAACTAATCAAATCAAGTTATATAGGTGGGCCAGGTTCTAAATATATGATTCAAGTAAACCGAAAATGTAAGTTACGAATATGGCATCTACAGCAAAAGTGTTGTACATTACGTCACACTTGCCAACCTGTGAACTTTATATTTTGTAAAAATGCTGCAGACACCAAATTCTTTGTTGGAGAGATAGCTCACATATTTCTAAAGCCTGCTCTCAGCCCCCACATTGTTAATACATACATACATTATTAACCAGTTTAACTTGACAAGCAGTACACAGAGCTGACCACATTGTTCTTTAGATCACAGAGCTTTTTTAGTGCTTTTGGTGCTGCAGATTTAGGCTGCTTCAGGAATTTATCTGAACAACTTTCCTAAAGCAAGTGCCCCTCTGGTATACTCGTTAGAGATATTTTGTTGCTAATAAGAAAGCAGTACAAGTACCGTTACAATTAATTTTTTTACATGCACTTTAACAATGTCATGCCACTGATCTCTCAACAGCTTTAAAACTTCTTAACCAACAGAACTTCATTCTCTTTCTAATGCAACATACGTAAAATTGTAGAATGAGCCCAAATTTGTAAATTCATGAAAAATTCAGGAGGGTCACTAGGTATTAATTATACCAACAAAACCTACAGCTCGTGTAAGTGGCAGTTACTGCTTTGTACACACCTTGTCGCAGGACGCAGATCAGATGCATTGCAGTGCTGTTTAGGCTGCAGACATGCCACAGGTATGTGGTGTATAGGTGCCTTTGGCTTACAAAATCGTGACATCTCTAAACAATAAGAAATGCTCAATTTATTATAATCCCTGCTGAAACTGGTGAGAAACTGGTGAGACTAGAAATGAAATCGACTTGATACTCTGCGCGAACCCTGACATCATACAAGATGTAGACGTGCTCGGCAAGGTGCGCTGCAGTGACCATAGGATGGTAAGAACTCGAATTAGCCTTGACTTGAGGAGGGAATGGAAGAAACTGGTACATAAGAAGCCAATCAATGAATTAGCGGTAAGAGGGAAACTAGAGGAATTCCAGATCAAGCTACAGAACAGGTATTCGGCTTTAACCCAGGAAGAGGACCATAGTGTTGAAGCAATGAACGACAATCTTATGGGCATCATTAAGGAGTGCGCAATCGAAGTCGATGGTAACGCCGTTAAACAGGAAACCAGTAAGCTATCGCAGGAGACAAAAGATCTGATCAAGAAACGCCAATGTATGAAAGCCTCTAACCCTGCAGCTAGAATAGAATTTGCAGAACTTTCTAAGTTAATCAACAAGCTTAAGACAGCGGACATAAGGAACTATAATATGGATAGAATTGAACAGGCTCTCAAGAACGGAGGAAGCCTAAAAGCAGTGAAGAAGAAACTAGGAATAGGCAAGAATCAGATGTGTGCGTTAAGAGACAAAGCCGGCAATATCGTTACTAATATGGATGAGATAGTTCAAGTGGCTGAAGAGTTTTATAGAGATTTATACAGTACCAGTAACACCCACGACGATAAGGTGAGAGAGAATAGTCTAGAGGAACTTGAAATCCCACAAGTAACGCCGGAAGAGGTAAAGAACGCCTTGGGAGCTATGCAAGGGGGGAAGGCAGCTGGGGAGGATCAGGTAACAGCAGATTTGTTGAAGGATGGAGGGAACACTGTCCTAGAAAGATTGGCCGCCCTATATACACAATGCCTCATGACGTCGAACGTACCGGAATCTTGGAAGAACGCTAACATAATCCTAATTCATAAGAAAGGGGACGCCAATGACTTGAAAAATTATAGACCGATCAGCTTACTGTCCGTTGCCTACAAAGTATTTACTAAGGTAATCGCAAATAGAATCAGGAATACCTTAGACCTCTGTCAATCAAAGGACCAGGCAGGATTCCGTAAAGGCTACTCAACAATAGACCATATTCACACTATCAATCAGGTGATAGAGAAATGTGCGGAATATAACCAACCCTTATATATAGCCTTCATTGATTACGAAAAAGCATTTGATTCAGTCGAAACCTCAGCAGTCATGAAGGCACTATGGAATCAGGGTGTAGATGAGCCATATGTAAAGATACTGGAAGATATCTATAGCGGTTCCACAGCCACCGTAGTCCTCCACAAAGAAAGCAACAAAATTCCAATAAAGAAAGGCGTCAGACAGGGAGATACGATCTCTCCAATGCTATTCACAGCATGTTTACAGGAGGTATTCAGAGACCTGGAGTGGGAAGAATTGGGGATAAAAGTTGATGGTGAATACCTTAGCAACTTGCGATTCGCTGATGATATTGCCTTGCTTAGTAACTCAGGAGACCAATTGCAATGCATGCTCACTGACCTGGAGAGGCAAAGCAGAAGGATGGGTCTGAAAATTAATCTACAGAAAACTAAAGTAATATTTAACAGTCTCGGAAGAGAACAGCAGTTTACGATAGGTAGCTAGGCACTGGAAGTGGTAAGGGAATGCATCTACTTAGGGCAGGTAGTGACCAGGGATCCGGATCATGAGACTGAAATAACCAGACGAATAAGAATGGGCTGGGGTGCGTTTGGCAGGCATTCTGAAATAATGAACAGCAGGTTGCCACTATCCCTCAAGAGGAAAGTGTATAACAGCTGTGTGTTACCAGTACTCACGTATGGGACAGAAACCTGGAGGCTTACGAAAAGGGTTCTGCTGAAATTGAGGACGACGCAACGAGCTATGGAAAGAAGAATGATAGGTGTAACGTTAAGGGATAAGAAAAGAGCAGATTGGGTGAGGGAACAAACGCGGGTAAATGACATCTTAGTTGAAATCAAGAAAAAGAAATGGGCATGGGCCGGACATGTAATGAGGAGGGAAGATAACCGATGGTCATTAAGGGTTACGGACTGAATTCCAAGGGAAGGCAAGCGTAGTAGGGGGCGGCAGAAAGTTAGGTGGGCGGATGACATTAAGACGTTTGCAGGGACAACATGGCCACAATTAGTACATGACCAGGGTAGTTGGAGAAGTATGGGAGAGGCCTTTGCCCTGCAGTGGGCGTAACTAGGCTGATGATGATGATGAAACTGCGAACTTGTGATATAACAAGATCACATTACATTTTGACAAGTCTTGTACAACCAGCTACATGAAGCTGCATCTGGTTGTACAATTACCTGATTGTTACATCACAGGCGGTTATATAACATGTAAATGGAACTGCAGCAAATATGGATCTACTATCAAAAGCTTCACACAAACACACATCTGTAGAAAGTGAAATGTTAATTGTACTATGAATTTCTTGGCACATGGAAAGCGTTCCAAAACCTAATTTGTTTTTGCGGTGGAACAAAGCACTGTCCCAAAGGACGATGCGCTGAAAATTACAACAGACCACCTGTTTTTCAGGAGGTGATTATGATGATGATGATGATGATAATAATAATAATAATAATAATAATAATAATAATAAAGATTTTTCAATTAAAAAGTAACATTGCTCTTGTAATCTCGCCGCCTCTGCAAGATCAGAAACCTTTACAAATATACGAAAACACACAGCACACTAACACAGGCTGTCGCAGGACACTTATAAACATAAGAATTTGCATACAAGCTAAACATCTGGCCATGCGTCAGACACAGTAATCGGTTTATCGGCCCTCTCGGGCAGCCGTAGCTGTGAAGACGACACATCGACGTACTCCTAGAAATGCCTCTACGATTTCTCGCCGAGAAATTACGTACACAAACAGCAATTTTCCTTGCTTGAATTTTTGTGCCCATTTAGATCAAACAATCACCTGTGCTAGCATGCTTCATAGCAGAAAGCTAATAAACGATAGAGAAAGCTCTTGGCAACATCAATACGCTTTTGGGCAATTTTCATGAAACTCTGCTAAATGGGCACTGCGACATGAACATTGAACATTCAAAAAGAAAATTTAGAATTTTTGTTGCTTTACTAATTATCTCGTGATCCGTACAACAACGCACACTTCACGAACCATAGACTAGAAGAATGAGCACAATCACCGGACTTACCTTTCTAGGCGTACTCAGCAAACGTTCCTTCGTGTCACAGGTGCCGCGACATCGACTGCGCCGACGGTCCTTCCGGCGTAAACACTGTTGAATTGCGGATTAACTGCAGCACGTGATAGCACAACTTTCAACAAATTCTTCCGCGCACTGTGATCCGATGCGAGAGTACCAAAGGCTTTTCATGAGCTGGGCACAAAGAAAGCGTGAACGGGCCATAACTACGATAATCGACATCGGCGCACCACACGAAAGATACTGCGAGCTACATTACGCGGTCCAAAGGGTGTTGTCATCCTCAGTGCACACTAAATGCACCACATTTTTTCTCGGCACAGTGTACACAGGATTAAAGCGCACGCACGTGCAGCGATAACTGAAGATGAGAAAATAAGATCATTTGTAATTTTACCGGCGCTACTGGTGCCGCCCCCTGGAGGCCGCCACCGATCGCATGGATGGTGACGGCGTAGTATTTTGAGGCGACAATTGCAAACACAAACATTCCCCAGTCCGGTGCGATTGCAGCACATTTTCCCCGCGCAATACCCGACTGCTCTTTGCAAATTATGTCAGGAAACTAGAGCGACGCTGTCAGACATGTTGTGGGAGTGTCGGGTTACATCAGCTACAATGGCAGTAGCTCTGGAGGCTTTTGCGTCGAAGTGGGCCGCCGCTCTGCGCAGCTCCAACCTCAAGACACAAGAGTGGGCTGTCCAGCAAGCCCGAGAGGCGGCGACGAGGCAAGGCCTCGAAGTCCCCTCATGGGAGACCTGAGCCCGGGTCGTCAAATTTGCCGGATTCAAAATAAAGTTGTTTCCATCCATGCAGCAGGTTGTGTTAAAACAGCAAACGATCTGATATCTCTCTCTCTCTCTCTCTCTCTCTCTCTCTCTATATATATATATATATATATATATATATATATATATATATATATGTAGTCATATCATAAGTGAGTGAAGAAACCTTTATTGCAGGTCCGGCGAGGACGCGAACTCGTCGCGCACCTGGCTAGTCCCACGTCGGGACCGGTCGCGGGCACGCCGGACAGCCAGGATTTGTTTTTCTAGAGCGAGGCTACGCAGAAGCGAGTCCCACTCCTCCTTGATGAACTTGGGGTATGTCGACCCGCACTCCCACAGCATGTGCGCTAGAGTGGAGGTCTGCCCGCAGGAGGGGCAGGCGTCGTCGCGATACACGTCCGGGTAAGCCTCGTGAAGAACGGACAGACACAGATACGTACTGGTCTGCAGAAGCCTAAGCGAAACGGCTTGCGCCCTATTCAGCTTGGGGTGAGGGGGTGGAAAGACCCTTCTAGACATGTAGAAGAATTTAATAATCTCGTTGTGAGTAGCGGGAGCGTCCCTGTGGCCGTAGGGAGGAGGGGAGTCGGTGCTTCTTGCAGAGGAAGCGCGGTCGGTGAGTTCACGCGCAGCCCCGTGAGCAGACTCATTGAGGTTCGGGGGAGCACCCTCGGCCGACCCTACGTGAGCTGGAAACCAGTGGATTGAATGATAAGAGAGCATATCGACTCGAGCTGCTAAGAAGACGAGCAGCTTGCTTGGCAATGCAACCCTTCTGAAAAGCCCTAACTGCCGTTTTGGAATCGCTATATATCTCGGACCCACGACCGTCTAGCAGGGCGAGGGCGATGGCGGCTTGCTCGGCGACTCCGGGGTCTGAAGTGCGAATGGAGGCGCAATTGGAAATCTTGCCGCTAGAGTCGACCACAACGATGGCAAAGGTCTTCCCATCGCTGTACTCCGCGGCGTCGACGAAGCTTGCTGTAATGTCTCGTTGCTTGATATGTTTCAGGATGGCTGCTGCTCTGGCCTTGCGCCTGCCCTCGTTATGGACGGGATGGACATTTCGGGGCACAGGGGCCACTTCGAACTTGTCTCGAATGCACCTAGGGATCGGGGTAGTGACCATCGGGAATCCCGCAGGTTGGTAACCCAGCTCTTCGAGGATGTGTTTACCTGCCTCTGTGGTGCTCAGGCGAGTGAGTTGCGCGCGTTCTTGGGCTTCGGCAATCTCCTCGGCAGTGTTATGCACCCCCAGCTTGAGGAGATCCTCGGTATGGGTCCTGATGGGTAGCCCGAGAGCCCTCTTGACCACTTTGCGGATGAGAGCATTGAGCTTGTCTCGCTCCGCTCTGAGCCAGTTGTGCATATATATATTGTGTACGTAAAGTGACATAGTACGAAGGCATTGATAAGCCTGAGGAGATTGTTTTCCTTCATTCCTCGGTGCCGGTTTGCTATTCTGCGAACGAGGCGGAAAGCGTTGTCCGTCTTTGCGATGATCTTGCGGAGAGCCGTTCCGTTCCCGCCGTTGAATTCGACAAACATGCCCAGGACCCGAATAACGTCGACCCTGGGTATCACCCCCCCGTCACAAGTGCGACGACTGATGCTGCTTTCGGAGTCTGGCTTTCAATCTTTGGGTCTGCCTCCCTTCTCTTTTCTGTAAAGCAGAAGCTCCGACTTGGCGGGGGAGCATCGAAGTCCGGTGGGGCGGAGATACTCCTCGATCACGTCGATCGCCTCCTGCATGGATTCTTCAACTCTGCCCTCGCAGCCTTCGGAGCACCATAAAGTGATGTCGTCGGCGTATATGGTGTGCTTGACGAGCTCCACGCGTGCCAACCTCTCGGAAAGGCCAATCATACAGATGTTGAACAGGGTGGGTGAGATGACGGCGCCCTGAGGAGTGCCCCGCCCTCCGAGGGGCACATCGTTGGAGCGGAAGTCCCCAATGCGAAGCTTATCATATCATATCATAAGAAGCCAACAAACACTGACACCAAGGACGGGGAAATTACTTGCGCTCAATAAATGAACTAAAGAAACGATAAATTAATGGAAATTATAGTGCATGAAAAAACAACTTGCCGCAGGTGAGAACCGAACCCACAACCTCCGCATTTCACACAATATATATACATTTCGCATATATATATATATATATATATATATATATATATATATATATATATATATATATTGTAAGGAATTCCGCTTTATTCCAGCTCAGCTCGTGCTTACCACCAGGATCAAGCTGTGCTACTGGTGATGATATGATGTGCAATGTATGATGATATGTGGAGATGATGAAGTTGAAAGTCAGGCATGTGTTGTGCTCACACTAATTCCCTCTCTCTGTGTAAGCGGCCGCCTGGCCGCGCGGAAGTATTCTGAAATGCGTCGAGAAGGGCAGGTTGCGTTTTAAGCGAGAAACATGTGCTATCTGTCCCACGGCAACGAGAATCGGATGGCGTTCTAAGGGGCGAGGCGCGGTAATTGACAGGTGATGTCTGCTCAATTACCTGTAAGGTCCAATCAATCGCGCGAGAAATTTTTCGCATAAGCCGGGAACGTGCACAGGAGTCCAAAGAAGAACTTCGTCGCCAGGAGAAAAAGTCACCGCACGGTGGGTCGAGTCGCAACGAAACTTGCGTCCGTCCTGCGATATGCCGGTGTTAAGGCGGGCGAGGCGACGGCAGTCCGCGAGGCGTGACAGAAGCTGTTCCGAGAAAGGAGCCGCTGGGGGTACAGCAGTCTGAAGGAACGACACATCAAGAACGAAATTTGGTGAACGGCCATAGACGAGGAAAAAATGTGAAACGACGGTGGTACATTGCGTAGCCGTGTTATAGGCGCGATGTCACGAACGGCAGGATTGCATCCCAATTCGTGTGGCCGGGCGGATGTAAGTACATCGCAATCATGTCGGAGAGGGTACGATGAAAACGCTCCCTCAAGCCGTTCGTCTGCGGATGGTAACTGGAAGTCGTCTTGTGAATTGTGTTAGAGGCGCGCAGATCTTCGGTAAAGATAGGAGAGAGAAAGACTCTGCCGCGTTCGCTGAGGAGAACACGCGGAGGGCCATGGCGTAAGAAAATGTTGTGCAGAAATAAATCGGCGACTTCAACAGCAGTCCCGGATAGTAGAGATGCTGTCTCTGCGTAGCGTGTTCGATGGTCTACGTCCGTTACAATCCAACGATTGCCATGTGAAGTCGTGGGAAGAGGACCGTACAAGTCTATTTCAACTGCTTCGAAAGGCGAAGCGGGACAAGGTAGAGGTTGTAAAGAGCCAAAAGGAGCTGTTGTCGGCCGTTTGCGGCTTTGACAATGAACGCAGGATGTAACGTACTTCGCAACGGCTCAAGACAGGCCAGACCAGGAGCAACGACTACGTATTAGACTTCGTTAGCCTAGACGACCGGCCGTCGGATGACTGTGAAAGTCTTCGAGCACCTCACGTTGCAGAGAACGTAGTATGATCGGGACCCATTTGTTACCATCGAGGTAATAAATGTAGCGATGTAAAGCCCCATTGTGCAGCTTCAATTGATTTAGTTGTCAACGAAAATCCTTGGAACACGTGACAGTTTATTATGCTGCTCATTTGGTTTTGATTCGCACGCCCAGGGTGCCCGGTCTCACTGCGACATAAGGACATATATATATATATATATATATATATATATATATATATATATATATATATATATACATATATATATATATATATATATATATATATATATATATATATATATATATATATATATATGTGTGTGTGTGTGTGTGTGTGTCTGTGTGTGTGTAAACTTGTAAACACAGGCTTACTAATTAAATTACCAATAATGATGTCAGCGCGCATTGGGAAACACGCACGCATCACACTCGATGACCGTGGACACTCGCTGCCGAAACCCTGGCGTGAGTAACCGCGGCAGCAGCAGCGAGCGAAGTGACCTTCGTGTTGTCTATCGCCTTAACGCAAAGTGAGCGCCGAAAACGCGCCACACGAAAAGTTACGAGCCGTCGGCCCACCTAGACTGCAGTGCCCCAAAGCTTTCAAGGTCCCCATGACAGCGCGCGCTGCTGCCAAAGTACAACGCTTCCCCTGCCTACGCAAACCCCCCCCCTCCCCAGGCCCGTTTACTTGCATGCTACAGAACACTGCGCGCTTCCTCCCCGCTTTCCCCTCTTGCGCACGCGAGATTGAGCCGTGGTCGTTGGCTCACTCTCGCACGCTTTCACTCGCACATACAGCATACGGTGCGGGGCGGTAGTGTTATCGCCTTTGGAGTTTATACTGAAAATCACGGCGACGGCGATGACTGCGCAAAAATGCACCTGGAGTGTTCATATAATTTCTATCGCAATATTAAGTGAAAGAGCCTGGAAATGCTTCGATCAGTTATGTTTGTATTAAACAGACATAACCTATTTATCAATACACATAGGGCCACGGGGGCCCGAAAAATTATTTTAATTTGCATTTATTTCTTGCAACTATATGAAATCGCAAGGTGATACACGGACAAAAAGCAATGAGTGCCCCACAGACGTCCCGGATCCCGCCCAGTAGCAGCAGTACAGCGCACATGAACAATGCTCATTTGCGACAAACAATTTTATTTATTAAACAAAAGAAGTGTACTCGGTGTTTAACTTCGCAGCATAAACGTATCGCTAGTCTAGGTAATAGCATTGTCGAGGTTATACGCAACGAAGTATAATCAACGTAAATTATTTGCAATATTCACAAGAAAGACAGCAGATGTGTGCGACCTTACAGAATTACAACCCGATTTCCAGCGAAGCTGTTTCTCTCGAACAATTTGGAATGAACGTTTCAGTTTCTATTAATTATATCGCATACTTTAAAAAGTTGCCATGATATATATATATATATAGTCGCGTAGTAGTGATGGTGGATAATACAGTGGGAAAACTGTGAATGACGAAACTTTTTTATTGGGCGAAATTCTGCCCACAAAAGCAAGTTACACTCAAAACACAGCGATAGCGGCGAAAACAGTCGATGATCGTCGAAATGTGATCTGCCGGTCAGGCATGGTCAAGCGCGTCGGCTTTTATACATGAGCCTGTTGGAATCGCACCGCTGGCACGAGTTGTTGGGAACTCAGCGCTGACGCTCGTTGTTGCAATCGGGTCGCAAGCCCCAAGGGTAGCGTTGGCCTGGCGGCCTGGGGCATAACTGGAAGCATCCGAAGGTCCCGGCAAAGCATGAGTCGACTGGTAACAGAACAACTTGTTTATTCTAGCATCGCAAAAGAGCGGCCGGTCAGGTCGACCGAAGTGGAGAGACGGGAGAGCATGTAACTCAGCAGAAGAAATCGGAGCCTCTCTCTTGGCGTCCGGGGGGAGCTGCTCTTATACTCTCGGAGTTGAGGGCAAGAGGAAGGCCTCGTGTCGAGACCACGTGACGGCGGGCACGGACAGGCTGAGAGACACGTTGAGACGAGTGTAGTGACGCATCCGCCAAGCCGGCGCCTGTCAGACCTCCTCGCTTCACACTTGGGGAGCTCCTCTCCCCGGCTGCCGCGCTTTGACAAGCGTGGGCACACACACACACACGCACACACGAAGACACGTGGCACTGAAACACGCCTGGACGCGCTTGGCGGGGAGGCTTTGCGGGAGCTCCGAACGGGCCAAAATGTCCGCCGCTTTAAACGAAGCCCCGGCGTCCGTTGCATCCGCGCCGGCTATACCGCGCGTCGTAGGCGAAACGTAGCAGCCATCAAAGGTTCCAGAGTAATCGCTGGTGCCCGCGTGTCAGAGTGAGTGAGTGAGTGAGTGAAGCAACTTTTATTGCAGGTCCGGCGAGGGCGCGAACTCGTCGCGCACCTGGCTAGTCCCACGTCGAGACCGGCAGGTCTAGCCCACCGGCCCGGTCGGGGGCACGCCGGACAGCCAGAACCCGGGTGTCAGAACTTCAGATCGATAATGATGGCCCCATATATATGCCTCATACCGACACTGGGGTATTTGCCAAGAATTGTGTGCTGACACGCTTACTTAATCTTTTGAAGCACTACATATTCGATTAAAACAAGAAAAAAAAAAGACATACAAAAACGTCAGACGAGTCCTGTGTAAATGTAAGTTTAATGGAGGAACACGGCAGCGTAATCTCGTGATCAGTACTTCTGACTGTCTTGATGGACACCACTGAATTTTCCACGGAAATTTTAGGTGCTGAAATTCTGTCCATGTTATTGATTCAGTGACGTCTCTATGAATTGAATATTTTCGATATAATATTGCTGTTATGTGCGCCACTACTGGAAGAACCGGCATTATATGTTCACTCAGGCATGCTCGCGCTAATGAGTGTGCCATTTCACTTAAATCTAATCCACAGTGACTTGGTACCTATACTAGTTTTAGAGAATTCAACTCTGAAGGAACTAATGTTAGAAACGTGTTTAGATTTGACGAATTGCATGAAGCTGTAAGCGAAGTACAGACAGAAGGGAAACGTGTTATAAGAAGCGCACTTAATGCGTTCGAAGGGAATTTCCGGAGCGCTAAAATCATTGCTTCAAGCTCGACATCAAAAACAGGAATGAAATCTTGCAGTCCCAAGGAGAATGAACAGCCAAGCGAAAGCGAGGGAATGAATGCCTACCCCCGCCTTTTCGTTGTTCACTGAAGCGTCTGTAGCTATTATGCTATTAGTTTGTACGTGTTCTAGGTAATCTTGCAGCAGCTTATTAAGAACGACACTGATTGCAACTGAGGGTTTCACGGGAAATTGTCATCAAATGCTATCTGAATATTGTGATTCGATTCAGTTGGTCGAATTACCTCTGGAATGTTCACATTTAGACAATCTAAATGTTTTTGTACAAATACAATCTTTGGAGTGTGGTAACGAGGCCAATTAGCAAGAAAAAAGGAATTTGGATCATTAATAAAGGCGTATTCAAATCGTCTAAGTGGCAAGCTGTAAAATCTCAGAAATGTTTGAATTGTTAGGATGCGAAATCCACAGGGCAATGTTGGTAGGCGCGCTTCTTGATAGATAACATTATCAGCCACAAATCTACCCAGTCCCACACACAGCCGCAGGGCTTCACGCTCCAAAAGAACCACAGGCTTTGTTTTGTAAGCAGGGCCGCCTGACAACAATACACACCCGAATTACAATATTGGGCGCATATGCGTTTTTTAAATCGTTAGGGAATCTCTACTAAGTCCACATTGTCGGTTACTCATTCAGCGGCGCTTACCTAAAGCACGTTGTGCCTTAGACGCTACACTTTCTATGTGTGGACTCCAGTTGTTTTCTGCCATACATAATTCCCAAATATTTTAGAGACTCAACCTGGGGAATGGGTTCTTTTTTATAAGATATAGAAATTGAAATCGAATCCGTAAGCGGAAACTCTAGGAAGCCTAATCAGTCTCACTTCAGAAAATATTGCAGGCGGACTGAGCATCTGACTGACCACCTTAAAAGTGTACAGCCTGCACTATTTCCTCAAGTCAGAGATATGAGACGTCTTAACTGAAAACTAATAATTCTCATGGTACACCTACCAGGTAATGAGTAATCAAACTGAAGGGTGTAGCTATTTCAGCGAGTTATTACATCTTGACTTCCCGCACGTTGCGCACGAAAAACAAAGACGACAATACAGAGCGAAGAGGAGACAAAGGTCCCAGCGGTTCATATGTCTCCTCTTCTCCTTTTAATCGCTTTGTTCATTGTGACTTAGGCATATATGAAGTCGAGATATGCCAGCTCATGCATGTTATCATAACAAGGAATCCTTAAATTCCGACAATGCAATGACGATCGATGCACCCCAAAAAGTAAATATTCAGGCCAACTACAAACATCGCATAGGTGACAATATATTTTTACAACATAGAAAAAATGGAAGGTCTCGCCGTAATTAGCTAAAAGCGCCGTACGAGTTACCGCAGATCCCTACGAAAAAAAGAAATCAGAAATGTCCGCTTGAACGGAGCGCTGCGGCATCCGCCGAATTCTCTGGAGGCGCGTCATCGGAAAAATTGCCAGAGGGCAGCCAGGATTCCAGCTCGGCGATTGCAGAGCCGATTTTATGGAAGCCTATAAAATCCGAACGAACAGCCCGGACGTCCTTGTACTGCTTGAAAAGTATCTTCGAAAACTGCTCCGCCGCAGTCAGAATGGCGGCGGAGTGCTCGCCCTCGCAGAACTGCAACTGCCCGCACGTATGTTGAAGGTCTCGTGGTGCTCGACGTGGGACAGGGCAGCGCGTCGAAGGCGATGACGGCGGGGTTCTCGAATCCACGCGCGGAGCCAGCCACGCAAAAGCTGTGGGTGCACTCGAAGCGAGACGCGTCGCCCTTGCGCCAAGCCCCACCGCTGGAACAGGGGCTAGGACTGCGCGGTGCCCGTGCGATGGTCAGACGGTGGGCGGAGGATTCGACAACGCGGCGCTGGTGTGGAGATCGCCCGGGATGACACGCTGTACCGGCTGCGAGCTCGTTCCGCCTCCTGTGAACCGTCGTCTTGGTTGCTGAAGCTGGAGTGAGAAGCCACGCCGAGATTGCACCAGCAGATCCGCGACCAGAATTTCTTGGGTTGACTCGTTGGTGGTGCTTTCCGCTGAAACATTAAGATTTTTGCAATAAATCAGAATATTTGCATCACTGTGCCTAAAAAGTTCGTCGCAGTTTGTTTGTCCTCTCCTATAATATTTATCTTACACATAGTTACTTTCAATACTAAACGCTCAAATAACAATAAGTATCAAGTGAAAGTTCTCTTTTCTTAATTAATCTTTCATTAAAGGCCTAATCGAATAACATGCATTTAGCTCCTGGGCGCTTACACAAAATAAATTTCATTAAGCTAGAAGTGTTCACAAGAGCAAATGTCACCCAAACGTGATTTTCGACGTTTTACGAAGCAGAAACAACCTGCCAATGCCAAACAACCAGTTACAATCAAAAGGTATCTCCTTACTTTCGCTGCTGATTAAAGTCAATAAAACAAGGCTGCCACAATGAGAACACGTCCACACGAGGTGAGCGCATTGTCGCATGTGTTCTCTTTGTGTTTGGCCTTCTGCTGTGCACGAAAAACATTTATGCAAGTTTCAACATGCCCGCTTAACAGGTTAAAGAAGCCTGCGCACCCAATGTACGAAGGACATGCACGTTTCTATTGGCATTAGCGCTACGTGAGAAGACGTATTCGAAATAGCCTTAAAATTGCTTGGCGCGACAATTGCCGCGGGCCTTGGAGTACGGTGCCACCGACAGGAGTGCGACCTCTCGCCAGAGCACTGCATGAAGGATACGTTTAAACTATCTCTCTCAGAAATGCTATGGTTTGGCTGAGAGAACACGTAAGAATATTCACCTGTCTGCTGTTCCGTTATAGACGCGCGGGAAAGCGTCTCCGGGCAAATGGAACGCCGACACGTGGCGGCCGCCAGAAGGGAAGACCCCGGGATGCATGCCGCGTTTCGTCCACCCACGAGAAGGTTGAAACCGAGGGTCGCCGTGTGCGGACACCGTCGCTGATGCCTGGACGCGGCCGCAGTCGTCGTCTTGTTGAGCAACGTGGCGAAATCCGTGGCCAGTCGTCTTTGCATCCTGGTGCGAAGTCGTGGCGTCGGACTGAGGCCGTTGCATCTTGATTGGCAGGAGGCGTCGCAACAGTATCGCTCGAATGAAAAGCAGGAGTTCCCGATGGTCGGCGTCCAAGAAACCTCGCCGGATTATTTAGATGAAGTACTGCGGTACGAAAGCGCCTAGTAGCTCCCACAGAATGGAGGCGGGTGCGCAATGCATGAGGCAGGCTGCGTTCTTCTTTCTCTTCTACTCACGCGCATAGAACGCATTCGAGGATGTTATATAAGACGTCGCTGCCTACCGCAGCGCCATGAGAAGGCGCGCGCTTGAAGCCGCCCAAGGTGGAGGAAAAAGAGGATGGAATAAAGGCAGAGAATGAGTAATGCCTCCATTGCTGTCATACTGAGTAATATGCACGATATAACAGAGGAAATATCTTCTGAACACTCCAGAGGATTATTATTATTTTTATTATTATTATTATTATTATTATTATTATTATTATTATTATTATTATTATTATTCGATGTGGGAACGCATATGCACTGCACAGAGATGGAAATTTAATGTTGCGAAGGCAGGCTGGCCACTGCCATCGAGAGGCGCCGAACGCCTGCCTACTCTTCAGGAAGGAGGGAATATAAAAAGAATTTTAAAATGAAAAACAAATCAAGTTGAGGGGAAAATTGTAGTTGTTTCGTGGATATTTTTTAGTTATTCATAGGTTGTTTTGATTCATTTCTTCATGAGAATTTTCACTTTCTTCAGGAGTAGCTGCAAATTTCCCTAACACCATCTGCATCTTGGCTGATCTCTCACACTGGGCGTGCGCCATAAGCGTAGGAAAACAAAACGAAAACAGAGAAATAGCAAGATGACCGGCCACACGGACTAAAGTTAAGCAAGGGCAATGTATAGAGTGTCCCAGTATGAACAGAACAGCAACGCAGGCGCTCCGTTGAACACCAGCCTAGAAGACATGTTCGAATAGGTCTTCTTTTGCAGCTACGCAGTACTGTGTCCGCTTTATCACACCTTCAGTGGGTTTCTTGATGACCGACGCTGGAACTCTACGGCAGACATCCGTTACCCTTGCCTTGAACTAATCTGACGTCCGTCTCGATCATCCAAGTACGATCTTTCGCGTAACCCCAAAGAAAGAAATCGAGTGGAGAGAAGTCAGGTGACCTAACCGGCCAAATTACAGGCCTGTGCCTTCCAGTCTATTGCGCATGAAAAGTCGCATCCAGCCAGTTTCGTGCTCGGCTGCTGCGGTGTGCGGGCGCCCCATCTCGCTGATACCACAGAAGTGGAAGACGTGCCGTACAGCGGGATTTCGATGAGACACTCGTCCACCACTCCTTCAAGGGTTTCGTTCACGTAGCGCTGTACAGTCAGTGTGTGATCAAAGTAGATGGGACCGATTATAGCACCGGCGTAAATTCCGAAACACACATTGAGGGACCACTGGTACTGGCGCCGATTGCGCCCAGTGTAGATTGGAGTCCCTGCAATAGTGTGCATTAGGCAAATTTGCCTAGGCATTTCTGCGAAAATAGGCTTCATCTGTGCACATGATGTTACGCAAAAAGTAAGGTGACTCATCGGCTTTTGTGAGGACACCATTCGAGAAATCTAGATGATTCTACTGGTCCATATCTTCTAAGCATTGGTGCTGTTTAAGGTGGTACAGGTGAAAGGCCGAGTGATTTAACATCTTCCAAACTCATGACTTGGAAATTGGTACCTGGTCCGCCATATCCCGCACGCTAGCATGAGGGTTGGAGGCAGTAAATGCTAGAACACCCGTGCATATGCTAGGACTCAAAGATGGACTCCTCCGCCGCTGTTTCTTGAAGCTGCCGGTTTGTCACAGGTTTTCATAATTTCTGATGATAGTCGATGCGTTTGGTCTACCGTCTCACTTTCATGACTGACATATTTTTATTTTTATTGATTTCACAATACTGTCAATCCCGATAGGGATTATTACAGGAGTGGGCACATGGTTATCAAAAAAGTACAATATGAGTAAACACTGAACAAAGAAGGAGTTAGCATAGAGAAAGATGGGCACTTACATTTATTGAGTAACAAATTGGTCTTCACACAATTGCTCTTGCAAAAAAAAAAAAGAACTTAATATAAATAAATAAAACACTAAGTTGTGATCGCGACTGTTTCTTCTAAATGATTTGTAAATGTTTCAAATGTGGGCAGGGCAGTAATAGTAGGGTTTCCAGAAAAAATCAGTGAACATCTGTACATAATGGTTTTCAACCCTCCGAATTCGAATATCGTATCGAAATTGAAAGAAATAAAGCGCAAATATATTTTATTTCGACGAAAAGTGCAGCAGCGGACACGCCCAGCTCGCGCGTCTCGTTTCCGCTTGTGATTGGTCGGGCGCCTCGTGACGTCAACACTAGTAACCGACCGCTGCCGCTACACATGAAGCGCGGTGCCAGGTAGTTTGGTGCTGTTTTTCTGAGACGGTAATGGAAAATTTAGAGAGACTGCGTTTTTCTGAGGAGTTCGGCGTTACTACCTACATGTACGAGCCGATTGCGAAGAGCCGGCCTCTCGAAGAAGCAAACGATGCTGGTGCGAGCAGTGCTTACGACGAGAAGGAAAGCAAAGTCTTGGGATCTCCTCGTGTTGGAAATGCTCTTTGGTGAGTATGTTTCTTGCAAAGCGATCTAGTGATCTCGCCGATCTTTCGCCGATCTAGTGAGCTCGTTTCCGGTCAAACAACTGTAGCGTTGTGTTCCTGCATGCCTCCTCGTGGAACGTAAGCGGGGATGCGATCGTCGGCATTTGTGCGCTGTCCAAAGCTGTCGGCAATCTACAAAGACGGTTTAAACGCGTGAATAGCTTCCCGGTTCATGCAGTACGTGTAGTGACCTTCATCTGTTGACTACCACGTTGACTACCACTCACGTTGATTACCACTCACGTTGACTACCACGCACGTTGACTACCACTCTACATACACGCGGACGCACCAACAAAGGAATGCAGGGTCGATCGAAGCAGATTGCGATGGCACGCACGCAGAAACAAGCGCGGTCAGGCACGGTCGCGGACGCTGCGAAGGAACGAAACACTAGAGTTGACGTCACAACACCGCGGTTTCCGGTCTCCGCTCGCATCGTCAGCGTCAGCGTCAGCAGCAGCGCGCGGCATTCGACGGGGGGCGGAGCTACAGCGCAATTTCAACCGACGATTACGTCGCTCCTAATTGAAAAAAAAACCCAAAATTTTACCTACATGGTTTATAAGGTTCCCGCATCCGTATATGAGCGTCTTATTGAATTCGACAGACTCTTCAGCTTCCCTTTAAGCAGTTCCACTCTCGCACTGCGCGCGGTAAGAATGAAAAGAAAAAAGTATGGTTGTTACAAAGAAATTCTTCTAGCGTGAAAGCATGCTTATGCCGAGTCGGTCTGGTGTGTTTGTACTTTAGAAAGGCGGTGGAATCCAACTTCAGCGCACTGTGTAATACTAAGTATAGGAACTTTAGTCGTTCAACCTTAGCTCGAATTTCGAGGGTAGCGAGACCTGCGCGAGAAAGAAGTTCGGTTGGTGAATCTGTGCGTTTAAAACAATTATAGATAAACCGGGCAGCTTTTCTTTGTATGCGTTCCAGCCTATGAATGTGGTTTTTGGAATGTGGAAACCACACTATGTTGGAATATTCGAGTGCCGGTCTGATAAGGCTGACGTAAGCAAGCTGCTTTGTCTGGCTGGTGGAATGCGATAAGGTGCGTTTGAGGTAGAACAGTTCGTTCAGGGCTTTTTTAGCTACATACTGTATGTGCGCATTCCAGCTGAGGTCGGATGAGATGAATATGCCTAAGTACTTACACTGGGTGACGCTTTGGAGAATGGTGCCGTTGAAACCGTACGGGAACTGCAGACTTGATTTTTTGTTTGTGACCGACATGCAGACAGTTTTGTCGGAATTTATCACCATTTGCCAGTCTGCACACCACTGCACTACCTTGATTAGGGAATTGTTCAGTTTTGCTTGATCTTCGTGGTTACGCACAGTATGATAAAGAATGCAGTCGTCTGCAAAGAGGCGAATGGTGACGTCGACTTGGTTTGTTATATCCATCCATGTACAATAAGAATAGAAGTAGGGCCAGAACAGAGCCCTGGGGAACGCTGGACAAAACAGGGACATCATCAGAAAGGTGATCATTGTATTCTACGTATTGGGAGCGGTTAGACAGAAAGTCATTGATCCAACGAACAAGAGGGCCGTTACCAAGCAGGCGGTTAACTTTGTGAAGCAATTTAACATGGGAAACACGATCAAACGCTTTAGAGAAATCCATAAAAATTATGTCTACCTGCAGTTGCTCATTAATGTTTTGAGTTAAGTCGTGAAGGGTTTCCACGAGTTGGGTGACTGTTGATAAACCATTTCGAAAACCGTGCTGGTTTGGATGGATTAAATTGTTTGATTCCGTGAATTCTGTTAAGTGTTTCAAGATTATGTGCTGTAGTAGTTTGTAGCACGTGCATATTAAAGACATCGGCCGGTGGTTAGACAGGCAAGATGTGTCACCTGATTTTGGTATGATAACTATTTTTGCAACCTTCCACTCTGCAGGAAGGCGGCTCTCACTGAGTTACTTCAAGAAAATTAAATGAAGAAACTTGCATACTGGTTCTGCGTACCTTTTCAAGAAGCTGTTCGGAATTTGATCTGCGCCATTGCTTTTCTTTTCGTCTAAATTCAACAAGAGAGGTAATATGCCAGCTTGTGATATTTTTGGGGTGCCCAAAACGCTTTCCTGGCAGTGGCTAGGGACGAAATGGTGCAAGGAACCATTATCGAGGTCAAAATGGATTGAAAGTACTTGTTAAACGCGTTAGCTTTTTGCTTACTTTCCTGTGCATTCATGGAGGGTACGTTAGCGCAATATATATATATATATATATATATATATATATATATTGCTATAGGTTTCTTTCGTGGTCAAAAAAGCATGCAAAGCAATATGAAGGGTGGCGAACAAACAGCAATATATTCATTCTCTAGGCATAGGCCATCCGTAGCATTAGAAATAATTTTTAGTTGGCTAGCTCTATCCCTTTCAAAAACGTAATAAACTTTGTCCTGTGTGTATATTTAAATATATCGTGTATGTGTATGGTATTTACAGTGTAAATTTAAAACAATGTTGAAGTGAGAAAATACGGATGAGGCAGCCGCTGCTAGCGCTACTAATGCGTATGTCCCTCCTATTGTCAGGATTTGCAGAAATAAAGCGAAAGTATGAATTAAAAGCCGTGCACGTCCCCGCCAACAATGATGCAGTAAGCTATTAGCCCCAGTAAAATTTCGAGTGAAATGGTCGAGGAAAGTTAAAAGAAACCTCAAATATTGTGGGTGACAAAGCTCTGGTAATGGCACTTTAGGTGTGTCTATGTGGGGGGGGCGGCTTCAGCATCTCCGGGAGGAGGCTCAGCCCCCCCCCCCCCCCCCCTTCGTAGTCTGCGCCTATGCAAGTCGCCATGGAGTCTGGTGGCGTCGAAAAGCAAAACCACTCTGGGTGGTCGTGCTTGGTCCGCAGTGTACGACACTTGAAAGGATCGGCTGTACGTAAAACGACACCGGTGTCACTGTGCATTGAACATTGTGGTTTTGGCAACTGAATAGAAGATTGTGGTTTATTACAGCGTGCGGCACCACAGTCGATGTTGAATCTTTAAAACATGGTGCATATATATACTCACGTTGACGAATGGCCACAGACAAAGCGATCCTGCAAGATTTTAACAAGTGTCTAAAGTCGCAAAAAAAGAGAAAAAGTTATAGTACATGGCGCATCTGCCAGACACATCGTTCTTCTGGCGTTCTAAGTACAATACGAAGTCATAATTTTTAAGGATGTTTTTAATCTCGCTGGTGGCAGGGAGTATAATTGTATAATACTAGTATAATTGTAAGAACAACAGCCCGAATAAAACTTCAAAGGGGGGAGTGATTCCACTGTCACTGTGCTTTGTACGAGGTCAGCATTGTTTGTCCGTGCTATGTATTTAACGTATGGTTGCTTGGTAGACTTCGATGATTAGTTAAACGTGAAAATGGTTTGTTGGGCTAGTTGGTAGACGGCCCTAGTCGCAGAATGCCAGCAAACTTGAAAAAGGAGAAAGTCGAGAGGATGATGGTTGGACAAACAACTGGTTTTTATTCTTGAAGACAACTTCCCCAAAGACGCACTAAACATGCGCAAGGCACAACATATCATAATAACGGTAATCACATTATCTATGCACGGCAACACGGCTAAAGATATTGAAGCTCATTCTTGGTTAGGACCACCGATGTCGTGCTTACGCACTTTTCGGGGCCAAGTTTAGAAATGCGATAGGCTTCTGTCAACTCTCTTTCCTGCTGCGTCCTCGCCTTCCCACAGACTGACATGTTGCTGAAGAAGGCAGTCCATCTGTGCTGCTTACAATGTTGCGGAAGGTTGCCGCCCGAGCTTGCAGGCACACGGGACACGAGGGGCAGCTGTCGCTCTCCCATGTTCAGTTTGCCGCCACGTTTACATAAAGCTTTAAGCACTCCAAATAATTTTCGAAGTCGGCAAGCAGTCGGTACGTGTCTGCGTGAGAAGCACAGCGTCTGCCGCTGTCGAAAACTTCATGTAGTCGAAACAAAGGGTGAAGAAAAGCACGGAAGAAAAATCCTTGACACGTGACAGCTTATTATGCCGCTCATTTGTTTTTGATCCGCACGCTCAGGGTGCCCGGTCTCACTGCGACATAAGGAAAAAACTGCCCTCTAGCTACAAATCAGCGTGTATATATATATATATATATATAGTCATATCATAAGAAGCCAACAAACAATGACACCAACGACAACATAGAGGAAATTACTTGTGCTTAATAACGGAAACAAAGAAACGATAAATGAATAGAAATTAAAGTGGATGAAAAAACAACTTGCAACAGGCGGGAACCGAACCCAGAACCTTCGCATTTCGCGTGCGATGCTCTACCAATTGAGCTACCACGGCGCCGCTTCCCATTCACTTTCTTGGGTATTTATGTGTCCTAGTAGAACCCTGGGGTGTTAGCCAGCGCCACCACTCACAGACCTTGGCGGTGGACGTGGAACGTCCTTTTTGCCGCAGGAGTCACGAGAACGTGATCTTTTTGAGTGAAGGCAACTGGTCAATAAACCCACATATGCTACCTGAAGGCATCAATGTTGCCGGATTTCAAATAGCTCAATTGGTAGAGCATCGCACGCGAAATGTGAAGGTTGTGGGTTCGGTTCCCACCTGCGGCAAGTTGTTTTGTCAGCCGCTTTAATTTCCATTAATTTATCGTTTCTTTATTTCCTTTATTAAGCACAAGTAATTTCCTCTATGTTGCCGTTGGTGTCATTGTTTGTTGGCTTCTTATGATATGACTAATAAAAATCGGGCCACTTGGTTAACCCCCTTGTTTCTCGTTTATATATACATATATATATATATATATATATATATATATATATATATATATATATATATATATATATATATATATATGGGCGCTTGCAGGTTGAGGATGCACGTTCGCGAAAAGCGATGCTTTACTCCTACGGTTCGACAAGGGTCTGGCCTTCGTCAGCGCCGGTCAGTCGCCGAAATGTAGGGAACAACGCATTGTGTTTTTCGTACGTGCATCCTCAATGTACAAGTGCCTCTTCCACTATCGGATCTCGGCACACTCTCATTTTGTATAGATATATATTGTAATGGAGACAGATAAGCAAACAACAAACGCACCTCATCAGTTCTGCTGAAAGTATCTTTTATTAAGGCGAGACAAAGCACAAAAAATTGTTTCTCCTGCGTTGGTCCACACCGATATCACTAGCCGGTTACCGTACAGGCCACGTGTTCTAACTGAGTGTCTCGGCGATCAGGAAAGGAGAGTCCAACTTTGCGTACAACTTCTTGCGTGGTGACTGTGCGTATTGCTCTACCAACAACTCGTCCCAGACCTGCACTTGCGGCGCTGGTCGGTGCCAGCGGCCATAGTACCGTTTCTGGGCTTTTGCGCGTCGGGGGCCCTTTTGCGTACCTCAGCCCGAATGTTGAGGCAGATGGTTTGTCTTGTAGTAGTATACGTCCAAGCTTTTGACGGCGGTCAGTTTTGTAATGTGTCGGTAGACATCTTCATAAGGTGAAGTTCCAAAAGAAGATTAAAACGCCGCATTAATTGCGCATGGAAGTGCTGCTTCCAGGTGGTCATCCCAGTCCGTTTCGGTTTCTTGTTCTTGCACTAAGCGATGAGTCGGGCCTGTAGGGTCGGGTTGTGACTCTCAGTTAATCCGTTCGCTTGAGGATGCTATGCTAAAGTGAAGTAGAAATCCACGCCAGCATTCAGGACGTAAGTTCAAAGTTCACGACTGCGGTTAAAGGGCACCCTCTCTGGAACCACGTTTCTTGAGCAGACCGTGCTTTCATTGAAAGCGGTCCTGCAGAAATTTATGACCAAGTTAGCAGCGAGAGAAGGCACTGCAGTGACTTCCACAAACTTCGATAAGCAGTCCACTGCGACTAACACGTTCCGCATGCCTGCTGCTGTAGTTGGTAATTGGTCGACGTGATCACTCCCGTTTTGTTAAATTAAATTATGGGGTTCTACGTGCCAAAACCACTTTCTGATTATGAGGCACGCCGTAGTGGGAGACTCCGGAAATTTAAACCACCGGGGGTTCTTTAACGTGCACCTAAATCTAAGTACACGGGTGTTTTCGCATTTCGCCCCCATCGAAATGCGGCCGCTGTGGCCGGGATTCGATCCCGCGACCTCGTGCTCAGCAGCCCAACACCATAGCCACTGAGCAACCACGGCGGGTTCTCGTTTTGTGACGAATAGTGTCAGGGAGCGGAATAGCCTGGCATCCCGGGCGAGACTTATGCTTTTGACCCATCTCGCAGCTTGTGACGTACGACGGAATGCTCTTATCCATCCTAGGCCACATAACGTCCCTGGATCTTACGAAGATTAGCCCTTAAGGGCGTGTGTCTACCTTCCGGGGTATCATGAATGGCGTGGAGGATTTCAGAACGCATGGTCGAGGGGATTAGTAGAACATGACATTAATCTTGGTTGCTGGCCGATTGGGGTCGATACAAAGTTTTTGGCACAGCACAAATTTGGAATCGCACTGCCTGTCTCCGAGGGAGGTTATTATTGATGCCAAATCTGAATCACACCGTTGAGAGAAACGTCCAGTTGTGCGAACCAGATCCACCCTTCTTCGATTTGAGGTGAGCTCTACTCCCATGGATTTCGCGATAGTGCATCAGAAACCTGGTTTCGCGTCGCAACCCGATGCTTTACGTCGTAGGCGTAAATTAATCTTGCAGTCGAATGATCCAGCGGGTGAACTTGTGCTTCAGGTGTTGTTTGGCAAACACCCATGCATGGCGGCTTTGCCCGTCGTGACAGGAAACTTGCGGCCGAAGATGTAGTGCCGAAACTTCTCGTGAACGCTCCAGACAACGGCCAAGCCCTCCAGGCCATTCGAGGGGTAATGGCGCTCCATGTATCATAATTTATAAGTGACGCAGGCGACAAGCTGCTTAACCCCATCGGGATAGCGCTCAACGAGAACTACTCCTAGGCCGACCTGGCTGACATCAGGCTCCACCTGTTTGTCTTACTGGTCCTTGAAATCGTGTCAGCCGGTGCTAGAGGGCTTCAAATGCGGTGTCTTGTGAAGGCGCCCACTCAAACCCCGAGGCTTTCTTAAGCATATTCGTGAGTGGAACTGCGGTCCATGTGAGGCTTGGAACAAACTTCAGCAGGCACGACGCGAGGCCCATAAATGCCTGTAGCTGCTTCAAACACGTCGGAGTAGGAAAGCTGGCTACAGCTGCCACCCTTTCGGGTAGAGGTTCCCTGCGGCCACGTTGTTCGAAAGAAATTGGCATTTTCTCGGATTAGTCGGAACCCCGCATCAAAAAGTCGTTGTAGAAATTCGTCCATGTTCCAAAGATTTCTTCGTCTGTTGTGCCCATGACTAATATGTTGTAGAGGAGCCTGACACAAGCATGGTCTTTCAATGTGCCAAAAAAAATACTCATGCCACGCTAAAATGCACTTCCCGCTGTTCGCAGCCCGAAAGGCATGTGGTTAAACTAGTGAAGGCCGGAAGGTGTTCGCAACGCTGTGTTATTCTTGCCTTCCACAGTAACGTTGATTTCCTAGTGCCCCGAACGAAGATAAAGTCATTAATAGAATCTAGAGTTTCGCAAGTTGTCGGTGGCGTTGTCAATGCGGGTACGTGGGTAGGAATCAGAGGTGGTAGGCCTGCTTAACTCTCAATAATGAACACAAAACCGGAGACTGCCGTTCTTCGTTGCAAAGACTACAGGTGCGGCCAAGGGGCTACAAGATCATTTGATGACGCTAGCGGCCAGCATTTTCTGCCCTTGTTTGGCAATGACGGTACGTTCCTGATCAGTGTAACGTAGCAATGGTATGTATATGGGTGGGTGCTCCTCCATACGAATGCGATGTTCCAGTGAGTTAGTGCCTGGTAACTACAATGTAATGTCTGCGAAAATCGCTCCATAGCGTTCGAGAACGGTGAAAACTGTTATACATCTGTCAGGCTCACCTGTAGCGACTGCAGTAGCTGTTGAAGTCTAGGCTATTGGGTGGAGAAGGACTGCAACGCCCTCGATGACGAGATGTACGTCAACGGACAGGAGGTAGTCGGTTACTAGGTTCAGATCGGCTCGTAATTATTTGAAGACGAGAGCAGCGGCCAGAGACTTGCTTCCATCGTCTGTGGGGAGTCGCAAGTGAAGAGCAGCAGTTTGCAGCACGCTACCCAGAGGCCTCAAAGAGGTGGCTCGGTCCATGGCTGAAGTGTGTGAGTGTGTGGCGTGACGTCGCAGCAGGGCCGCGCGCTCAGCTAACGTGTCAATAAGTACCGTGAGCTCATTTATGCCGACAACGCGGACACGGAGTGTTGGTAGTGGGCGGGTTTGATATTGCATGGTCTATCTTGGATCTAGCGAACAGTTCCTGTAGCAGTGGCCCACGCTGCCGCAAGGAAAACATCCCCGTCTAAGCAGGACCTGGGGAGAGGTGTGCTCAGGGGCTGTGCCTGCCACACGCCGACTTGCGGTATCCTGTGCTTCGGCTGCATTCCGGACAAAAGCTTGCCGACTGGGTTTCGTTGGCTGCACGAAATGGAGGGCGGCAGGGGTGGGACCTCGGATACCACCAGTGATATACTGCCTGAACGCAGGGTACGCCCAAGCAAGGGGAGAGTTTCGAGAAGGTATGATTTCCCGTTGATGTTTGTGGCGACATCCCACTGTCCCTCTGACAGCAGGATCGCATCCCCATAAATCTAATATCGTAGCTCCCCGGAAGTTCCTCAAATTGGGAAATCAACGCTGCGCTCCACTTTGCCCATGTCGAGTATTGGCGTACTTCAAAACGACGCCATGATACTGTAGCTCCATGGAGACATCCTTCGGAGATGGATCTCTTCTGCGCGTCCGTCCATTGATTGGAGACGGCAAGTGTCCACGTTGTGAACTAAGATGGAAGAGTCATCCTTGAACCCGTGAACATCAGTGAGCGTCTGTGCAGAAGTTGCCAAACCACCGGGACCGACTGGTGGAGTAAAGGAATTAGTCGCGTCGCGGAGACTGTCTGTTCAAGGTCACCGTCAGCAGCGCTACGGCAGCCCTTTACCAATGCCGCTGTGGAGACCTGAATGCTGTCCAAGAGCGTTGCGGCAATTGAGGGCTGGGAATGTTGGTTCGGAAGGCGGCGACCTCTTCTAGGAGCACCATGTTTCACGGCCAGGTGTTGGGAGTCCCGTTGTTAGTCGACTGCGCCATTGTAACGGGGAAAAAGACACAACACCCGTTCTACGGGCTGCCTGTTTCGTTCATTACGGTGATGATGTTGCTAAAGTCCTTGACACTGTTCATAAAATCATCTTGTTGTTCTTGTTGACTGAAAACGTGGCTCGTACCAACTGTTCTGTTTCCTCGTTTGTCGTAACCGAAAGCGTTACCATGCTACGCAACAAATGCACTTGGAATGTTCCGCTTTCAATGAACACTTATCACACCGACATTTCAGCGAACCGCGCCATGATCTCACCGGGTATCGGCGGTTCAGTAATTACTTGCAACGCTTCAAACTGGACCAGGAACGCAAAAATTTTGTTGCACATTGCAGTTACCATGTCCAGTTACCAAGATATGGGCGAAATTTTTGCACTGCCAGAACAACAGCAAGGCACTCCCCCTGCTCGGTTATAGTGTAATTCTTCTCTGCAGTGGTTAGTGTACGACTAGCGTATGCAATTACTCGTTCGCGGAAGATGTTGTCACGTTGCAGTAGAATGGGGATAAGGCAGAAGTTGTAAAGAGCCAGAAGGAACTGTTGTCAGTAGTTTGCGGCTTTGACAACGAACGCAGGATTCAACGTACTTCGCAACGACTGAAGACAGGCCAGGCCAGGAGCAGCGACTTCGTATTCTGTCGTAAGCCTTGTGGTAGCCTAGATGACCAGCCGTCGGATGATCGCGAAAAGCTTCGAGCACCTCACGTTGCAGAGAACGTGGTATGATCGAAACCCATTTGTTGCCATCGACGTGATAAATGTAGCGATGTAAAGCCCCATTGCGCAGCTTGAATCAATCAAATTGTCGACGAAGTCGGGCGTTCGGAGTTGACGAAGAACCTTCCATGCGTTGGAGAATAGTTCAGCAGTATGGGTCGATACGTTGGTGGGACACAAGAACAGATGGGCTGTGGGGTCTTAGCCAATGGGTAAAGCGATGGGTAAATGCGATGGGCAAAGCCGATGAAGGGGACTCGCGACGTACGCTAGTACGGAGAGGAGAGGGTGAATCGTCATGATCCTGGCAGAGGGTAACGAGATAGAGCATCGGCGTCTTGATGCTTTTTTCCAGCCCTGTAGGTGACATCGAAATGGTACTCCTGTAGGCGAAGCACCCAGCGACCTAGGCGACCTGATAAATTCTTTAGCGATGAAAGCCAGCAGAGTGCGTCGTGGTCGGTAACGACTGTGAAATAGCGGCCGTGAACAAATGGGCGAAATTTTTGCACTGCCAGAACAACAGCAAGGCACTCCCCCTGCTCGGTTATAGTGTAATTCTTCTCTGCAGTGGTTCGTGTACGACTAGCGTATGCAATTACTCATTCGCGGAAGATGTTGTCACGTTGCAGTAGAATGGGACCGAGACCATGACTGCCAGCGTCAGTGTGAAGGATGGTGCGCGCGCTCGGATTGAAGTGGCACAGTACTGGGTCCGACGCCAGAGCAAGTTAGCCAAGAAAGCACGTTCACATTCGTCGGACCAAACGAAGGGCGCATGAATGGCGAGGAGTTGATGCAGCGGGGCCGCAAGCGCAGCGACGTTGCGTATGAAGCAACGGAAGTATAAGAAGCAAGTCCGAGAAAACAGCGCAGGTCTTTTGGCGCAGCGGACGGGAAAATTCGAGGACGGCAGCGAGCTTTTCAGGGCCCGGTCGAATACCTTCTCTGCTGATTATGTGCCCCAGAACTTTGATGGTCTTGCTGGCGGAACTTCATTTTTTCTGTTGAGCTGAAGGCCAGCGTTTTCAAGACAGGCAAGCACTTCATCAAGACGTTGCAAATGTTGTGAAAACGCGGTTGAAAACACTACAATATCGTCGAGATAGCACTGACATGCTTTCCATTTTCAAACCACGCAAGACGTTATCGATCATGCGTTCGAAGGTGGCAGGAGTATTGTAGAGTCCAAAAGATGTCACATTGAACTCGTAGAGTCCATCAGGGGTAGCAAACGCCGTTTTTTCTTTGTCGGATTTGGACATCCCTATTTGCCAGTATACTGATCTAAGGTCAAGGCTGGAAAAATATTCGGCACCGTGGAGCGAATCTAGTACATCATCGATCCGTGGCAGGGGTAAACGTCTTTGCGGGTAATTTTGTTCAGTGCACGGTAATCGACGCAAAAACGCACTGACCCGTCTTTCTTTTGCACTAGAACAACTGGGGAGGACCAGGGACTCGAGGAAGGACGTATGATATTTCGTCTAAGCATGTCTGATACGTTTACCTCGATGATCTTACGCTCTGCAAGAGACACGCGATATGGGCGCCGCTGAACAATGCGAAATCCATCAGTCTGTACGGGGTGAGTAGCGGTGGTAGTGATACCGAGGAAGGGCGAATTCACGCCGAACAAGGAGCGGTGTTTGTTCAATAGTGCGAGGAGATCTTGACTCTGGGCGAACGTTAAGTCAGGGCCCATGGTTGCCAAAAATGGTGTGGAAGAGGCATTACTTGGCGGCGATCTTGACCCCGGTGGCACTCTCGAAAGTGTGACAATTGCAGCGGTATGAGTGACAGCGCAAGTGACAGTTCATCCACAAGGCAACAGTTGGGGTTCGGGCTCGAGTTTGGTTTAAGGCGGTAAGCAATACAAACCCCTGATAGAAATGAATAAGGCCAGGGGTAACCAGAATCTCTCGAGATAGGGTAGGGCCGTAGAGTAGAATGAGCACGTCGCCATTCACAATGTTGCAGGAGTTGACGCTTATAGCTTCTCTATATGGCCAAAGAACGTAATCGGAGGAGGTGACGAGACGAACGCGGTCTTCATGGTTAGGAATAGATTTGCCGGTGGCATCCAGTTGTATGAGGCGCTGACGACAAGAGACAGAAGCGGAGGCGGAAGATAAGAACTCCCACTCCAAGATGAGTTCGTGGGTACACTCACGAAATACCGTAAAAAATGTGGTGACGAATTCCGTTTGTGGGCACCCACTGCGCGATTGGCCGAATAATAGCGCTGGTCGCTGCACAAAGAGAAGGGCCGGAGTAAGGCGTGGTCACTTTTCGAAGGCGGGATCAAAAGTCAGGACGAATAATCGAAATGGCAGCGCCTGTAATAGCGGTAGCTTCGACGAATACACCTTCTACAAACACTGACAACAAGTTGGACGGTCGCTCTGGAGGAATTGTAGGCTGTCCAATGGATGCAGTTTCCTCTCCTAAAACTGCATCGGGGAGTTTTCCGAGAGGGCGTTCGTGACATGAGAAGCGGGTCGGAGGGGCGACACCTAACGACGACGTGTAAACGGCGACCTGCGGCGATTGTCACGAGAATTCACATGCATATCAGTAGGGTAGGAAGGAGGTGGTGACCGGTGATAAGAGGAGCGGTAAGACGTGCGCTGATAGCCCAATGCTGGATGGACGCTTGTACGTTCCTCGGGAGCGTAGCCACGTTGCTCATCTTGCTGACGCCTACTACAATATCGGGAGGTGTGCCCTCGATAGCCACAGTAGTAGCAAATGGGCCTGGCAGGACGCGGAGCGTAGTAACGCTGTACACGCACTGGCGGCGACAACAAAGACACTGGAGGGTGGTCACCTGGTGCAGGCGAAGGGGCGGTGATGGCTGGAGAGAGCGCCGCAACGTCGACATGCGTTGGAACCTGATGGGAGCAGGGGCCGTCGGAGCACGGTAGCCGAGATGCGGACGTGATCTCTTGCCGAATGATGTCGCACAAGCCGGTCGGTGAATAAAGGATGATACATTGCGGAGCACAGGAAGAGCACCGCCCGTGAAGCTCTTCCCGGACGATGTCGCGAATAAGCGTGCGTCCATGGACGAAGGAAGACGAATGTCGGAGATATCGATGCATAGCCGAAGGGACTGGAGCTCCTCAAGTCCCTGGCAAGTAGTCATCACATCCTGGATGGTAGCAGGATTTTACGTAGCAAGGGCATTGAAGGCGACGGTGTTTATGCCGTTAATAATGTGGCGTATTCGGTCGCTTTAGGACATGGTGGCGTTCATACGCTTGCACAATGTAAAAACATCCTCAATGTATGAAGTGTACGATTCCACAGCGAATTGGATGCCCTCACCGAGCTTCTCCTTCGTGGCCTAAGCGCGATCAGCTGGGGCACCGAAAATCTGCCGAAGCTGTTGCGAGAATGTCGCCCAGTCAGGAAGATCGGGCTCATGGTTCCAAAACCAGGTTTTCGCGACATCATACAGGTAGAACGGGACGTTCCGTAATTTCTGTGAACTGTCCCATTTGTTGAAGTTGCTTGCGAGGTCGTAGTTTCGGAGCTGGTCCTCTACGTCATCTACGCGTAGACCAGCAAAGACTTGCGGCTCGCGCTGGCGGCTGTCGATGGTCACGAGGGAAGGCGAAGGCTGCAGTGGAGCAGCGGCCTCGGACGTGTCTGGATTCGATGAAGCGAGCGTGGCCGGTGCTGTTATGCGGCGACCCGAGCAGAGCTCCGGTGCGAATGTGCGGGAGGTCTTGGGGAACGAAAAGCACCGTCCACCACTTGTAAGTAGTAAGGAACCGCTTTGTTCCAGCCGAGCTCGTGCTACTACCACGAGGATCAAGCTGTGCTGATGCTGATATATACAGATGAAGCAGATGTACAATATATGATGATATGGGGAGATGATGAAGTTAAATGTCAGGCATGTGTTGCGCTCACAATACATATATATATATATATATATATATATATAGATATACAGGCACGTACCCAGGATTTTTTTTCGGGGGGGGCCCACCACCTCCACCATCATCATCATCATCATCATCATCATCATCATCATCATCATCATCATCATCATCAGCCTGTTTTATGTCCACTGCAGGACGAAGGCCTCTCCCTGCGATCTCCAATTACCCCTGTCCTGCGCCAACCGATTCCAACTAGCGCCCGCGAATTTCCTAATTTCATCGTTCCACCTAGTGTTTTGTCGTCCTCTACTGCGTTTCCCTTCTCTTGGCACCCATTCTGTAACCCTAATGGTCCAACGGTTATCTAACCGGCGCATTACATGACCTGCCCAGCTACATTTTTTCCTCTTGATGTCAATTAGAATATCATCTATACCCGTTCGCTCTCTGATCCAAACCGCTCTCTTTCTCTCTCTCAACGTTATGCCTAGCAATCTTCGTTCGATCGCACTTTGCGCGGTCCTTAACTTGCTCTCAAGTCTCTGCCCCATATGTCAGCACTGGCAAAATGCACTGATTGCACACCTTACTTTTCAATTATATTGGTAAGCTTCCAGTCAGGAGCTGGCAATGTCTGCCGTATGCGATCCAACCTATGTTTATTCTTCTGTGAATTTCCTTCTCATGATCAGGGTTCCCTGTGATTAATTGACCTAGGTAAACGTACTCCTTCACAGTCTCTAGTGGCCAACTGGCGATCCTGATCTCTTGTTCCTTTGTCCGGCTATTTATCATTATCTTCATCTTCTGCATATTAATATTCAACCCCACTCTTACACTCTTTCTGTTAAGGTCTCCAATCATTTGTTTTAACTCGTCTGCATTGTTGTTGAATAGAACAATGTCATCGGCAAACCGAAGGTTGCTGAGATATTTGCCGTCGATTTTTACTCCTAAGGCTTCCCAGTTTAATAGCTTGAATTCTTCTAAGCACGCAGTGAATAGCTTTGGAGAAATTGTGTCTCCCTGTCTGACCCCTTTCTCTATAGGTATCTCCCTGCTTTTCTTGTGTAGAAATAAGGTAGCTGTAGAACCTCTGTAGATATTCTTACGCGAAGGACGAGTCAGTAAGACGAGAAACTATTTACAGATTATATTTACAACAACGGTTGCAGCGCTAACCGGTTAGATTCACAGCGCGAGCCCAGTTCGTTCTTCCTCCTCTTTTCTGGAGTGATGGCGCCCACGCGCCTCGTTCAAACAAACAAATACCACACACATGTAGCAATATTTTCCAGGCTTTTTACGTAAGCGTTCTGTACTCCTTGATTACGTAGTGCCTCTATGACTGCTGGTATCTCTACTGAATCAAATGCATTTTCGTAATCTATATAAGCCACGTGGAGAGGCTTATTATACTCTGCAGATTTCGCGATAACGTGATTGATGACATGGATGTGATCTATTGTAAAGTATCTCTTTCTGAAGCCAGCCTGTTCCCTTGGTTGACAAAATCCAGTGTTGCCCTTATTCTATTGGAGATTATTTTGGTAAATATGTTACATAATACTGGGAGCAAGCTAATGGTTCTATAATTTTTCAATTCTTTAAAGTCTCCTTTTTTGTGGATTAGTATAATGTCTGCATTCTTCCAGTTTTCTGGGACCCTTGCAGTCGATAGACACTTCGTATGAAGAGCCGCCAGTTTTCCAAGCATTATGTCTCCTCCATCTTTGATTAAATTGACTGTTATTCAACCTTCTCCTCCCACTCTTCATCGTTTCATGTCTTCGAGGGCCCTTCTGACCTCATCTCTAGTTATAGGAGGAGTTTCTGTATCCTGTTCATTACTGTTTCTAAGTGAGGTATCGTGACTCCTCTGGGTACTGTATACAGGTCAGCTTATAATTTTTCCGCTGCTTTTACTATATCTTCGAGATTGCTGATGATATTATCCTTCTTATCTTTTAGTGCATACATCACGGTTTGTCCTATGCCAGGTTTCTTTTTTACTGATTTCAGGCTGCGTTCTTTTTTTACGGCTTCTTCAGTCTTTCTCATGTTATAGTTTCGAATATCAGTTATTTTCGCCTTGTTGATCAGTTCTGACAGTTCCGCGAATTGCGTAACGCTGTGCGGCCGCCAGTCCCATACAACCGCGTAGAGCGCAGGGCTCTGCGATTCAAGACGTACTGCGCTCACCGCGAAAGGTTAGAAAAACACCCACATAAGCAGAGCAGAGAAGTGGCTACGTGAGGCGGTTCGACCGATAACTGTAGAAGCGTCATTCAAAACAAGTAATTGTTCTCCGCTTCCGGCGGCGTTTTCTCTACTTCATTTTTAAATAAAAAGATATTGATCCATAAATATTCTCATAAACAACGGTTAACTTTTTATTATTCGCTTTTGCTTGCAGTTTGGTTGTTGCCTTGGCTCTTTCCCTTAGTAGATCGCTTAATTTCTCAACTCCTTGCGATTTTTGTTTCCAGTTGCCAATTTTGCACGAAAAGTGCTATACAATTAGGGAAAAACAGACGAGGTAACGGGCGACAGTCATCTTGCTTATGGGTTTAAGGGTCATTGCAGGGTTTCATGATGGACGCTCTTTCACATTATTTTATTTCCCACCTTATCTAACCCATATCACGTGTATATGGTTCCGGGCATCTGCCAGCGTCGCGGCGAGCCGTAACTCAAGGAAATAATGAAGCAAAGGGAAAAGTTAAACGCAATTGGCGTTTTCTCCGGCAGCAACTCGTTCCATGAGAGTACAGACCAGCTGAGTAACAGCCGCATCCCTCTCCTGGTCCCAGGATCAGCCTAAACAAAGAAGGTTGAACTAACAAAAGCAGCAGCTATGCGCGTGACGGTTGAATAGATGGTGACAATTGAACGCATCTCGAGTTAATCGCGCGGGTACGGAATCTATGAGAAAACTGTCCTTCACATTACAAGTGATGCCGATAACTACCGCCATCTAAAAGGAGTGAAAAAGGCAGCATAATGCTGACCGATGAACAGCTGCCAAGTCTCAACATTGGTCTGGCGGCGCTTTAGGAATGTGTGAGGAGTGGTGGCGTGGGTGGACAGGGGGGTATGCCACTTGATTTCGGGGGGCATATATACGTGCCTGTATATATATATATATATATATATATATATATATATATATATATATATATATGTGTGTGTGTGTGTGTGTGTGTGTGTGTGTGTGTGTGTGTGTGTGTGTGTGTATCTGTGTGTAAACTTGTAAACACAGGCTTACTAACTAATTTACCAATAATGATGTCAGTGCGCATAGGCAAACACGCACGCATCACACTCGATGGCCGTGGACACTGAGTGAGTGAGTGAATAAACTTTATTGTAGGTCCGGCGAGGACGCGAACTCGTCGCGCACCCGGCTAGTCCCACGTCGGGACCGGCAGGTCTAGCCCACCGGCCCGGTCGCGGGCACGCTGGACGGCCAGGATTTGCTTTTCTAGAGCGGGGCTACGCAAAAGCGAGTCCCACTCCTCCTTGATGAACTTGGGGTATGTCGACCCACACTCCCACAGCATGTGCGCTAGAGTGGAGGTCTGCCCGCAGGAGGGGCAGGCGTCGTTGCGATACACGTCCGGGTAAGCCTCGTGGAGAACGGACAGACACGGATACGTACTGGTCTGCAGAAGCCTAAGCGAAACAGCTTGCGCCCTATTCAACTTGGGGTGAGGGGGTGGAAAGACCCTTCTAGACATGTAGAAGAATTTAATAATCTCGTTGTGAGTAGCGGGAGCGTCCCTGTGGCCGTAGGGAGGAGGGGAGTCGGTGCTTCTTGTAGAGGAAGCGCGGTCGGTGAGGTCACGCGCAACCTCGTGAGCAGACTCATTGAGGTTCGGGGGAGCACCCTCGACCGACCCTACGTGAGCTGGAAACCAGTGGATTGAATGATGCGTGAGAGCATCTCGACTCGAGCTGCTAAGAAGACGAGCAGCTTGCTTGGCGATGCAACCCTTCTGAAAAGCCCTAACTGCTGTTTTGGAATCGCTATATATCTCGGATCCACGACCGTCTAGCAGGGCGAGGGCGATGGCGGCTTGCTCGGCGACACCGGGGTCTGAAGTGCGAATGGAGGCGCAGTTGGAAATCTTGCCGCTGGAGTCGACCACAACGATGGCAAAGGTCTTCCCATCGCTGTACTCCGCGGCGTCGACGAAGCCTGCTCTAATGTCTCGTTGCTTGATCTGTTTGAGGATGGCTGCTGCTCTGGCCTTGCGTCTGCCCTCGTTATGGACGGGAGGGACGTTTCGGGGCACAGAGGCCACTTCGAACTTGTCTCGAATGCACCTGGGGATCGTGGTACTGACCATGGGGAATCCCGCAGGTTGGTAACCCAGCTCTTCGAGGATGTGTCTACCTGCCGCTGTGGTGCTCAAGCGAGTGAGTTGCGCGCGTTCTTGGGCTTCGGCAATCTCCTCGGCAGTGTCATGCACCCCCAGCCGAAGGAGATCCTCGGTATGGGTCCTGATGGGTAGCCCGAAAGCCCTCTTGACCACTTTGCGGATGAGAGCGTTGAGTTTGTCTCGCTCCGCTCTGAGCCAGTTATGCATAGAAATTGTGTACGTAAAGTGACATAGTACGAATGCATTGATAAGCCTGAGGAGATTGTTTTCCTTCATTCCTCGGTGCCGGTTTGCTATTCTGCGAACGAGGCGGAAAGCGTTGTCCGTCTTTGCGATGATCTTGCGGAGAGCCGTTCCGTTCCCGCCGTTGAATTCGACAAACATGCCCAGTACCCGAATAACGTCAACCCTGGGTATCACCCCCCCGTCACAAGTGTGAAGACTGATGCTGCTTTCGGAGACTGGCTTCCAATCTTTGGGTCTGCCTCCCTTCTCTTTTCTGTAAAGCAGAAGCTCCGACTTGGCGGGGGAGCATCGAAGTCCGGTGGGGCGGAGATACTCCTCGATCACGTCTATCGCTTCCTGCATGGATTCTTCGACTCTGCCCTCGCAGCCGCTGGAGCACCATAAGGTGATGTCGTCGGCGTATATGGTGTGCTTGACGCCCTCTACGCGTGCCAACCTCTCGGAAAGACCAATCATACAGATGTCTAACAGGGTGGGTGAGATGACGGCTCCCTGAGGAGTGCCCCGCCCTCCGAGGGGCACATCGTTGGAGCGGAAGTCCCCAATGTGAAGCTTGGCCTTCCTGTCCGTTAGGAAAGAACTGACGTAGCTATGGAATCTGGAGCCGAGACTCAGATCTGAAATGGTCTTTACGATGAAGCTGTGGAGCACGTTGTCGAAAGCTTTCTCGAGGTCCAGACCGAGCAAAGCCTTGACGTCTCTGGAACGGCCATCCACAATCTGATGCTTTATTAGGCGCATTGCATCCTGCGTCGAGAGTCCGGCGCGGAAGCCGATCATGTTGTACGTGTAAACCTCGTTGTCTTCGAGGTACCCGTTGACCCTGTTGAGGACGACGCGCTCCATGACCTTGCCGACGCAGGAGGTTAGAGAAATCGGCCTGAGGTTCTCGATGTTCGGGGCCTTGCCGGGCTTGGGAATGAGCACCGTGCAGGCCATCTTCCATTCTGCAGGAACAACGCCGCTATTCCAGGACTCGTTGATTTTGTCGGTCAGGAAGACGATCGACGTGTCCTCGAGGTTTCTCAACATTCTGTTGGTGACTCCGTCTGGACCCGGCACAGACTTGCGGTTGAGCGCGAAGATGGCCTGTCTAACCTCGGCAATGGAGAAGTCTTCGTCGAGCTCGGGGCGTGGAGGGCCTCGGTAGTCTGGGAGTTGGGTCACTGGATCTCCGTCGCGACGGACGGGCAAGTACTTCTGTACCAGTTTTGCGACGAGCTCATCGACCGTGTGAGACCTGGTGGCCTCGTGAAGGGCCCTGGCCAACGTATGCCTGATTTGACTTTGAGCCGCTTTCGTCGAGAAGGTGCTTCAGCATGCCCCAGGATTTGCCGTTGCGCATCTGTCCGTCGATGGATTCGCAGAGCTCATCCCACTGCTGCTGGCATAGCGCCTTGCAGTGGTCATCGATGACCTTGTTGAGCTCCGAGATCTTTTTTCGGAGTCTGCGATTGAGCCTTTGACCCTTCCATCGGCGGAGCAGGGCGTTTTTGCCCTCGATCAGGTGGGCAAGTCTGCTGTCCATCCGCTCGACGTCGAGATCGGTTTCCACTTTCTTGGTAGCCGCGGAAGCGTCGTTCCGAACGCCTTCGCACCATTCTTCGAGGGTGGCGGGTGCCCTGGCTCTGCTGGGTTCTTCGCGAATCTTGCGAAAGTGGTCCCAATCGATGAACGTGAATTCCTTGATCCTACTCCGAGACACCTTGAAGTTGGTCTCGAGAATGTAGTGGTCGCTGCCGAACTCCATGGCGGTGTTCTCCCAGCCCACGTCCTCAACGTTCCTGACGAACGCTAGGTCAGGTGTCGAGTCCCGGGTGACGGAGTTGCCGATGCGAGTAGGAAAATTCTTGTCAGTGACCAGAGTGAGGTCCATCTCGTTGGCGTCTTGCCACAGGTTGCGCCCCTTGGTAGTGTCGTAGACGTAACCCCAGATGCCGTACGGTGCGTTGAAGCCACCGACGACGACCAAGGGTCGAGGGCCGGCCAAGTCGGTCGCTTTCTTGAGGATGGTCTTGAACTGCTGGCGCGAGTCCCTGGGGTTGCTGTAGATATTGAGGACGAACACGCTGTTTCTGCGCTGATTCTGGTGTGGTACGTCGAGCAGGATCTCAACCATGACATATTCAATTCTACCACACCCCAGCTTGAGGTCGTGGGTGAGATGAGTCAGCCTTTTATCAATCAAGGTGCAAATCTCCCGCCCCCCCGGGCAGGCCCGACACGGCCCTGTAGCCCTGGAGCGAGGCGGCGGAGACTAATGTTTCCTGGAGAGCAATGACTTGAGGTTTGACAGCGAAGGACCTGAAGAACTGTTGCAGAGGGGCTCTTTTGTGAGTATATCCCCTGCAGTTCCATTGCCAAATGCGAAAACTCTCTTTGGACCTATCCATTATGGCGGACCGGATGGACTACCACCTAACGGGGCAGTTAGGGCTGTGCAAAGACTGGGACCTCCTGACGCCGCCCTGGTTGGATATTGAAGTCTAGCTTCCTTTAGTATGGCGGGAACGGTGAGCGGTTGTACGACGGAGGCGGGTGTAGCCATTCGCGCCTCAATGGCGTCTATGCGATGAGCGAGAGCTCCGAGGCCCCTGTTGGGGTCTCCGAGTGCAAGCTGAATTTGACGAACGTTATCGGTGAGACAATTGACGCTAGCAGTGACCTGTTTGAGGCCATCTGCCAGCCCAATGAGAGATTGCTTAATCTCGCTGACTTCTGAGGACATCGCTCCCGATTCACCTGTTTGTTTTACTACTGCTCTGCGTTTGGAGGACGTCGCAGTACCGTCTACTGGGGCTGGGATTGGAGTCTCTGTGGCCCTGCCTGGCGCACCGTTATCAGACGCATTCGTAACGAGTTTCCGAATCTCTGCCATTTCGTTAACTAGCCTCTTGATCATGTTCTTGAGGTCGTCGTTCTCTTTTCGTAAGCGAATGACTTCCGCGTCCCTAGCTCGCTCTGGGTGTGGGTCGTTACGAGGTGCCTGAGCAGCTTCTATATTGGCACCGGGCTTGGGACGTGCCAGATCGGCCCAAAGGAGGGTCGGCTGCTTTCCCAAACGTGTGGAGGCCGGCTGAGGTCCAGATGCTGGCTGGGTTCTGCAACCTGGGTGGCCCCTGGAGCCGGATCTGGATTGTGATCGGACTCGGGATCTTGACATCGACCTGGCCCTGGAGACGGAGCGGCTCCTGGTGTGACCCCTGGAGCGGCCACGAGACTTGGATCTCCCCCTGGACCGGGAGCGGCTGCGACCGTATTGGCGTTCAGGCGATGCTTGCCGGGCTTGATTCGCGCCCTCCATGGGCGGGAAATGTTCGGCGTTGAGGGCGCGGGAGCGTTCCCCCCGTCTGCGCCTGACGAGATATGGCGTCTGAAATCGTCGCTTGCACTCCTTGGCGGCGGTAAGGTGGTCGCCACCGCACAGCTTGCATTTGGGATCGCACCTATGCTGGGCGTCAGGGTTTGCTTCTCCGCATCCTCTGCAGATGGCGTCGTTAGGCGAAGGGCAGACGTCGGAGCGGTGCCCGAGCCTGCCGCAGCTGTAACACACGTCCATTTGCTTGCGAAATAAAGTGCACCTGACGATAGTGCCGCCGTAGGAGACAAAGTTTGGCACTCGGTACCCCTCGAACAGGACCACCACGGTGCCGGTGTTCTTGATTCTTTTGGCGCCCAGCGCAGTGGGATTTCTTGGGTTTACGAGTTTTTTGTCGAGCACCGCGGGCCCGTCGGTAAGGGAGACGCCTCGGATGACGCCCTTGCACGTGTAGTGGGGGGCGGCCTCGTAGGCGCTCACCTCGAAACGTTGACCGGCGACGGAGATGCCTTCGATGCCGACGTAGCGTGCAGCGTTGTCCCGGTTTGGTGTGCTGATCACCATTATGTTTTGTTGAAAGTTGGGACACATCGTGTCCGTGTCTCGCGACGCCGGATCGAGCCCGGCAGCCTGTCATATGGCGTCGGCGACTGCGGTAGGTCCACACTTGCTGATACACAGGCCTCCCCTGGGCCGCACGACGATCTTTGCCTCTTCTTTGGGCAGCGGAGGCATCCTGGCCCCTCGAATTATCTTGCTTTTAATGCCCACGCGGTCGGCGGGACGCCGAGCGTTGGAACCGGCGTTATGCTGAACGTCGGCCGCACTGCCATTGGCCGCATTTCTCTTGCTCCCTAAAGAACGTCTGGCGGCAACGAGCTGCCACCCGGAGTCTTTAGTGAAGTCCTCGGGGGATAAAAACTCCCCTTCCACCTCACACTCCATCACAAATTCCGTGGAAAAAGCCTCTGACGAGAAGAGGTGGGCGAGCGATGCCTCGCCTCGCGAACCCTAACACGGTTAGGCTCAGCACACAGTGATGGCGTAGTCGAAAGAAAAACGGGAAGAAATGTCACAAAAGTACACCCACCCACAAAAGTCGGGTATCGGCGTGTTCCTCGTGACTTCACAGATCCGGAAATGTGGAAAGTTCAGGGGTACACACTCGAAAAACATCCGCAAACGATGGCAAAAAGCGGGAGCCGAGCGAACCACGTCAGGTGTGGCTTAAACCCACTGCTGCCCTTTTTTCGACCGTGGACACTCGCTGCCAAAACGCAAGCGTGAGGAACCGCGGCAGCAGCAGCGAGCGAAGTGACCTTCGTGCTGTCTATCGCCTTAACGCAAAGTGAGCACCGAAAACGCAGCACACGAAAAGTTACGAGCCGTCGGCTTACCTAGACTGCAGTGCCCCAAAGCTTTCAAGGTCCACACGAAAGCGCGCGTTGCTGCCGCAGTACAACGCTTCCCCTGCCTCCGCAACCCCCTCCCCCCCCCCCGGTTCCTTGCATGCTACAGAACACTGCGCGCTTCCTTGTCGCTCTATGTCGATCTAGCGCACAGGCACATGCGAGTACAGAGGCCAGCGCACCACGTGAGCTTACTCCCCGCTTTCCCCTCTTGCGCACGCGAGATTCAACCGTGATCGTTGGCTCACTCTCGCGCGCTTTCACTCGCACATACAGCATACGGTGCAGGGCGGCAGCGTTATCGCCTTTGGAGTTTATACTGAAAATCACGGCGACGGCGATGACTACGCAAAAATGCACCTGGAGTGTTCATATAATTTCTATCGCAATATTAAGTGAAAGAGCCTGGAAATGCTTCGATCAGTTATGTTTGTATTAACCAGACATAACCTATTTATCAATACACATAGGGCCACGGGGGCCCAAAAAATTATTTTAATTTGCATTTATTTCTTGCAACTATATGAAATCGCAAGGTGATACAGGGACAAAAAGCAATGAGTGCCCCACAGACGTCCCGGATCCCGCCCAGTAGCAGCAGTACAGCGCACATGAACAATGCTCATTTGCGACAAACAATTTTATTTACTAAACAAAAGAAGTGTACTCGGTGTTTAACTTCGCAGCATAAACGTATCGCTAGTCTAGGTAATAGCATTGTCGAGGTTATACGCAACGAAGTATAATCAACCTAAGTTACGTGCAATATTCACAAGAACGACAGCAGATGTGTGGGACTTCAGAGAATGACAACCCGATTTCCAGCGAAGCTGTTTCTCCCGAGGAACAAACGTTTCAGTTTCTATTAACTATATCGCATACGTTAAAAAGTTGCGAATATATATATATATATATATATATATATATATATATATATATATATATATACACTCGTAGTAGTGACGGTGAATAATACAGTGGGAAAACTGTGAATGGCGAAACTAACTTTTTATTGGGCGAACTTGTGCCCACAAAAGCAAGTTACACTCAAAACACAGCGATATCGGCGAAAACGGTCGGCGATCGTCGAATTCTGATCTGCCGGTCAGGCATGGTCAAGCGCGTCGGCTTTTATTCATGAGCCATCGAAGGTTCCAGAGTAATCGCTGGTGCTCGCGTATCAGAACACCAGGGCTGTAATGATGGCCCCATATTATGGCTCATACCGACACTGGAGTATTTTGAAGCACTACATATTGAAGCACTACCTTTTGAAGCACTACATATTCGATTAAAACAAGAAAAAAAGGCATACAAAAACGTCAGACGTGTCCTGTGTAAGTTTAATGGAGTAACACGGCAGCGTAATCTCGTGATAAGTACTTCTGGGGTTCTTGATGAACCCCCCCCCCCCCCCCCACCACTGGATTTTCCACGCAAATTTTAGGTGCTGAAATTCTGTCCATGTTATTATTGATTCAGTGACGTCTCTATGAATTGAATATTTTCGATATAATATTGCTGTCATGTGCGCCACTACTAGAAGAACCGGCATTATAGGTCCACTCAGGCATGCTCGCGCTAATGAGTGTGCCATTTCATTTAAATGTAATCCACAGTGACTTGGTACCTATACTAGTTTTAGAGAATTCAACTGTGAAGGAACTAATGTTAGAAACGTGTTTAGATTAGACGAATTGCATGAAGCTGTAAGCGAAGTACAGACAGAAGGGAAACGTGTTATAAGAAGCGCACTTAATGCGTTCGAAGGGAATGTCCGAAGCGCTAAAATCATTGCTTCAAGCTCGACTTCAAAAACAGGAGTGAAATCTTGCAGTCCCAAAGGAAATGAACAGCCAAGCGAAAGCGAGGAAATGCCTACCCCCGCCTTTTCGTTGTTCACTGAAGCGTCTGTAGCTATTATGTTATTAGTTTGTACGTGTTCTAGGTAATCTTGCAGCAGCTTATTAAGAACGACACTGATTGCAACTGAGGGTTTCGCGGGAAATTGTCATCAAATGCTATCTGAATATTGTGATTCGATTCAGTTGGTCGAATTACCTCTGGAATGTTCACATTTAGACAATCTAAATGTTTTTGTACAAATACAATCTGTGAGTGTGGAAACGAGGCCAATTAGCAAGAAGAAAGGTATTTGGATCATTAATAAAGGCGTATTCAGATCGTCTAAGTGGCAAGCTGTAAAATCTCAGAAATGTTTGAATTGTTAGGATGCGAAATCCGCAGGGCAATGTTGGTAGGCGCGCTTCTTGATAGATGACGTCATCGGCCATAAATCTACCAAGTCCCACACACAGCCGCAGGGCTTCACGCTCCAAAAGAACCACAGGCTTTGTTTTGTGAGCAGGGCCGCCTGACAACAATACACACACGAATTACAACATTGGGCGCATATACGTTTTTTAAATCGTTAGGGAATCTCTACTAAATCCACATTGTCGGTTACTCATTCAGCGGCGCTTACCTAAAGCACGTTGTGCCTTAGACGCTACACTTTGTATGTATATCGTTGTTTTCTGCCATACATAATTTCCAAATATTTTAGAGACCCAACCTGGGAAATGGGTTATTTTTTATAAGATATAGAAATTGAAATCGAATCCTTAAGCGGCAACTCTAGGAAGCCTAATCAGTCTCACTTCAGAAAATATTGCAGGCGGACTGACCATCTGACTGACCACCTTAAAAGTGTACAGCCTGCACTATTTCCTCAAGTCAGATATGAGACATCCTAACTGAAAAATAATCAGCAGATATAGTTAGAAGCCATAAATTCTCATGGTACACCTACCAGATAATGAGTAATCAAACTGAAGGGTGTAGCTATTTTAGCGAGTTACTAAATCTTGACTTCCCGTACGTAGCGGACGAAAAACAAAGACGACAATACAGAGCGAAGAGGATACAAAGGTCCCAGCGGTTCATGTGTCCCCTCTTCTCCTTTTAATCGCTTTGTTCATTGTGACTTAGGCATATATGAAGTCGAGATATGCCAGCTCATGCCTGTTATCATAACAAGGAATCCTTAAATTCCGATAATGCAATGACGATGCACCCCAAAAAGTTAATATTCAGGCCAACTACAAACATTGCGTAGGTGACAATATATTTTACAAAATAGACGGAAATTGAAGATCTCGCCATAATTAGGTAAAAGCGCCGTACGAGTTTACCGCAGATCCCTACGAAAAAAAGAACTAAGAAATGTCCGCCTCAACGGAGCGCTGCGTCATCCGTCGAATTCTCTCGAGGCGCGTCATCGGAAAAATTGCCCGAGGGCAGCCAGGATTCCAGCTCGGCGATTGCAGAGCCGATTTCATGGAAGCCTATAACATCCGAACGAACAGCCCGGACGTCCTTGTACTGCTTGAAAAGTATCTTCGAAAGCTGCTCCACCACAGTCAGAATGGCGGCGGAGTGCTCGACCTCGCGGAACTGCAACTGCCCGCATGTATGTTGAAGGTCTCGTGGTGCTCGACGTGGGACAGGGCAGCGCGTCGAAGGCGATGACGGCGGGGTTCTCGACGCCACGAGCCGTTCCAGCCACGCAAAAGCTGTGGGTGCACTCGAAGCGAGACGCGTCGCCCTTGCGCCAAGCCCCACCGCTGGAACAGGGGCTAGGACTGCGCGGTGCCCGTGCGATGGTCAGACGGTGGGCGGAGGATTCGACAACGCGGCGCTGGTGTGGAGATCGCCCGGGATGACACGCTGTACCGGCTGCGAGCTCGTTCCGCCTCCTGTGAACCGTCGTCTTGGTTGCTGAAGCTGGAGTGAGAAGCCACGCCGAGATTGCACCAGCAGATCCGCGACCAGAATTTCTTGGGTTGACTCGTTGGTGGTGCTTTCCGCTGAAACATTAAGATTTTGCAATAAATCGGAATATTTGCATCACTGCGCCTAAAAAGTTCGTCACAGTTTGTTTGTCCTCTTCTGTAATATTTTTCTATCGCATAATTACTTTCAATTCTAAACGCTCAAATAACAATATAGTATTAAGTGAAATTTATATTTTCTTAATATTTCATTAAAGGCCTAATCGAATAACATGCATTTAGCTCCTGGGCGCTTACACAAAATAAATTTCATTAAGCTAGAAGTGTTCACAAGAGCAAATGTCACCCAAACGTGATTTTCGACGTTTTACGAAGCAGAAACAACCTGCCAATGCCAAACAACCAGTTACAACCAAAAGGTATCTCCTTACTTTCGCTGCTGATTACAGTCAGTAAAACAAGGCTGCCACAATGAGAACACGTCTACACGAGGTGAGCGCAGTGTCGCATGTGTTCTCTTTGTGTTTGGCCTTCTACTGCGCATGAAAAACATTTATGCAAGTTTCGACATGCCCGCTTAACAGGTTAAAGGAGCCTGCGCACCCAATGTACGAAGGACATGCACGTTTCTATTGGGATTAGCGCTACGTGAGAAGACGTATTCGAAATAGCCTTAAAATTGCTTGGCCCGACAATTGCCGCGGGCCTTGGTGTACGGTGCCACCGACACGAGTGCGATCTCTCGCCAGAGCACTGCATGAAGGATACGTTTAAACTGTCTCTCTCAGAAATGCTATGGTTTGGCTGAGAGAACATCTAAGAATATTCACCTGTCTGCTGTTCCGTTATAGACGCGCGGGCAAGCGCCTCCGGGCAAATGGAACGCCGACACGTGGCGGCCGCCAGAAGGGAAGACCCCGGGATGCATGCCGCGTTTCGTCCACCCACGAGAAGGTTGAAACCGAGGGTCGCCGTGTGCGGACACCGTCGCTGATGCCTGGACGCGGCCGCAGTCGTCGTCTTGTTGAGCAACGTGGCGAAATCCGTGGCCAGTCGTCTTTGCATCCTGGTGCGAAGTCGTGGCGTCGGACTGAGGCCGTTGCATCTTGATTGGCAGGAGGCGTCGCAGGAGTATCGCTCGACGGAAAAGCAGGAGTTCCCGCTGGTCGGCGTCCAAGAAACCTCGCCGGATTATTCAGATGAAGCACTGCGGCACGAAAGCGCCTAGTTGCTCCCACAGAATGGAGGCGGCTGCGCAATGCACGAGGCAGGCTGCGTTCTTCTTTTTCTTCTACTCACGCGCATAGAACGCATTCGAGGATGTTATATAAGGCGTCGCTGCCTACCGCAGCGCCATGAGAAGGCGCGCGCTTGAAGCCGCCCAAGGTGGAGGAAAAAGAGGATGGAATAAAGGCAGAGAATGAGTAATGCCTCGATTGCTGTCGTACTGAGTAATATGCACGATATAACAGAGGACATATCTTCTGAACACTCCTGAGGATTATTATTATTATTATTATTATTATTATTATTATTATTATTATTATTATTATTATTATTATTATTATTATTATTCGATGTGGGAACGCATATGCACTCCACAAAGATGGAAATTTAATGTTGCGAAGGCAGGCTGGCCACTGCCATCGAGAGGCGCCGAACGCCTGCCTACTCTTCAGGAAGGAGGGGAAAATTGTAGTTGTTTCGTGGATATTTTTTAGTTGTTCATAGGTTATTTTATTCATTTCCTCATGAGAATTTTCACTTCTTTCAGGACTAGCTGCGAATTCCCCTAGCACCATCTGCATCTTGGCTGATCTCTCACACTGGGCGTGTGCGATAAGCGTAGGAAAACAAAACGAAAGCAGAGAAATAGCAAGATGATAGGCCACACGGAATAAAGTAAAACAACGGCAAAGTGTAGAGTGTCCCAGTATGAACCGAACAGCAACGCAGGCGCTCCGTTGAACACGAGCCTAGAAGACATGTTCGAATAGGTCTTCTTTTGCAGCTACGCAGTACTGTGTCCGCTTTATCACACCTTGAGTGGGTTTCTTGATGACCGACGCTGGAACTCTACGGCTGACATCCGTTACCCTTGCCTTGAACTAATCTGACGTCCGTCTCGATCATCAAAGTACGATCCTTCGCGAAACCCCAAAGAAAGAAATCGAGTGGAAAGAAGTCAGGTGACCTAGCAGGCCAAATTACAGGCCTGTGCGTTCCAATCTATTGCGCATGAAAAGTCGCATCCAGCCAGTTTCGTGCTCGGCTGCTGCGGTGTGCGGGCGCCCCATCTCGCTGGTTCCACAGAAGTGGAAGACGTGACGTACAGCGGGATTTCGATGAGAAACTCGTCCACTACTCCTTCAAGGGTTTCGTTCACGTAACGCTGTCCAGTTACTGTGTGATCAATGTAGATGGGACTGATTATAGCACCGGCGGAAATTCCGAAACACGCATTGAGGGACCACTGGTACTGGTGCCGATTGCGCTTTACCCAGTGTAGATTGGAGTCCAGTCAATAGTGTGCATTATACAAATTTATCTAGTCGTTTCTGCGAAAATTGGCTTCATCTGTGCAAATGATGTTACGCAAAATTTAAGGTGACTCATCGGCTTTTGTGAAGACACAATTCGAGAAATCTAGACGTTTCTACTGGTCCATATCTTCTAAGCATTGGTGCTGTTTAAGGTGGTACGGGTGAAAGGCCAAGTCATTTAAAACCTTCCAAACTGACGACTTGGAAATTGGTACCTCGGCGGCCACATCCCGCACGCTAGCTTGAGGGTTTGAGGCAATAAATGCTTGAACACCCGTGCATATGCTAGGACTCAAAGATGGACTCCTCCGCCGCTGTTTCTTAAAGCTGCCGGTTTGTCACAGGGTTTCATAATTTCTGATCATAGTCGATGCGTTTGGTCTACCGCCTCACTTTCATGACTGACATATTTTGATTTTTATTTATTTCACAATACTGTCAATCCCGATAGGGGTTATTACAGGAGTGGGCACATGGTTATCAAAGAAGTACAATATGAGCAAACAATGAACAAACAAGGAGTTAGCATAGAGAAACATGGGCACTTACATTTATTGAGTAACACATTGGTCTTCACAAAATTGCTCTTGAAAAAAAAAAAGAACTTAAGATAAATAAATAAAACACTAAGTTGTGATCGCGACTGTTTCTTCTAAATGATTTGTAAATGTTTCAAATGTGGGCTGGGCAGTAATAACAGGGTTTCCAGAAAAAATGAGTGAACATCTGTAAATAATGGTTTTCAACCCTCCGAATTCGAATATCTTATCGAAATTGAGCGAAAGAAAGCGCAAATATATTTTATTTTGACGAAAAGTGCAGCAGCGGACACGCCCAGCTCCCGCGTCTCGTTTCCGCCTGTGATTGGTCGGGCGCCTCGTGACGTCAACACTAGTAACCGACCGCTGCCGCTACACATGAAGCGCGGTGCCAGGTAGTTTGGTGCTGTTTTTCTGAGACGGTCATGAAAAATTTCGAGAGACTGCGTTTATCTGAGGAGTTCGGCGTTACTCCCTACATGTACGAGCCGATTGCGAAGAGCCGGCCTCTTGAAGAAGCAAACTATGCTGGTGCGAGCAGTGCTTTCGACGCGAACGAAGGCAAAGTCTTAGGATCTCCTCGTGTTGGAAATGCTCTTTGGTGAGTATGTTTCTTGCAAAGTATGTTTCTTGCAAATGTTTCTAATGCGGGCTGGGCAGTAATAGCAGGGTTTAGGCAGTTCAACTCTAGGACAGCTCGCGGAAAGAATGAAAAGAAAAAAAGTATTGTTGTTACAAAGAAATTCTTCTAGCGTGAAAGCGTGCTTATGCCGAGTCGGTCTGGTGTGTTTGTACTTTAGGAAAGCGGCGGAATCCAACTTCAGCGCACTGTGTAATACTAAGTATAGGAACTTTAGTCGTTGAAGCTTAGCTCGAATTTCGAGGGTAGCGAGACCTGCGCGAATAAGAAGTTCGGTTGGTGAATCTGTGCGTTTAAAACAATTATAGATAAATCGGGCAGCTTTTCTTTGTATGCGTTCCAGCCTATGAATGCGGTTTTTGGAATGTGGAAACCACACTATGTTGGCATATTCGAGTGCTGGTCTGTTAAGGCTGACGTAAGCAAGCTGCTTTGTCTGGCTGGTGGAATGCGATAAGGTGCGTTTGAGGTAGAACAGTTCGTTCAGGGCTTTTTTAGCTACGTGCTGTATGTGCGCATTCCAGCTGAGGTCGGATGAGATGATTATGCCTCAGTATTTATACTGGGTGACGGTTTGGAGAATGGTGCCGTTGAAACCGTACGGGAACTGCAGACCTGATTTTTTGTTTGTGACCGACATGCAGACAGTTTTGTCGGATCACTATTTGCCAGTCTGCACACCACTGCACTACCTTATTTAGGGAATTGTTCAGTTTTGCTTGATCTTCGTGGTTACGCACAGTATGATAAAGAATGCAGTCGTCTGCAAAGAGGCGAATGGTGACGTCGACTTGGTTTGTTATATCCATCTATGTACAATAAGAATAGAAGTTGGGCCAGAACAGAGCCCTGGGGAACGCTGGACAAAACAGGCACATCATCAGAAAGGTGATCATTGTATTCTACGTATTGGGAGTGGCTTGACTGAAAGTCATTGATCCAACGAACAAGAGGGTCGTTACCAAGCAGGCGGTTAACTTTGTGAAGCAATTTAACATGGGAAACACGATCAAACGCTTTAGAGAAATCCATAAAAATTATGTCTACCTGCAGTTGCTCATTAATGTTTTGAGTTAAGTCGTGAAGGGTTTCCACGAGTTGGGTGACTGTTGATAAACCGTTTCGAAAACCGTGCTGGTTTGGATGGATTAAATTGTTTGATTCCGTGAATTCTGTTAAGTGTTTCAAGATTATGTGCTCTAGTAGTTTGTAGCACGTGTATATTAAAGACATTGGCCCGTGGTTAGACAAGCAAGATGTGTCACCTGATTTTGGTATGGTAACTATTTTTGCAACCTTCCACTCTGCAGGAAGGCGGCTCTCACTGAGTTACTTTAAGAAAATAAATGAAGAAACTTGCATACTGGTTCTGCGTACCTTTTCAAGAAGCTGTTCGGAATTTGATCTGGGCCATTGCTTTTCTTTTCATCTAAATTCAACAAGAGAGGCAATATGCCAGCTTGTGATATTTTTGGGGTGCCCAAAACGCTTTCTTGGCAGTGGCTAGGGACGAAATGGTGCAAGGAACCATTATCGAGGTGAAAATGGACTGAAAGTACGTGTTAAACGCGTTAGCTTTTTGCTTACTTTCCTGAGCATTCATGGAGGGTACGTTAGCGCAATATATATATATATAAATATATATATATATATATATATATATATACATAGGTTTCTTTCGTGGTGAAAAAAGCACGCAAAGCAATATGAAGGGTGGCGAACAAGCAGCAAGATATTCATTCTCTAGGCATAGGCCATCCGTAGCATTAGAAATAATTTTTAGTTGGCTAGCTCTATCCCTTTCAAAAATGTAATAAACTTTGTCCTGTGTGTATATTTAAATATATCGTGTATGTGCATGGTATTTACAGTGTAAATTTAAAACAATGTTGAAGTGACAAAATACGGATGAGGCAGCCGCTGCTAGCGCTACTAATTCGTATGTCTCTCCTATTTTCAGGATTTGCAGAAATAAAGCGAAAGTATGAATTAAAAGCCGTGCACGTCCGCGGCAACAATGATGCAGTAAGCTATTAGCCCCAGTAAAATTTCGAGTGAAATGGTCGAGGAAAGTCAAAAGAAACCTCAAATGTTGTGGGTGACAAAGCTCTGGTAATGGCACTTTAGGTGTGTCTATGTGAGGGGGGGGGGGGGCTTCAGCATCACCCGGAGGAGGCTCAGCCCCCCACCCCCCCTTCGTAGTCGGCGCCTATGCAAGTCGCCATAGAGTCTGGTGGCGTCGAAAAGCAAAACCACTCTGGGTGGTCGTGCTTGGTCCGCAGTGTATGACACTTGAAAGGATCAGCTGTACGTAAAACGACACCGGTGTCAGTGTGCATTGAAGATTGTGGTTTCGGCAACTGAATTGAAGATTGTGGTTTATTACAGCGTGCGGCACCACAGTCGATGTTGAATCTTTAAAACATGGTGCATATATATACTCACGTTGAAGAATGGCCACAGACAAAGTGATCCTGTAAGATTTTAACAAGTGTCTAAACTCGAAAAAAAAAAAATTATAGTACATGGCGCATCTGTCAGACACATCGTTCTTCTGGCAATACAGTACAATACGAAGTCATAATTTTTAAGGATGTAATTGTAAGAACAACAGCCCGAATAAAGCTTGAAAGGGGGAGTGATTCCACTGTCACTGTGCTTTGTACGAGGTCAGCATTGTTCGTCCGTGCTATGTATTTAACGTATGGTTGCTTGGTAGACTTGGATGATTAGTTAAACGTGAAAATGGTTTGTTGGGCTAGTTGGTAGACGGCCCTAGTCGCAGAATGCCAGCAAACTTGAAAAAGGAGAAAGTCGAGAGGATGATGGCTGGACAAACAACTTGTTTTTATTCTTGAAGACAACTTCCCCAAAGCCGCACTAAACATGCGCAAGACACAACATATCATGATAACGGTAATCACATTATCTATGCACGGCAACACGGCTAAAGATATTAAAGCTCATTCTTGGTTAGGATCACCGATGTCGTGCTTACGCACTTTTCGGGGCCAAGTTTAGAAATGCGATAGGCTTCTGTCAACTATATTTCCTGCTGCGCCCTCGCCTTCCCACAGACTGACATGTTGCTGAAGAAGGCAGTCCATCTGTGCTGCTTACAATGTAGCGGAAGGTTGCCGCCCGAGCCTGTAGGCACATGGGACACGAGGGGCAGCTGTAACTCTCCCATGTTCAGTTTCCGCCACGTTTACATAAAGCTTTAAGCACTCCAAATAATTTTCGAAGTCGGCAAGCAGTCGGTACGTGTCTGCGTTAGAAGCACAGCGTCTGCCGCTGTCCACAACTGCATGTAGTCGAAACAAAGGGTGAACAAAAGCACGGAAGAAAAATCCTTGGAACACGTGACAGCTTATTATGCTGCTCATTTGGTTTTGATTCGCACGCTCAGGGTGCCCGGTCTCACTGCGACATAAGGAAAAAACAGCCCTCTAGCGACAATATATATATATATATATATATATATATATATATATATATATATATATATATATATATATATATATATATATATATATATATATATATATATATGGGCGCTTGCAGGTTGAGGATGCACGTTCGCGAAAAGCGATGCTTTACTCCTACGGTTCGACAAGGGTCCGGCCTTAGTCAACGCCGGTCAGCTGCCGAAATGTAGGGAATGAAGCGTTGTTTTTTTCGTACGTGCATCCTCAACGTACAAGTGCCTCTTCCACTATCGGATCCCGGCAGACTCTCATTTTGTATAGAAATATCTTGTAATGGAGACAGATAAGCAAACAACTAACACACCTCATCAGTTCTGCTGAATGTCTCTTTTCTTAAGGCGAGACAAATGCACAAAAAATTGTTTCTCCTGCGTTGGTCCACACCGGTATCACTAGCCGGTTACCGTACAGGTAACGTGTTCTCGCTCAGTGTCTCGGCGATCAGGAAAGGACAGTCCAAGTTCGCGTAGAACTTTTTGCGTGGTGACTGTGCGTATTGCTCTACCAACAAATCGTCCCAGACCTGCACTTGCGGCGCTGGTCGGTGCCAGCGGCCATAGTACCGTTTCTAGGCTTTTGCGCGTCGGGGGCCCTTTTGCGTACCTCAGCCCGAATGTTGAGGCAGATGGTTTGTCTTGTAGTGGTACGTCCATCTTTTACATGTGTGTCCAAGTCTTTGACGGTGGTCAGTTTTGTAATGTGTCGGTAGACATCTTCATAAGGTGAAGTTCCAAAAGAAGATTGAAACGCCACATTATTTGCGTATGCAGGTGCTGCTTCCAGGTGTTCATCCCAGTCCGTTTCTGTTTCTTGTTCTTGCATTAAGCGATGAGTCGGGCCTCTGGGGTCGGCTTGTGACTCTCACTTCATCCATTCGCTTGAGGGTGCTATGCTAAAGTGAAGTAGTATTCCACGCCAGCATTCAGGACGTAAGTTCAAAGTTCATGACTGCGGTTTAAGGGCCCTCTGTCTGGAACCACATTTCTTGAACAGGCCATGTTTTCATTGAAAGCCGTCCTGCAGAAATTTATGACCAAGTTAGCAGCGAGAGAAGGCACTGTAGTGACTTCCACAAACTTCGATAAGCAGTCCGCTGCGACTAACACGTCCCGCTTGCCTCCTGCTGTAGTTGGTAATTGGTTGACGTGATCACTCCCGCTTTGTTAAATTAAAATAAATTATGGGGTTCTACGTGCCAAAACCACTTTCTGATTATGAGGCACGCCGTAGTGGGAGACTCCGGAAATTTAAACCACCGGGGGTTCTTTAACGTGCACCTAAATCTAAGTACACGGGTGTTTTCGCATTTCGCCCCCATCGAAATGCGGCCGCTGTGGCCGGGATTCGATCCCGCGACCTCGTGCTCAGCAGCCCAACACCATAGCCACTGAGCAACCACGGCGGGTTCTCGTTTTGTGACGAATAGTGTCAGGGAGCGGAATAGCCTGGCATCCCGGGCGAGACTTATGCTTTTGACCCATCTCGCAGCTTGTGACGTACGACGGAATGCTCTTATCCATCCTAGGCCACATAACGTCCCTGGATCTTACGAAGATTAGCCCGTAAGGGTGTGTGTACACCTTCCGGGGTATCATGAATGGCGTGGAGGATTTCAGAATGCATGGTCGAGGGGATTAGTAGAAGATGACATTAATCTTGGTTGCTGGCCGATTGGGGTCGATACAAAGTTTTTGGCACAGCACAAATTTGGAATCGCACTGCCTATCTCCGAGGGAGGTTATTATTGATGCCAAATCTGAATCACACCGTTGAGAGAAACGTCCAGTTGTGCGAACCAGATCCACACTTCTTCGGTTTGAGGTGAGCTCTCCTCCCATGGATTTGGCGATAGTGCATCAGAAACCTGGTTTCGCGTCGCAACCCGATGCTTTACGTCGTAGGCGTAAATTAATCTTGCAGTCGAATGATCCAGCGGGTGAACTTGTGCGCCACGTGTTGTTTGGCAAACACCCATGCATGGCGGCGTTGCCCGTCGCGACAGAGAACTTGAGGCCGAAGATGTAGTGCCGAATCTTCTCGCGAACGCTCCAGACAAGGGTCAAGCGCTCCAGGCCGTTCAAGGGGTAATGGCGCTCCATGTATCATAATTTATAAGTGACGCAGGCGACAAGCTGCTTAGCCCCATCGGTATAGCGCTCAACGAGAACTACTCCTAGGCCGACCTGGCTGGCATCAGGCTCCACCTGCTTGTCTTACTGGTCCTTGAAATCGTGTGAGGCGGTGCTAGAGGGCTTCAAATGCGGTGTCTTGTGAAGGCGCCCACTCAAACCTCGAGGATTTCTTAAGCATATTCGTGAGTGGAGCTGCTGTCCATGTGAGGCTTGGAACAAACTTCAGCAGGCGTGACGCGAGGCCCAGAAATCCCTGTAGCTGCTTCAAACACGTCGCTGGCTACAGCTGCCACCCTTTCGGGTAGAGGTTCTCTGTGGTCACGTTGTTCGAAAGAAATTGGCATTTTCTCGGATTAATCGGAACCCCGCCTCAAAAAGTCGTTGTAGAAATTCGTCCATGTTCCAAAGATTTCTTCTTCTGTTGTGCCCATGACTAATATGTTGCCGAGGAACCTGACACAAGCGTGGTCTTTCAATGTGCCGACAAAAATACTCATGGCACGCTAAAGTGCACTTGCCGCTGTTCGCAGCCCAAAAGGCATGTGGTTAAACTAGTGAAGGCCGGAAGGTGTTCGCAACGCTGTGTTATTCTTGCCTTCCACAGTAACGTTGATTTCCTAGTGTCCCGAACGAAGATAAAGTGTTGAATAGAATCTAGAGTTTCGCAAGTTGTCGGTGGCGTCGCCAATGCGGGTACGTGGGTAGGAATCAGAGGTGGTGTGCCTGCTTAACTCTAAATAAAGAACACAAAACCGGAGACTGCCGTTCTTCGTATATAGCAAAGACGACAGGTGCAGCCAAGGGGCTACAATATCATTTGATGACGCTAGCAGCCAGCATTTCCTGCCCTTGTTTGGCAATGACGGTACGTTCCCGATCAGTGTAACGTAGCAATGGTATGTATATGGGTGGGTGCTCCTCCATACGAATGCGATGTTCCAGTGAGTTAGTGCCTGGTAACTACAATGTAATGTCTGCGAAAATCGCTCCATAGCGTTCGAGAACTGTGAAAACACTTATACATCTGTCACACTCACCTGTAGCGACTGCAGTAGCTGTTGAAGTCGAGGCTATTGGTTGGAGAAGGACTGCAACGCCCTCCATGACGAGATGTACGTCAACGGACAGGAGGTAGTCGGTTCCTAGGTTCAGATCGGCTCGTAATTATCTGAAGACGGGAGCAGCGGCCAGAGACTTGCTTCCATCGTCTGTGGGGAGTCGCAGGTGAAGAGCAGCAGTGGGCAGCATGCTACCCAGAGGCCTCAAAAAGGTGGCTCGGTCCATGACTGAAGTGTCTGTGTGTGTGGCGTGACGTCGCAGCAGGGCCGCGAGCTCAGCTAACGTGTCAACAAGTACCGTGAGCTCATTTATGCCGACAACGCGGACACGGATTGTTGGTAGTGGGCGGGCTTGATATTGCATGGCCTATCTTGGATCTAGCGAACAGTTCCTGTAGCAGTGGCCAACGCGGCCGCAAGGAAAACATCCCCGTCTAAGCAGGACCTGGGGAGAGGTGTGCTCAGGGGCTGTGGCTGCCACACGCCGACATGCGGTATCCTGTACTCCGGCTGCCTGCCGGACAAAGGCTTGCCGACTGGGTTTCGTTGGCTGCACGAAATGGAGGGCGGCAGGGGTGGGACCTCGACCTCGGATACCACCAGTGATATACTGCCTGAACGCAGGGTACGCCCAAGCAAGGCGAGAGTTTCGAGAAGGTAAGATTTCCCGTAGATGTTTGTGGCGACATCCCATTGTCCCTCTGACAGCAGGATCGCATCCCCATAAATCTAATATCGTAGCTCCCCGGAAGTTCCTCAAATTGGGAAATCAACGCTGCGCTCCAGTTTGCCCATGTCGAGTATTGGCGTACTTCAAAACGACGCCATGATACTGTAGCTCCATGGAGACATCCTTCGGCGATGGATCTCTTCTGCGCGACCGTCCGTTGATTGGAGACGGCCAGTGTCCACGTTGTGAACTAAGATGGAAGAGTCATCCTTGAATCCGTGAACATCAGTGAGCGTCTGTGCAGAAGTTGGCAAAGCACCGGGACCGGCTGGTGGAGTAAAGGAATTAGTTGCGTCATGGAGGATACTGTCTGTTCAAGGTCACCGTCTGCAGCGCTGCGGCCGCCCTTTACCAATGCCGCTGTGGAGACCTGAATGCTGTCCAAGGACGTTGCGACAATTGAGGGCTGGGAATGTTGGTCCGGAAGGCGGCGACCTCTTCTAGGAGCACCAGGTTTCAAGGCCAAGTGTTGGGAGTCCCGTTGTTAGTCGACTGCGCCATTGTAACGGGGAAAAAGACACAACACGCGTTCTACGGGCCGCCTGTTTCGTTCATTACGGTGATGATGTTCCCAAAGTCGTTGACACTGTTCATAAAATCATCTTGTTGTTCTTGTTGACTGAAAACGTGGCTCGTACCGTCTGTTCTGTTTCCTCCTTTGTCGTAACCGAAAGCGTTACAATGCTAAGCAACAAATGCACTTGGAATGTTCCCCTTTCAATGAACACTTATCACACCGACATTTCAGCGAACTGCGCCATGATCTCACCGGGTATCGGCGGTTCAATTATTACTTGCAACGCTTCAAACTGGACCAGGAACGCAAAAATTTTGTTGCACATTGCAGTTACCATGTCCAGTTACCAAGATATGGGCGAAATTTTTGCACTGCCAGAACAACAGCAAGGCACTCCCCCTGCTCGGTTATAGTGTAATTCTTCTCTGCAGTGGTTAGTGTACGACAAGCGTATGCAATTATTCGTTCGCGAAAGATGTTGTCACGTCGCAGTAGAATGGGACCGAGACCATGACGGCAAGCGTCAGTGTGAAGGATGGTGGGCGCGCTCGGATTGAAGTGGCACAGTACTGGGTCGGACGCCAGAGCAAGTTAGCCAGGGAAGCACGTTCACATTCGTCGGACCAAACGAAGGGCGCATGAATGGCGAGGAGTTGATGCAGCGTGGCCGCAAGCGCAGCGACGTTGCGTATGAAGCAACGGAAGTCTAAGAAGCAAGACCGAGAAAACTGCGCAGGTCTTTTTGGCACAGCGGACGGCAAAATTCGAGGACGGCAGCGAGCTTTTCAGAGTCCGGTCGAATACCTTCTTTGCTGACTATGTGCCCCAAAACATTGATGGTCTTGCTGGCAGAACTTCATTTTTTTCTGTTGAGCTGCAGGCCAGCGTTTTCAAGACAGGCAAGCACTTCATCAAGACGTTGCAAATGTTGTGAAAACGTGATTGAAAACACTACAATGTCGTCGAGATAGCACAGACATGTTTTCCACTTTCAAACCACGCAAGACGTTATCGATCATGCGTTCGAAGGTGGCAGGCGTATTGTAGAGTTCAAAAGGCGTCACATTGAACTCGTAGAGTCCATCAGGGGTAGCAAACGCCGTTTTTTATTTGTCGGATTTGGACATCCCTATTTGCCAGTATACTGATCTAAGGTCAAGGCTGGAAAAATATTCGGCACCGTGGAGCGAATCTATTACATCGTCGATCCGTGGCAGGGGTAAACGTCTTTGCGGGTGATTTTGTTCAGTGCACGGTAATCGACGCAAAAACGCACTGAGCCGTCTTTCTTTTGCACTAGAACAACTGGGGAGGACCAGGGAGTCGAGGAAGGACGTATGATATTTCGTCTAAGCATGTCTGATACGTTTTCCTCGATGATCTTACGCTCTGCAAGAGACACGCAATATGGGCGCCGCTGAACAATGCGGGATCCATCAGTCTGTATCGGGTGAGTAGCGGCGGTAGTCATACCGAGGAAGGGCGAATTCACGCCGAAAAAGGAGCGGTGTTTTTTGAATAGTGCTAGGAGTTCTTGACTCTGGGAGAACGTTAGGTCAGGGCTCATGGTTCCCAACAATGGTGTGGAAGAGGCATTACTTGGCGGCGATCTTGACCCGGGTGGCACTGTCGAAAGTGTGACAATTGCTGCGGGATGAGTGTCAACAGCGCAAGTGACAGTTCATCCACGAGGCAACAGTTGGGGTTCGGGCTCGAGTTTGGTTTAAGGCGGTAAGCAATGCAGACCCCTGAGAGAAATGAATAAGGCCAGGGGTAATCAGAATCCCTCGAGATAGGGTAGGGCCGTAGTGTAGAATGAGCACGTCGCCATTCACAATGTTGCAGGAGTTTACGCTTATAATATCTTCTCTAGATGGCCAAAGAACGTAATCGGAGGAGGTGACGAGACGAACGCGGTCTTCATGGTTAGGAAGAGATTTGCCGGTGGCATCCAGTTGTATGAGGCGCTGACGACAAGAGATAGAAGCGGACGCGGAAGATCAGAACTCCCACTCCAAGATGAGTTCGTGGGTACACTCACGAAATACCGTAAAAAAAATGTGGTGACGAATTCCGTTTGTGGGCACCCACTGCGCGATTGGCCGAAAAATAGCGTTGGTCGCTGCACGAAGAGAAGGGCCGGAGTAAGGCGTGGTCACTTTTCGAAGGCGGGATCAAAAGTCAGGAAGAATAATCGAAATGGCAGCGCCTGTAATAACGGTAGCTTCGACGAATACGCCTTCTACAAACACTGACAAGAAGTTGGACGGTCGCTCCGGAGGAATTGTAGGCTGTTCAATGGATGCAGTTTCCTCTCCTAAAACTGCATGGGGGAGTTTTCCGAGAGGGCGTTCGTGACATGAGAAGCGGGTCGGAGAGGCGACACCTAACGACGACGTGTAAACGGCGACCTGCGGCGATTGTCACGAGAATTCACATGCATATCAGTAGGGTAGGAAGGAGGTGGTGACCGGTGATAAGAGGAGCGGTAAGACGTGCGCTGATAGCCCAATGCTGGATGGACGCTTGTACGTTCCTCGGGAGCGTAGCCACGCTGCTCATCTTGTTGACGCCTACTACAAAATCGGGAGATGTGAACTCGATAGCCACAGTAGTAGCAAATGGGCCTGGCAAGACGCGGAGCGTAGTAACGCTGTACACGCACTGGCGGTGACATCAAAGCCACTGGAGGGTGGTCGCCTGGTGCAGGCGAAGGGGCGGTGATGGCTGGAGAGAGCGCCGCAGCGTCGACATGCGTTGGAACCTGACGGGAGCAGGGGCCGTCGGAGCACGGTAGCCGAGATGCGGACGTGATCTCTTGCCGAATGGTGTCGCACAAGCCGGTCGGTGAATAAAGGATGATACATTGCGGAGCACAGGAAGAGCACCGCCCGTGAAGCTCTTCACGGACGATGTAGCGAATAAGCGTGCGTCCATGGACGAAGGAAGACGAATGTCGGAGATATCGATGCATAGCCGAAGGGACTGGAGCTCCTCAAGTCACTGGCAAGTAGTCATCACATCCTGGACGGTAGCAGGATTTTGCGTAGCAAGGGCATTGAAGGCGACGGTGTTTATGCCGTTAATAATGTGGCGTATTCGGTCGCTTTAGGACATGGTGGCGTTCATACGCTTGCACAATGTAAAAACATCCTCAATGTATGAAGTGTACGATTCCACAGCGAATTGGATGCCCTCACCGAGCTTGTCCTTCGTGGCCTAAGCGCGATCAGCTGGGGCACCGAAAATCTGCCGAAGCTGTTGCGAGAATGTCGCCCAGTCAGGAAGATCGGGCTCATGGTTCCAAAACCAGGTTTTCGCGACATCGTGCAGGTAGAACGGGACGTTCCGTAATTTCTGTGAACTGTCCCACTTGTTGAAGTCGCTTGCGAGGTCGTAGTTTCGGAGCTAGTCCTCTACGTAATCTACGCGTAGACCAGCGAAGACTTGCGGCTCGCGCTGGCGGCTGTCGATGGTCACGAGGGAAGGCGACGGCTGCAGTGGAGCAGCGGCCTCGGACGTGTCTGGATTCGATGAAGCGAGCATGGCCGGTGCTGTTATGCGGCGACCCGAGCGGAGCTCCGGTGCGAATGTGCGAGAGGTCTTGGGGAACGAAAAGCACCGTCCACCACTTGTAAGTAGTAAGGAACCGCTTTGTTCCAGCCGAGCTCGTGCTACTACCACGAGGATCAAGCTGTGCTCCTGCTGATATATACAGATGAAGCAGATGTGAAATATATGATGATATGTGGAGATGATGAAGTTAAAAGTCAGGCATGTGTTGCGCTCACAATATATATAATATTACGATATGATTCCGCGAGAGACGAGCAGCCGCGAGAACGACGAAGAAGTTGGTCGGTGCCCTCGGCACGAGCGAGTGTCAGCCTGGCAGCCTGGCTCCAGTGTAAATAGCGTGTAAATAGCATCTCTCGTCTGTGTCTTTTCACGCGTAACATTTCTGGTGGAGGTCAGCGATCCCCGTCCTCACCATGGAACTCCGAAGTGGTCGGCACACCGAGCTTGTCACCATGCTTCCCGGTGACGAACCCGCCTCCGCAACGGCTTCGGCTTGTCCGACTGCTCCAGTCGTCACGGTTGCCCCACATCGGGACCCAGGTGTGTTCTCTGGCCTGGAGGGACAGGATGTCGGCGGCTGGATCAAGCTCTATGAACATGCCAGCGCTAATAACAGGTGGGACCCAACGATTATGCTCGCCAATGTCATCTTTTATCTCGGCGGCACCCCACGCGTGTGGCACCAAACACATGATGACGAAATAACCAGTTGGGACAGTTTCAAAGAAAAACTGCGGGAACTGTTCGGCGACCCCATTGCGCGCAAGGCTGCCGCGAGAAAGGCTCTTGCATCTCGTGTTCAGTCACCTACAGAGCCATACGTTTCCTACATCCTCGACGTCTTGGCTCTGTGCCGTAAAGCTGACGATCATATGTCCGAAGGAGATAAAGTGGCACATGTGCTAAAAGGCATCGCCGACGACGCTTTCAATTTGCTTGTTTTCGGCAACGTGTCGACTATCGATGCCATTATAAAAGAATGCCGTCGCCTTGAACAGGCTAAGAGCCGCCGTATCTCAAACCACATTGCGCGCCTACCCAACACTGCTGCTACGTCGACATGTGAGGGTCGACCACGTCAGACCACCACCTGTGACGACGTCACCCGCATTGTTCGCCGCGAACTCGAGGCCGCCTCCTTGCCAGCCTTCTCCACGCCGCATCCCGATCCGCCAGCAACCACCATTGCGATGATTCAGGCTGTCGTCAGACAGGAATTTGAAAACATGGGTCTGAACACCGTGTGTTCCACGTCTCGACCCAGCGTTCCCCAGTTATCTAGCGGCCCTCCTCGTCCCCGGCAGTCCTTTTCTGCCCCATCTCGCCGCAACCCGTCCGAATGGCGTACACCTGATGACAGGCCGATCTGCTTCCACTGCTGTCGCATCGGCCACGTCGCCCGTCACTGCCGCAACCGATGGCCACCACCTCCTCGGCCTTACGCCCCCACTTATTCCCGCACCTTTGGACCTTCTGTACCCTATGCCACCCGCCATGAACCTACTACTGCTGATGTCCCTGCTCCGAACCTTCGCTACAGCCGCTCGCCCTCACCTCGACGCCACCAGTCTCGTTCGCCCCAACCCCGCCGCTTTTCTTCGCCGCCTGTCGCCTCCCGCACCCAGCCGGAAAACTAGGCACTGCAGCTTCTGGAGGTGAAGCTGCGTTGTCGACCCTGCCCTCAAATCCTCTGCTCACGTTACCTACTAACCGCAACCTTCTTGACGTTGACGTTGACGGCTATTCTGTCAAGGCACTCATCGATACAGGAGCACATCTTTCGATTATGAGTGCTGCCTTCCGACGACGACTCAAAAAGATCCTCACCCCAGCGTCGGCCCGCGTCGTACGCGTTGCGGATGGCGGTACTGTGCCTATCATCGGCATGTGTACGGCACGCGTCAGCATCGCCGGCCGCCACACTCCTGTCCTCTTCACCGTAATTGCTAATTGCCCCCACGACCTCATTCTCGGCCTCGATTTTCTCTCCGCACATTCTGCTCTTATTGACTGCTCTTCCGGTACCCTTCGCCTTGAGTTGCCGATGCTCGCAGAACCTTCTGACGCACCCCACTGCCGCTTACGTCCCACCGGTTTTCTTCGCCTGCAGCCAAAGTCAATAGCCTACATTGAACTGTTTTCTTTCCCACCAGTTCCTGGTGGCGAGTACCTCGTCACTCCTCTGCCCGACATTCCAATAAGGTATGACGTTACAGTGCCTCACAGTATACTTAATATTACTGGGGACCGCACTCGAATGCCTGTCTGCAACTTTGGATTGGCAAAGCAAATTCTACCGCAAGGTATTTGCCTTGCCACCATTGATTGTCTCGGCGACCAATACGTGGCAGCGTTATCGACCGATGGTTCTCGCGACCTTAGCATGCCCATCGCGCCAGCCTCGGGCGTCGATCCCAACATAAAGAAAATGGTTGCGACGGACCTGTCCTCTACGCAGGCTGAAGACCTTTGCGAAGTATTATCGTCCTACCGCGATATTTTCGACTTTGACGATCGCCCTTTAGGCCAGACGCTCGCGGTCAAGCATCGCATTCTTACTGGCGATGCTGTGCCTATTCACCGACGACCGTATCGAGTTTCTGTGTCGGAACGCCGAGTAATTCAAGATGAAGTGAACAAAATGCTCGATAAAAACATCATTGAGCCTTCATCGAGTCCCTGGGCGTCACCTGTGGTGTTGGTTAAGAAGAAGGACGGCACGTGGCGCTTCTGTGTTGATTACCGTCACCTGAACCGCATTACAAAAAAGGACGTCTACCCGCTCCCACGTATAGATGACGCCCTTGATTGCCTGCACGGTTCCAGATATTTCTCGTCTATTGATCTTCGTTCGGGATATTGGCAGATTGCTGTTGACGATATGGACAAAGAAAAAACCGCGTTCATCACACCTGATGGCCTATACCAATTTAAGGTAATGCCGTTTGGATTATGCAACGCCCCTGCCACCTTTGAGCGTATGATGGACTCCTTGCTCCAAGGTTTCAAATGGTCCACATGCCTCTGCTACCTCGACGACGTCATCGTCTTCTCGCCAACGTTCGACACTCACCTTGAGCGTCTCACAACCATACTTGATGTATTTCGAAAGGCGAAGCTGCAACTTAACTCATCGAAATGTCGTTTTGGCCACCGACAAATTACTCTTCTGGGCCATCTCGTTGACGCTTCCGGAGTACAGCCTGACCCCGACAAAACTCGCGCTGTCCGAGAGTTTCCGGTTCCGAAGACAGCCGCAGACGTTCGAAGTTTTGTAGGGCTGTGCTCGTACTTTCGTCGTTTTGTTCCAGATTTTGCGACAATTGCTAGGCCCCTAACTGCTCTTTTGAAGAAAGGCGTACAATTCTCGTGGGGTACTGCAGAAGCCGCCGCCTTCTCTCGTCTCGTCACTCTTCTAACCTCACCACCCATTCTCGCCCACTTCGACCCTGATGCCCCTACAGAATTACGTACAGATGCCAGCGGTCATGGCGTAGGTGCCGTCTTAGCCCAGCGTCAGCGTGGCAAGGATCGCGTTATTGCTTATGCGAGCCGCCTCCTAGCACCATCGGAGCGCAACTATTCCATTACGGAACGCGAATGCCTTGCTGTTGTCTGGGCGGTTGCAAAGTTTCGTCCTTACCTTTACGGTCGCCCTTTTTCCGTAGTCACTGACCATCATGCTCTTTGCTGGCTCTCATCGCTAAAGGATCCTACAGGCCGGCTTGGTCGATGGGCTTTGAGGCTACAGGAATTTTCATATTCCGTGGTGTACAAGTCTGGCCGCCTGCACCAAGACGCTGACAGTTTGTCGCGTTACCCTGTTGACGACTCTGACTCCTCCAATATTGCCAGTGCTTCTTGCGTATTCTCGGTATCCCAGCTGCTTCATTTCGCCGACGAGCAACGCCGTGACGCCTACATCAGAGCGCTCATCGACCGTTTTGAACACTCTCCGGCCGATGCTACTCTACGCCTCTTCCTCCTCCGCGACGGTACTCTGTACCGTCGTAACCTTCATCCAGACGGCTCTGAGTTCCTGCTTGTAGTACCTAAACACCTCCGCTCCACCGTTCTAGAAGAGCTTCACGACGCACCAACGGCAGGACACCTCGGCGTATCTCGAACCTATGACCGTATACGTCGCCGTTTTTTCTGGCCGGGCCTTGCCCGTTCCGTACGACGTTACGTCGCCGCTTGTGAACTTTGCCAACGACGCAAGAAGCCTTCCCAGCTCCCCGCTGGTTACCTGCAGCCGCTCGACATCCCTGCCGAGCCCTTCCATCGTATCGGCTTGGACCTTCTAGGCCCATTTCCGGAATCTACATCAGGAAACAAGTGGGTTGCAGTCGCGGTGGACTACGCGACCCGCTACGCCGTAACCTATGCTCTTCCGACCAGTTGTGCAAATGATGTTGCGGACTTCCTGCTACATGATATTATATTGATGCATGGTGCTCCGCGTCAATTGCTTACAGACCGCGGCCGCACCTTTTTGGCCAAAGTCATTGACGACATCATGCGCGCCTGCTCAATACAGCATAAATTTACCACCTCCTACCACCCCCAAACGAACGGCCTCACTGAGCGTTTGAACCGCACCCTTACTGACATGCTATCCAAATACGTTTCAGACGACCACCGTGACTGGGACCTGGCACTACCTTACATTACCTTTGCATATAACTCTTCCCGTCTCGACACTGCTGGCTTTTCCCCGTTTTACCTCTTGTATGGCCGCGAACCGACGCTACCACTGGACACTGTGCTTCCGTCCGCCACAGCTTCAACTAGCGATTATGCCCGTGATGCAATCGCCCATGCTGACCATGCTCGCCAACTTGCGCGCGCTCGTCTACAAGTGTCTCAAGACAAGCAGAAACAACGCTACGACCTCCGTCACCGTGATGTCCATTTTGTGCCCGGAGCCCTCGTGTTGCTTTGGTCACCATCGCGTAAAGTCGGCCTTTGTGAAAAACTGCTTTTCTGTTACACAGGCCCATATCGCGTGATACGCAAAGTGACCGATGTCACCTATGAAATCGTTCTAGCCACGCCCACGACGTCCTCCGCTGTGACAACCAGTGACATTGTCCACGTTGCCCGACTCAAGCCCTACAACTCTCCATGCCCCTTGGATATTTAACAGCACCGTGACGGTTCTTTTGCCGCCGGGGGGTAATATTACGATATGATTCCGCGAGAGACGAGCAGCCGCGAGAACGACGAAGTTGGTCGGTGCCCTCGGCACGAGCGAGTGTCAGCCTGGCTGCCTGGTTCCAGTGTAAATAGCGTGTAAATAGCATCTCTCGTCTGTGTCTTTCCACACGTAACAATATATATACAGGCACGTACCCAGGATTTTTTTTCGGGGGGGGGCCCACCACCTCCATCATCATCATCATCATCATCATCATCATCATCATCATCATCATCCTCATCATCATCATCCTGTTTTATGTCCACTGCAGGACGAAGGCCTCTTCCTGCGATCTCCAATTACCCCTGTCCTGCGCCAACCGATTCCAACTAGCGCCCGCGAATTTCCTAATTTCATCGCTCCACCTAGTGTTTTGTCGTCCTCGACTGCGTTTCCCTTCTCTTGGCACCCATTCTGTAACCCTAATGGTCCAACGGTTATCTAACCGGCGCATTACATGACCTGCCCAGCTACATTTTTTCCTCTTGATGTCAATTAGAATATCATCTATACCCGTTCGCTCTCTGATCCAAACCGCTCTCTTTCTCTCTCTCAACGTTATGCCTAGCAATATTCGTTCGATCGCACTTTGCGCGGTCCTTAACTTGCTCTCAAGTCTCTGCCCCATATGTCAGCACTGGCAAAATGCACTGATTGCACACCTTACTTTTCAATTATAATGGTAAGCTTCCAGTCAGGAGCTGGCAATGTCTGCCGTATGCGATCCAACCTATTTTTATTCTTCTGTGAATTTCCTTCTCATGATCAGGGTTCCCTGTGATTAATTGACCTAGGTAAACGTACTCCTTCACAGTCTCTAGTGGGCAACTGGCGATCCTGATCTCTTGTTCCTTTGTCCGACTATTTATCATTATCTTCATCTTCTGCATATTAATATTCAACCCCACTCTTACACTCTTTCTGTTAAGGTCTCCAATCATTTGTTTTAACTCGTCTGCATTGTTGTTGAATAGAACAATGTCATCGGCAAACCGAAGGTTGCTGAGATATTTGCCGTCGATTTTTACTCCTAAGGCTTCCCAGTTTAATAGCTTGAATTCTTCTAAGTACGCAGTGAATAGCTTTGGAGAAATTGTGTCTCCCTGTCTGACCCCTTTCTCTAAGGTATCTCCCTGCTTTTCTTGTGTAGAATTAAGGTAGCTGTAGAACCTCTGTAGATATTCTTACGCGAAGGACGAGTCAGTAAGACGAGAAACTATTTACAGATTATATTTACAACAATGGTTGCAGCGCTAACCGGTTAGATTCACAGCGCGAGCCCAGTTCGTTCTTCCACCTCTTTTCTGGAGTGATGGCGCCCACGCGCCTCGTTAAACAAACAAATACCACACGCATGTAGCAATATTTTCCAGGCTTTTTACGTAAGCGTTCTGTACTCCTTGATTACGTAGTGCCTCTATGATTGCTGGTATCTCTACTGAATCAAATGCATTTTCGTAATCTATATAAGCCACGTGGAGAGGCTTATTGTACTCTGCAGATTTCGCGATAACTTGATTGATGACATGGATGTGATCCATTGTAAAGTATCTCTTCCTGAAGCCAGCCTGTTCCCTTGGTTGACAAAATCCAGTGTTGCGCTTATTTTATTGGAGATTATTTTGGTAAATATGTTATATAATACTGGGAGCAAGCTAATGGTTCTATAATTTTTCAATTCTTTAACGTCTCCTTTTTTGTGGATTAGTATAATGTCTGCATTCTTCCAGTTTTCTGGGACCCTTGCAGTCGATAGACACTTCGTATGAAGAGCCGCCAGTTTTCCAAGCATTATGTGTCCTCCATCTTTGATTATATCGACTGTTATTCAACCTTCTCCTCCCGCTCTTCATCGTTTCATGTTTTGCAGGGCCCTTCTGACCTCATCTCTAGTTATAGGAGGAGTTTCTGTATCCTGTTCATTACTGTTTCTAAGTGAGGTATCGTGACTCCTCTGGGTACTGTATACAGGTTAGCTTAGAATTTTTCCGCTGCTTTTACTATATCTTCGAGATTGCTGATGATATTATCCTTCTTATCTTTTAGTGCATACATCACGGTTTGTCCTATGCCAGGTTTCTTTTTTACTGATTTCAGGCTGCGTTCATTTTTTACGGCTTCTTCAGTCTTTCTCATGTTATAGTTTCGAATATCACTTATTTTCGCCTTGTTGATCAGTTCTGACAGTTCCGCGAATTGCGTAACGCTGTGCGGCCGCCAGTCCCATACAACCGCGTAGAGCGCCGGACTCTGCGATTCTAGACGTACTGCGCTCACCGCGAAAGGTTAGAAAAACACCCACTTTGTTACGTTTTTGCGCTAGGCGTGTCGAAAGGATCAGACAAGTTCCGGGTGAACGACGTTTATTAACCCATGCTTGTGGGTTGAGGCTCGGCAAGAAAGAGAGGGGCGCTAGCAAGGGGCACTCTGCTTTTTAACACTTAATGGCGCATGCGCACTTCGCAGAGTGCTCTTATCAAGATGAGCGCCAGCCGACACAACACACATAAGCAGAGCAGAGAAGTGGCTACGTGAGGCGGTTCGACCGATAACTGTAGAAGCGTCATTCAAAACAAGTAATTGTTCTCCGCTTCCGGCGGCGTTTTCTCTACTTCCTTTTTAAATAAAAAGATGTTGATCCATAAATATTCTCCTAAACAACGGTTAACTTTTTATTATTCGCTTTTGCTTGCAGTTTGGTTGTTGCCTTGGCTCTTTCCCTTAGTAGATCGCTTAATTTCTCAACTCCTTGCGATTTTTGTTTCCAGTTGCCAATTTTGCACGAAAAGTGCTATACAATTAGGGAAAAACAGACGAGGTAACGGGCGACAGTCATCTTGCTTATGGGTTTAAGGGTCATTGCAGGGTTTCATGATGGACGCTCTTTCACATTATTTTATTTCCCACCTTATCTAACCCATATCACGTGTATATGGTTCCGGGCATCTGCCAGCGTCGCGGCGAGCCGTAACTCAAGGAAATAATGAAGCAAAGGGAAAAGTTAAACGCAATTGGCGTTTTCTCCGGCAGCAACTCGTTCCATGAGAGTACAGACCAGCTGAGTAACAGCCGCATCCCTCTCCTGGTCCCAGGATCAGCCTAAACAAAGAAGGTTGAACTAACAAAAGCAGCAGCTATGCGCGTGACGGTTGAATAGATGGTGACAATTGAACGCATCTCGAGTTAATCGCGCGGGTACGGAATCTATGAGAAAACTGTCCTTCACATTACAAGAGATGCCGATAACTACCGCGATCTAAAAGGAGTGAAAAAGGCAGCATAATGCTGACCGATGAACAGCTGCCAAGTCTCAACATTGATCTGGCGGCGCTTTAGGAATGTGTGAGGAGTGGTGGCGTGGGTGGACAGGGGGGGTATGCCACTTGATTTCGGGGGGGGCGGGGCCCCCCCGGGCCCCCGCCTGGGTACGTGCCTGTATATATATATATATATATACATATATATATATATATATATATATGTGTGTGTGTGTGTGTGTGTGTAAACTTGTAAACACAGGCTTACTAACTAAATTACCAATAATGATGTCAGTGCGCATAGGCAAACACGCACGCATCACACTCGATGACCGTGGACACTCGCTGCCAAAACGCAGGCGTGAGGAACTGCGGCAGCAGCAGCGAGCGAAGTGACCTTCGTGCTGTCTATCGCCTTAACGCAAAGTGAGCACCGAAAACGCAGCACATGAAAACTTACGAGCCGTCGGCTCACCTAGACTGCAGTTCCCCAAAGTTTTCAAGGTCCACACGACAGCGCGCGCTGCTGCCGAAGTACAACGCTTCCCCTGCCTCCGCCCCCTCCCCTCCCCCCGGTTCCTTGCCCGCTACAGAACACTGCGCGCTTCCTCCCCGCTTTCCCCTCTTGCGCACGCGAGATTGAGCCGTGATCGTTGGCTCACTCTCGCACGCTTTGACTCGCACATACAGCATACGGTGCGGGGCGGCAGCGTTATCGCCTTTGGAGTCTACACTGAAAATCACGGCGACGGCGATGACTACGCAAAAATGCACCTGGAGTGTTCATACAATTTCTATTGCAATATTAAGTGAAAGAGCCTGCAAATGCTTCGATCAGTTATGTTTGTATTAAACAGACATAACCTATTTATCAATACACATAGGGCCACGGGGGCCCGAAAAATTATTTTAATTTGCATTTATTTCTTGCAACTATATGAAATCGCAAGGTGATACAGGGACAAAAAGACATGAGTGCCCCACAGACGTCCCGGATCCCGCCCAGTAGCAGCAGTACAGCGCACATGAACAAACGCTCGTTTGCGACAAACAATTTTATTTATTAAACAAAAGAAGTGTACTCGGTGTTTAACTTCGCAGCATAAACGTATCGCTAGTCTAGGTAATAGCATTGTCGAGGTTATACGCAACGAAGCATAATCAACGGAAGTTACTTGCAATATTCACAAGAACGACAGCAGATGTGTGGGACTTTAAAGAATGACAACCCGATTTCCAGCGAAGCTGTTTCTCTCGAGGAGCAAACGTTTCAGTTTCTGTTAATTATATCGCATACGTTAAAACGTTGCCAGTATATATATATATATATATATATATATATATATATATATATATATATATATATATATATATATATATATATATATATATATATGCGCGTCGGCTTTAATACATGAGCCATCGAAGGTTCCAGAGTAATCGCTGGTGCTCGCGTATCAGAACATCAGGGCTGTAATGATGGCATGATGGCCCCATATTATGGTTCATACCGACACTGGAGTATTGGCCAAGAATTGCGTGTTGACACGCTTACTTAATCTTTTGAAGCACTACATATTCAACTAAGACAAGAAAAAAAGGCATACAAAAACGTCAGCCGAGTCCTGTGTAAGTTTAATGGAGTAACACGGCAGCGTAATCTCGTGATAAGTACTTCTGGTTGTCTTGATGAACCCCCCCCCCCCCCACCACTGGATTTTCCACGAAAATTGTAGGTGCTGAAATTCTGTCCATGTTATTATTCATTCAGTGACGTCTCTATGAATGGAATATTTTCGATATAGTATTGCTGTTATGTGCGCCACTACTGGAAGAACCGGCATTATATGTCCACTCAGGCATGCTCGCGCTAATGAGTGCGCCATTTCATTTAAATGTAATCCGCAGTGACTCCGTACCTATACAAGTTTTAGAGAATTCAACTGTGAATGAACTAATGTTAGAAACGTGTTTAGATTTGACGAATTGCATGAAGCTGTAAGCGAAGTACAGACAGAACGGGAACGTGTTATAAGAAGCGCACTTAATGCGTTCGAAGGGAATTTCCGAAGCGCTAAAATCACTGCTTCAAGCTCGACTTCAAAAACAGGAGTGAAATCTTGCAGTCCCAAAGGGAATGACCAGCCAAGCGAAAGCGAGGAAATGCCTACCCCCGCCTTTTCGTTGTTCCCTGAAGCGTCTGTAGCTATTATGTTATTAGATTGTACGTGTTCTAGGTAATCTTGCAGCAGGTTATTAAGAACGACACTGATTGCAACTGAGGGTTTCACGGGAAATTGTCATCAAATGCTATCTGAATACTGTGAATCGATTCAGTTGGTCGAATTACCTCTGGAATGTTCACGTTTATGCAATCTAAATGTTTTTGTACAAATACAATCTGTGGTGTGTGGTAACGAGGCCAATTAGCAAGAAAAAAGGAATTTGGATCTTTAAACAAGGCGTATTCAAATCGTCTAGGTGGCAAGCTGTAAAATCTCAGAAATGTTTGAATTGCGAGGATGCGAAATCCGCAGGGCAATGTTGGTAGGCGCGCTTCTTGATAGATAACATTAACAGCCACAAATCTACCCTGTCCCACACACAGCCGCAGGGCTTCACGCTCCAAAAGAACACAGGCTTTGTTTTGTAAGCAGGGCCGCCTGACAACAATACACACACGAATTACAACATTGGGCGCATATACGTTTTTTAAATCGTTAGGGAATCTCTACTAAGTCCACATTGTCGGTTACTCATTCAGCGGCGCTTACCTAAAGCACGTTGTGCCTTAGACGCTACACTTTCTATGTGTGGACTCCAGTTGTTTTCTGCCATACATAATTTCCAAATATTTTAGAGACTCAACCTGGGAAATGGGTTATTTTTTATGAGATATAGAAATTGAAATCGAATCCATAAGCGGCAACTCTAGGAAGCCTAATCAGTCTCACTTCAGAAAATATTGCAGGCGGACTGACCATCTGACTGACCACCTTAAAAGTGTACAGCCTGCACTATTTCCTCAAGTCAGATATGAGACGTCCTAACTGAAAAATAATCAGCGGATATAGTTAGAAGCCATAAATTCTCATGGTACACCTACCAGATAATGAGTAATCAAACTGAAGGGTGTAGCTATTTTAGCGAGTTATTAAATCTTGACTTCCCGTACGTAGCGTACGAAAAACAAAGACAATACAGAGCGAAGAGGATACAAAGGTCCCAGCGGTTCATATGTCCCCTCTTCTCCTTTTAATCGCTTTGTTCATTGTGACTTAGGCATATATGAAGTCGAGATATGCCAGCTCATGCCTGTTATCATAACAAGGAATCCTTAAATTCCGATAATGCAATGACGATGCACCCCAAAAAGTAAATATTCAGGCCAACTACAAACATTGCATAGGTGACAATATATTTTACAAAATAGACAAAAATTGAAGATCTCGCCATAATTAGGTAAAAGCGCCGTACGAGTTACCGCAGATCCCTACGAAAAAAAAAAGAAATCAGAAATGTCCGCCTCAACGGAACGCTGCGTCATCCGTCGAATTCTCTGGAGGCGCGTCATCGGAAAAATTGCCCGAGGGCAGCCAGGATTCCAGCTCGGCAGAGCCGATTTTATGGAAGCCTATAACATCCGAACGAACAGCCCGGACGTCCTTGTACTGCTTGAAAAGTATCTTCGAAAACTGCTCCGCCGCAGTCAGAATGGCGGCGGAGTGCTCGCCCTCGCGGAACTGCAACTGCCCGCACGTATATTAAAGGTCTCGTGGTGCTCGACGTGGGACAGGGCAGCGCGTCGAAGGCGATGACGGCGGGGCTCTCGACGCCACGAGCCGTTCCAGCCACGCAAAAGCGGTGGGTGGACTCGAAGCGAGACGCGTCGCCCTTGCGCCAAGCCCCACCGCTGGAACAGGGGCTAGGACTGCGTGGTGCCCGTGCGATGGTCAGACGGTGGGCGGAGGATTGGACAACACGGGGCTGGTGTGGAGATCGCCCGGGATGACACGCTGTACCGGCTGCGAGCTCGTTCCGCCTCCTGTGAACCGTCGTCTTGGTTGCTGAAGCTGGAGTGAGAAGCCACGCCGAGATTGCACCAGCAGATCCGCGACCAGAATTTCTTGGGTTGACTCGTTGGTGGTGCTTTCCGCTGAAACATTAAGATTTTTGCAATAAATCAGAATATTTGCATCACTGTGCCTAAAAAGTTCGTCGCAGTTTGTTTGTCCTCTCCTATAATATTTATCTTACACATAGTTACTTTCAATACTAAACGCTCAAATAACAATAAGTATCAAGTGAAAGTTCTCTTTTCTTAATTAATCTTTCATTAAAGGCCTAATCGAATGACATGCATTTAGCTGCTGGGCGCTTACACAAAAATTTCATTAAGCTAGAAGTGTTCACAAGAGCAAATGTCACCCAAACGTGATTTTCGAAGTTTTACGAAGCAGAAACAACCTGCCAGTGCCAAACAACCAGTTACAAACAAAAGGTATTTCCTTCCTTCCGCTGCTGATTACAGTCAATAAAACAAGGCTGCCACAATGAGAACACGCCCACACGAGGTGAGCGCAGTGTCGCGTGTGTTCTCTTTGTGTTCGGCCTTCTGCTGTGACCGAAAAACATTTAAGCAAGTTTCGACATGCCCGCTTAACAGGTTAAAGAAGCCTGCGCACGCAATGTACAAAGGACATGCACGTTTCTATTGGGATTAGCGCTACGTGAGAAGACGTATTCGAAATAGCCTTAAAATTGCTTGGCCCGACAATTGCCGCGGGCCTTGGTGTACGGTGCCACCGACACGAGTGCGACCTCTCGCCAGAGCACTGCCTGAAGGATACCTTTAAATTATCTCTCTCAGAAATGCTATGGTTCGGCTGAGAGAACATGTAAGAATATTCACCTGTCTGCTGTTCCGTTATAGACGCGCGGGCAAGCGTCTCCGGCCAAATGGAACGCAGACACGTGGCGGCCGCCAGAAGGGAAGACCCCGGGATGCATGCCGCGTTTCGTCCACCCACGAGAAGGTTGAAACCGAGGGTCGCCGTGTGCGGACACCGTCGCTGATGCCTGGACGCGGCCGCAGCCGTCGTCTTGTTGAGCAACGTGGCGAAATCCGTGGCCAGTCGTCTTTGCATCCTGGTGCGAAGTCGTGGCGTCGGACTGAGGCCGTTGCATCTTGATTGGCAGGAGGCGTCGCAGGAGTATCGCTCGGCGGAAAAGCAGGAGTTCCCGCTGGTCGGCGTCCAAGAAACCTCGCCGGATTATTTCGATGAAGCACTGCGGGACGAAAGCGCCTAGTTAGCTCCCACAGAATGGAGGCGGGTGCGCAATGCACGAGGCAGGCTGCGTTCTTCTTTTTCTTCTACTCACGCGCATAGAACGCATTCGAGGATGTTATATAAGGCGTCGCTGCCTACCGCAGCGCCATGAGTAGGCGCGCGCTTGAAGCCGCCCAAGGTGGAGCAAAAAGAGGATGGAATAAAGGCAGAGAATGAGTAATGCCTCCATTCCTGTCGTACTGAGTAATATGCACAAAATAACAGAGGAAATATCTTCTGAACACTCCAGAGGATTATTGTTGTTATTATTATTATTATTAATATTATTATATTATTATTATAACATATTTAGAACATTCTTTTTAACATATTTATAAATGATTTTTCTTCAGCTGTATCGAAGTGTATGATATTTCAGTATGCAGATGACACTGTCCTTTTAACTAAACATATCTGTTATTCAAAAGCAATTGCGTTACTTCAAGAGAGTGTGTACGATGCAGTGACCTGGTTTGCTAACAACTGTTTGTCAATAAACAAAGAAAAAACAAAAATGTTATGTTTTAGAAATCCACTTAAAGCAACGGTTCCAAATTTACCCTTGTTTCTACACTGTCGTACTTGTCAATCGTGTCAGTGTGCCCCTGTAGAATATGTAAACTCCATTAAATACCTTGGTGTTTTCTTTGACAGTGACCTCTCATGGAATGATCACATGACATATCTTTGCGGCAGGCTCAGAAGTGTTTCCTCGCTGTTTTTTAACATTAAATCCATTGTTCCGATGTCTGTAAAGATCACTATCATGCACGCCTTAGCATACAGTGTGTTACGTTATGGCATTACATTGTTCGGGTTTTGCTCATCTCGATGGCTCTGTCGAATTGACAGAATTCTAAAGAATATGTTGAAGTCCATTGCTTATAACTCTTCCTCGGCCGACAATGTGAACTTGTTTATACATCTGGGTCTTCCGACATTTAAAACTTTGTTCACTCAAACGGTTGTGGTAAAACATTTTTGGAACCCTGATTTCAAACAGGAATATATTGCTCCCCGTGCACTGCGGAAAGCATAGCGTTTTATAGTCCCGCACTGCAACAGAAGATTTGGTAAAGCTAGTAGGTATGCTTATGTCCCAAGAATATTCAATGACCTACCTGATCATATATTTACTGCGACATTGAAAAAAATGTTGAAGGCACTATAAGATATGTATAATACTACATTTCTCTTTTCTTGTTTCTTGTATTTCTTTTGTCACTGATTTCCGCTGAGTTTCTCTTTCATTGTTGTGTGATAAACTTCACAAGCTTTTAATTTCTGTACATGTTGCCATTTTGACTTTGTTTGCCGACATGCCGGGCCAAGTCACGCAAGCCACTTCCTTGGCTTTGACGGGCCTGCCTTCTGATGTACGATTATTGTTAGATGGCAACAATAAATATTATTATTATTATTATTATTATTATTATTATTATTATTATTATTATTCGATGTGGGAACGCCTATGCATTGCACAGAGATGGAAATTTAATGTTGCGAAGGCAGGCTGGCCACTGCCATCGAGAGGCGCCGAACGCCTGCCTACTCTTCAGGAAGGAGGGAATATAAAAAGAATTTTAAAATGAAAAAGAAATCAAGTCGAGGGGAAAATTGTAGTTGTTTCGTGGATATCTTTTAGTTCTTCATAGGTTGTTGGTATTCGTCCCTTCATGAGAATTTTCACTTTCTTCAGGAGTAGCTGCATATTCCCCTAACACCATCTGCATCTTGGCTGATCTCTCACACTGGGCGTGCGCCATAAGCGTAGGAAAACAAAACGAAAGCAGAGAAATAGCAAGATGATAGGCCACACGGACTAAAGTAAACAACGGCAAAGTGTAGAGTGCCCCAGTATGAACCGAACAGCAACGCAGGCGCTCCGTTGAACACCAGCCTAGAAGACATATTCGAATAGGTCTTCTTTTGCAGCTACGCAGTACTGTGTCCGCTTTATCACACCTTCAGTGGGTTTCTTGATGACTGACGCCGGAACTCTACGGCAGACATCCGTTACCCTTGCCTTGAACTAATCTGACGTCCGTCTCGATCATCCAAGTACGATCCTTCGCGTAATCCCAAAGAAAGAAATCGAGTTGAGAGAAGTCAGGTCAGAAGCGAGTCAGGGACTCGCTTCTGCGTAGCGCCGCTCTAGAAAAGCAAATCCTGGCTGTCCGGCGTGCCCGCGATCGGGCCGGTGGGCTAGATGTGCCGGTTCCGACGTGGGACTATAGCCGGGTGCGCGACGAGTTCGCGTCCTCGCCGGACCTGCAATAAAGTTTCTTCACTCACTCAAGTCAGGTGACCTAGCCGGCCAATTTACAGGCCTGTGCCTTCCAATCTATTGCGCATGAAATGTCGCATCAAGCCAGTTTCTTTCTCGGCTGCTGCGGTGTGCGGGCGCCCCATCTCGCTGTTACCACAGAAATGGAAGACGTGACGTACAGCGGGATTTCGATGAGAAACTCGTCCACCGCTCCTTCAAGGATTTCGTTCACGTAACGCTGTACAGTCAGTGTGTGATCAAAGTAGATGGGACCGATTATAGCACCGGCGCAAATTCCGAAACACACATTGAGGGACCACTGGTACTGGTGCCGATGGCGCTTTACCCAGTGTAGATTGGAGTCCCTCCAATAGCGTGCATTATGCAAATTTACCTAGGTGTTTCTGCGAAAATTGGCTTCATCTTTGCACATGATGTTACGCAAAGAGCCTGATGACTCATCGGCTTTCGTGAGGACACAATTCGAGAAATCTAGACGATTATACTGGTCCATATCTTCTAAGCATTGGTGCTGTTTAAGGTGGTACGGGTGAAAGGCCAAGTCATTTAAAATCTTCCAAACTGACGACTTGGAAATTGGTACCTGGGCGGCCACGTCCCGCACGATAGCATGAGGGTTTGAGGCGATAAATGCTAGAACACCCGTGCATATGCTAGGACTCAAAGATAGACTCCTCCGCCGCTGTTTCTTAAAGCTGCCGGTTTGCCACAGGTTTTCATAATTTCTGATGATAGTCGATGCGTTTGGTCTACGGCCTCACTTCCATGACACACACACACACACACACACACACACACACACACACACACACACACACACACACACACACACACACACACACACACATATATATATATATATATATATATATATTTGTGGCCTTCCTTTTGTTGCCATTTGCAGATCCCAAAGCACGGACCATGTTTGCAAGACATGGCGAATTGGACGAAACAAACCGCACCTTTAAACCCTCTGCACTGACGTTGTCGAGTCGCTTTTGTGGCGATATGTTTTGTTGCAAAATAAGAAACAAACGCGATGTGTTACTTCGGCCGCGGTGCTGCAGGTAAGGCAATAGCTCGATCATGATGTTTTTCTTTTTTCTTTTGTTTCGTTGTGGATAACTCAGAGGGAGCCTGTTCGAGGGCGCTGCTTTATGATCCGGGTGGGAGGGCAGACACGTGGTATTCCCCATATTTTGCAGGGTTTATTTATCAGTCGGAAAAATTCAGTACGCGCCTAGTACGTCGCTGAAACCACCGCAGTTAGATGTCCCTTGGCTGCGCCTACAAATGCTCATTAACACTTTGATAATAAAGATACCTCGCGAGTTGGACCATTAATTACAATTACCTCATTAAATCTCAGTAACGAAAATATTACTGGCAGCTACTTCACGGTACTGGAAACAATATACACTAGGTTTTCTTCGAGTAACGCATTGCTCTTTTTTAAAATCTTGGTGCATGATAGTTAATAGGGACACCCTGTATATATTTATAAACTTTGCGTGCAACTGACGATGATTTCATCCCTAACAAATGGTGTAAATTATTAGAAATGTTTTTTTTTTTCATGAGTAGTTAGCATCGCGTAGTGGAAAGAGAAGCAATACTGAGAGACACAACTTTCACGTGCATTTCACACGCCATTGATATAAGACTCTGCTGAAGGGGTTGCTGAAGACTATAGGTTTCTTTGTTTCTTTCGTGATCAAAAAAGCACGCAAAGCAATTTGAAGGATGGCGAACAAACAGCAAAATATTCATTCTCTGGGCATAGGCTATCCATAGCTTTAGAAATAACTTTTAGTTTGCTAGCTCTATCCCTTTCAAAATCATAATAAACTTTGTCCTGTGTCTATATTTAAATATATCATGTGTGTGCATGGTATTTACAGTGGAAATTTAAAACAATGTTGAAGTGAGAAAATACGGATGAGGCAGCCGCTGCTAGCGCTACTAATGCGTATGTCCTCCTATTGTCAGGATTTGCAGAAATAAAGCGAAAGTATGAATTAAAAGTCATGCACGTCTCCGCCAACAATGATGCAGTAAGCTATTAGCCCCAGTAAAATTTCAAGTGGAATGGTCGAGGAAAGTTAAAAGAAACCTCAAATGTTGTGGGTGACAAAGCTCTGGTAATGGCACTTTAGGTGTGTCTATGTGGGGGGGGGGGGGGGGCTTCAGCATCTCCCGGAGGGGGCTCAGCCCCCCCCCCCCCCCCCCCGGAAAACTCCGGAGGGGGCTCGGGTCCCAACCAAAGGCCCCCCCCCCCCCCCCACCCACCCCTCGTAGTCGGCGCCTATGCAGGTCGTCATGGCGTCGTAAGTACAACACGAAGTCATAACTTTTCATTTTTAAGGGTCTATTTAATCTCTTTGGTGGCAGGGAGTATAATTCTTGTATAATTCTAGTATAATTGTAAGAACAAAAGTCCGAATAAAAGTTGAGAGGGGGGAGTGATTCCACTGTCACTGTGCTTTGTATAGGGTCAGCACTGTTCGTCCGTACTATGTATTTTACGTATGGTTGCTTGGTAGACTTGGATGATTAGTTAAACGTGAAAATGGTTTGTTGGGCTAGTTGGTAGACGGCCCTAGTCGCAGAATGCCAGCAAACTTGAAAAAGGAGAAAGTCGAGAGGATGATGGCTGGACAAACAACTTGTCTTTATTCTTGAAAAGAACTACCCCAAAGCCGCAATAAACATGCGCAAGGCACAACATGTCATGATAACGGTAATCACATTATCTATGCACGGCAACACGGCTAAAGATATTAAAGCTCATTCTAGGTTAGGATCACCGATGTCGTGCTTACACACTTTTCGGGGCCAAGTTTAGAAATGCGATAGGCTTCTGTCAACTCTCTTTCCTGCTGCGCCCTCGCCTTCCCACAGACTGACATGTTGCTGAAGAAGGGAGTGCATCCGTGCTGCTTACAATGTTGCGGAAGGTTGCCGCCCGAGCTTGTAGGCACATGGGACGCGAGGGGCAGCTGTAACTCTCCCATGTTCAGTTTCCGCCACGTTTACATAAAGCTTTAAGCACTCCAAATAATTTTCGAAGTCGGCAAGCAGTCGGTACGTGTCGGCGTTAGAAGCACAGCGTCTGCCGCTGTCCAAAACTGCATGTAGTCGAAACAAATAGTGAACAAAAGTACGGGAGAAAAATCCTTGGAACACGCGGCAGCTCATTATGCTGCTTACTTGGTTTTCATTCGCACGCTCAGGGTGCCCGGTATCACTGCCACATAAGGAACAAACAGCCCTCTAGCCACAAATCAGTGAGTGTGCATATATATATGGGCGCTTGCAGGTTTAGGATGCACGTTCGAGAAAAACGATGCTTTACTCCTACGGTTCGACAAGCGTCTGGCCTTCGTCAGCGCCGGTCAGTCGCCGAAATGTAGAGAATAAAGCGTTTTTTTTTCGTACGTGCATTCTCAACGTACAAGTGCCTCTTCCACTATCGGATCCCGGCAGACTCTCATTTTGTATAGAAATATATTGTAATGGAGACAGATAAGCAAACAATAAGCGCACCTCATCAGTTCTGCTGAAAGTCTCTTTTTCTTAAGGCGAGAGAAATGCAAAAAAAATTGTTTCTCCTGCGTTGGTCCACACCGGTATCACTAGCCGGTTACCGTACAGGCCACGTGTTCTCACTGAGTGTCTCGGCGATCAGGAAAGGACAGTCCAACTTCGCGTAGAACTTCTTGCGTGGTGGCTGTGCGTATTGCTCTACCCACAACTCGTCCCAGACCTGCTATTACGGCGCTGGTCGGTGCCAGCGGCCATAGTACCGTTTCTGGGCTTTTGCGCGTCGGTGGCCCTTTTGCGTACCTCAGCCCGAATGTTGAGGCAGATGGTTTGTCTTGTAGTGGTACATCCATCTTTTACATGTGTGTCCAAGTTTTTGACGGCGGTCAGTTTTGTAATGTGTCGGTAGACATCTTCATAAGGTGAAGTTCCAAAAGAAGATTGAAACGCCGCATTAATTGCGTATGCAGGTGCTGCTTCCAGGTGTTCATCCCAGTCCGTTTCGGTTTCTTGTTCTTGCATTAAGCGATGAGTCGGGCCTGTAGGGTCGGCTTATGACTCTCAGTTAATCCATTCGCTTGAGGATGCTACGCTAAAGTGAAGTAGTATTCCACGCCAGCATTCAGGACGTAAGTTCAAAGTTCACGACTGCGGTTAAAGGGCACTCTGTCTGGAACCACATTTCTTGAGCAGACCGTGTTTTCATTGAAAGCCGTCCTGCAGAAATTTATGACCAAGTTAGCAGCGAGAGAAGGCACTGCAGTGACTTCCACAAACTTCGATAAGCAGTCCACTGCGACTGACAAGTCCCGCTTGCGTGCTCCCGTTTTGTTAGATTAAATTAAATTATGGGGTTCTACGTGCCAAAACCACTTACAGATTATGAGGCACGCCGTAGTGGAGGACTCCGGAAATTTCGACCACCTGGGGTTCTTTAACGTGCACTTACATCTAAGTACACGGGTGTTTTCGCATTTCGCCCCCATCGAAATGCGGCCGACGTGGCCGGGATTCGATCCCGCGACCTCGTGCTCAGCAGCCTGACACCATAGCCACTGAGCAACCACGGCAGGTGACGAATAGTGTCAGGGAGCGGAATAGCTTGGCATCCCGGGCGACACTTGTGCTTTTTGGCTCATCTCGGAGCTTGTCACGTACGACGGAATGCTCTTATCCATCCTAGGCCACATAACGTCCCTGGATCTTACGAAGATTAGTCCGTAAGGGTGTGTGCCCACCTTCCGGGGTAGCATGAGTGGCGTGGCGGATTTCATAACGCATGGTCCAGGAGATTAGTAGAAGATGACATTAATCTTGGTTGCTGGCCGATTGGGGTCGATACAAAGTTTTTGGCACAGCACAAATTTGGAATCGCACTGCCTATCTCCGAGGGAGGTTATTATTGATACCAAATCTGAATCACACCGTTGAGAGAAACGTCGAGTTGTCCGAACCAGATCCACCCTTCTTCGGTTTGAGGTGAGCTCTCCTCCCAAGGATTTCGCGATAGGGCATCAGAAACCTGGTTTCGCATCGCAACCCGGTGCTTTACGTCGTAGGCGTAAATTAATCTTACAGTCGAATGATCCAGCGGGTGAACTTGTGCTTCAGGTGTTGTTTGGCAAACACCCATGCATGGCGGCGTTGCCCGTCACGACAGGGAACTTGCGGCCGAATATGTAGTGCCGAAACTTCTCGTGAACGCTAGAGAAAACGGCGAAGCCCTCCAGGCTGTTCGAGGGGTAATGGCGCTCCATGTATCATAATTTATAAGTGACGCAGGCGACAAGCTGCTTAGCCCCATCGGGATAGCGCTCAACGAGAACTACTCCTAGGCCGACCTGGCTGCAATCAGGCTCCACCTGCTTGTCTTACTGGTCCTTGAAATTGTGTCAGCCGGTGCTAGAGGGCTTCAAATGCGGTGTCTTGTGAAGGCGCCCACTCAAACATCGAGGCTTTCTTACGCATATTCGTGAGTGGAGCTGCTGTCCATGTGAGGCTTGGAACAAACTTCAGCAGGCACGACGCGAGGCCCATAAATGCCTGTAGCTGCTTCAAACACGTCGGAGTAGGAAAGCTGGCTACAGCTGCCACCCTTTCGGGTAGAGGTTCCCTGCGGTCACGTTGTTCGAAAGAAATTGGCATTTTCTCGGATTAATCGGAACCCCGCATCAAAAAGTCGTTGTAGAAATTCGTCCATGTTCCAAAGATTTCTTCTTCTGTTGTGCCCATGACTAATATGTTGCCGAGGTACCTGACACAAGCGTGGTCTTTCAATGTGCCGAGAAAAATACTCATGGCACCCTAAAATGCACTTGCCGCTGTTCGCAGCGCGAAAGGCATGTGGTCAAACTAGTGAAGGCCGAAAGGTGTTCGCAACGCTGTGGTATTCTTACCTTCCACAGTAACGTTGATTTCCTAGTGCCCCGAACGAAGATAAAGTGATGAATAGAATCTAGAGTTTCGCAAGTTGTCGGTGGCGTCGTCAATGCGGGTACGTGGGTAGAAATCAGAGGTGGTATGCCTGCTTAGCCCTCAATAATGAACACAAAACCGGAGACTGCCGTTCTTCGAAGCAAAAACGACAGGTGAGGCCAAGGGGCTACAAGATCGTTTGATGACGCTAGCGGCCAGTATTTCCTGCTCTTGTTTGGCAATGACGGTACGTTCCCGATCAGTGTAACGTAGCAATGGTATGTATATGGGTGGGTGCTCCTCCATACGAATGCGATGTTCCAGTGAGTTAGTGCCTGGTAACTACAATGTAATGTCTGCGAAAATCGCTCCATAGCGTTCGAGAACTGTGAAAACTGTTATACATCTGTCACACTCACCTGTAGCGACTGCAGTAGCTGTTGAAGTCGAGGCTATTGGGTGGAGAAGGACTGCAACGCCCTCCATGACGAGATGTACGTCAACGGACAGGAGGTAGTCGGTTCCTAGGTTCAGATCGGCTCGTAATTATCTGAAGACGGGAGCAGCGGCCAGAGACTTGCTTCCATCGTCTGTGGGGAGTCGCCAGTGAAGAGCAGCAGTGGGCAGCACGCTACCCAGAGGCCTCAAAAAGGTGGCTCATTCCATGACTGAAGTGTGTGTGTGTGTGGCGTGACGTCGCAGCAAGTACCGTGAGCTCATTTATGCCGACAACGCGGACACGGAGTGTTGGTAGTGGGCGGGTTTGATATTGCATGGTCTTTCTTGGATCTAGCGAACAGTTCCTGTAGCAGTGGCCCACGCGGCCGCAAGGAAAACATCCCCGTCTAAGCAGGACCTGGGGAGAGGTGTGCTCAGGGGCTGTGGCTGCCACACGCCGACTTGCGGTATCCTGTACTTCGGCTGCCTTCCGGACAAAAGCTTGCCGACTGGGTTTCGTTGGCTGCACGAAATGGAGGGCGGCAGGGGTGGGACCTCGGATACCACCAGTAATATACTGCCTGAACCCAGGGTACGCCCAAGCAAGGCGAGAGTTTCGAGAAGGTATGGTTTCCCGTAGATGTTTGTGGCGACATCCCATTGTCCCTCTGACAGCAGGATCGCATCCCCATCAATCTAATATCGTAGCTCCCCGGAAGTTCCTCAAATTGGGAAATCAACGCTGCGCTCCAGTTTGCCCATGTCGAGTATTGGCGTACTTCAAAACGACGCCATGATACTGTAGCTCCATGGAGACATCCTTCGGCGATGGATCTCTTCTGCGCGTCCGTCCGTTGATTGGAGACGGCCAGTGTCCACGTTGTGAACTAAGATGGAAGAGTCATCCTTGAACATCAGTGAGCGTCTGTGCAGAAGTTGCCAAAGCACCGGGACCGACTGGTGGAGTGAAGGAATTAGTCGCGTCACGGAGACTGTCTGTTCAAGGTCACCGTCAGCAGCGCTGCGGCCGCCCTTTACCAATGCCGCTGTGGAGACCTGAATGCTGTCCAAGGGCGTTGCGGCAATTGAGGGCTGGGAATGTTGGTCCGGAAGGCGGCGACCTCTTCTAGGAGCACCGTATTTCACGGCCAGGTGTTGGGAGTCCCGTTGTTAGTCGACTGCGCCATTGTAACGGAGAAAAAGACACAACACCCGTTCTACGGGCCGCCTGTTTCGTTCATTACGGTGATTATGTTCTTAAAGTCCTTGACACTGTTCATAAAATCATCTTGTTGTTCTTGTTGACTGAAAACGTGGCTCGTACCGACTGTTCTGTTTCCTCCTTTGTCGTAACCGAAAGCGTTACCATGCTACGCAACAAATGCACTTGGAATGTTCCGCTTTCAATGAACACTTATCACACCAACATTTCAGCGAATTGCGCCGTGATCTCACCGAGGATCGGAGGTTCAGTAATTACTTGCAACGCTTCAAACTGGACCAGGAACGCAAAAATTTTGTTGCACATTGCAGTTACCATGTCCAGTTACCAAGATATGGGCGGAATTTTTGCACTGCCAGAACAACAGCAAGGCACTCCCCCTGCTCGGTTATAGTGTAATTCTTCTCTGCAGTGGTTAGTGTACGACTAGCGTATGCAATTACTCGTTCGCGGAAGATGTTGTCACGTTGCAGTAGAATGGGACCGAGACCATGACTGCTAGCGTCAGTGTGAAGGATGGTGGGCGCGCTCGGATTGAAGTGGCACAGTACTGGGTCCGACGCCAGAGCAAGTTAGCCAGGGAAGCACGTTCACATTCGTCGGACCAAACGAAGGGCGCATGAATGGCGAGGAGTTGATGCAGCGGGGCCGCAAGCGCAGCGACGTTGCGTATGAAGCAACGCAAGTATAAGAAGCAAGTGCGAGAAAACTGCGCAGGCCTTTCTGGCGCAGCGGACGGCAAAATTCGAGGAGGGCAGCGAGCTTTTCAGGGTCCGGTCGAATACCTTCTTTGCTGACTATGTGCCCCAGAACTTTGATGGCCTTGCTGGTGGAACTTCATTTTTTTTTTTTGTTGAGCTGCAGGCCAGCGTTTTCAAGACAGGCAAGCACTTCATCAAGACGTTGCAAATGTTGTGAAAACGTGGTTGAAAACACTACAATGTCGTCAAGATAGCACAGACGTGTTTTCCATTTTCAAACCGCGCAAGACGTTATCGATCATGCGTTCGAAGGTGGCAGGAGTATTGTAGAGTCCAAAAGACGTCACATTGAACTCTTAGAGTCTATCAGGGGTAGCAAACGCCGTTTTTTCTTTGTCGGATTTGGACATCCCTATTTGCCGCTATCCTGATCTAAGGTCAAGGCTGGAAAAATATTCGGCACCGTGGAGCGAATCTAGTGCATCGTCGATCCGTGGCAGGGGTAAACGTCTTTGCGGGTGATTTTGCTCAGTGCACGCTAATCGACGCAAAAACGCACTTAGCCGTCTTTCTTTTCCACTAGAACAACTGGGGAGGACCAGGGACTCGTGGAAGGACGTATGATATTTCGTCTTAGCATGTCTGATACGTTTTCCTCGATGATCTTACGCTCTGCAAGAGACACGCGATATATGGGCGCCGCTGAACAATGCGGGATCCAACAGTCTGTAAGGGGTGCCTAGCGGCGGTAGTCATACCGAGGAAGGGCGAATTCACGCCGAACAAGGAGCGGTGTTTGTTCAATTGTGCGAGGAGTTCTTGACTCTGGGCGAACGTTAGGTCAGGGCTCATGCTTACCAACAATGGTGTGGAAGAGGCATCACTTGGCGGCGATCTTGACTCGGGTGGCACTGTCGAAAGTGTGACAATTGCAGAGGTATGAGTGTCAACAGCGCAAGTGACAGTTCATCCACGAGGCAACAGTTGGGGTTCGGGCTCGAGTTTGGTTTAAGGCGGTAAGCAATGTAGACCCCTGAGAGAAATGAATAAGCCCAGGGGTAATCAGAATCCATCGAGATAGGGTAGGGCCGTAGGGTAGAATGAGCACGTCGCCATTCACTATGTTGCAGGAGTTTACGCTTATAATATCTTCTCTAGATGGCCAAAGAACGTAATCGGAGGAGGTGACGAGACGAACGCGGTCTTCATAGTCAGGAAGAGATTTGCCGGTGGCATCCAGTTGTATGAGGCGCTGACGACAAGAGATAGAAGCGGACGCGGAAGATAAGAACTCCCACTCCAAGATGAGTTCGTGGGTACACTCACGAAATACCGTAAAAACAATGTGGTGACGAATTCCGTTTGTGGGCACCCGAACAGTACACTGCGCGATTGGCCGAATAATAGCGTTGGTCGCTGCAGGAAGAGGAGGGCCGGAGTAAGGCGTGGTCACTTTTCGAAGGCGGGATCAAAAGTCGGAACGAATAATCGAAATGGCAGCGCCTGTAATAACGGTAGCTTCGACGAATACACCTTCTACAAACACTGACAACAAGTTGGACGGTCGCTCCGGAGGAATTGTAGGCTGTCCAATGGATACAGTTTCCTCTCCTAAAACTGCATCGCGGAGGTTTTCGAGAGGGCGTTCGTGACATGAGAAGCGGGTTGGAGAGGCGACACCTAACGACGACGTGCAGACGGCGACCTGTGGCGATAGTCACGAGAATTCACATGCATATCAGTAGGGTAGGAAGGAGGTGGCGACCGGTGATAAGAGGAGCGGTAAGACGTGCGCTGATAGCCCAATGCTGGTTGGACGCGTGTACGCTCCTCGGGAGCATAGCCACGTTGCTCATCTTGTTCACGCCTACTACAAAATCGGGAGATGTGCCCTCGATAGCCACAGTAGTAGCAAATGGGCCTGGCAGGACGCGGAGTGTAGTAACGCTGCACACCAACTGGCGGTGACAACAAAGCCACTGGAGGGTGGTCATCTGGCGTAGGCGAAGGGGCGGTGATGGCTGGAGAGAGCGCCGCAACGTCGACATGCGTTGGAACCTGACGGGAGCAGGGGCCGTCTGAGCACGGTAGCCGCGATGCGGACGTGATCTCTTGCTGAATGAGGTCGCACTAAAGCCCCTGCATCCACGCGCCACCGCCGCTTTCCTGGTCGGCGGAAACGTGTATGGAGGGGCTTTAGGTCGCACAAGCCGGTCGGTGGAGAAGGGACGATACTTTGCGGAGCACAGGAAGAGCACCACCCGTGAAGCTCTTCACTGACGATGTCGCGAATAAGCATGCGTCCATGGTCGAAGGGAGACGAATGTCGGAGATATCGGGGCCTAGCCAAAGGGACTGGGGCTCCTCAAGTCGCTGGCAAGTAGTCATAACATCTTGGATGGTAGCAGGATTTTGCGTAGCAAGGGCATTGAAGGCGACGGTGTTTATGCCTTTAATAATGTGGCGTAGTCGGTCGCTCTGGGACATGGTGGCGTTCACACGCTTGCTCAATGCAAACGCATCCTCAGTGTATTAAGTGTACGATTCCACAGCGAATTGGATACGCTCACCGAGCTTCTTCTTCGTGGCCTCAGCACGAACAGCTGGGGCACCGAAAATCTGCCGAAGCTGTGCGAGAACGTCGCCCAGTCAGGAAGATCGGGCTCATAGTTCCAAAACCAGGTTTTCGCGACATCGGACAGGTAGAACGGGACGTTCCATCATTTCTGTGAACTGTCCCACGTGTAGAAGTCGCCTGCGAAGTCGTAGTTTTGGAGCCAGTCCTCTACGTCACCCACGCTTAAACCAGCGAAGACTTGGGGGTCGCGCTGGCGGCTGTCGATGGTCACGACGGAAGGCAAAGGCTGCAGTGGAGCAGCGGGCTCGGACGTGTCTGGATTCGATGAAGCGAGCATGGCCGCTGGTGTTATGCGGCGACCCGAGCGGAGCTCCAGTGAGAATGTGCGAGAGGGCTTGGGGAACGAAAAGCACCGTCCACCACTTGTAAGTTGTAAGGAACCGCTTTGTTCTAGCCGAGCTTGTGCTACTACCACGAGGACCAAGCTGTGCTGCTGCTGATATATACAGATGAAGAAGATGCACAATGGATGATGATATGTGGAGATGAAGTGGAAAGTCAGGCATGTGTTGCGCTCACAATATATATATATATATATATATATATATATATATATATATATATATATATATATATATATATATATATATATATATATATATATATATATATATATATATATATGTGTGTGTGTGTGTGTGTGTGTGTGTGTGTGTGTGTGTGTGTGTGTGTGTGTGTGTGTGTGTAAACTTGTAAACCGCGGCAGCAGCAGCGAGCGAAAGGACCTTTGTGTTGTCTGTCGCCTTAACGCAAAGTGGGCGCCGAAAACGCAGCACACGAAAAGTTACGAGCCGTCGGCCCACCTAGACTGCAGTGCCCCAATGTTTTCAAGGTCCACACGACGGCGCGCGCTGCTTCTATCAGTTATGTTTGCTTTAAACAGACATAACCTATTTATCAATATACGTAGGGCCACGGGGCCCCGAAAAATTATTTGAATTTGCATTTATTTCTTGCAACTATATAAAATCGCAAGCTGATACAGGGACAAAAAGCAATGAGTGCCCCACAGAGGTCCCGGATCCCGCCCAGTAGCAGCAGTTCAGCGCAAATCAAAAATGCTCATTTGCGACAAACAATTTTATTTATTAAGCAAAAGAAGTGTACTCGGTGTTTAACTTCGCAGAATAAACGTATCGCTAGTCTAGGTAATAGCACCGTCGAGGTTATACGCAACGAAGTATAATCAACGTAAATTACTTGCAATATTCACAAGAAAGGCAGCAGATGTGTGGGACCTTAGAGAATGACAACCCGATTTCCAGCGACGCTGTTTCTCTCGAACAGTTGGAATAAACGTTTCTGTTTGTATTAATTATATCGCATATTTTAAAAAGTTGCCAGTGTATATATATATATATATATATATATATATATATATATATATATATATATATATATATATATATATATATATATATATAAATATATATATATATATATATATATATATATATATATAGTGATGGTGGATAATACAGTGGGAAAACTGTGAATGACGAAACTAACTTTTTTATTGGGTGAGCTTGCGGCCAAAAGAGCAAGTTACACTCAAAACACAGCGATATCGGCGAAAACGGTCCACGATCGTCGAAATCTGATCTGCCGGTCAGGCATGGTCCAGCGCGTCGGCTTTTATACATGAGCCATCGAAGGTTCCAGAGTAATCGCTGGTGCCCGCGTGTCAGAACATCAGGTCGATAATGATGGCCTCATATTATGGCTCATACCGACACTGGGGTATTGGCCAAGAATTGTGCGCTGACACGCTTACTTAATCTTTTGAAGCACTACATATTCGATTAAAACAAGAAAAAAAAGGCATACAAAATCGTCAGGTGAGTCCTGTGTAAATGTATGTTTAATGGAGGAACACGGCAGCGTAATCTCGTGATCAGTACTTCTGATTGCCTTGATGGACACCACTGAATTTTCAACGGAAATTTTAGGTGCTGAAATTCTGTCCATGTTATCATTGATTCAGTGACGTCTCTATGAATTGAATATTTTCGATATAATATTGCTGTTATGTGCGCCACTACTGGAAGAAGCGTCATTATAGGTCCACTCAGGCATGCTCACGCTAATCAGTGTGCCATTTCATTTAAATCTAATCCACAGTGACATGGTACCTATACTAGTTCTAGAGAATTCAACTGTGAAGGAACTAATGTTAGACACGTGTTTAGATTTGATGAATTGCATGAAGCTGTAAGCGAAGTACAGACAGAAGGGAAACGTGTTATAAGAAGCGCACTTAATGCGTTCGAAGGGAATTTCCGAAGCGCTAAAATCATTGCTTCAAGCTCGACATCACAAACAGGAATGAAATCTTGCAGTCCCAAAGGGAATGAACAGCCAAGCGAAAGCGAGGAAATGCCTACCCCCGCCTTTTCGTTGTTCACTGAAGCGTCTGTAGCTATTATGTTATTAGTTTGTACGTGTTCTAGGTAATCTTGCAGCAGCTTATTAAGAACGACACTGATTGCAACTGAGGGTTTCACGGGAAATTGTCATCAAATGCTATCTGAATATTGTGATTCGATTCAGTTGGTCGAATTACCTCTGGAATGTTCACATTTAGACAATCTAAATGTTTTTGTACAAATACAATCTTTGGAGTGTGGTAACGAGGCCAATTAGCAAGAAGAAAGCAATTTGGATCATTAATAAAGGCGTTTTCAAATCGTCTAAGTGGCAAGCTGTAAAATCTCAGAAATGTTTGGATTGTTAGGATGCGAAATCCGCAGGGCAATGTTGGTAGGCGCTCTTCTTGACAGATGACGTCATCAGCCACAAATTTACCCTGTCCCACACACAGCCGCAGGGCTTCACGCTCCAAAAGAACACAGGCTTTGTTTTGTAAGCAGGGCCGCCTGACAACAATACACACATGAATTACAACATTGGGCGCATATACGTTTTTTAAATCGTTAGGGGATCTCTACTAAGTCCACATTGTCGGTTACTCATTCAGCGGCGTATACCTAAAGCACGCTGTCCGTTAGACGCTACACTTTCTATGTGTGGTCTCCAGTTGTTTTCTGCCATACATAATTTCCAAATATTTTAGAGACTCAACCTGGGAAATGGGTTATTTTTTATGAGATATAGAAATTGAAATCGAATCCATAAGCGGCAACTCTAGGAAGCCTAATCAGTCTCACTTCAGAAAATATTGCAGGCGGACTGACCATCTGACTGACCAGCTTAAAAGTGTACAGCCTGCACTATTTCCTCAAGTCAGAGATATGAGACGTCCTAACTGAAAACTAATCAGCAGTTATAGTTAGAAGCCATAAATTCTCATGGTACACCTACCAGGTAATGAGTAATCAAACTGAAGGGTGTAGCTATTTTAGCGAGTTATTAAATCCTGACTTCCCGTACGTAGCGGACGAAATACAAAGACGACAATACAGAGCGAAGAGGAGACAAAGGTCCCAGCGGTTCATGTCTCCCCTCTTCTCGTTTTAATCGCTTTGTTCATTGTGACTTAGGCATATATGAAGTCGAGATATGCCAGCTCATGCATGTTATCATAAGAAGGAATCCTTAAATTCCGATAATGCAATGACGATGCACACCAAAAAGTAAATATTCAGGCCAACTACAAACATTGCATAGGTGACAATATATTTTACAAAATAGACAAAAATTGAAGATCTCGCCATAATTAGGTAAAAGCGCCGTACGAGTTACCGCAGATCCCTACGAAAAAAAGAGAAATCAGAAATGTCCGCCTCAACGGAACGCTGCGTCATCCGTCCAATTCTCTGGAGGCGCGTCATCGGAAAAATTGCCCGAGGGCAGCCAGGATTCCAGCTCGGCGATTGCAGAGCCGATTTTATGGAAGCCTATAACATCCGAACGAACAGCCCGGACGTCCTTGTACTGCTTGAAAAGTATCTTCGAAAGCTGCTCCGCCGCAGTCAGAATGGCGGCGGAGTGCTCGCCCTCGCGGAACTGCAACTGCCCGCACGTATGTTGAAGGTCTCGTGGTGCTCGACGTGGGACAGGGCAGCGCGTCGAAGGCGATGACGGCGGGGTTCTCGAATCCACGCGCGGAGCCAGCCACGCAAAAGCTGTGGGTGGACTCGAAGCGAGACGCGTCGCCCTTGCGCCAAGCCCCACCGCTGGAACAGGGGCTAGGACTGCGCGGTGCCCGTGCGATGGTCAGACGGTGGGCGGAGGATTCGACAACGCGGCGCTGGTGTGGAGATCGCCCGGAATGACACGCTGTACCGGCTGCGAGCTCGTTCCGCCTCCTGTGAACCGTCGTCTTGGTTGCTGAAGCTGGAGTGAGAAGCCACGCCGAGATTGCACCAGCAGATCCGCGACCAGAATTTCTTGAGCTCTCTCGTTTGTGGTGCTTTCCGCTGAAACATTAAGATTCTGCAATAAATCAGAATATTTGCATCACTGTGCCTAAAAAGTTCGTCACAATTTAATATATTTATCACAGTTTGTTATTTATTTACTGATAGTTACTTTCAATACTAAACGCTCAAATAACAATAAGTATCAAGTGAAAGCTCTCTTTTCTTAATTAATCTTTCATTAAAGGCCTAATCGAATAACATGCATTCAGCTCCTGGGCGCTTACACAAAAATTTCATTGAGCTAGAAGTGTTCACAAGAGCAAATGTCACCCAAACGTGATTTTCGAAGTTTTACGAAGCAGAAACAACCTGCCAGTGCCAAACAACCAGTTACAAACAAAAGGTATCTCCTTCCTTCCGCTGCTGATTACAGTCAATAAAACAAGGCTGCCACAATGAGAACACGTCCACACGAGGTGAGCGCACTGTCGCATGTGTTCTCTTTGTGTTCGGCCTTCTGCTGTGACCGAAAAACATTTATGCAAGTTTCAACATGCCCGCTTACCAAGTCAAAGGAGCCTGCGCACCCAATGTACGAAGGACATGCACGTTTCTATTGGGATTAGCGCTACGTGAGAAGACGTATTCGAAATAGCCTTAAAATTGCTTGGCGCGACAATTGCCGCGGGCCTTGGTGTACGGTGCGACCGACACGAGTGCGACCTCTCGCCAGAGCACTGCATGAAGGATACTTTTAAACTATCTCTCTCAAAAATGCTATGGTTTGGCTGAGAGAACTTGTAAGAATATTCACCTGTCTGCTGTTCCGTTATAGACGCGCGGGCAAGCGTCTCCGGCCAAATGGAACGCAGACACGTGGCGGCCGCCAGAAGGGAAGACCCCGGGATGCATGCCGCGTTTCGTCCACCCACGAGAAGGTTGAAACCGAGGGTCGCCGTGTGCGGACACCGTCGCTGATGCCTGGACGCGGCCGCAGCCGTCGTCTTGTTGAGCAACGTGGCGAAATCCGTGGCCAGTCGTCTTTGCATCCTGGTGCGAAGTCGTGGCGTCGGACTGAGGCCGTTGCATCTTGATTGGCAGGAGGCGTCGCAGGAGTATCGCTCGAGGGAAAAACAGGAGTTCCCGCTGGTCGGCGTCCAAGAAACCTCGCCGGATTATTTAGATGAAGTACTGCGGGACGAAAGCGCCTAGTTAGCTCCCACAGAATGGAGGCGGGCGCGCAATGCACGAGGCAGGCTGCGTTCTTCTTTTTCTTCTACTCACGCGCATAGAACGCATTCGAGGATGTTATATAAGGCGTCGCTGCCTACCGCAGCGCCATGAGAAGGCGCGCGCTTGAAGCCGCCCAAGGTGGAGGAAAAAGAGGATGGAATAAATGCAGAGAATGAGTAATGTCTCCATTGCTGTCGTACTGAGTAATATGCACGATATTACAGAGGAAATATCTTCTGAACACTCCAGAGGATTATTATTATTATTATTATTATTATTATTATTATTATTATTATTATTATTATTATTATTATTATTATTATTCGATGTGGGAACGCATATGCATTGCACAGAGATGAAAATTTATAGTTGCGAAGGCAGGCTGGCCACTGCCATCGAGAGGCGCCGAACGCCTGCCCACTCTTCAGGAAGGAGGGAATATAAAAAGAATTTTAAAATGAAAAACAAATCAAGTTGAGGGGAAAATTGTACTTGTTTCGTGGATATCTTTTAGTTATTCATAGGTTGTTTTTATTCATTTCTTCATGAGAATTTTCAATTTCTTCAGGAGTAGCTGCAAATTTCCCTAACACCATCTGCATCTTGGCTTATCTCTCACACTGGGCGTGTGCCATAACCGTAGGACAACAAAACCGAAGCAGAGAAATAGCAAGATGACAGGCCACACGGTCTAAAGTAAAGCAACGGCAAAGTGTAGAGTGTCCCAGTATGAACAGAACAGCAACGCAGGCGCTCCGCTGAACACTAGCCTAGAAGACATGTTCGAATAGATCTTCTTTTGCAGCTACGCAGCAGTGAGTCCGCTTTATCACACCTTCAGTGGGTTTCTTCATGAGCGACACCGGAACTCTACGGCAGACATCCGTTACCCTTGCCTTGAACTAATCTGACGTCCGCCTAAATCATTCAAGTACGATCTTTCGCGTAACGCCAAAGAAAGAAATCGAGTGAACAGAAGTCGGGTGACCTAACCGGCCAAATTACAGGCCTGTGCCTTCCAACCTATTGCGCATGAAATGTCGCATCCAGCCAGTTTCGTGCTCGGCTGCTGCGGTGGGCGGGCGCCCCATCTTGCTGGTACCACAGAAGTGGAAGACGTGACGTACAGCGGGATTTCGATGAGAAACTCGTCCACCACTCCTTCAAGGGTTTCGTTCACGTAGCGCTGTACAGTCAGTGTGTGATCAAAGTAGATGGGACCGATTATAGCACGGGCGGAAATTCCGAAACATACATTGAGGGACCACTGGTACTGGTGCCGATTGCGCTTTACCCAGTGTAGATTGGAGTCCCTCCAATAGTGTGCATTACGCAAATTTATCTAGTCGTTTCTGCGAAAATTGGCTTCATCTGTGCACATGATGTTACGCAAAATTTAAGGTGACTCATCGGTTTTTGTGAGGACATAATTCGAGAAATCTAGACGTTTCTACTGGTCCATATCTTCTAAGCATTGGTGCTGTTTAAGGTGGTACGGGTGAAAGACTGAGTCATTTAAAATCTTCCAAACTGATGACTTGGAAATGGGTTCTGGGCGGCCCCGTCCCGCACGCTAGCATGAGGGTTTGAGGCAATAAGTGCTTGAACACCCGTGCATATGCTAGGACTCAAAGATGGACTCCTCCGCCGCTGTTTCTTGAAGCTGCCGGTTTGTCACAGGTTTTCATAATTTCTGATCATAGTCGATGCGTTTGGTCTACCGCCTCACTTTCATGACTGACATATTTTGATTTTTATTGATTTCACAATACTGTCAATCCCGATGGGGATTATTACAGGAGTGGGCACATGGTTATCAAAAAAGTACAATATGAGTAAACACTGAACAAACAAGGAGTTAGCATAGAGAAACATGGGCACTTACATTTATTGAGTAACACATTGGTCTTCACACAATTTCTCTTGCAAAAAAAAAGAACTTAAGATAAATAAATAAAACACTAAGTTGTGATCGCGACTGTTTCTTCTAAATGATTTGTAAATGTTTCTAATGTGGGCTGGGCAGTAATAGTAGGGTTTCCAGAAAAAATGAGTGAACATCTGTACATAATGGTTTTCAACCCTCCGAATTCGAATATCGTATCGAAATTGAGCGAAAGAAAGCGCAAATATATTTTATTTCCACGAAAAGTGCAGCAGCGGACACGCCCATTTCGCGCGTCTCGTTTCCGCCTGTGATTGGTCGGGCGCCTCGTGACGTCAACACTAGTAACCGACCGCTGCCGCTACACATGAAGCGCGGTGCCAGGTAGTTTGGTGCTGTTTTTCTGAGACGGTAATGGAAAATTTAGAGAGACTGCGTTTTTCTGAGGAGTTCGGCGTTACTACTACATGTACGAGCCGATTGCGAAGAGCCGACCTCTCGAAGAAGCAAACGATGCTGGTGCGAGCCGTGCTTTCGACGCGAACGAAAGCAAAGTCTTGGGATCTCCTCGTGTTGGAAATGCTCTTTGGTGAGTATGTTTTTTGCAAAGCGATCTAGTGATCTCGCCGATCTTTCGCCGATCTAGTGAGCTCGTTTCCGGTCGAACAACTGTAGTGTTGTGTTCCTGCATGCCTCCTCGTGGAACGTAAGCGGGGATGCGATCGTCGGCATTTGTGCGCTGTCCTAAGCTGTCGGCAATCTACAAAGACGGTTTAAACGCGTGAAAAGCTTCCCGGTTCATGCAGTACGTGTAGTGACCTTCATCTGTTAACTACCACGTTGACTACCACTCACGTTGATTACCACTCACGTTGACTACTACGCACGTTGACTACCACTCTACATACACGCAGACGCACCAACAAAGGAATGCAGGGTTGATCGAAGGAGATTACGATGGCACGCACGCAGAAACAAGCGCGGTCAGGCACGGTCGCGGACGCTGCGAAGGAACGAAACACTAGAGTTGACGTCACAACACCGCGGTTTCCGGTATCCGCTCGCATCGTCAGCGTCAGCGTCAGCAGCAGCGCGCGGCATTCGACGGGGGGCGGAGCTACAGCGCAATTTCAACCGACGATTACGTCGCTCCTAATTGAAAAAAAAAAATTACCTACATGGTTTATAAGGTTCCCGCATCCGTATATGAGCGTCTTATTGAATTCGACAGACTCTTGAGCTTAACTTTAAGCAGCTCCACTCTCGCACAGCTCGCGGAAAGAATGAAAAGAAAAAAGTATTGTTGTTACAAAGAAATTTTTCTAGCGTGAAAGCGTGCTTATGCCGAGTCGGTCCGGTGTGTTTGTACTTTAGAAAGGCGGTGGAATCCAACTTCAGCGCACTGTGTAATACTAAGAATAGGAACTTTAGTCGTTGAACCTTAGCTCGAATTTCGAGGGTAGCGAGACCTGCGCGAGAAAGAAGTTCGGTTGGTGAATCTGTGCGTTTAAAAGAATTATAGATAAACCGGGCAGCTTTTCTTTGTATGCGTTCCAGCCTATGAATGTGGTTTTTGGAATGTGGAAACCACACTATGTTGGCATATTCGAGTGCCGGTCTGATAAGGCTGACGTAAGCAAGCTGCTTTGTCTGGCTGGTGGAATGCGATAAGGTGCGTTTGAGGTAGAACAGTTCGTTCACGGCTTTTTCAGCTACATACTGTATGTGCGCATTCCAGCTGAGGTCGGATGAGATGAATATGCCTAAGTATTTATACTGGGTGACGCTTTGGAGAATGGTGCCGTTGAAACCGTACGGGAACTGCAGACTTGATTTTTTGTTTGTGACCGACATGCAGACAGTTTTGTCGGAATTTATCACCATTTGCCAGTCTGCACACCACTGCACTACCTTATCTAGGGAATTGTTCAGTTTTGCTTGATCTTCGTGGTTACGCACAGTATGATAAAGAATGCAGTTGTCTGCAAAGAGGCGAATGGTGACGTCGACTTGGTTTGTTATATCCATCTATGTACAATAAGAATAGAAGTGGGGCCAGAACAGAGCCCTGGGGAACGCTGGACAAAACAGGGACATCAACAGAAAGTTGATCATTGTATTCTACGTATTGGGAGCGGTTTGACAGAAAGTCATTGATCCAACGAACAAGAGGGCCGTTACCAAGCAGGCGATTAACTTTGTGAAGCAATTTAACATGGGAAACACGAGAAAAGGTTTAGAGAAATCCACAAAGTTCATGTCTACCTGTAGTTGCTCATTAATGTTTTGAGTTAAGTCGTGAAGGGTTTCCACGAGTTGGGTGACTGTTGATAAACCGTTTCGAAAACCGTGCTGGTTTGAATGGATTAAATTGTTTGACTCCGTGAATTCTGTTAAGTGTTTCAAGATGATGTGCTGTAGTATTTTGTAGCACGTTCATATTAAAGAAATTGGCCGGTGGTTAGACAGGCAAGATGTGTCACCTGATTTTGGTGTGGTAATTATTTTTGCAACCTTCCACTCTGCAGGAAGGCGGCTCTCACTGAGTGACTTTAAGGAAATTAAATGAAGAAACTTCCTGACTGGGTCTGCGTATCTTTTCAAGAAACTTTTCGGAATTTGATCTGGGCGATTGCTTTTCTTTTCATCTAAATTCAACAAGAGAGATAATATGCCAGCTTGTGAAATTTTTGGAGTGATCGAAACGCTTTCTTGGCAGTGGCTAGGGACAAAATGGTTCAAGGAACCATTATCGATGGTGAAAATGGATTGAATGTACTTGTTAAACGCGTTAGCTTTTTGCTTACTTTCCTGAGCATTCATGGAGAGTACGTTAGCGCAATATATATATATACATATATATATATATATATATATATTTGCGGTCTTCCTCGCTCTTGTTGCCATTTGCAGATCCCAAAGCTAGGATCATGTTTGCAAGACACGGTGAATAGGACGAAACAAAACGCACCTTTAAACCCTTTGCACTGACGTTGTCGATTCGCTTTTGTGGCGATATGTTTTGTTGCAAAATAAGAAACAAACATCCGTGCACTTTATCTACGCTAAGACAACAGCTATCACAGCTTGTTTCCAACTAACACCAAACGCGAGGTGTTACTTCGGACGGGGCGCGAGAGATAAGGCACTTTATTTCCTTTGTTTCGTTCTGGGTAAGTCAGAGGGAGCCGGTTCGAGGGCGCTGATTTATGATCCGGGTGGGAGCGCAGTCACGTGGTATTCCTCATATTGTGCAGGGTTTATTTATCAGTCGGAAAAAATCAGTACGCACCTAGTACATTGATGAAAACACCGCAATTAGATGTCCCTTGGCTGCGCCTACAAATGCTCATCGATACTTTGATAATTAAGATACGTCTCGAGTTGAATAATTAATTACAATTACCTAATTAAATATCAGTAATGAAAATATTACTGGCAGCTATTTCACGGTACTGGAAAGAATATGCACTAGGTTTTCTTCGAGTAACGCATTGCTCTTTTTTAAAATCTTGGTGCATGATAGTTAATAGGGACACCCTATATATATTTATAAACGTTGCGTGAAACTGACGATGATTTCATCCTTAACAAATGGTGTAAATTATCAGAAATGTTTTTTTTTTCATGAGTCGTTAGCATTGCTTAGTGGAAAGAGAAGCAATACTGAGACTCACAACATTCACGTGCATTTCACACGCCATTGATAAAAGACTCTGCTGAAGGCGTTGCTGAAGAATATTTCTTTCGGTGAAGGTTTCTTTCGTGGTCAAAAAAGCACGCAAAGCAATTTGAAGGGTGGCGAACAAAGAGCAAAATATTCATCCTCTAGGCATAGGGTATCTATAACTTTAGAAATAATTTTAGTTGGCTAGCTCTATCCCTTTCAAAAATATAATAAACTTTGCTCTGTGCATATTTAAATATATCGTGTATGTGCATGGTATTTACAGTGGAAATTTAAAACAATGTTGAAGTGAGAAAATACGGATGAGGCAGCCGCTGCTAGCGCTACTAATGCATATGTCCCTCCTATTGTCAGGATTTGCAGAAATAAAGCGAAAGTATGAATTAAAAGCCGTGCACGTCCGCGGCAACAATGATGCAGTAAGCTAATAGCCCCAGTAAAATTTCGAGTGAAATGGTCGAGGAAAGTTAAAAGAAACCTCAAATATTGTGGGTGACAAAGCTCTGGTAATGGCACTTTAGGTGTGTCCATGTGGGGGGGGGGGGCTTCAGCATCTCCCGGAGGGGGCTGAGCCCCCCCTCCCCCCGGAAAACTCCGGAGGGGGCTCGGGTCCAGGAGCCCCCCCCCTTCGTGGTCGGCGCCTATGCAAGTCGCCATGGAGTCTGGTGGCGTCGAAAAGCAAAACCACTCTGGGTGGTCGTGCTTGGTCCGCAGTGTACGACACTTGAAAGGATCAGCTGTACGTAAAACGACACCAGTGTCAGTGTGCACTGAAGATTGTGGTTTTGGCAACTGAATTGAAGATTGTGGTTTATTACAGCGTGCGGCACCACAGTCGATGTTAAATCTTTAAAACATGGTGCATATATACTCACGTTGACGAATGACCACAGACAAAGCGATCCTTTAAGATTTTAACAAGTGTCTAAACTTGCAAAAAATTAAAAAATAAATTATAGTACATGGCGCATCTGTGAGACACATCGTTCTTGTGGCGTTGTAAGTACAATACGAAGTCACAATTTTTAAGGATCTTTTTAATCTCGCTGGTGGCAGGGAGTATAATTCTTGTATAATTCTAGTATAATTGTAAGAACAAAAGCCCGAATAAAACTTGAAAGGGGGGAGTGATTCCACTGTCCCTGTGCTTTGTACAAGGTCAGCATTGTTCGTCCGTGCTATGTATTTAACGTATGGTTGCTTGGTAGACTTGGATGATTAGGTAAACGTGAAAATGGTTTGTTTGGCTAGTTGGTAGATGGCCCTAGTCGCAGAATGCCAGCAAACTTGAAAAAGGAGAAAGTCCAGAGGATGGTGGCTGGACAAACAACTGGTTTTTATTCTTGAAGACAACTTCCCCAAAGCCGCACTAAACATGCGCAAGACACAACATATCATGATAACGGTAATCACATTATCTATGCACGGTAACACGGCTAAAGATATTAAAGCTCATTCTTGGTTAGGATCACCGATGTCATGCTTACACACTTTTCGGGGCCAAGTTTAGAAATGCGATAGGCTTCTGTCAACTTTCTTTCCTGCTGCGTCCTCGCCTTCCCCCCGACTGACATGTTGCTGAAGATGGGAGTGCATCCGTGCTGCTTACAATGTTGCGGAAGGTTGCCGCCCGAGCCTGTAGGCACATGGGACACGAGGGGCAGCCGTAGCTCTCCCATGTTCAGTTTGCCGCCACGTTTACATAAAGCTTTAAGCACTCCAAATAATTTTCGAAGTCGGCAAGCAGTCGGTACGTGTCTGCGTTAGAAGCACAGCGTCTGCCGCTGTCCAAAACTGCATGTACTCGAAACAAAAGGTGAACAGAAGTACGGAAGAAAAATCTTTGGAACACGCGGCAGCCTATTATGCTGCTCATTTGGTTTTGTTTCGCACGCGCAGGGTGCCCGGTCTCACTGCGACATAAGGATAAAACAGCCCTCTAGCTACAAATCAGTGAGTGTGCATATATATATATATATTGTAAAGGAGATTTATTAGGGTTCGTAGCGACCGCCGGTTCTACGATGCACCGAGCAGTTCCCGAGCTCGAGCTTCTGCTGCGCGCTTGATGCTGCCGATGATGCTGACCCAGTGCGCACGTTCGTTATCTTCCTTACAATGGCCCCGCGGAAATAAAGGAGCCATCCTGGCGACTTAGGTTTCTGGAAGGACGGTAGAATCGTGATACGGCTTGAGACGCTGAACGTGAACGACTTCGCGGTTACGACGTCGCATATCGGGCGGCGGCGTTAGCGGCTCAATCAGGTAATTCACGGGTGATGTTCTCTCGAGAACGCGGTATGGTCCGTCGTACTTCGGAAGTAGTTTTGAAGCGAGCCCAGGCGTGCGGTATGGCACTAACAACCAGACGAGAGCGCCCGGGAGAAAAGTGGGAGTCGAGTTCTGGGCATCGTGAACGGCTTTTCGACGGTTCTGGTCGTCCGAGGTGAATCGGCGGGCCAGCTGGCGACATTCCTCGGCGTGTCTGGCGGCTTCCGAGATCGGCAGGCATTCGGATGGGTCTGGCCGGTAGGGCAGAATGGTGTCGATTGTGTGCGAAGCATGACGGCCGTAAAGAAGGTAAAAGGGTGAGAATCCGGTAGTGGCCTGAGTCGCGGTGTTGTAGGCATAGGTGACAAACGGAAGAACGAGGTCCCAATTAGAGCGACCAGGTGAAACATACATGGCGAGCATGTCACCAAGAGTTCGATTAAAGCGTTCCGTGGTACCGTTAGTCTGTGGGTGATAAGCAGTGCATTTACGATGAACAATAGCGCATTCAGCAAGCAGTTGTTCGATGACTTCAGATAAGAAGGCGCGGCCTCTGTCGCTTAAAAGTTCACGTGGACCTCCATGACGAAGGAAAAAACGGTGAAGTATGAAATTGGCGACCTCTTGCGCTGTAGCATTTGGTAGAGCAGCGGTCTCCGCATAACGAGTTAAGTGGTCTACCCCAACGATTATCCACCTGTAGCCGGTAGGAGTCAACGGAAGTGGCCCGTAGAGATCTATGCCCACGCGATCAAAGGGTCGGGATGGGCATTGCAGAGGCTGGAGTTCACCGGCGGAATTGTGTGGTGGCGCTTTACGGCGTTGGCACTCACGACAAGAGCGGACGAACGTTCGAACGAAATTGTACATTCCCCGCCAGTAATAGCGGTGTCGAAGTCTTTCGTAGGTTTTGAAGACTCCCGCGTGGCCACACTGAGGGTCGACGTGGAACGCGGAGCAGAGCTCTGATCGCAAGGTTCTCGGAATGACAAGTAACCAGGTGCGTCCCTCTGGGGCATAGTTGCGTCGATATAGTAGCTGGTCTCGAATCGCAAAATGAGGAACTTGGCGCCGAAGCGTACGTGACGCTGGAACTTTCGACGTATCCGAGAGAAGGTCAAGCAGAGATGCAGTCCAGGGATCATTGCGCTGTGCAGCAGCGATAGTGTCAACGTCCAGAGAGGATAATGTACACTCGCAAGCGGAGTCGTGACGGGCCTTCGGGGGAAGCGGCGATCGGGATAGCGCGTCAGCATCGGAGTGCTTTCGCCCGGAACGGTAAACCACGCGGATGCCATATTCCTGGATTCGCAATGCCCAGCGGGCAAGGCGGCCGGATGGATCTTTGAGCGTCGACAGCCAACATAATGCGTGGTGGTCGGTCACTACGTCAAACGATCGGCCGTATAAATATGGGCGAAACTTGCCAAGCGCCCACACAATGGCCAAACACTCCTTTTCTGTAACGCTGTAATTGGTTTCCGCCTTGGTTAACGTGCGACTCGCGTATGCGACGACGTATTCTGTGTGGCCAGGTTGACGCTGTGCCAACACAGCGCCAAGGCCTACACCGCTTGCATCGGTATGGATTTCGATTGGCGCTTGAGGGTCAAATTGGCGAAGAATGGGTGGCGTCGTGAGAAGACGGCGTAAGGTTGCGAAGGCGTCGTCACACTCTGGAGACCATGATGAGAGATCTCTAGCGCCACCAAGGATCTGCGTGAGAGGCGATATAATTGACGCAAAGTTTCGAATGAATCGTCGGAAGTAAGAGCAGAGGCCGATAAAACTGCGTAGCTCTTTCATAGTGGTAGGTTTTGGGAACGCAGTAACAGCACGTAGCTTCTCGGGATCCGGGCGAATGCCCTCCTTTGACACGACATGGCCTAAAATTGTGAGCTGACGAACAGCAAATCTACACTTCTTCAGGTTAAGTTGCAACCCGGCGTTGGTCAAGCAAGTGAGTACGTGCTGGAGACGAGCAGATGCGTTGCGAAATCAGGGGCGAACACCACAATATCGTCAAGATAACAAAGACAGATTTTCCATTTGAGGCCACGTAGAACATTATCCATCATCCTTTCGAACGTAGCAGGAGCGTTGCAAAGTCCGAAAGGCATGACCGTGAATTCATACAAGCCGTCTGGTGTAACAAAGGCAGTTTTCGGGCGATCGGCCTCTGCCATCGGAACCTGCCAGTAGCCTGACCGCAAATCCAGCGAAGAAAAGAACTCCGCTCCCTGTAAACAGTCCAGAGCATCATCGATGCGTGGTAATGGGTAGACGTCCTTCAGCGTGATCTTGTTCAAGCGTCGAAAATCAACACAGAAGCGGATGGAACCGTCTTTTTTTTTGGGACGAGGACCACGGGAGGGGCCCAAGGGCTTTGGGAAGGTTGAATGACGCCTCGACGGAGCATGTCATCGACCTGGTCTGCAATGACGCGACGTTCCGTAGTGGACACGCGATATGGTCTTTGTCGCAGCGGTGAGTGAGAGCCAGTGTCGATGTAATGCTCGACCGTCGATGCGCGGCCAAGAGATGGTTGCGCAACGTCGAAAGAACGGCGGAAGTGCTGAAGGAGTGCGAGAAGTTGAGATCGCTGCGAATGCGTCAGATCTTCGGCGACGAATGGGCTGAACACACCGGTGCATGTTGAGTCGGGTACGGAGAGGGCACTCACTTCATGGACGGCTGTAGCAGGCGCTTCCTCGAGGACGGAGACAATTCGTGTTGAATCGACCAACTCGACGTAACCAAGGCATTCGCGGCGGAGCAGTGATACCGGCGATGAAAAATGATTGTAAATGGGCATCGTGCTGACACCGGCGGCAAGGTCAAGAGCTGCAAAGGGCAATGGAAGCACTTTTCGGGTAACAAAGTGATGAGAGGGCATGAAGAAGACCGTCCCGTCGGATATGATACTACAGAAGACTGGTACGAATGCTGAAGAGCGCGGAGGAATACAGGTGTCTTCTTTCACGACAATTTTAGCGGCAGGGTGAGCATCGACGGAGGCCAGGTCACCAAGGTGGAAAAGTTCAATCTCAGCCCGAGCGCAATTGATGATGGCGTTGTGGCGTGAGAGAAAATCCCATCCTAGAATAACGGCGTGGGAGCACGATGAAAGAACTATGAATTCAATCGTTTGCAAAACGTCCTGTATGGTCACACGGGCAGTACAAGCAGCGGTAGGGCGAATGGGTTGAGCACTCGCCGTTCGGAGCGACAATCCAGACAGAGACGTCGTCACTTTACGAAGCGAACGGCAAAATCTTGCATCCATAACTGAAATAGCGGCACCGGTATCGACGAGGGCGACTGTAGCGACATCTTCGATAAACACATCAATGACATTAGCAGGTAAAGGAGGAGGACTTCGGCATGTCGACACTTGCGCAGTTCTTGCCTCAGGAACTGCGTCGTCTAGTTTCCCTCTTCGTTAGAGACGGGCCGTCGACGCATAGGGGAAAGCGATCGGCGACGTGGGGAGGGTGACTGGAGGCGTTCGAAGCGAGGACGGCGATCAGTCTGGGAGCGAGCTGGTGATGGGTCGAAGGATTCGTAAGGCGCAGGTGGATCAGGCGGCACATAGGGCGCGCGGCGATCGCCATCGAACGCCTGCGATCGGCGGCGGCAGAACTTGCGACATGACCGGGATACCTACAGGCGAAGCATATAGGGCGATTGTCCGGCGTGACGGCAGTGGTGGTCCAGGGGACGGGAGGGGGAGGGCGGTGCACAGGCTGATGGAAGCGACGCACGGGCACAGTGCTAGGGGCCATTGCATATAGGGGATAGGGGCCATATATATATATATATATATATATATATATATATATATATATATATATATATATATATATATATATTGTGACGAAGAAGATCGGCAGGCTGAAAAGCCCCATTGCCATCGCGTGGCTCGTACCCTGTTCGCTCGCTGGCTGCGCCCTACCTGCTGTTGCCGCGTTGGTCGCTGCTTCTCTACGACCCGAATAAACCCCCTTTACAATTAGTGGAGGTGCCGGGTACAACCGGAATTCTGGAACTTCGCAACCGGACACTGCAGCCTGTCTTCATTATGCCGGAAGAAGGATCACCGCAACCACAACCCGCTGCCCCGGTGACTACCGTGGTCTGCCCCGGCCCGCTGCGTCAACGCGACCCACCCATCTTCAGCGGTACCGAAGACCATGACGTAGAAGACTGGCTCGCTGACTACGACCGGGTGAGCATCCACAACCACTGGGACGACACAAAAAAACTGAATTACGTATCGTTTTATTTGAGCGGTGTCGCCAGCGTGTGGCACCGCAACCATGAACGTGATCTCACGACGTGGCCAGCCTTCAAAACTAACGTGACGGAGGTATTCGGGCGCCCCGCCGTTCGCAAGCTTCGCGCCGAGCAACGTTTGCGCAGTCGTGCGCAACAGTGCGGGGAGACATTTACAAGTTATATAGAAGATGTTGTCGACCTCTGCAACCGCGTTGACGTCACAATGGCTGATGCCGAGAAGATCCGCCATATCTTAAAAGGTATTGAAGACGACGCCTTCCAGATGCTGTTGGCGAAAAATCCGGCGACAGTCTCTGAACTCGTCAGTCTCTGCCAAAGCTTCGACGAACTCCGCAAACAACGCCTAGCCACCCGCCAATCTCCTCCTCAGGCGACTTCAATGTCGAGCTTGGCGGTTTCCCCGGATAATACGTCGCTACTGCTACAGATCAAGGAGTTCGTCCGTGAAGAGGTGGCTCGTCAGCTTTCTCTGATTCCCCTCACACACGGCCAGTCGAACTCTCCGTTGGCGCCCGCTCTCCAATCTGTCATCAAGGCGCAAGTAGCCGACCACATTCCACCTTCTCTCCAGCAGGCTCCGGTGGCCGCTCCCCTGACGTACGCCGAAGTCGCTTCGAGGCCTGCACCACAGACCTACGGTCCCCTTCGGCCGCCTTTGCGCCCGCCCGTATCCGCTCCGGTCCGGCCACTGGTGCAGTATGCACGACCTCAAGATCATTGGCGCACGGAAGATAATCGGCCGATTTGTTTTTATTGTGGCCGTGCTGGACACGTAGCACGTCACTGTCGCCTCCTTACCCCCAACGTCCCCAACAATGTGCGTCCATATGCGCCACGTTTCCACCAACGCCGCAACTATTCGGACACCTTTGACTCTCCTCCTGTTGTCGACACCGCATTCTCCGCTGCTCGCCGTTCACCTTCTCCTCGCCGCCGCTCGCTTTCACCCATGCACCGGCGTCGGAGCCCTTTGCGCCAGGAAAACTAAATATCGCAGTTCAGGAGGCGAGAACTGCGGTGCCAGCGAAATGTATAAGGCCTCACACTTCCCCGAAGAACGTTATTGAAGTCGCAATAGAAGGAACATTGACGCTAGCACTTGTCGACACCGGCGCTGCACTTTCAGCGATAGATGCCCGTATTTGCCGAAAGATCGGAAAAGTGACGACACCGCTTTCTGGACTGTCTCTTCGAACTGCCAACGCGCAGCACGTCGAGCCATCCGGCGCCTGCACTGCTCGTGTCGTCATTCAGGACGTCCTCTATATCATAGAATTCGTCGTGTTGCCATCATGTTCACACGACGTCATTTTAGGTTGGGACTTTCTCTCAACACATCATGCGATCATTGACTGCGCCTGCGCCGAAATCGAGCTGTTTCAGTTTTCGACTGATATTATCACTGACCATAAGGACCATTGCCGCAAAATCTCTGTTTCAGAAGACACCATTATACCTGCCTGGTCTTCCACCCTTGTCAGTATCTCTTGTGACTATGTAGATGACGGCACAGTACTCTTCGCTCCGTCTGAACTCTTAGTTCGCCGCCGTTCACTACCACTGCCGTTCGCCGTCCTCGAGTTCAAAGCTGGCGCCTCTCTCATGTGCGTCTCCAACCCATCGGCTGAACCAATTACTTTACGCCGCCGTGAAAGCCTTGGCAGAGCAGAGCCACTGACTTCATCTTCAATATTTGACACGATGGACGACTCCACTTATATTGCTGCTCTCGAGGAATCGCGTCCACAGTCCCTACCGGGTTCTTTTACGCCAGCTATTGCCAGTGACCTTACGACGACGCAGCGCGAGGAACTTCTTCGCTTGCTCCAAGGCTTCTCTTCCTCCTTTGATTGCCAAGCAACATCACTCGGCCGCACAACGACTGTTTCGCACACTATCGACACTGGGAGCCACGCACCAATTCGACAGCGTCCCTACCGAGTATCGGCGACTGAAAGACAAGTTATCAATGACCAGGTGAACGATATGCTCAATCGCGGTGTCATCCAGCCTTCTAGTAGTCCTTGGGCATCACCAGTCGTCCTAGTTAAAAAGAAAGACGGCTCCATACGATTTTGCGTCGACTATCGAAGGCTTAACAAGATTACCCGAAAGGATGTATACCCGTTGCCACGTATTGACGACGCACTTGACTGTTTGCAAGGAGCGGAGTTCTTTTCCTCCTTAGATCTCCGCTCTGGCTACTGGCAGGTGCCCATGGCGGACGCTGACTGTTCTAAAACCGCATTTGTAACACCAGATGGCTTGTATGAATTCACTGTGATGCCGTTCGGTCTGTGCAATGCACCCGCCACCTTCGAACGCATGATGGACGGCATCCTACGTGGCCTAAAGTGGCATACTTGCCTCTGCTACCTCGACGACGTTGTCGTCTTTTCCCCTGATTTTCCGACCCATCTTCGGCGTTTACATCAAGTTTTGACCTGTCTCCGGAATGCTGGTCTCCAGCTTAACTTAAGAAAGTGCCGATTTGCAGCTCGAAAACTGACTATATTAGGCCACGTTGTCTCCAAAGAAGGCATTCTTCCTGATCCTGATAAACTTCGCGCCGTATCCGAATTTCCGAAGCCCACTAATTTGAAAGCACTGCGCAGCTTCATTGGCCTATGCTCCTATTTTCGACGTTTCGTTCGCAATTTCGCTACAGTGATCGCACCACTTAACCAACTTCTTCAAGGCGACAATGAACTTTCTGGTTGGTCGGAAGCCTCTGATGATGCCTTTACGACTCTTCGTCACCTCCTCACGTCTCCGCCAGTCTTGCGCCATTTTGATACAAGCGCACCTACAGAACTTCACACTGACGCCAGTGGTGTCGGCCTTGGTGCCGTGCTCGCACAACGCAAGAACACTAATGCCGAATACGTCGTCGCTTATGCTAGTCGTGCCCTCATGAAACCTGAGGCCAATTACTCAGTCACAGAAAAAGAGTGCCTAGCTATCGTATGGGCTCTCCAAAAATTTCGTCCATATCTCTACGGTCGACGCTTTGACGTGGTGACGGATCATCACGCTCTTTGCTGGTTGTCCAACCTAAAAGACCCGTCGGGCCGCCTCGCTCGGTGGGCCCTCCGAATCCAGGAATACGATATCCGTGTCGTCTATCGTTCTGGACGCAAACACTCTGACGCCGATGCCCTCTCGCGCTCCCCAGTTACTTCAGACAGCAGCACTTCTACTTGTAGACATGACATCTCACCACTTGACATCCTGGACATGGCATCGGAGCAACGAAAAGACCCATGGATCGTCATGATATTCGACTTTTTATCAAATCCTCCGGCAACTTCGGCACCTCGAGCGTTACGCCGACAGGCGCAGCATTTCACAATCCGCGACGGACTTTTATACCGCCGCAACTACCAAAATGACGGCCGCAAATGGCTCTTAGTAGTGCCTCGCCACCTACGACAAGATTTATGCTCCGCTTTTCATTCTGACCCGCAGTGTGGTCACGGCGGAGTGTCAAAAACCTACACATGGCTTCGCCTACAATATTATTGGCGAGGGATGTACACCTTCGTCCACAAATACGTGCGCTCCTGCATTGCCTGCCAGCGACGCAAATGTGTCCCGCATCTCTCCACCGCACCTCTCCAACCACTTCCCTGCCCAGCTCAACCATTCGACCGCGTCGGCATTGATATATACGGGCCTCTTCCATCTACTGGCGCTGGTAACCGATGGATTGTTGTGGCCGTAGATCATCTGACACGGTATGCCGAAACCGCCGCCTTGCCTGCTGCATCAGCAAAAGACATCGCCTCGTTCATACTAAACAACTTCGTTCTCCGCCATGGCGCCCCTCGCGAACTGTTGAGCGATCGGGGCCGCGTATTCCTCTCAGACCTCCTGCAGTCACTCCTATCTGAATGCCAAATTATTCACCGCACTACTACTGCTTATCATCCACAGACCAATGGCTTAACAGAACGATTCAACAGAACTCTTGGTGACATGCTATCAATGTATGTTGCATCTGACCACTCCAACTGGGATCTTGTACTTCTGTTCGTCACTTACGCATATAACACTGCCTCTCAAGCCACTACTGGATTCTCGCCATTCTTCCTGCTTTACGGCCGCCATCCCTCCAGCACCACTGATACTGTTCTCCCGTACCGGCCGGACCCTGCTGAATGCTCACCTGTTTCTGCGATTGCTCAGCACGCCGAGAAATGCCGACAACTGGCCCGTTCTTTGACGTCTGCTCAACAGTGCCGCCAAAAAGAGTGCCGCCATATATATATATATATATATATGGGCACTTGCAGGTTGAGGATTCACGTTCGAGAAAAACGATGCTTAACTCCTACGGTTCGACAAAGGTCCGGCCTTAGTCAGCGCCGGTCAGCCGCCGAAATGTAGGGAATAAAGCGTTGTTTTTTTCGTACGTGCATCCTCAACGTACAAGTGCCTCTTCCAATATCGGATCCCGACAGACTCTCATTTTGTATAGAAATATATTGTAATGGAGACAGATAAGCAAACAACAAACGTACCTCATCAGTTCTGCTGAAAGTCTCTTTCTCTTAAGGCGAGACAAATGCACAAAAAATTGTTTCTCCTGCGTTGGTCCACACCGGTATCACTAGCCGGTTACCGTACAGGCCACGTGTTCTCACTGAGTGTCTTGGCGATCAGGAAAGGACAGTCCAACTTCGCGTAGAACTTTTTGCGTGGTGACTGTGCCTATTGCTCTACCAACAACTCGTCCCAGACCTGCAATTGCGGCGCTGGTCGGTGCCAGCGGCCATAGTACCGTTTCTGGGCTTTTGCGCGTCGGTGGCCCTTTTGCGTACCTCAGCCCGAATGTTGAGGCAGATGGTTTGTCTTGTAGTGGTACGTCTATCTTTTACATGTGTGTCCAAGTTTCTGACGGCGCTCAGTTTTGTAATGTGCCGGTAGACATCTTCATAAGGTGAAGTTCCAAAAGAAGATTGAAACACCGCATTAATTGCGCATGGAAGTGCTGCTTCCAGGTGGTCATCCCAGTCCGTTTCGGTTTCTTGTTCTTGCATTAAGCGATGAGTCGGGCCTGTAGGGTCGGGTTGTGACTCTCAGTTAATCCATTCGCTTGAGGGTGCTATGCTAAAGTGAAGTAGTATTCCACGCCAGCATTCAGGACGTAAGTTCAAAGTTCACGACTGCGGTTAAAGGGCACTCTATCTGGAACCACGTTTCTTGAGCAGACCGTGTTTCCATTGAAAGCGGTACTGCAGAAATTTATGACCAAGTTAGACGCGAGAGAAGGCACTGCAGTGACTTCCACAAACTTCGATAATCAGTCCACTGCGACTAACACGTCCCGCTTGCCTGCTGCTGTAGTTGGTAATTGGTCGACGTGATCACTCCCGTTTCGTTAAATTAAATTAAATTATGGGGTTCTACGTGCCAAACCACTTTCTGATTATGAGGCACGCCGTAGTGGGAGACTCCGGAAATTTAAACCACCTGGGGTTCTTTAACGTGCACCTAAATCTAAGTACACGGTTGTTTTCGCATTTCGCCCCCATCGAAATGCGGCCGCCGTAGCCGGGATTCGATCCCGCGACCTCGTGCTCAGCAGCCCAACACCATAGCCACTGAGCAACCACGGCGGGTTCTCGTTTTGTGACGAATAGTGTCAGGGAGCGGCATAGCTTGGCATCCCGGGCGACACTTATGCTTTTGGCTCATCTCACAGCTTGTGACGTACGACGGAATGCTCTTATCCATCATAAGCCACATAACGTCCCTGGATCTTACGAAGATTAGCCCTTAAGGGCGTGTGTCGTATGCGGCGACCCGAGTGGAGCTCCAGTGAGAATGTGCGAGAGGTCTTGGGGAACGAAAAGCACCGTCCACCACTTGTAAGTTGTAAGGAACCGCTTTGTTCTAGCCGAGCTCGTGCTACTACCACGAGCATCAAGCTGTGCTGCTGCTGCCGATATATACAGATGAAGAAGATGCACAATGGTTGATGATATGTGGAGTTCATGAACTCGAAAGTCAGGCATGTGTTGCGCTCACAATATATATATATATATATATATAATGTGTGTGTGTGTGTAAACTTGTAAACACAGGCTTACTAACTAAATTACCAATAATGATGTCAGTGCGCATAGGCACACACGCACGCATCTCACTCGATGACCGTGGACACTCGCTGCCAAAACGCTGGCGTGAGGAACCGCGGCAGCAGCAGCGAGCGAAGTGACCTTCGTGCTGTCTATCGCCTTAACGCGAAGTGAGCGCCGAAAACGCAGCGCACGAAAAGTTACGAGCCGTCGTCCCACCTAGACTGCAGTTCCCCAAAGTTTTCAAGGTCCACACGACAGCGCGCGCTGCTGCCGAAGTAACGCTTCCCCTGCCTCCGCCCCCTCCCCTCCCCCCGGTTCCTTGCCCGCTACAGAACACTGCGCGCTTCCTCCCCGCTTTCCCCTCTTGCCCACGCGAGATTGAGCCGTGATCGTTGGCTCACTCTCGCACGCTTTCACTCGCACATACAGCATACGGTGTGGGGCGGCAGTGTTATCGCCTTTGGAGTGTATACTGAAAATCACGGCGACGGCGATGACTACGCAAAAATGCACCTGGAGTGTTCATATAATTTCTATCGCAATATTAAGTGAAAGAGCCTGGAAATGCTTCGATCAGTTATGTTTGTATTAAACAGACATAACCTACTTATCAATACACATAGGGCCACGGGGGCCCGAAAAATTATTTTAATTTGCATTTATTTCTTGCAACTATATGAAATCGGAAGGTGATACACGGACAAAAAGCAATGAGTGCCCCACAGACGTCCCGAATCCCGCCCAGTAGCAGCAGTACAGCGCACATGAAGAATGCTCATTTGCGACAAACAATTTTATTTATTAAACAAAAGAAGTGTACTCGGTCTTTAACTTCGCAGCATAAACGTATCGCTAGTCTAGGTAATAGCATTGTCGTGGTTATACGCAACGAAGTATAATCAACGTAAATTACTTGCAATATTCACAAGAAAAATAGCAGATGTGTGCGACCTTACAGAATTACAGCCCGATTTCCAGCGAAGCTGTTTTTCTCGAACAATTGGAATGAACGTTTCAGTTTCTATTATTTACATCGCATACTTTATAAAGTTGCCATGATATATATATATATATATATATATATATATATATATATATATATATATATATATATATATATATATATATAGTCGCGTAGTAGTAATGGCGGATAATACAGAGGGAAAACTGTGAATGACGAAATTTTTTTATTGGGCGAACTTTTCCCACAAAAGCAAGTTACACTCAAAACACAGTGATAGTGGCGACCGGGCCGGTGGGCTAGACCTGCCGGTCCCGACGTGCGACTAGCCAGGTGCGCGACGAGTTCGCGTACTCGCCGGACCTGCAATAAAGCTTTCTTCACTCACTCACTCACTCATAGCGGCGAAAACAGTCGATGATCGTCGAAATCTCATCTGCCGGTCAGGTATGGTCAAGCGCGTCGGCTTTTATACATGAGCCATCGAAGGTTCCAGAGTAATCGCTGGTGCCCGCGTGTCAGAATATCAGGTCGATAATGATGGCCTCATATTATGGCTCATACCGACACTGGGGTATTGGCCAAGAATTGTGTGCTGACACGCTTACTTAATCTTTTGAAGCACTACATATTCGATTAAAACAACAAAAAAAGGCATACAAAAACGTCAGACGAGTCCTGTGTAAATGTAAGTTTAATGGAGGAACACGTCAGCGTAATCTCGTGATCAGTACTTCTTATTGTCTTGATGGACACCACTGAATTTTCAACGGAAATTTTAGGTCCTGAAATTCTGTCCATGTTATTACTGATTCAGTGACGTCTCTATGAATTGAATATTTTCGATATAATATTGCTGTTATGTGCGCCACTACTGGAAGAAGCGTCATTATAGGTCCACTCAGGCATGCTCACGCTAATGAGTGTGCCATTTCATTTAAATCTAATCCACAGTAACTTGGTACCTATACTAGTTTTAGAGAATTCAACTGTGAAGGAACTAATGTTAGACACGTGTTTACATTTGACGAATTGCATGAAGCTGTAAGCGAAGTACAGACAGAAGGGAAACGTGTTATAGGAAGCGCACTTAATGCGTTCGAAGGGAATTTCCGGAGCGCTAAAATCATTGCTTCAAGCTCGACATCAAAAACAGGAATGAAATCTTGCAGTCCCAAAGGGAATGAACAGCTAAGCGAAAGCGAGGAAATGCCTACCCCCGCCTTTTCGTTGTTCCCTGAAGTGTCTGTAGCTATTATGTTATTAGTTTGTACGTGTTCTAGGTAATCTTGCAGCAGCTTATTAAGAACGACAATGATTGCAACTGAGGGTTTCACGGGAAATTGTCATCAAATGCTATCTGAATATTGTGATTCGATTCAGTTCGTCGAATTACCTCTGGAATGTTCACATTTAGACAATCTAAATGTTTTTGTACAAATACAATCTGTGGAGTGTGGTAACAAGGCCAATTAGCACGAAAAAAGGAATTTGGATCTTTAATAAAGGCGTATTCAAATCGTCTAGGTGGGAAGCTGTAAAATCTCAGTAATGTTTGAATTGTTAGGATGCGAACTCCGCAGGGCAATGATGGTAGGCGCGCTTCTTGATAGATAACATTATCAGTCACAAATCTACCCAGTCCCACACACAGCCGCAGGGCTTCACGCTCCAAAAGAACGACAGGCTTTGTTTTGTAAGCAGGGCCGCCTGACAACAATACACACCCGAATTACAATATTGGGCGCATATACGTTTTTTAAATCGTTAGGGAATCTCTACTAAGTCCACATTGTCGGTTACTCATTCAGCGGCGCTTACCTAAAGCAGGTTGTGCCTTAGACGCTAGACTTTCTATGTGTGGTCTCCAGTTTTTTCTGCCATACATAATTCCCAAATATTTTAGAGACTCAACCTGGGGAATGGGTTCTTTTTTATAAGATATAGAAATTGAAATCGAATCCGTAAGCGGCAACTCTAGGAAGCCTAATCAGTCTCACTTCAGAAAATATTGCAGGCGGACTGAGCATCTGACTGACCACCTTAAAAGTGTACAGCCTGCACTATTTCCTCAAGTCAGAGATATGAGACGTCTTAACTGAAAACTAATCATAATTCTCATGGTACACCTACCAGGTAATGAGTAATCCAACTGAAGGTGTAGCTATTTCAGCGAGTTATTAAATCTTGACTGCCCGTACGTAGCAGACGAAAAACAATGACGACAATACAGAGCGAAGAGGAGACAAAGGTCCCAGCGGTTCATGTCTCCTCTTCTCCTTTTAATCGCTTTGTTCATTGTGACTTAGGCATATATGAAGTCGAGATATGCCAGCTCATGCATGTTATCATAACAAGGAATCCTTAAATTCCGACAATGCAATGACGATCGATGCACCCCAAAAAGTAAATATTCAGGCCAACTACAAACATCGCATAGGTGACAATATATTTTTACAACATAGAAAAAATGGAAGGTCTCGCCGTAATTAGGTAAAACCGCCGTACGAGTTACCGCAGATCCCTACGAAAAAAAGAAATCTGAAATGTCCGCTTCAACGGAGCGCTGCGGCATCCGTCGAATTCTCTGGAGGCGCGTCATCGGAAAAATTGCCCGAGGGCAGCCAGGATTCCAGCTCGGCGATTGCAGAGCCGATTTTATGGAAGCCTATAACATCCGAACGAACAGCCCGGACGTCCTTGTACTGCTTGAAAAGTATCTTCGAAAGCTGCTCCGCCGCAGTCAGAATGGCGGCGGAGTGCTCGCCCTCACGGAACTGCAACTGCCCGCACGTATGTTGAAGGTCTCGTGGTGCTCGACGTGGGACAGGGCAGCGCGTCGAAGGCGATGACGGCGGGGTTCTCGAATCCACGCGCGGAGCCAGCCACGCAAAAGCTGTGGGTGCACTCGAAGCGAGACGCGTCACCCTTGCGCCAAGCCCCACCGCTGGAACAGGGGCTAGGACTGCGAGGTGCCCGTGCGATGGTCAGACGGTGGGCGGAGGATTCGACAACGCGGCGCTGGTGTGGAGATCGCCCGGGATGACACGCTGTACCGGCTGCGAGCTCGTTCCGCCTCCTGTGAACCGTCGTCTTGGTTGCTGAAGCTGGAGTGAGAAGCCACGCCGAGATTGCACCAGCAGATCCGCGACCATAATTTATTGGGCTGACTCCTTGGTGGTGCTTTCCGCTGAAACATTAAGATTTTGCAATAAATCGGAATATTTGCATCACTGCGCCTAAAAAGTTCGTCACAGTTTGTTTGTCCTCTTCTATATTATTTTTCTTTCGCATAATCACTTTCAATACTAAACGCTCAAATAACAATAAAGTATTAAGTGAAATTTATATTTTCTTAATTATTCTTTCATTAAAGGCCTAATTGAATAACATGCATTTAGCTCCAGGGCGCTTACACACACAAAAAAAAAAAATTTCATTAAGGTAGAAGTGCTCACAAGAGCAAATGTCACCCAAACGTGATTTTCGACGTTTTACGAAGCAGAAACAACCTGCCAGTGCCAAACAACCAGTTACAACCAAAAGGTATCTCCTTACTTTCGCTGATGATTGCATTCAGTAAAACAAGGCTGCCACAATGAGAACACGTACACACGAGGTGAGCGCAGTGTCGCATGTGTTCTCTTTGTGTTTGGCCTTCTGCTGCGCATGAAAAACATTTTTGCAAGTTTCGACATGCCCGCTTAACAGGTTAAAGGAGCCTGCGCACCCAATGTACGAAGGACATGCACGTTTCTATTGGGATTAGCGCTACGTGAGAAGACGTATTCGAAATAGCCTTAAAATTGCTTGGCCCGACAATTGCCGCGGGCCTTGGTGTACGTTGCCACCGACACGAGTGCGACCTCTCGCCAGAGCACTGCATGAAGGATACTTTTAAACTATCTCTCTCAAAAATGCTATGGTTTGGCTGAGAGAACTTGTAAGAATATTCACCTGTCTGCTGTTCCGTTATAGACGCGCGGGCAAGCGCCTCCGGGCAAATGGAACGCCGACACGTGGCGGCCGCCAGAAGGGAAGACCCCGGGATGCATGCCGCGTTTCGTCCACCCACGAGAAGGTTGAAACCGAGGGTCGCCGTGTGCGGACACCGTCGCTGATGCCTGAACGCGGCCGCAGCCGTCGTCTTGTTGAGCAACGTGGCGAAATCCGTGGCCAGTCGTCTTTGCATCCTGGTGCGAAGTCGTGGCGTCGGACTGAGGCCGTTGCATCTTGATTGGCAGGAGGCGTCGCAGGAGTATCGCTCGACGGAAAAGCAGGGGTTCCCGCTGGTCGGCGTCCAAGAAGCCTCGCCGGATTATTTAGATCAAGTACTGCGGCACGAAAGCGCCTAGTTAGCTCCCACAGAATGGAGGCGGGCGCGCAATGCACGAGGCAGGCTGCGTTCTTCTTTTTCTTCTACTCACGCGCATAGAACGCATTCGAGGATGTTATATAAGGCGTCGCTGCCTACCGCAGCGCCATGAGAAGGCGCGCGCTTGAAGCCGCCCAAGGTGGAGGAAAAAGAGGATGGAATAAATGCAGAGAATGAGTAATGTCTCCATTGCTGTCGTACTGAGTAATATGCACGATATTACAGAGGAAATATCTTCTGAACACTCCAGAGGATTATTATTATTATTATTATTATTATTATTATTATTATTATTATTATTATTATTATTATTATTCGATGTGGGAACGCATATGCATTGCACAGAGATGAAAATTTAATGTTGCGAAGGCAGGCTGGCCACTGCCATCGAGAGGCGCCGAACGCCTGCCCACTCTTCAGGAAGGAGGGAATATAAAAAGAATTTTAAAATGAAAAACAAATCAAGTTGAGGGGAAAATGGTAGTTGCTTCGGGGATATCTTTTAGTTATTCATAGGTTGTTTTTATGCATTTCTTCATGAGAATTTTCACTTTCTTGAGGAGTAGCTGCAAATTTCCCTAACACCATCTGCATCTTGGCTGATCTCTCACACTGGGATGCGCCATAAGCGTAGGAAAAAAAAACGAAAGCAGAGAAATAGCAAGATGATAGGCCACACGGACTAAAGTAAAACAACGGCAAAGTGTAGAGTGTCCCAGCATGAACCGAACAGCAACGCAGGCGCTCCGTTGAACACCGGCCTAGAAGACATGTTCGAATAGGTCTTGTTTTGCACCTACGCAGCAGTGAGTCCGCTTTATCACACCGTCAGTGGGTTTCTTGATGACCGACGCTGGAACTCTACGGCAGACATCCGTTACCCTTGCCTTGAACTAATCTGACGTCCGTCTCGATCATGTAAGTACGATCTTTCGCGTAACCACAAAGAAAGAAATCGAGTGGAGAGAAGTCAGGTGGCCTAGCCGGCCAAATTACAGGCCTGTCGGTTCCAATCTATTGCGCATGAAAAGTCGCATCCAGCTAGTTTCGTGCTCGGCTGCTGCGGTGTGCGGGCGCCCCATCTCGCTGATACCACAGAAGTGGAAGACGTGCCATACAGCGGGATTTCGATGAGAAACTCGTCCACCACTCCTTCAAGGGTTTCGTTCACGTAACGCTGTACAGTCAGTGATCAAAGTAGATGGGACCGATTATAGCACCGGCGGAAATTCCGAAACACACAATGAGGGACCACTGGTACTGGTGCCGATTGCGCTTTACCCAGTGTAGATTGGAGTCCCTCCAATAGTGTGCATTACGCAAATTTATCTAGTCGTTTCTGCGAAAATTGGCTTCATCTGTGCACATGATGTTACGCAAAATTTAAGGTGACTCATCGGTTTTTGTGAGGACACAATTCGAGAAATCTAGACGTTTCTACTGGTCCATATCTTCTAAGCATTGGTGCTGTTTAAGGTGGTACGGGTGAAAGGCCAAGTCATTTAAAATCTTCCAAACTGATGACTTGGAAATTGGTACCTGGGCGGCCACGTCCCGCACGCTAGCATGAGGGTTTGAGGCAATAAGTGCTTGAACACCCGTGCATATGCTAGGACTCAAAGATGGACTCCTCCGCCGCTGTTTCTTGAAGCTGCCGGTTTGTCACAGGTTTTCATAATTTCTGATCATAGTCGATGCGTTTGGTCTACCGCCTCACTTTCATGACTGACATATTTTGATTTTTATTTATTTCACAATACTGTCAATCCCGATAGGGATTATTACAGGAGTGGGCATATGGTTATCAAAGAAGTACAATATGACCAAACACAGAACAAACAAGGAGTTAGCATAGAGAAACATGGGCACTTACATTTATTGAGTAACACATTGGTCTTCACACAATTGCTCTTCAAAAAAAAAAAGTTGTTATCGCGACTGTTTCTTGTAAATGATTTGTAAATGTTTCTAATGCGGGCTAGGCTGTAATAGCAGGGTTTAGGCAGTTCAACTCTAGGACAGCTCGCGGAAAGAATGAAAAGAAAAAAGTATTGTTGTTACAAAGAAATTCTTCTAGCATGAAAGCGTGCATGCTTATGCCGAGTCGGTCTGGTGTGTTTGTACTTTAGAAAGGCGGCGGAATCCAACTTCAGCGCACAATGTAATACTAAGTATAGGAACTTTAGTCGTTCAACATTAGCTCGAATTTCGAGGGTAGCGAGACCTGCGCGAGAAAGAAGTTCGGTTGGTGAATCTGTGCGTTTAAAACGATGATAGATAAATCGGGCAGCTTTTCTTTGTATGCGTTCCAGCCTATGAATGTGGTTTTTGGAATGTGGAAACCACACTATGTTGGCATATTCGAGTGCTGGTCTGGTAAGGCTGACGTAAGCAAGCTGCTTTGTCTGGCTGGTGGAATGCGATAAGTTGCGTTTGAGGTAGAACAGTTCGTTCAGGGCTTTTTTAGCTACTTGCTGTATGTGCGCATTCCAGCTGAGGTCGGATGAGATGATTATGCCTCAGTATTTATACTGGGTGACGCTTTGGAGAATGGTGCCGTTGAAACCGTACGGGAACTGCAGACCTGATTTTTTGTTTGTGACCGACATGCAGACAGTTTTGTCGGATCACTATTTGCCAGTCTGCACACCACTGCACTACATTATTTAGCGAATGGTTCAGTTTTGCTTGATCTTCGTGGTTACGCACAGTATGATAAAGAATGCAGTCGTCTGCAAAGAGGCGAATGGTGACGTTGACTTGGTTTGTTATATCATATATGTACAATAAGAATAGAAGGGGGGCCAGAACAGAGCCCTGGGGAACGCTGGACAAAACAGGGACATCATCAGAAAGAGAGAGAGAGAGAGACAAAGGACAGGAAAGACAGGGAGGTTAGCCAGTGTAAGTCCCGGCTGGCTACCCTGTGCTGGGGAAAGGGGTAAAGGGAATAAAAGGAGAAAGAAGAAGAGGAAAAAAATTGGAAAAAAAAGAAAATTGACACAGTAACGCGAAACTACGCGCTACAACGTTCAGAGGCGGTCACACAATTGGCATGTCCTTAAAAACTTCAACAAAGCCCTTAAGGCCTTGAGTGCCGAAGCCCGTCTCGACCAGTGTCCTAGAGCTTTTTCCTCTGTAAAGGGGCGATTGTCCAGTTTTGCGAGAGCGGTCACGAGCACTTTTCTTCGCACTGCGTAACGGGGACAGTCACAAAGGAGGTGTTCAATCGTCTCCTCGCAGCCGCAGGTGTCACAAGTAGGGCTGTCGGCCATTCCAATGCGGAATGAATAGGAGTTTGTGAATGCCACGCCGAGCCACAGGCGGCACAGAAGTGTTGCTTCCGCTCGTGGCAACCCTGGTGGTAGGCGGAGTTGCAGACGTGGATCCAATTTGTGGAGACGTGCATTCGTGAATGCACTGGTGTTCCACAGATTCTGTGTAAGCTCGCGGGCGAGGGAGCGAAGACTTGTGGCTGCATCTGTTCTTGACAGCGGTATGGGTGTAATCTGGGCACCATCATGAGCCGACCGGGCAGCGTCATCCGCACTGTCATTTCCTGAAATTCCACAGTGACCCGGTATCCACTGGTAGATGATGTTGTGTCCCTTGTTGATTGCGTGATGGTGGAGTAGTCGGATGTCTGCGACTAGTTGCTCATTTGGTCCATGGTTGAAAGGGGACATCAGACACTGAAGAGCTGCCTTTGAGTCACATAAGATGGACCATGAATGTGATGATTTGTGAACAATAAACTCCAGAGCAGCACGGATAGCTGCGAGTTCTGCAGCCGTCGATGATGTGATGTGAGATGTCTTGAACTTGAGGGTAACGCACTCTGCGGGAATCACCACTGCTCCAGCTGAACTATTAGAGGATACAGAACCGTCTGTGTAAACGTGGATGCGTCCTCTGTGCTGTTCATGTAGCATTGAAAGCACGGTTTGTTTGAGGGCGAAAGTTGACATCTCCGTTTTCTTTTTAATACCGGGAATAACAAGAAGAGCCTGGAGTGGATGGAGGCACCACAGCGGTTGAGATGGTCGTGCTGCAGGCGTGAAGTTCAACGGTAAAGTTCCATGGTTGGCGGCAATAATCTTGCTAAACGCTGAACGAGGTCGAGCGGCAGGAAGGGAGGCGAGATGATGCGATGGAAGTCGGGCGAAGTGCCTGATATGAATCCTTAAGGTGTCGACTTGAAGATACGTGTTGATGGGGTGGTCATGCGCGATGGCTATTGTTGCTGCCGTGGACGCACATCTGGGAAGACCAAGGCAAATTCGCAGAGCTTGAGCTTGTACAGATTGGAGGGCACGGAGGTTGGTCTTGCCGGTCCCACCCAGTACAGGTAAGCTATAGCGCAGGAGACCAAGGAACAGTGCGTTATAGAGTTGGAGCATCGCACTCACAGACGCACCCCATGACTTTCCCGCAAGAAATCTGAGCAAGTGGGTTATCATGACTAATTTCCTTTTTAGGTAGGAGACATGAGTACTCCAGGAAAGGTCTCGATCGATTATCACTCCTAGAAAGCGGTGCGTCTTCTCGTAGGCAATTGGCTGTCCATTAATTCTGATAACGTACGGTTTCATTGATTTACGCGTGAAAGCGACTATAGAGCACTTCTCGCAGGACAGCTCCAGACCTCGTGCTCGAAGATAACCTGATGTTACAGTGGCCGCTTTTTGAAGTCTGGCGCGCACCTGAGGACGCGTCGCTCCTGATGACCAAATGCATATATCGTCTGCATAGATCAACACATGGACGGATTCCGGAAGGGTGTGAACCAGGTCGATGCGCACCAGGTTAAATAGAGTGGGGCTCAAGACTCCGCCTTGTGGTACGCCTCGGTAGGTGTTGCGTTGTGATGACGCACCGTCCTCTGTTTGCACAAAGAATGACCTGTCCTTCAAGAAGCTGGATATCCACCGAAATACAAGGCCGCCGAGGCCGACATCACCCAAGGCGTCCAGGATGGCTTGATGGGTTACGTTGTCATATGCGCCTTTAACATCCAGGAACATCGCCGCTGACAGTCTCCTGAGGCTTTTTTCGTGCTGAACAGACGAGACAAGATCTATGACGTTGTCTATAGAAGAGCGTCCGCGTCGAAAGCCTGCCATAGCGTCAGGATATAACTTGTAATGTTCTAGATACCACTCTAGACGCGTCAGCACCATCCTCTCCATCACCTTTCCTAGACAACTGGCCAGAGCAATGGGACGATAAGACGCCACGTCTAGGGGTGATTTACCTGGCTTGAGCAAAGGCACAAGGCGGCTAGACTTCCATGCAGCTGAAACTTCTCCTTCACGCCATGAATTATTGTACACGTCTAGAAGTGCATGCCGGGCTGTGTGACCGAGGTTTCCAAGAGCTGCGTATGTCACCCCGTCAGGCCCAGGCGATGAGGAACGTCTGCACGCTGCCAACGCCGCCTGCAACTCCTCGATGGAAAACAAATTGTCCATACGAGAATCTCGCGAGATTGGAACATCACGGGGATCACGTGTAGCGAACGATGGCGGTAGACCAGCAACCTTGAAACAGAAGTCCTCCGCTACGTCGATCTCTCTGCGACCTTGATAGAGAGCCAGGCATTTGAAGGGGTGGCGTTGTTGCGGTGATGTTCGAAGACCACGCACTGTTCTCCAAATATGTGAGAGGGGTTTATGCGGATCAAGGGTATCACAGAAGGTTTTCCATCTTAGAGACTGCAGGGAGTTGATCCGACGCTGGATCTTCTTCTGTATGCGTCTCGCCTCCCTTAGGTCGTAGATGGACTTGGTGCGCCTGTACCTTCTTTCCGCGCGACGGCGGATTGCTCGAAGCCGCTCCAATTCTGCTTCGAATTCAGAAAATTTAGGAACAGGCCTAAAAGATCTTGTGGCTTCTTGAGCAGCGGCGTTAATTAGCTTCTCGATGTTGCCAGGCAGACAATCCTGGATCTCTTGGCTATTCTTCTCCATGAGCAACGTGTATTTAGGCCAGTCGATGTGATGAAGAACTGTAGTAGAGTGTGACTTGCGTATGCCGTCGATTTTAACATATGTTGGAACGTGGTCACTACCATGCGTTTCGTTGTCCGTGAACCATTTCACACTGGCACTGAGGCATCTTGAAACAAAAGTCAAGTCCAGGCAGCTGCTGTATGTCAATCCCCGCAGAAAGGTGGGACTGCCATCATTTAGGCAGCAGAGCTCATGATCCGACGCGAAGGATAGTACACGTCTTCCTCGACAGTCCATCTTTAAGCTTCCCCATAGCGGATGATGCGCATTGAAGTCGCCGGTAATAACCCATGGTCCAGGTGTCGCTGTTAAAATTGTACTTAGCCTTGCGCTGTCAAATCGACTCGAAGGTGAAATGTAGGCACCTATGAGCGTGAGTGCGACGTTCTTGCATTTTATAGTCAAACACACATACTGATTGTCGTCATCAGGTGCCACTGGGTGTAAAACATATGTGAAATCGCATCTGATATAAACGATGACTTTGCTGCGGTCGGTACAGGTGGCAGACATCAAAGCTTCATATCCTGATAGGCGGATGGCGCTCTCAACGTTTGGTTCACAAAGGACGATTATTGGAAATTTGTTCTTAAAAACAAACGGACGAAAGTCCGAAATGCGCGATTTAATGCCTCTGACATTCCATTGGAAGATAGACGCTTCCTTGACCTCTTTAAGGAACGAATGTAGAGGAGCAGCCATGGTGCTTCTCAAGACCGGACAGTACCGGATACAGGGCATCCAGTATTTGAAGTGCGCCTCGAGCCGCCGGAGTGTGTATGGCGGTCAGTAGTGCTCGTAGCGTGTTCATAAGGGCCCTTATCATGGTGACAACTTGTTTGTCGTTGTCTTGGTTGCTGCCAGAAGGTGAAGCGTGATTCGGCGAGCGTGCTACATCTTGTCGCTCCGCTGGTGGATCTAGCTGTGGCAATGGCGGCCACTCCTCGCTTGAGGCAATGATATTGGAGACTTTCTGCTGAGGAATCTCATTGCTGCTATTGCTAGTTGTATGCGTAAGTTTCTGGACTGTCAGTGGACGCGGTGCATCCTTAGCAATAGCAGTGGGTTTCCTAGATCTTTGACGACGTGAGCGTCGACGTCGCACCTTAGCGGCAGCCTCCCTGTGCGACGAACCATCCCTGACCATTTGCCTCAAGACTTTCGCCTCATTTTTCACATGTGGGCAATTCTTCGAAGTTGCATCGTGAGAGCCCTGACAATTGGCGCACTTTTGGTTTTCTGCACGACAGGCGTCGGAGCTGTGCGACCCAGAGCACCGTGAGCACACGGCAGCGTTTGTGCAAACCGCACTAACGTGCCCTATCCTTTGACATTTCCTGCACTGAAGCGGCTTTGGCACAAAAGGCCGTACAACGTGTCGGAAGTGACCGACCTTGACGTGGGACGGTAGGCTGTCTCCTTTGAAAGTTAACTTGACACACTGCGAGTTTCCCAGGCGACGGGCTTGCAATATGGCAATTCCCTCTGTCGCCGGCTTGATGAGTATATGCAGGTCAGCATCGCTTATGGAATTATCTACGTCATACACAACGCCGGCCGTAGAGTCGTGATGGTCTTGTTTATAGCAGCGTACGTTGATGCTATCCAGCACCTTAACGTTGCTCAGAATGTCTAGCGCGCTGCGGTTTGTGACATCTATAGCGAGGATGTTCTTACGGGCGTTGATCCTTATATCTTTGATCTGACCCGGAACAAGTGCCTCGAGCGATACAGATGTGGCTTGGCGGTTGATCCGGTTTAGATTGTCGCTAGCAGCCACAGGCACATATAAAATGGTGAGGTCTGATGGCTTTCGCGTCGGGATCACAGTTGCCTTACTTGAGGAAGGAGACGTCCTGACGAGTCTTCTCTTTGCTTTGTGCTTCGCTACGGGCACGAAGTCGCTGTCATCCGAGGTTTCATCACTGGTTCCTGAGTAGATCACAGTGTCCTCGCTGTAGGTGTCACTCGGGCGACTAGACCGCTTTCTCGGTGCGGTCGCTGTTGACGTACAAGGACCAGGAACCTCTCCAGGCGACTCCACGTCCATCGCCGTAGTTAAGGGAGTGGCGTCTCCCACAAAGTAGCTTCAAATTCTCAGAGACAAAAAGGCAGCGTTCCACACAGGACACTTCGTCGTCGTCCGACATCATCAGAAAGTTGATCATTGTATTCTACGTATTGGGAGTGGTTTGACAGAAAGTCATTGATCCAACGAATAAGAGGGCCGTTACCAAGCAGGCGGTTAACTTTGAGAAGCAATTTAACATGGAAAACACGATCAAACGCTTTAGAGAAATCCATAAAGATTATGTCTACCTGTAGTTGCTCATTAATGTTTTGAGTTAAGTCGTGAAGGGTTTCCACGAGTTGGGTTACTGTTGATAAACCGTTTCGAAAACCGTGCTGGTTCGAATGGATTAAATTGTTTGATTCCGTGAATTCTGTTAAGTGTTTCAAGATTATGTGCTCTAGTAGTTTGTAGCACGTGCATATTAAAGAAATTGGCCGCTGGTTAGACAGGCAAGATGTGTCACCTGATTTTGGTATGGTAACTATTTTTGCAACCTTCCACTCTGCAGGAAGGCGGCTCTCACTGAGTGACTTTAAGAAAATTAAATGAAGAAACTTGCTTACTGGTTCTGCGTACCTTTTAAAGAAACTGTTCGGAATTTGATCTGGGCCATTGCTTTTCTTTTCATCTAAACTCAACAAGAGAGATAATATGCCAGCTTGTGATATTTTTAAGGTGCCCAAAACGCTTTCTTGGCAGTGGCTAGGGACGCAATGGTTCAAGGAACCATTATAGAGGTGAAAATGGATTCAAAGTACTTGTTAAACGCGTTAGCTTTTTGCTTACTTTCCTGAGCATTCATAGAGGGTACGTTAGCGTAATATATATATATATATATATATATATATACACATATATATATACACATATATATATACACACATTTGCGGTCTTCCTCGATCTTGTTGCCATTTGCAGATCCCAAGGCTGGATCATGTTTGCAAGACATGGCGAATTGGACGAAACAAAACGCACCTTTCAACCTTTTGCACTGACGTTGTCGATTCACTTTTGTGGCGATATGTTTTGTTGCAAAATAAGAAACAAACATCCGGGCACTTTATCTACGCTAAGACAACAGCTATCACAGCTTGCCTCTAACTGAAACCAAACGCGAGGTGTTACTTCGGACGGGGCTCGGCAGATAAGGCACTAGCTCGATCATGATGTTTTTCTTTATTTCCTTTGTTTCGTTCTGGGTAAGTCAGAGGGAGCCTGTTCGAGGGCGCTGCTTTATGATCCGGGTGGGAGCGCAGTCACGTGGTATTCCTCATATTGTGCAGGGTTTATTTATCAGTCGGAAAAATTCAGTACGCGCTTAGTACGTCCCTGAAAACACCGCAGTTAGATGTCCCTTGGCTGCGCCTACAAATGCTCATTGATACTTTGATAATTAAGATACGTCTCGAGTTGAATAATTAATTACAATAACCTAATTCAACCTCAGTAACGAAAATATTACTGGCAGCTACTTCACGGTACTGGAAACAATATGCACTAGGTTTTCTTCGAGTAACGCATTGCTCTTTCCTAAAAATCTTGGTGCATGATAGTTAATAGGGACACCCTGTATATATTTATAAACTTTGCGAGCAACTGACGACGATTTCATCCCTAACAAATGGTGTAAATTATTAGAAATGTTTTTTTTTCATGAGTCGTTAGCATTGCTTAGTGGAAAGAGAAGCAATACTGAGACGCACAACATTCACGTCCATTTCACACGCCATTGATAACAGACTCTGCTGAAAGGGTTGCTGAAGACTATAGGTTTCTTTCGTGGTCAAAAAAGCACGCAAAGCAATTTCAAGGGTGGCGAACAAACAGCAAAATATTCATTCTCTAGGCGTAGGGTATCTATAGCTTTAGAAATAATTTTAGTTGGCTAGCTCTATCCCTTTCAAAAATATAATAAACTTTGCTCTGTGTATATTTAAATATATCGTGTATGTGCATGGTATTTACAGTGGAAATTTAAAACAATGTTGAAGTGAGAAAATACGGATGAGGCAGCCGCTGCTAGCGCTACTAATGCGTATGTCTCTCCTATTGTCAGGATTTGCAGAAATAAAGCGAAAGTATGAATTAAAAGCCATGCACGTCCGCGCCAACAATGATGCAGTAAGCTATTAGCCCCACTAAAATGTCAAGTGAAATGGTCGAGGAAAGTCAAAAGAAACCTCAAATGTTGTGGGTGACAAAGCTCTGGTAATGGCATTTTAGGTGTGTGTGTGTGGGGGGGGCGGGGCTTCAGCATCTCTCGGAGAGGGCTCGCCCCCCCCCCCCCCCCGGAAAACTCCGGAGGGGGCTCGGGTCCAGGAGCCCCCCCCCCCCCCCTTCGTAGTCGTCGCCTATTCAAGTCGCCATGGAATCTGGTGGCGTCGAAAAGCAAAACCACTCTGGGTGGTCGTGCTTGGTCCGCAGTGTACGACACTTGAAAGGATCAGCTGTACGTAAAACGACACCAGTGTCAGTGTGCATTGAAGATTGTGGTTTTGGCAACTGAATTGAAGATTGTGGTTTATTACAGCGTGCGGCAGCACAGTCGATGTTGAATCTTTAAAACATGGTGCATATATACTCACGTTGACGAATGACCACAGACAAAGCGATCCTGTAAGATTTTAACAAGTGTCTAAACTTGCAAAAAAATAAAAAAAATTACAGTACATGGCACATCTGTGAGACACATCGTTCTTGTGGCGTTGTAAGCACAATACGAAGTCATAATTTTTAAGGATCTTTTTAATCTCGCTGGTGGCAGGGAGTATAATTCTTGTATAATTCTAGTATAATTGTAAGAACAAAAGCCCGAATAAAACTTGAAAGGGGGGAGTGATTCCACTGTCCCTGTGCTTTGTACATGGTCCGCATTGTCGTCCGTGCTATGTATTTAATGTATGGTTGCTTGGTAGACTTGGATGATTAGTTAAACGTGAAAATGGTTTGTTTGGCTAGTTGGTAGATGGCCCTAGTCGCAGAATGCCAGCAAACTTGAAAAAGGAGAAAGTCGAGAGGATGATGGCTGGACAAACAACTTGTCTTCATTCTTGAAAACAACTACTCCAAAGCCGCACTAAACATGCGCAAGACACAACATATCATGATAACGGTAATCACATTATCTATGCACGGCAACACGGCTAAAGATATTAAAGCTCATTCTTGGTTAGGATCACCGATGTCGTGCTTACACACTTTTCGGGGCCAAGTTTAGAAATGCGATAGGCTTCTGTCAACTTTCTTTCCTGCTGCGTCCTCGCCTTCCCCCCGACTGACATGTTGCTGAAGATGGGAGTGCATCCGTGCTGCTTACAATGTTGCGGAAGGTTGCCGCCCGAGCCTGTAGGCACACGGGACACGAGGGGCAGCTGCAGCTCTCCCATGTTCAGTTTGCCGCCACGTTTACATAAAGCTTTAAGCACTCCAAATAATTTTCGAAGTCGGCAAGTAGTCGGTGCGTGTCGGCGTTAGAAGCACAGCGTCTGCCGCTGTCCAAAACTGCACGTAGTCGAAACAAAGGGTGAACAAAAGCACGGAAGAAAAATCCTTGGAACACGTGACAGCTTATTATGCTGCTCATTTGGATTTGATTCGCACGCTCAGGGTGCCCGGTCTCACTGCGACATAAGGAAAATACAACCCACTAGCGACAAATCAGTGAGTGTGCATATATATATATATATATATATATATATATATATATATATATATATATATATATATATATATATATATATATATATATATATATATATATATATATATATATATATATATATATATATATATATATATATATAATCATATCATAAGAAGCCAACAAACACTGACACCACGGACAACATCGGGGGAAATACTGGTGCTTAATACATGAAATAAAGAAACCATAAATTAATTGAAATTAGAGTGGATGAAAAAACAACTTGCCGCAGGTGGGAACCGGGTTCTACTAGGACACATAAATACCCAGGAAAAGTGGATGGGAAAACAGCGCCGCGGTAGCTCATTTGGTAGAGCATCGCACGCGAAATGCGAAGGTTGTGGGTTCGGTTCCCGTCTGCGGCAAGTTGTTTTTTCATCCACTCTAATTTCAAAGAATTTATGGTTTCTCTATTTCCTTTATTAAGCACAAGTAATTTACCCTATGTTGTCCTTGGTGTCAGTGTTTGTTGGCTTCTTATGATATGACTAATAAAAATCGGGCCCCTCGGTTAACCCCCTTTCTTCTCGTTATATATATATATATATGGGCGCTTGCAGGTTGAGGATGCACGTTCGAAAAAAACGATGCTTAGTCAGCGCCGGTCAGCTGCCGAAATGTAGGGAATAAAGCATTGTTTTTTTTCGTACGTGCATCCTCAACGTCCAAGTGCCTCTTCCACTATCGGATCCCGGCAGACTCTCATTTTGTATAGAAATATATTGCGATGGAGACAGATAAGCAAACAACAAACGCACCTCATCAGTTCTGCTGAAAGTCTCTTTTCTTAAGGCGAGACAAATGCACAAAAAATTGTTTCTCCTGCGTTGGTCCACACCGGTATCGCTAGCCGGTTACCGTACAGGCCACGTGTTCTCACTGAGTGCCTCGGCGATCAGGAAAGGACAGTCCAACTTCGCGTAGAACTTTTTGCGTGGTGACTGTGTGTATTGCTCTACCAACAACTCGTCCCAGACCTGCACTTGCGGCGCTGGTAGGTGCCAGCGGCCATAGTACCGTTTCTGGGCTTTTGCGCGTCGGGGGGCCTTTTGCGTACCTCAGCCCGAATGTTGAGGCAGATGGTTTGTCTTTTAGTGGTACGTCCATCTTTTACATGTGTGTCCAAGTTTTTGACGTCGGTCAGTTTTGTAATGTGTCGGTAGACATCTTCATAAGGTGAAGTTCCAAAAGAAGATTGAAACGCCGCATTAATTGCGTATGCAGGTGCTGCTACCAGGTGTTCATCCCAGTCCGTTTCGGTTTCTTGTTCTTGCATTAAGCGATGAGTCGGGCCTGTAGGGTCGGGTTGTGACTCTCAGTTAATCCATTCGCTTGAGGATGCTATGCTAAAGTGAAGTAGTATTCCACGCCAGCATTCAGAACGTAAGTTCAAAGTTCACGACTGCGGTTAAAGGGCACTCTGTCTGGAACCACATTTCTTGAGCAGACCGTGTTTTCATTGAAAGCGGTCCTGCAGAAATTTATTACCAAGTTAGCAGCGAGAGAAGGCACTGCAGTGACTTCCACAAACTTCGATAAGCAGTCCACTGCGACTAACACGTCCCGCTTGCTTACTGCTGTAGTTGGTAATTGGTCGACGTGATCACTCCCGTTTTGTTAAATTAAATTAAATTATGGGGTTCTACGTGCCAAACCACTTTCTGATTATGAGGCACGCAGTAGTGGGAGACTCCGGAAATTTAAACCACCTGGGGTTCTTTAACGTGCACCTAAATCTAAGTACACGGGTGTTTTCGCATTTCGGCCCCATCGAAATGCGGCCGCCGTTGCCGGGATTCGATCCCGCGACCTCGTGCTAAGCAGCCCAACACCATAGCCACTGAGCAACCACGGCGGGTTCTCGTTTCGTGACGAATAGTGTCAGGGAGCGGAATAGCTTGGCATCCCGGGCGACACTTATGCTTTGGCTCATCTCGCAGCTTGTGACGTACGACGGAATGCTCTTATCCATCCTAGGCCACATAACGTCCCTGGATCTTACGAAGATTAGCCCGTAAGGGTGTGTGTACACCTTCCGGGGTATCATGAATGGCGTGGAGGATTTCAGAACGCATGGTCGAGGGGATTAGTAGAAGATGACATTAATCTTGGTTGCTGGACGATTGGGGTCGATACAAAGTTTTTCGCACAGCGCAAATTTGGAATCGCACTCACTATCTCCGAGGGAGGTTATTATTGATGCCAAATCTGAATCACACCGTTGAGAGAAACGTCCAGTTGTGCGAACCAGATCCACCCTTCTTCGGTTTGAGGTGAGCTCTCCTCCCATGGATTTCGCGATAGTGCATCAGAAACCTGGTTTCGCGCCCCAACCCGATGCTTTACGTCGCAGGCGTAAATTAATCTTGCAGTCGAATGATCCATCGGGTTAACTTGTGCTTCAGGGGTTGTTTGCCAAACACCCATGCATGGCGGCTTTGCCCGTCGCGACAGGTAACTTGCGGCCGAAGATGTAGTGCCGAAACTTCTCGTGAACGCTCCAGACAACGGCCAAGCCCTCCAGGCTGTTCGAGGGGCAATGGCGCTCCATGTATCATAATTTATAAGTGACGCAGGCGACAAGCTGCTTAGCCCGATCGGGATAGCGCTTAACGAGAACTTGTCCTAGGCCGACCTGGCTGGCATCAGGCTCCACCTGCTTGTCTTACTGGTCCTTGAAATCGTGTCAGCCATTGCTAGAAGGCTTCAAATGCGGTGTCTTGTGAAGGCGCGCCCACTCAAACCTCGAGGCTTTCTTAAGCATATTCGTGAGTGGAGCTGCTGTCCATGTGAGGCTTGGAACAAACTTCAACAGGCACGACGCGAGGCCCAGAAATGCCTGTAGCTGCTTCAAACACGTCGGAGTAGGAAAGCTGGCTACAGCTGCCACCCTTTCGGGTAGAGGTTCCCTGCGGTCACGTTGTTCGAAAGAAATTGGCATTTTCTCGGATTAATCGGAACCCCGCATCAAAAAGTCGTTGTAGAAATTCGTCCATCTTCCAAAGATTTCTTCTTCTGTTGTGCCCATGACTAATATGTTGCCGAGGAACCTGACACAAGCGTGGTATTTGAATGTGCCGAGAAAAATACTCATGGCACGCTAAAATGCACTTGCCGCTGTTCGCAGCCCGAAAGGCATGCGGTTAAACGAATGAAGGCCGGAAGCTGTTCGCAACGCTGTGTTATTCTTGCCTTAAACAGTAACGTTGATTTCCTAGTGCCCCGGACGAAGATAAAGTGATGAATAGAACCTAGAGTTTCGCAAGTTGTCGGTGGCGTCGTCAATGCGGGTACGTGGGTAGGAATCAGAGGTGGTATACCTGCTTAACTCTCAATAATGAACACAAAACCGGAGACTACCGTTCTTCGTAGCAAAGACGACAGGTGCGGCCAAGGGGCTGCTAGATCATTTGATGACGCTAGCGGCCAGCATTTCCTGCTCTTGTTTGGCAATGACGGTACGTTCCCGATCAGTGTAACGTAGCAGTGGTATGTATATGGGTGAGTGCTCCTCCATACGAATGCGATGTTCCAGTGAGTTAGTGCCTGGTAATTACAATGTAATGTCTGCGAAAATCGCTCCATAGCGTTCGAGAACTGTGAAAACTGTTATACATCTGTCAGGCTCACCTGTAGCGACTGCAGTAGCTGTTGAAGTTTAGGCAATATGGTGGAGAATGACTGCAACGCCCTCGATGACGAGATGTACGTCAACGGACAGGAGGTAGTCGGTTCCTAAGTTCAGATCGGCTCGTAATTATTTGAAGACGGGAGCAGCGGCCAGAGAATTGCTTCCATCGTCTGTGGGGAGTCGCAGGTGGAGAGCAGCAGTGGCCAGCACGCTACCCAGAGGCCTCAAAGAGGTGGCTCGGTCCATGGCTGAAGTGTGTGTGTGTGGCGTGACGTCGCAGCAGGGCCGCGCGCTCAGCTAACGCGTCAACAAGTACCGTGAGCTCATTTATGCCGACAACGCGGACACGGAGGGTTGGTAGTGGGCGGGTTTGATATTGCATGGTCTATCTTGGATCTAGCGAACAGTTCCTGTAGCAGTGGCCCACGCGGCCGCAAGGAAAACATCCCCGTCTAAGCAGGACCTGGGGAGAGGTGTGCTCAGGGGCTGTGGCTGGCACACGCCGACTTGCGGTATCCTGTACTTCGGATGCCTTCCGGACAAAAGCTTGCCGATTGGGTTTCGTTGGCTGCACGAAATGGAGGGCGACAGGGGTGGGACCTCGGATACCACCAGTGATATACTGCCTGAACGCAGGGTACGCCCAAGCAAGGCGAGGGTTTCGAGAAGGTATGATTTCCCGTAGATGTTTGTGGCGACATCCCATTGTCCCTCTGACAGCAGGATCGCATCCCCATAAATCTAATATCGTAGCTCCCCGGAAGTTCCTCAAATTGGGAAATCAACGCTGCGCTCCAGTTTGCCCATGTCGAGTATTGGCGTACTTCAAAACGACGCCATGATACTGCAGCTCTATGGAGACATCCTTCGGCAATGTATCTCTTCTGCGCGTCCGTCGGTTGATTGGAGACGGCCAGTGTCCACGTTTGGAACTAAGATGGAAGAGTCATCCTTGAACCCGTGAACATCAGTGAGCGTCTGTGCAGAAATTTCCAAAGCACCGGGACCGACTGGTGGAGTAAAGGAATTAGTCGCGTCACGGAGACTGTCTGTTCAAGGTCACCGTCAGCAGCGCTGCGGCCGCCCTTTACCAATGCCGCTGTGGAGACCTGAATGCTGTTCAAGGGCGTTGCGGCAATTGAGGGCTGGGAATGTTGGTCCGGAAGGCGGCGACCTCTTCTAGGAGCACCATGTTTCACGGCCAGATGTTGGGAGTCCCGTTGTTAGTCGACTGCGCCATTGTAAGGGGAAAAAAGACACAACACCCGTTCTACGGGCCGCCTGTTTCGTTCATTACGGTGATGATGTTCTTAAAGTCCTTGACACTGTTCATAAAATCATCTTGTTGTTCTTGTTGACTGAAAACGTGGCTCGTACCGACTGTTCTGTTTCCTCCTTTGTCGTAACCGAAAGCGTTACCATGCTACGCAACAACTGCACTTGGAATGTTCCGCTTTCAATGATCACTTATCACACCGACATTTCAGCGAATCGCGCCATGATCTCACCGGGTATCGGCGGTTCAGTAATTACTTGCAACGCTTCAAACTGGACCAGGAGCGCAAAAATTTTGTTGCGCATTGCAGTTACCATGTCCAGTTACCAAGATATGGGCGAAATTTTTGCACTGCGAGGACAACAGCAAGGCACTCCCCCTGCTCGGTTATAGTGTAATTCTTCTCTGCAGTGGTTAGTGTACGACTAGCGTATGCAATTACTCGTTCGCGGAAGATGTTGTCACGTTGCAGTAGAATGGGACCGAGACCATGACTGCTAGCGTCAGTGTGAAGGATGGTGGGCGCGCTCGGATTGAAGTGGCACAGTACTGGGTCCGACGCCAGAGGAAGTTAGCCAGGAAAGCACGTTCACATTCGTCGGACCAAACGAAGGGCGCATGAATGGCGAGGGGTTCATGCAGCGGGGCCGCAAGCGCAGCGATGTTGCGTATGAAGCAACGGAAGTATAAGAAGCAAGTCCGAGAAAACTGCGCAGGTCTTTTTGGCGCCGCGGACGGCGAAATTCGAGGACGGCAGCGAGCTTTTCAGGGCCCGGTCGAATACCTTCTTTGCTCACTATGTGCCCCAGAACTTTGATGGTCTTGCTGGCGGAACTTCATTTTTTTCTGTTGAGCTGCATGGCCAGCGTTTTCAAGACAGGCGAGCACTTCATCAAGACGTTACAAATGTTGTGAAAACGTGGTTGAAAACACTACAATGTCCTCGAGATAGCACAGACATGTTTTCCATTGTCAAACCACGCAAGACGTTATCGATCATGCGTTCGAAGGTGGCAGGCGTATTGTAGAGCTCAAAAGACGTCACATTGAACTCGTAGAGTCCATCAGGGGTAGCAAACGCCGTTTTTTCTTTGTCGGATTTGGACATCCCTATTTGCCACTATCCTGATCTAAGGTCAAGGCTGGAAAAATATTCGGCACCGTGGAGCGAATCTAGTGCACCGTCGATCCGTGGCAGGGGTAAACGTCTTTGCGGGTGATTTTGCTCAGTGCACGGTAATCGACGCAAAAACGCACTTAGCCGTCTTTCTTTTCCACTAGAACAACTGGGGAGGACCAGGGACTCGAGGAAGGACGTATTATATTTCGTCTTAGCATGTCTGATACGTTTTCCTCGATGATCTTACGCTCTGCAAGAGACACACGATATATGGGCGCCGCTGAACAATGCGGGATCCATCAGTCTGTATGGGGTGCCTAGCGGCGGTAGTCATGCCGAGGAAGGGCGAATTCACGCCGAACAAGGAGCGGTGTTTGTTCAATTGTGCGAGGATTTCTTGACTCTGGGCGAACGTTAGGTCAGGGCTCATGGTTGCCAACAATGGTGTGGAAGAGGCATTACTTGGCGGCCCTCTTGACTCGGGTGGCACTGTCGAAAGTGTGACAATTGCAGAGGTATGAGTGTCAACAGCGCAAGTGACAGTTCATCCACGAGGCAACAGTTGGGGTTCGGGCTCGAGTTTGGTTTAAGGCGGTAAGCAATGTAGACCCCTGAGAGAAATGAATAAGGCCAGGGGTAATCAGAATCCCTCGAGATAGGGTTGGGCCGTAGGGTAGAATGAGCACGTCGCCATTCACAATGTTGCAGGAGTTGACGCGTATAATATCTTCTCTAGATGGCCAAAGAACGTAATCGGAGGAGGTGACGAGACGAACGCGGTCTTCATGGTTAGGAAGAGATTTGCCGGTGGCATCCAGTTGTATGAGGCGCTGACGACAAGAGATAGAAGTGGACGCGGAAGATAAGAACTCCCACCCCAAGTTGAGTTCGTGGGTACACTCATGAAATACCGTAAAAACAATGTGGTGACGAATTCCGTTTGTGGGCACCTGAACAGTACACTGCGCGATTGGCCGAATAATAGCGTTGGTCGCTGCAGGAAGAGAAGGGCCGGTGTAAGGCGTGGTCACTTTTCGAAGGCGGGATCAAAAGTCAGGACGAATAATCGAAATGGCAGCGCCTGTAATAACGGTAGCTTCGACGAATACACCTTCTACAAACACTGACAAGTTGGATGGTCGCTCCGGTGGAATTGCAGGCTGTCCAATGGATGCAGTTTCCTCTCCTAAAACTGCATCGGGGAGTTTTCCGAGAGGGCGTTCGTGACATGAGAAGTCTGTCGGAGAGGCGACACCTAACGACGACGTGGAGACGGCGACCTGCGGCGATAGTCACGAGAATTCACATGCATATCAGTAGGGTAGGAAGGAGGTGGTGACCGGTGATAAGAGGAGCGGTAAGACGTGCGCTGATAGCCCAATGCTGGATGGACGCGTGTACGTTCCTCGGGAGCGTAGCCACGTTGCTCATCTTGTTGACGCCTACTACAAAATCGGGAGATGTGCCCTCGATAGCCACAGTAGTAGCAAATGGGCCTGGCAGGACGCGGAGCATAGTAACGCTGTACACGCACTGGCGGTGACAACAAAGCCACTGGAGGGTGGTCGCCTGGTGCAGGCGAAGGGGCGGTGATGACTGGAGAGAGCGCCGCAACGTCGACATGCGTTGGAACCTGACGGGAGCAGGGGCCGTCTGAGCACGGTAGCCGCGATGCGGACGTGATCTCTTGCTGAATGAGGTCGCACTAAAGCCCCTGCATCCACGCGCCACCGCCGCTTTCCTGGTCGGCGGAAACGTGTATGGAGGGGCTTTAGGTCGCACAAGCCGGTCGGTGGAGAAGGGACGATACTTTGCGGAGCACAGGAAGAGCACCACCCGTGAAGCTCTTCACTGACGATGTCGCGAATAAGCGTGCGTTCATGGTCGAAGGGAGACGAATGTCGGAGATATCGGGGCCTAGCCAAAGGGACTGGGGCTCCTCAAGTCGCTGGCAAGTAGTCATAACATCTTGGATGGTAGCAGGATTTTGCGTAGCAAGGGCATTGAAGGCGACGGTGTTTATGCCTTTAATAATGTGGCGTAGTCGGTCGCTCTGGGACATGGTGGCGTTCACACGCTTGCTCAATGCAAACGCATCCTCAGTGTATTAAGTGTACGATTCCACAGCGAATTGGATACGCTCACCGAGCTTCTTCTTCGTGGCCTCAGCACGAACAGCTGGGGCACCGAAAATCTGCCGAAGCTGTGCGAGAACGTCGCCCAGTCAGGAAGATCGGGCTCATAGTTCCAAAACCAGGTTTTCGCGACATCGGACAGGTAGAACGGGACGTTCCATAATTTCTGTGAACTGTCCCACGTGTAGAAGTCGCTTGCGAAGTCGTAGCTTTAGAGCCAGTCCTATACGTCATCCACGCGTAAATCAGCGAAGACTTGCGGGTCGCGCTGGCGGCTGTCGATGGTCACGACGGAAGGCGAAGGCTGCAGTGGAGCAGCGGCCTTGGACGTGTCTGGATTCGATGAAGCGAGCATGGCCGCTGGTGTTATGCGGCGATCCGAGCGGAGCTGCAGTGAGAATGTGCGAGAGGTCTTGGGGAACGAAAAGCACCGTCCACCACTTGTAAGTTGTAAGGAACCGCTTTGTTCTAGCCGAGCTTGTGCTACTACCACGAGGACCAAGCTGTGCTGCTGCTAATATATACAGATGAAGAAGATGCACAATGGATGATGATATGTGGAGATGAAGTTGAAAGTCAGGCATGTGTTGCGCTCACAATATATATATATATATATATATACATATATATATATATATATATATATATATATATATATATATATATATATATATATATATATATATATATATATATATATATATATATATGTCTGTGTGTGTGTGTGTGTGTGTGTGTGTGTGTGTGTGTGTGTGTGTGTGTGTGTAAACTTGTAAACACAGGCTTCCTAACTAAATACCAATAATGATGTCAGCGCGCATAGGCAAACACGCACGCATCACACTCGATGACCGTGGACACTCGCTGCCAAAACCCTGGCGTGAATAACGGCGGCAGCAGCAGCGAGCGAAAGGACCTTTGTGTTGTCTGTCGCCTTAACGCAAAGTGGGCGCCGAAAACGCAGCACACGAAAAGTTACGAGCCGTCGGCCCACCTAGACTGCAGTGCCCCAAAGCTTTCAAGGTCCACACGACAGCGCGCGCTGCTGCCAAAGTACAACGCTTCCCCTGCCTCCGCAACCCCCCCCACCCGCGGTTCCTTGCATGCTACAGAAAACTGCGCTCTTCCTCCCCGCTTTCCCCTCTTGCGCACGCGAGAATGAGCCGTGATCTTTGACTCACTCTCGCACGCTTTCACTCGCACATACAGAATGCGGTGCGTGGCGGTAGTGTTATCGCCTTTGGAGTTTGTACTGAAAATCACGGTGACGGTGATGACTACGGCAAAAATGCACCTGGAGTGTTGATATAATTTATATCGCAATATTAAGTGAAATAGCCTGGAAATGCTTCTATCAGTTATGTTTGTATTAAACAGACATAACCTATTTATCAATATACATAGGGTCACGGGGCCCCGAAAAATTATTTGAATTTGCATTTATTTCTTGCAACTATATAAAATCGCAAGCTGATACAGGGACAAAAAGCAATGAGTGCCCCACAGAGGTCCCGGATCCCGCCCAGTAGCAGCAGTACAGCGCAAATGAAAAATGCTCGTTTGCGACAAACAATTTTATTTATTAAACAAAAGAAGTGTACTCTGTGTTTAACTTATAAACGTATCGCTAGTCTAGGTAATAGCACCGTCGAGGTTATACGCACCGAAGTATAATCAATGTAAATTACTTGCAATATTCATAAGAAAGACAGCTGATGTGTGGGACCTTACAGAATGACAACCCGATTACCAGCGAAGCTGTTTCTCTCGAACAGTTGGAATGAACGTTTCAGTTTCTATTAATTATATCGCATACGTTAAAATGTTGCCAGTTTATATATATATATATATATATATATATATATATATATATATATATATATATATATATATATATATATATATATATATATATATATATATATATTTATATTTATATATATATATATATATATATATATATGGTCGCGTAGTAGTGACGGTGAATAATACAGTGGGGACAACTGTGAATGACGAAACTAACTTTTTTATTGGGCGAACTTGCGGCCAAAAGAGCAAGTTACACTCAAAACACAGCGATGTCGGCGAAAACGGTCCACGATCGTCGAAATCTGATCTGCCGGTCAGGCATGGTCCAGCGCGTCGGCTTTTATTCATGAGCCATCGAAGGTTCCAGAGTAATCGCTGGTGCCCGCGTGTCAGAACATCAGGTCGATAATGATGGCCTCATATTATGGCTCACACCGACACTGGGGTATTGGCCAAGAATTGTGCGCTGACACGCTTACTTAATCTTTTGAAGCACTACATATTCGATTAAAACAAGAAAAAAAAGGCATACAAAATCGTCAGACGAGTCCTGTGTAAATGTAAGTTTAATGGAGGAACACGACAGCGTAATCTCGTGATCAGTACTTCTGATTGTCTTGATGGACCACCACTGGATTTTCCACGGAAATTTTAGGTCTGAAATTCTGTCCATGTTATTATTGATTCAGTGACGTCTCTATGAATTGAATATTTTCGATATAAAATTGTTGTTATGTGCGTCACTACTGGAAGAACCGGCATTTTATGTCCACTCAGGCATGCTCGCGCTATCGAGTGTGCAATTTCATTTAAATATAATCCACAGTGACTCGGTACCTATACAAGTTTTAGAGAATTCAACTGTGATTAAGGAACTAATGTTAGAAACATGTTTAGATTTTACGAATTGCATGAAGCTGTAAGCCAAGTACAGACAGAAGGGAAACGTGTTATAGGAAGCGCACTTACTGCTTTCGAAGGGAATTTCCGAATCGCTAAAATCATTGCTTCAAGCTCGACATCAAAAACAGGAATGAAATCTTGCAGTCCCGAAGGGAATGAACAGCCAAGCGAAAGAGAGGAAATGCCTACCCCCGCCTTTTCGTTGTTCACTGAAGCGTCTGTAGCTATTATGCTATTAGTTTGTTCGTGTTCTAGGTAATCTTGCAGCAGGTTATTAAGAACGACACTGATTGCAACTGAGGGTTTCACGGGAAATTGTCATCAAATGCTTTCTGAATATTGTGATTCGATTCAGTTGGTCGAGAGAGAGAGAGAGTAAAACTTTATTCAATGTAAATAAAATAAGGCACGATGGTTGGAGCCCCTATTCCAGGGCCCCACTGGCACGAGCGGCTCGCTGGGCTTGGTCCAGATGAGCCAACTGGCTCTCCCGACCCTCGTCCGCAAGCCATGCCTCCTACTGCCTATTCCTCATTAGTGGATGTTGGTGTAATATGGGACTGTCTATGTGCGGAGGCCTCCTGGGGCACTCCCATGTGATGTGTTTTAGTGTGGGTGTGTCTCTGCACCACGGGCACTCGTCAGTGAACGTCGTGGGGTGTATTCTGTGTAGGTGGTGCAGGTTGGGGTATGTATTCGTCTGAATACGACGCCAGTCCCTCTCCTGTTCGCTGTTTAAATCGGGGTGAGGATGTCCAAAACGTCTCCGCTCCTGCCTTTGCTGTAGGAGGATGTCACGAGAATTCGGTGGAAGGACGTCGCTAGGCCATGCCGTTGCTCGGACGTTCAAACCTCGAGCAATACGGTCTGCCCTAGCGTTTCCTGCCAGTCGCTCGTGTGCCGGACACCAGACGATAGTGTGGTGCCCCTCTAGTTGAGTGCCTACAATTTTGATTATTGATTTGGGTGCCGTTCCTTGTAAAAACAGGCGGCAAGCCGCTTGTGAGTCGGATAATATGACAGCCGAATTGGTTTGGCGCTCGGCGTCCTGAATGGCCAAGGCGATGGCTGCAGCCTCTGCCACGCATGCCGAGGAGGTTTTGAAGGATGCCGTTGTTATGTTGTTGCTGCATGTAGAGACTATGCTGAAAGTGTCTGAGCTGGCTCGACTGGCATCCGTATAATACACCCCCGGTCCCATGCCGAAACGTTTGTGAAGGGTCTTTGCCCTTGCTCTGCGTCGTCCGGGATGGTACTTGGGGCGCATGTTTTTGGGGATTGGGGCCACCGCAATGTGCGATCGAACATATCGGTCTATCTGTGCCGTTTCCTCTCCGCAATACTGGTGTCTCAGGGGAAAGCCTAACCTCGCCAATACTTCCCTGCCCTGAGTTGAAGAACAAAGTCTTTCTTTCTGGGCATATAACGTCGCGACTGCGTACTCGTCAAAAGTATTGTGCAGGCCCAGTCCCTCGAATCTCTCTGTGCTAGTGCATTCGGGAAGACTAAGGGCGGCTTTGAAGGCTTTTCTTATTATTGCGTTTGCCTGTTTAATCTCTTGGTTTGTCAAGGCCTGATACGGAAGGGCGTATGTGAGTCGGCTAATTACGAATGCGTGAACCAGGCTGATGGTCTCTCCCTCAGTTAGGCCGTCTCTGCTTCTTGCCACTCTCCTTATCATTCTGGCCACGTTTCCTGTGACCGCCTTTAGTTTTTTGTAGGGTGTGAGATGTTCCAGCATTCTGCTGTATCCACATTCCCAATATTCTGAGTGTCTCCACTTCACGAATTGGCACGCCGTCGAGAGTCAGAGTGAGCGGCACCCAGTCCTTCTTTCTTGCGTACTTCGCACGCACCCGAAGAATTCCGATTTTTCGGGTGCGCATGCCATGTCCGCCGCCCTCGCGTATTCCACGACTGTGTCTATGGCCTTTTGAAGGGTTTCTTGCTTGTCCCCGTAGGACCCCTGGTGAGCCCAGAACGTGATATCATCGGCATATATCGCACAACCGAGATTCGGGTGTTTATCTAGCTCCAGGGCTAGCTTTCTCATCCCTACATTGAATAGCAGTGGAGAGAGTATAGCTCCCTGAGGGGTACCTCTGTCGGGACAGTTGAAGGTGTCGGACCTCGTGGAGCCTAATCCGATTGTGGCCGTGCGGTGGCTGAGGAACGAGCGCCCGTAGTTATAAATTCGCGATCCGCAGTTCACCGCTTCCAGTCCCTCCAGAATAGCGTGGTGGAAGATGCTGTCGAAGGCCTTTTTGATGTCCAATGCCAGTACAAATTTATCTTCCGACCCTCTGTTGGGGTGCAGGACCTCGTGCTTTAGTAGTAGAAAAATGTCCTGCGCTGACACGTGGGGTCGGAAACCGAACATGTTGGAGGGGAACATATTGTTTAGCTCTATGTGGTTCGAGAGCCGGACCTGCACAACCTTTTCAAAGAGTTTCCCCGCGCACGACGTTAGGGAGATGGGTCGAAGGTTGTTGATGTTACGAGGCTTACCTGGTTTTGGAATAAGAATAATTTTTGCTTCCTTCCATTCTTTTGGAAGGACGCCGTCCTCTGTCCAGACCGTGTCGTTAAAGAATTTGGTCAAGCTCTTTAGCGTGTCGTCACTTAGATTGCGAATCATTGCGTTCGTGACCTGATCTACCCCTGGGGTCGTGTTTTTCTTGAAGGAGTGTGCCGCTGCGTAAACCTCTTCAAAGGTTATGGGGGCGTCCAGTTCCGGTTGGTCCTGACCTTCGTAAACGGGTTTGGTGGATTGCCCGGTCGGTACAGTTCCTACGTATATCTCTTTAATTTTGTCTATCATGTCAGCTTCCCGACCTTCAAACTCGTTTTCAAGCAGCTTAAGTGTGCGATTCGCGACTGTTTGTGTTCCTCCCGGGTCAATCATACTTCGAAGAATGCGCCATGTTTTCTTTGTAGTCAACGTGCCCCGAAGCGAGTCGCTGAACTGACGCCAATTGCTGTCGCTTAACTTTTGTGCGTATTCGTTAGCTTCCTGCGCTAGCTGAGCTATCCGTATTCTGAGTTTACGATTAAGCTTCTGCCTTTTCCACCTTTTTGTGAGGCCTCTCCGGGCTTCCCAGAGATGCAACAGGTGACGATCCACGGCTGGAGCCTCCGTTGTCGTTTCAATTGTTTTGGTGACCCTAGAGTGAATAACTCGGATCTGCTCGGCCCATTCTCCTACGTCTGTTATGCTGCCGATTGTTTTCTGTTTTTCACGAAATTTGGTCCAGTCGGATAGCCTGGCCTTGCCAATAGCTCTTCGAATCCTGGCTGCATTAACCGATATGCTTAAGATATAGTGATCACTTCCTAGGTTTTCACCTAGGTTCGTCCATCGCGTCTCACTTTCGTTGTTGGTGAACGTGAGGTCGGGGGAAGTGTCCTGGGACACGCCGTTCCCGATTCGCGTTTGGAGATCCGGTTGAGTTAGCTGGAAAAGTCCGTAGCGCTCTACAACGTCTGCTAACAATATGCCCTTGGGATTGACTCTACTGTAGCCCCAGTTTGAGTGTTGAGCGTTAAAGTCGCCTAACAATATTAATTTGTCCCTACCTTGAGCGAGTCGCACCGCGGTGGCCACCACGTTTTCAAAATCCGCCTGTTTTTCTCTGGGAGAACTATAAACGTTGACAATAATTGTTTTAGGTTTGCCCCTTTTCTGCGGCCAAATCGTGATTATCTGGTGCTGAATAGGTTCCCGGAAAAAATAATTTACGCTAATCGCGACATCCTTCTTGGCAAAGGTGGCTACTTGAGGGTAGTCAGGGTAGTCAGGGTAGTCAGTAGTCAGCTCGTAGCCTTTGAGTTTTTGATTTTGTTTCCCTATTTCCTGAATACAGATAACGTCGGGAGGGATTGGCGCCGATTCTATGTAGTGCGTGAAATGAGCCAATTCAGTGCGTAGCGTGCAGCAATTCCATTGCCAGATTTCAATGTGTCCGGTCTTTGTGTTGTTTGCCATATTATCCATGGATATTACTGTCGCTATCAGTGTGCTCTATAGCTTTCGGTGTCCTGGTAGGAGCTCCCGGACTTTGACTGACCCTCTTTCGGGGGACGGCTGCGGCTTTTGTTTGCACATCCTCTATCATTCGTTTGCGTTTGTGTAGCTCTGCGAACATTAGTTGCATGTTTTGTGCTAACTGTTGCAGCGTTAACGAATGATTGCTGGAGGCGGTACTTTGTTGCAGTGATGTTTGTGGTGGTGATTTGGAAGTGTGGTTCGCAATTTGTATGGGTTGCTGTGATGTGCTGTTGTTTGCCGTGCGCTTAAAGGCTTCAAACTCGGCTCGTAGCTCGGCTAAACTGTTTCGAAGTATTTTGTTTTCTTCTACTATTTTCTTGTACTCTGGGTTTTGTGTGATTGGTGTAGGTGTATTCTTAGCATTGGCAGTGGGAGGACTTGCGCCCAGCTCACCTGATTATTTTGTGGGGTGCTGCATGCCAGTAGGATCCCTGGTGACTTGCTTCTTGGGGCCTCCTCCTTTTTTGTCTGATCTTGCTGCTGAGGCACCTTGGGTCGGGATGCCGACCGTCTCCTCTGGCCCGGCTGCCCGGAACAAGATCGGCTCCGCGACGGCGAGCGGGTTCTGGAGCGGCTGCGACGATCCATGGCCGGAAGGAACTCCAGCTCGGAGTCCTCGTCTTCAGTGGCGAACCACCGTAGCTGGGTCTTCGTTGGTTTCTTTGGCCGTGGTCTTGATACCTGCCTGACTGGCTTTAGTCTATTGGGACATCGGCGGTCACCCGTTGGATGATCACTCCCACAAATGGCGCATTTGGGTGTGCACGTGTGTCCATCGGCAGGCTCCCGCACCCCGCACGAGCTGCACACCTGTACGTCGGGCTGTGGACATACGTCGGTGCGGTGTCCCACGGTGCCACAGGTACGGCAGAATTGAACCGCACTTCGGTAGGGTGTGCAGAGCTTCTCTCCCCCGAAGTAATAAACACACCTTGGCACTCGGCTGCCGTAGAAGGTGAGCAAGGCACTTTGTGAGTCGCCCATCATTCTTGCGTCGATCAACTCCAGTCCCTGCGTTCGGATACGTAGGTTCGATCGCAGCACGTCAGAAGGGGTGTGTGCTTCTATCCCGTGGATTACTCCCCGCGTCGTGTCTTCCCCTGCCGTAACGTACGCATTGACCGGGTGTTGTCGTCCGTTGATGTTCAAGGATTTAATGGCTTGCATGACCTTGGCCGTATCGCGATTCGGGGTGGATATCACTGCAATGTTCGAACCTGACTTGATTCTTAAAATAAAATTGTTGTCAGTGGTTCTGTCCTCGCACGCCTCCATGACGGCTCTTGCCAGTGCCTGACTGGTAACGTTCTTGAGTGGTAGCCCTTGGTGTGGTCTGATGCCCACCTTCAGGTCACTCTTCGGTAGCGGCGGAAGACGCTTGAGTCGTGGGTGCCCGCGATGCGCCATGGGTTTGGACGTGTTGGTAGTCGGACCTGATGGGAGTGCGCTTTCTTGCGCGGAGCGGCGCTGCTGAGCGAGATTTTTCTTTTCCTTCAGGGAAAGAACGCGCTCCCATCCGGCTTCTGCGGTCGTTTCGTTGACCACGGTAGCGCTTTGCATGTTGTTGTTGATTGTGGCTGCCTTATGGCATTCGTGGTGCGGTGTTGCATCACCCACCTGAGATGCAGTGAAATCCATCTGTTCTTCAAGTCGCAACGTTGTAATAAGTCGCGGGTTCGATGTCGCAGCCGGAGTTCTTAAGGCCGCCATGTTTAAATGCGCGCTCGCCCGCCGACGCCGCTCTCCTAACTGAAGTTAGGGTTAGCTGCTCGGCACGTTCTGAAGGTGGAAAATCGGCCGTAAAACGCCGAAATATGGTCCGACTGACCTGCAGTTGGTCTCCACAGGCGCCGGACCACTTCTTGGAGATGGTGGTGATCGTTTCGGGCCGGTCCCAGAAGGTGGTCCGCCCGAAAAACCAAACATGCGTTGCCCGATGTGAGCGCAGCCGTTTCCTCAGTTGGTCGAATTACCTCTGGATTGTTCACATTTAGACAATCTAAATGTTTTGTACAAATACAATCTGTGGAGTGTAGAAACGAGGCCAATTAGCAAGAAGAAAGGAATTTGGATCATTAATAAAGGAGTATTCAAATCGTCTGGGTGGCAAGCTGCAAAATCTCAGAAATGTTTCAATCGTTGGGATGCGAAATCCGCAGGGCAGTGTTGGTAGGCGCGCTTCTTGATCGATGACGTCATCAGCCACAAATCTACCCAGTCCCAGACACAGCCGCAGGGCTTCACGCTCCAAAGACCCACAGGCTTTGTTTTGTAAGCAGGGCCACCTGACAACAATACACACTCGAATTACAATATTGGGCGCATATAGATTTTTTTAAAATCGTTAGCAGGGAATCTCTACTAAGTCCACATTGTTGGTTACTCATTCTGCGGCGTATACCTAAAGCACGTTGTGCGTTAGACGTTACACTTTCTATGTGTGGACTCCAGTTGAGTTTTCTGCCATACATAATTCCCAAATATTTTAGAGACTCAACCTGGGGAATCCGTTCTTTTCTATAAGATATAGAAATTGAAATCGGATCCGTAAGCGGCAACTCTAGGAAGCCTAATCAGTCTCACTTCAGAAAATATTGCAGGCGGACTGACCATCTGACTGACCATCTTAAAAGTGTACAGCCTGAACTATTTGCACAAGTCAGAGTTATGAGACGTCCTAACTGAAAACTAATCAGCAGATATAGTTAGAAGTCATAAATTCCCATGGTACAACTATCAGGTAAGGAGTAATCAAACTGAAGGTGTAGCTATTTCAGCGAGTTATTACATCTTGACTTCCCGTACGTAGCGGACGAAAAACAAAGACAATACATAGCGAAGAGGAGACAAATCTCCCAGTGGTTCATATGTCCCCTCTTCTCCTTTTAATCGCTTTGTTCATTGTGACTTAGGCATATATGAAGTCGAGATGTGCCAGTTCATGCCTGTTATCATAACAAGGAATCCTTAAATTCCGACAATACAATGACGATCGATGCACCCCAAAAAGTAAGTATTCAGGCCAACTACAAACATTGCATAGGTGACAATATATTTTTACAAAATAGAAAAAAATGGAAGATCTCGCCGTAATTAGGTAAAAGCGCCGTACAAGTTACCACAGATCCCCACGAAAAAAAGAAATCAGAAGTGTCCGCCTCAACTGAACGCTGCGTCATCCGTCGAATTCTCTCGAGGCGCGTCATCGGAAAAATTGCCCGAGGGCAGCCAGGATTCCAGCTCGGCGATTGCAGAGCCGATTTCATGGAAGCCTATAGCATCCGAACGAACAGCCCGGACGTCCTTGTACTGCTTGAAAAGTATACTCGAAAGCTGCTCCGCCGCAGTCAGAATGGCGGCGGAGTGCTCGCCCTCGCGGAACTGCAACTGCCCGCACGTATGTTGAAGGTCTCGTGGTGCTCGACGTGGGACAGGGCAGCGCGTCGAAGGCGATGACGGCGGGGTTCTCGAATCCACGCGCGGAGCCAGCCACGCAAAAGCTGTGGGTGCACTCGAAGCGAGACGCGTCGCCCTTGCGCCAAGCCCCACCGCTGGAACAGGGGCTAGGACTGCGCGGTGCCCGTGCGATGGTCAGACGGTGGGCGGAGGATTCGACAACGCGGCGCTGGTGTGGAGATCGCCCGGGATGACACGCTGTACCGGCTGCGAGCTCGTTCCGCCTCCTGTGAACCGTCGCCTTGGTTGCTGAAGCTGGAGTGAGAAGCCACGCCGAGATTGCACCAGCAGATCCGCGACCAGAATTTCTTGGGTTGACTCCTTGGTGGTGCTTTCCGCTGAAACATTAAGATTTTTGCAATAAATCAGAATATTTGCATCACTGTGCCTAAAAAGTTCGTCAAAGTTTGTTTGCCCTCTTCTATAATATTTTTCTTTCCCATAACTACTTTAAATACTAAACGCTCAAATAAGAATAAAGTATGTAGTGAAATTTCTCTTTTCTGAATTAACCTTTCATTAAAGGCCTAATCGAATAACATGCATTTAGCTCCTGGGCGCTTACACACACACAAAAAAAAATCATTAAGCTAGAAGTGTTCACAAGAGCAAAGGTCACCCAAACGTGATTTTCGGCGTTTCACGAAGCAGAAAAAACCTGCCAGTGCCAAACAACCAGTTACAAACAACAGGTATCTCCTTACTTTCGCTGCTGATTGCAGTCAGTAAAACAAGGCTGCCACAATGAGAACACGTCCACACGAGGTGAGCGCAGTGTCGCATGTGTTCTCTTTGTGTTCGGCCTTCTGCTGTGCACGAAAAACATTTAAGCAAGTTTCAACATGCCCGCTGAACAGGTTAAAGAAGCCTGCGCACCAAATGTACAAAGGACATGCACGTTTCTATTGGGATTAGCGCTACGTGAGAAGACGTATTCGAAATAGCCTTAAAATTGCTTGGCCCGACAATTGCCGCGGGCCTTGGTGTACGGTGCCACCGACACGAGTGCGACCTCTCGTCAGAGCACTGCCTGAAGGATACCTTTAAATTATCTCTCTCAGAAATGCTATGGTTTGGCTGAGAGAACATGTAAGAATATTCACCTGTCTGCTGTTCCGTTATAGACGCGCGGGAAAGCGTCTCCGGGCAAATGGAACGCCGACACGTGGCGGCCGCCAGAAGGGAAGACCCCGGGATGCATGCCGCGTTTCGTCCACCCACGAGAAGGTTGAAACCGAGGGTCGCCGTGTGCGGACACCGTCGCTGATGCCTGAACGCGGCCGCAGTCGTCGTCTTGTTGAGCAACGTGGCGAAATCCGTGGCCAGTCGTCTTTGCATCCTGGTGCGAAGTCGTGGCGTCGGACTGAGGCCGTTGCATCTTGATTGGCAGGAGGCGTCGCAGGAGTATCGCTCGAGGGAAAAGCAGGAGTTCCCGCTGGTCGGCGTCCAAGAAACCTCGCCGGATTATTTAGATGAAGCACTGCGGCACGAAAGCGCCTAGTTAGCTCCCACAGAATGGAGGCGGGCGCGCAATGCACGAGGCAGGCTGCGTTCTTCTTTTTCTTCTACTCACGCGCATAGAACGCATTCGAGGATGTTATATAAGGCGTCGCTGCCTACCGCAGCGCCATGAGAAGGCGTGCGCTTGAAGCCGCCCAAGGTGGAGAAAAAAGAGGATGGAATAAATGCAGAGAATGAGTACTGTCTCCATTGCTGTCGTACTGAGTAATATGCACGATATTACAGAGGAAATATCTTCTGAACACTCCAGAGGATTATTATTATTATTATTATTATTATTATTATTATTATTATTATTATTATTATTATTATTATTATTATTATTATTATTCGATGTGGGAACGCATATGCATTGCACAGAGATGGAAACTTAATCGAGAGGCGCCGAACTCCTGCCTACTCTTCAGGAAGGAGGGAATATATAAAGAATTGTAAAATGAAAAAGAAATCAAGTTGAGAGGAAAATTGTAGTTGTTTCGTGGATATTTTTTAGTTATTCATAGGTTGTTTTTATTCATTTCTTCATGAGAATTTTCACTTTCTTCAGGAGTAGCAGCAAATTTCCCTAACACCATCTGCATCTTGGCTGATCTCTCACACTGGGCGTGCGCCATAAGCGTAGGAAAACAAAACGAAAGCAGAGAAACAGCAAGATGACCGGCCATACGGACTAAAGTTAAGCAACGGCAATGTGTAGAGTGTCCCAGTATAAACAGAACAGCAACGCAGGCGCTCCGTTGAACACCAGCCTAGAAGACACGTTCGAATTGGTCGTCTTTTGCAGCTACGCAGCACGGCGGCCGCTTTATCAAATCTTCAGTGGCTTTCTTGATGACCGACGCCGGAACTCTATGGCTGACATCTGTTATCCTTGCCTTGAACTAATCTGACATCTGTCTCGATCATGTATGTACGATCTTTCGCGTAATCCCAAAGAAAGAAATCGAGTTGAGAGAAGTCAGGTCAGAAGCGAGTCAGGGACTCGCTTCTGCGTAGCGCCGCTCTAGAAAAGCAAATCCTGGCTGTCCGGCATGCCCGCGATCGGGCCGGTGGGCTAGACCTGCCGGTTCCGACGTCTAGGACACACACACACACACACACACACACACACACACACACACACACACACACACACACACACACACACACACACACACACATATATATATATATATATATATATATATATATATATATATATATATATATATATATATATATATAAATATGTAGATATATATATATATATATATGTATATATATAATATATATATATACATATATATTTGTGGCCTTCCTCTTGTTGCCATTTGAAGATCCCAAAGCAAGGACCATGTTTGAAAGACATGGCGAATTGGACGAAACAAACCGCACCTTTAAGCCCTCTGCACTGAAGTTGTTTATTCGCTTTTGCGGCGATATGTTTTGTTGCAAAATAAGAAACAAATATCTGTGCACTTTATCAACGCTAAGCCAACAGCTATCACAGCTTGTTTCTAACTAAAACCAAACGCGAGGTGTTACTTCGGCCGCGGCGCGGCAGATAAGGCACTAGCTCGATCATAAGGTTTTCTTTTTTCTTTTGTTTCGTTCTGGATAACTGAGAGGGAGCCTGTTCGAGGGCGCTGCTTTATGATCCGGGTGGGAGGGCAGACACGTAGTATCCCCATATTTTGCAGGGTTTATTTATCAGTCGGAAAAATTCAGTACGCGCTTAGTACGTCGCTGAAAACACCGCAGTTAGATGTCCCTTGGCTGCGCCTACAAATGCTCATTGACACTTTGATAATTAAGATACGTCTCGAGCTGGACAAGTAATTACAATTACCTCATTAAATCTCAGTAACGAAAATATTTCTGACAGCTACTTCACGGTACTGGAAACAATATGCACTAGGTTTTCTTCGAGTAACGCATTCCTATAGGTTTCTTTCGTGGTCAAAAAAGCACGCAAAGCAATTTGAAGGGTGACGAACAAACAGCAAAATATTCATTCTCTAGGCATAGGCTATCCATAGCTTTAGAAATAATTTTTACTTGGCTAGCTCTATCCTTATCAAAAGTATAATAAGCTTTGTCCTGTGTGTATATTTAAATATATTGTGTATGTGCATGGTATTTACAGTGGAAATTTAAAACAATGTTGAAGTCAGAAAATACGGATGAGGCAGCCGCTGCTAGCGCTACTAATGCGTATGTCCTCCTATTGTCAGGATTTGCAGAAATAAAGCGAAAGTATGAATTAAAAGCCGTGCTCGTCCGTGCCAACAATGATGCAGTAAGTTATTAGCCCCACTAAAATGTCAAGTGAAATGGTCGAGGAAAGTTAAAAGAAAGCTCAAATGTTGTGGGTGACAAAGCTCTGGTAATGGCATTTTAGGTGTGTGTGTGGGGCGGGGGGGGGCTTCAGCATCTCCCGGACGGGGCTCAGCCCCCCCGCCCCGAAAACTTCGGAGGGGGCTCGGGTCCAGGAGCCCCCCCCCCTTCGTAGTCGTCATGGAGTTGTAAGTACAATACGAAGTCATAACTTTTGAGGTTTAAGGATCTTTTTAATCTCCCTGGTGGCAGGGAGTATAATTCTTGTATAATTCTAGTATAATTGTAAGAACAAAAGTCCGAATAAAAGTTGAGAGGGGGGAGTGATTCCACTGTCACTGTGCTTTATATATGGTCAGCATTGTTCGTCCGTACTATGTATTTAACGTATGGTTGCTTGGTAGACTTGGATGATTAGTTAAACGTGAAAATGGTTTGTTTGGCTAGTTGGTAGATGGCCCTAGTCGCAGAATGCCAGCAAACTTGAAAAAAGAGAAAGTCGAGAGGATGATGGCTGGACAAACAACTGGTTTTTATTCTTGAAGACAACTTCCCCAAAGCCGCACTAAACATGCGCAAGGCACAACATATCATGATAACGGTAATCACATTATCTATGCACGGCAACACGGCTAAAGATATTAAAGCTCATTCTTGGTTAGGATCACCGATGTCGTGCTTACACACTTTTCGGGGCCAAGTTTAGAAATGCGATAGGCTTCTGTCAACTTTCTTTCCTGCTGCGTCCTCGCCTTCCCCCCGACTGACATGTTGCTGAAGAAGGGAGTGCATCCGTGCTGCTTACAATGTTGCGGAAGGTTGCCGCCCGAGCTTGTAGGCACGCGGGACACGAGGGGCAGCTGTAGCTCTCCCATGTTTAGTTTGCCGCCACGTTTACATAAAGCTTTAAGCACTCCAAATATTTTTCGAAGTCGGCAAGCAGTCGGCACGTGTCAGCGTTAGAAGCAACGCGTCTGCTGCTGTCCACAACTGCATGTAGTCGAAACAAAGGGTGAACAAAAGCACGGAAGAAAAATCCTTGGAACACGTGACAGCTTATTATGCTGCTCATTTGGATTTGATTCGCACGCTCAGGGTGCCCGGTCTCACTGCGACATAAGGAAAATACAACCCACTAGCGACAAATCAGTGAGTGTGCATATATATATATATATATATATATATATATATATATATATATATATAATCATATCATAAGAAGCCAACAAACACTGACACCACGGACAACACGCGGCAGCTCATTATGCTGCTCATTTGGTTATCATTCGAACGCTCAGGGTGCCCGGTCTCGCGGCTACATAAGGAAAAAACAGCCCTCAAGCTCTATATATATGTTTCGCAAGTTGTCGGTGGCGTCGTCAATGCGGGTACGTGGGTAGAAATCAGAGGTGGTATGCCTGCTTAACCCTCCATAATGAACACAAAACCAGAGACTGCCGTTCTTCGTAGCAAAGACGACAGGTGCGGCCAAGGGGCTACAAGATCATTTGATGACGCTAGCGGCCAGCATTTCCTGCTCTTGTTTGGCAATGACGGTACGTTCCCGATCAGTGTAACGTAGCAATGGTATGTATATGGGTGTGTGCTCCTCCATACGAATGCGATGTTCCAGTGAGTTAGTGCCTGGTAACTACAATGTAATGGCTGCGAAAATCGCTCCATAGCGTTCGAGAACTGTGAAAACTGTTATACATCTGTCACACTCACCTGTAGCGACTGCAGTAGCTGTTGAAGTCGAGGCTATTGGGTGGAGAAGGACTGCAACGCCCTCCATGACGAGATGTATGTCAACGGACAGGAGGTAGTCGGTTCCTAGGTTCAGATGGGCTCGTAATTATCTGAAGACGGGAGCAGCGGCCAGAGACTTGCTTCCATCGTCTGTGGGGAGTCGCAGGTGAAGAGCAGCAGTGGGCAGCACGCTACCCAGAAGCCTCAAAAAGGTGGCTCAGTCCATGACTGATGTGTGTGTGTGTGGCGTGACATCGGAGCAGGGCCGCGCGCTCAGCTAACGTGTCAACAAGTACCGTGAGCTCATTTATGCCGACAACGCGGACACGGAGTGTTGGTAGTGGGCGGGTTTGATATTGCATGGTCTATCTTGGATCTAGCGAACAGTTCCTGTAGCAGTGGCCCACGCGGCCGCAAGGAAAACATCCCCGTCTAAGCAGGACCTGGGGAGAGGTGTGCTCAGGGGCTGTGCCTGCCACAGGCCGACTTGCGGTATCCTGTACTTCGGCTGCCTTCCGGACAAAAGCTTGCCGACTGGGTTTCGTTGGCTGCACGAAATGGAGGGCGGTAGGGGTGGGACCTCGGATACCACCAGTGATATACTGCCTGAACGCAGGGTACGCCCAAGCAAGGCGAGAGTTTCAAGAAGGTATGATTTCCCGTAGATGTTTGTGGCGACATCCCATTGTCCCTCTGACAGCAGGATCGCATCCCCATGAATCTAATATCGTAGCTCCCCGGAAGTTCCCCAAATTGGGAAATCAACGCTGCGCTCCAGTTTGCCCATGTCGAGTATTGGCGTACTTCAAAACGCCGCCATGATACTGTAGCTCCATGGAGACATCCTTCGGCGATGGATCTCTTCTGCGCGTCCGTCCGTTGATTGGAGACGGCCAGTGTCCACGTTGTGAACTAAGATGGAAGAGTCGTCCTTGAACCCGTGAACATCAGTGAGCGTCTGTGCAGAAGTTGCCAAAGCACCGGGACAGACTGGTGGAGTAAAGGAATTAGTCGCGTCACGGAGACTGTCTGTTCAAGGTCACCGTCAGCAGCGCTGCGGCCGCCCTTTACCAATGCCGCTGTGGAGACCTGAATGCTGTCCAAGGGCGTTGCGGCAATTGAGGGCTGGGAATGTTGGTCCGGAAGGCGGCGACCTCTTCTAGGAGCACCATGTTTCACGGCCAGGCGTTGGGAGTCCCGTTGTTAGTCGACTGCGCCATTGTAACGGGGAAAAAGACACAACACGCGTTCTCCGGCCCGCCTGTTTCGTTCATTATGGTGATGATGTTCTTAAAGTCCTTGAAACTGTTCATAAAATCATCTTGTTGTTCTTGTTGACTGAAAACGTGGCTCGTACCGGCTGTTCTGTTCCCTCCTTTATCGTAACCGAAAGCGTTACCATGCCAAGCAACAAATGCACTTGGAATGTTCCGCTTTCAATGAACACTTATCAAACCGACATTTCAGCGAACTGCGCCATGATCTCACCGGGTATCGGCGGTTCAATAATTACTTGCAACGCTTCAAACTGGACCAGGAACGCAAAAATTTTGTTGCACATTTCAGTTACCATGTCCAGTTACCAAGATATGGGCGAAATTTTTGCACTGCCAGAACAACAGCAAGGCACTCCCCCTGCTCGGTTATAGTGTAATTCTTCTCTGCAGTGGTTAGTGTACGACTAGAGTATGCAATTACTCGTTCGCGAAAGATGTCACGTTGCAGGAGAATGCGACTGAGACCATGACTGCAAGCGTCAGTGTGAAGGATGGTGGGCGCGCTCGCATTGAAGTGGCACAGTATTGGGTCGGACGCCAGAGCAAGTTAGCCAGGAAAGCACGTTCACATTTGTTGGACCAAACAAAGGGCGCATGAATAGCGAGGAGTTGATGCAGCGGGGCCGCAAGCGCAGCGACGTTGCGTATGAAGCAACGGAAGTATAAGAAGCAAGTCCGAGAAAACAGCGCAGGTCTTTTTGGCGCAGCGGACGGCAAAATTCGAGAACGGCAGCGAGCTTTTCAGGGTCCGGTCGAATACCTTCTTTGCTGACTATGTGCCCCAAAACTTTGATGGTCTTGCTGGCGGAACTTCATTTTTTTCTGTTGAGCTGCAGGCCAGCGTTTTCAAGACAGGCAAGCACTTCATCAAGACGTTGCAAATGTTGTGAAAACGTGGTTGAAAACACTACAATGTCGTCGAGATAGCACAGACATGTTTTCCACTTTCAAACCACGCAAGACGTTATCGATCATGCGTTCGAAGGTGGCAGGCGTATTGTAGAGTTCAAAAGACGTCACATTGAACTCGTAGAGTCCATCAGGGGTAGCAAACGCCGTCTTTTCTTCGTCGGATTTGGACATACCTATTTGCATGTATACTGATCTAAGGTCAAGGCTAGAAAAATATTCGGCACCGTGGAGCGAATCTAGTACATCGTCGATCCGTGGCAGGGGTAAACGTCTTTGCGGGTGATTTTGTTCAGTGCACGGTAATCGACGCAAAAACGCACTCAGCCGTCTTTCTTTTGCACTAGAACAACTGGGGAGGACCAAGGAGTCGAGGAAGGACGTATCATATTTCGTCTAAGCATGTCTGATACGTTTTCCTCGATGATCTTACGCTCTGCAAGAGACACGCGATATGGGCGCTGCTGAACAATGCGGGATCCATCAGTCTTATGGGGTGAGTAGCGGCGGTAGTCATACCGAGGAAGGGCGAATTCACGCCGAACAAGGAGCGGTGTTTGTCCAATAGTGCGAGGAGATCTTGACTCTGGGCGAACGTTAAGTCAGGGCTCATGGTTGCCAACAATGGTGTGGAAGAGGCATTACTTGGCGGCGATTTTGACCCGGGTGGCACTGTCGAAAGTGTGACAATTGCAGCGGGATGAGTGTCAACAGCGCAAGTGACAGTTCATCCACTAGGCAAATGTTGGGGTTCGGGCTCGAGTTTGGTTTAAGGCGGTAAGCAATGCCGACCCCTGAGAGAAATGAATAAGGCCTGGGGTAATCAGAATCCCTCGAGATAGGGTAGGGCCGTAGGGTAGAATGAGCACGTCGTCATTCAGAATGTTGCGGGAGTTGACGTTTATAATATCTTCTCTAGATGGCCAAAGAACGTAATCGGAGGAGGTGACAAGACCAACGCGGTCTTCATGGTTAGGAAGAGATTTACCGGTGGCATCCAGTTGTATGAGGCGCTGACGACAAGAGATAGAAGCGGACGCGGAAGATAAGAACTCCCACTCCAAGATGAGTTCGTGGGTACACTCACGAAATACCGTAAAAACAATGTGGTGACGAATTCCGTTTGTGGGCACCCGAACAGTACACTGCGCGATTGGCCGAATAATAGCGTTGGTCGCTGCACTAAGAGAAGGGCCGGAGTAAGGCGTGGTCACTTTTCGAAGGCGCCATCAAAAGTCAGGAAGAATAATCGAAATGGCAGCGCCTGTAATCACGGTAGCTTCGACGAATACACCTTCTACAAACACTGACAAGTTGGACGGTCGCTCCGGAGGAATTGTAGGCTGTCCAATGGATGCAGTTTCCTCTCCTAAAACTGCATCGGGGAGTTTTCCGAGAGGGCGTTCGTGACATGAGAAGCGGGTCGGAGAGGCGACACCGAACGACGACGTGGAGACGGCGACCTGCGGCGAGATTCGCGAGAATTCACATGCATATCAGTAGGGTATAGGAAGGAGGTGGTGACCGGTGATAAGAGGAGCGGTAAGACGTGCGCTGATAGCCCAATGCTGGATGGACGCGTGTACGTTCCTCGGGAGCGTAGCCACGTTGCTCATCTTGTTGACGCCTATTACAAAATCGGGAGATGTGCCCTCGATAGCCACAGTAGTAGCAAATGGGCCTGGCAAGACGCGGAGCGTAGTAACGCTGTACACGCACTGGCGGTCACAACAAAGCCACTGGAGGGTGGTCGCCTGGTGTAGGCGAAGGGGCGGTGATGACTGGAGAGAGCACCGCAACGTCGACATGCGTTGGAACCTGACGGGAGCAGGGGCCGTCGGAGCACGGTAGCCGAGATGCGGACGTGATCTCTTGCCGAATGATGTCGCACAAGCCGGTCGGTGGAGAAGGGACAATACTTTGCGGAGCACAGGAAGAGCACCACCCGCGAAGCTCTTCACGGACGATGTCGCGAATAAGCGTGCGTCCGTGGTCGAAGGGAGACGAATACCGGAGACATAGGTGCATAGCCGAAGGGACTGGAGCTCCTCAAGTAGCTGGCAAGTAGTCATCACATCCTGGATGGTAGCAGGATTTTGCGTAGCAAGGGCATTGAAGGCGACGGTGTTTATCCCTTTAATAATGTGGCGTTGTCGGTCGCTCTGGGACATGGTGGCGTTTACACGCTTGCACAATGCAATCACATCCTCATTGTATGAAGTGTACGATTCCACAGCGAATTGGATGCGCTCACCGAGCTCCTCCTTCGTGGCCTCAGCACGAACAGCTGGGGCACCGAAAATCTGCCGAAGCTGTTGCGAGAACGTTTCCCAGTCAGGAAGATCGGGCTCATAGTTCCAAAACCAGGTTTTCGCCACATCGGACAGGTAGAACGGGACGTTCCGTAATTTCTGTGAACTGTCCCACTTGTTGAAGTCGCTTGCGAGGTCGTAGTTTTGTAGCCAGTCCTCTACATCATCTACGCGCAAACCAGCGAAGACTTGGGTGTCGCGCTGGCGGCTGTCGATGGTCACGACGGAAGGCGAAGGCTGCAATGGAGCAGCGGCTTCGAACGTGTCTGGATTCGATGAACCAAGCATGGCCGCTGGTGTTATGCGGCGACCCGAGCGGAGCTCCAGTGAGAATGTGCGAGAGGTCTTGGGGAACGAAAGGCACCGTCCACCACTTGTAAGTTGTAAGGAACCGCTTTTTTCTAGCCGAGCTCGTGCTAATACCACGAGGATGAAGCTGTGCTGCTGCTGCTGATATATACAGATGAAGAAGATGCACAATGGATGATGATATGTGCAGATGATGAACTTGAAAGTCAGGCATGTGTTGCGCTCACAATATATATATATATATATATACATATATATATATATATATATATATATATATATATATATATATATATATATATATATATATATATATATATATATATATATATATATATATATATATATATATATATATATATATATGAGTGTGTGTGTGTGTGTGTGTGTGTGTGTGTGTGTGTGTAAACTTGTGAACACAGGCTTACTAACTAAATTACCGATATTGATGTCAGCGCGCATAGGCAAACACGCACGCATCACACTCGGTGACCGTGGACACCGGCTGTCAAAACCCTGGCGTGAATAACCGCGGCAGCAGCAGCGAGCGAAATGACCTTTGTGTTGTCTATCGCCTTAACGCAAAGTGGGCGCCGAAAACGCAGCACACGAAAAGTTACGAGCCGTCGGCCCACCTAGACTGCAGTGCCCCAAAGCTTTCAAGGTCCACACGACAGCGCGCGCTGCTGCTGAAATACAACGCTTCCGCTGCCTCCGCAAACCCCCCCCCCCCCCTTCGCGGTTCCTTGCATGCTACAGAAGACTGCGCGCTTCCTCCCCGCTTTCCCCTCTTGCGCACGCGAGAATGAGCCGTGATCTTTGACTCACTCTCGCACGCTTTCACTCGCACATACAGCATACGGTGCGTGGCGGTAGTGTTATCGCCTTTGGAGTTTATACTGAAAATCACGGCGACGGTGATGACTACGGCAAAAATGCACCTGGAGTGTTCATATAATTTCTATCGCAATATTAAGTGAAAGAGCCTGGAAATGCTTCGATCAGTTATGTTTGTATTAAACAGACATAACCTATTTATCAATACACATAGGGCCACGGGGGCCCGAAAAATTGTTTGAATTTGCATTTATTTCTTGCAAGTATATAAAATCGCCAGGTGATACAGGGACAAAAAGCAATGAGTGCCCCACAGAGGTCCCGGATCCTGCCCAGTAGCAGCAGTACAGCGCACATGAAAAATGCTCATTTGCGGCAAACAATTTTATTTATTAAACAAAAGAAGTGTACTCGGTGTTTAACTTCGCAGCATAAACGTATCGCTAGTCTAGGTAATAGCATTGTCGAGGTTATACACAAGGAAGTATAATCAACGTAAATTACTTGCAATATTCACAAGAGAGACAGCTGATGTGTGGGACCTTACAGAATGACAACCCGATTACCAGCGAAGCTGTTTCTCTCGAACAGTTGGAAGGAACGTTTCAGTTTCTATTAATTATATCGCATACGTTAAAATGTCGCCAATATATCTATATATATATATATATATATATATATATATATATATATATATAGTCGCGTAGGAGTGATGGTGAATAATACATTGGGAAAACTGTGAGTGGCAAAACTACCTTTGTTATTGGGCGAACTGGCGCCCACAAGAGCAAGTTACACTCAAAACACAGCGATATCGCCGAAAACGGTCGACCATCGTCGAAATCTGATCTGCCGGTCAGGCATGGTCGAGCGCGTCGGCTTTTATAGATGAGCCATCGAAGGTTCCAGAGCAATCGCTGGTGCCCGCGTGTCAGAACATCAGGTCGATAATGATGGCCTCATATTATGGCTCATACCGACACTGGGGTATTGGCCAAGAATTGTGCGCTGACACGCTTACTTAATCTTTTAAAGCACTACATATTCGATTAAAACAAGAAAAAAAAAGGGCATACAAAATCGTCAGAAGAGTGCTGTGTAAATGTAAGTTTAATGGAGGAACACGGCAGCGTAATCTCGTGATCAGTACTTCTGATTGTCTTGATGGACACCACTGGATTTTCCACGGAAATTTTAGGTGCTGAAATTCTGTTCATGTTATTATTCATTCAGTGACGTCTCTATGAATTGAATATTTTCGATATAAAATTGCTGTTATGTGCCCCACTACTGGAAGAACCGGCATTATATGTCCACTCAGGCATGCTCGCGCTAATGAGTGTGCCATTTCATTTAAATCTAATCCACAGTGACTTGGTACCTATACTAGTTTTAGAGAATTCAACTGTGAAGCAACTAATGTTGGAAACGTGTTTAGATTTGACGAATTGCATGAAGCTGTAAGCGAAGTACAGACAGAAGGGAAACGTGTTATAAGAAGCGCACTTAATGCGTTCGAAGGGAATTTCCGAAGCGCTAAAATCACTGCTTCAAGCTCGACTTCAAAAACAGGAGTGAAATCTTGCAGTCCCAAAGGGAATGACCAGCCAAGCGAAAGCGAGGAAATGCCTACCCCCGCCTTTTCGTTGTTCACTGAAGCGTCTGTAGCTATTATGTTATTAGTTTGGCCAATTATCAAGAAAAAAGGTATTTGAATAATTAATAAAGGCGTATTCAGATCGTCTAAGTAGCAAGCTGTAAAATCTCAGAAATGTTTGAATCGTTAGGATGCGAAATCTGCAGGGCGATGTTGGTAGGCGTGCTTCTTGATCGATGACGTCATCAGCCACAACTCTACCCAGTCCCAGACACAGCCGCAGGGCTTCACGCTCCAAAAGAACCAGAGGCTTTGTTTTGTAAGCAGGGCCATCTGACAACAATACACACCGGAATTACAATATTGGGAGCATTTGCATTTTTTAAATCGTTAGCAGGGAATCTCTACTAGGTCCACATTGTCGGTTACTCATTCTGCGGCGCTTACCTAAAGCACGTTGTTCCTTAGACGCTACACTTTCTATGTGTGGACTCCAGTTGAGTTTTCTGCCATACATGATTCCCAAATATTTTAGACTCAACCTGGGGAATGGGTTCTTTTTTATAAGATATAGAAATTGAAATCGGATCCGTAAGCGGCAACTCCAGGAAGCCTAATCAGTCTCACTTCAGAAAATATTGCAGGCGGACTGAGCATCTGACTGACCACCTTAAAAGTGTACAGCCTGTACTATTTGCTCAAGTCAGAGATATGAGACGTCCTAAGTGAAAACTAATCAGCAGATATAGTTAGAAGCCATAAATTCTCATGGTACACCTACCAGGTAATGAGTAATCAAACTGAAGGGTGTAGCTATTTCAGCGAGTTATTAAATCCTGACTTCCCGTACGTAGCAGACGAAAAACGAAGACGAGAATACAGAGCGAAGAGGAGACAAAGGTCCCAGCGGTTCATGTCCCCTCTTCTCCTTTTAATCGCTGTGTTCATTGTGACTTAGGCATATATGAAGTCGAGATATGCCAGCTCATGCATGTTATCATAACAAGGAATCCTTAAATTCCGACAATGCAATGACGATCGATGCACCCCAAAAAGTAAATATTCAGGCCACTACAAACATCGCATAGGTGACAATATATTTTTACAAAATAGAAAAAAATTGAAGATCTCGCCGTAATTAGGTAAAAGCGCCGTACGAGTTACCGCAGATCCCTACGAATAAAAGAACTCAGGAATGTCCGCCTCAGCGGAGCGCTGCATCATCCGTCGAATTCTCTGGAGGCGCGTCATCGGAAAAATTGCCCGAGGGCAGCCAGGATTCCAGCTCGGCGATTGCAGAGCCGATTTTATGGAAGGCTATAACATCCGAACGAACAGCCCGGACGTCCTTGTACTGCTTGAAAAGTATCTTCGAAAGCTGCTCCGCCGCAGTCAGAATGGCGGCGGAGTGCTCGCCCTCGCGGAACTGCAACTGCCCGCACGTATGTTGAAGGTCTCGTGGTGCTCGACGTGGGACAGGGCAGCGCGTCGAAGGCGATGACGGCGGGGTTCTCGAATCCACGCGCGGAGCCAGCCACGCAAAAGCTGTGGGTGCACTCGAAGCGAGACGCGTCGCCCTTGCGCCAAGCCCCACCGCTGGAACAGGGGCTAGGACTGCGTGGTGCCCGTGCGATGGTCAGACGGTGGGCGGAGGATTCGACAACGCGGCGCTGGTGTGGAGATCGCCCGGGATGACACGCTGTACCGGCTGCGAGCTCGTTCCGCCTCCTGTGAACCGTCGTCTTGGTTGCTGAAGCTGGAGTGAGAAGCCACGCCGAGATTGCACCAGCTGATCCGCGACCAGAATTTCTTGAGCTCTCTCGTTGGTGGTGCTTTCCGCTGAAACATTAAGATTTTGCAATAAATCGGAATATTTGCAACACTGCGCCTAAAAAGTTCGTCACAGTTTGTTTGTCCTCTTCTATAATATTTTTCTATCGCATAATTACTTTCAAGGCTAAACGCTCAAATTACAATAAAGTATTAAGTGAAATTTATATTTTCTTAATTAATATTTCACAAAAGGCCAAATCGAATAACATGCATTTAGCTCCTGGGCGCTTACACAAAATAAATTTCGTTAAGCTAGAAGTGTTCACAAGAGCAAATGTCACCCAAACGTGATTTTCGACGTTTTACGAAGCAGAAACAACCTGCCAATGCCAAACAACCAGTTACAATCAAAAGGTATCTCCTTACTTTCGCTGCTGATTAAAGTCAATAAAACAAGGCCGCCACAATGAGAACACGTCCACACGAGGTGAGCGCAGTGTCGCATGTGTTCTCTTTGTGTTTGGTCTCCTGCTGCGCATGAGAAACATTTATGCAAGTTTCAACATGCCCGCTTAACAGGTTAAAGAAGCCTGCGCACCCAATGTACGAAGGACATGCACGTTTCTAGTGGGATTAGCGCTACGTGAGAAGACGTATACGAAATAGCCCTAGAATTGCTTGGCGCGACAATTGCCGCGGGCCTTGGAGTACGGTGCCACCGACAGGAGTGCGACCTCTCGCCAGAGCACTGCATGAAGGATACTTTTAAACTATCTCTCTCAGAAATGCTATGGTTTGGCTGAGATAACACGTAAGAATATTCACCTGTCTGCTGTTCCGTTACAGACGCGCGGGCAAGCGCCTCCGGGCAAATGGAACGCCGACACGTGGCGGCCGCCAGAAGGGAAGACCCCGGGATGCATGCCGCGTTTCGTCCACCCACGAGAAGGTTGAAACCGAGGGTCGCCGTGTGCGGACACCGTCGCTGATGCCTGAACGCGACCGCAGCCGTCGTCTTGTTGAGCAACGTGGCGAAATCCGCGGCCAGCCGTCTTTGCATCCTGGTGCGAAGTCGTGGCGTCGGACTGAGGCCGTTGCATCTTGATTGGCAGGAGGCGTCGCAAGAGCATCGCTCGACGGAAAAGCAGGAGTTCCCGCTGGCCGGCGTCCAAGAAACCTCGCCGGATTATTTAGATGAAGTACTGCGGGACGAAAGCGCCTAGTTAGCTCCCACAGAATGGAGGCGTGTGCGCAATGCACGAGGCAGGCTACGTTCTTCTTTTTCTTCTACTCACGCGCATAGAACGCATTCGAGGATGTTATATAAGGCGTCGCTGCCTACCGCAGCGCCATGAGAAGGCGCGCGCTTGAAGCCGCCCAAGGTGGAGGAAAAAGAGGATGGAATAAAGGCAGAGAATGAGTAATGCCTCCATTGCTGTCGTACTGAGTAATATGCACGATATAACAGAGGAAATATCTTCTGAACACTCCAGAGGATTATTATTATTATTATTATTATTATTATTATTATTATTATTATTATTATTATTATTATTATTATTATTATTATTATTCAATGTGGGAACGCATATGCATTGCACATGGATGGAAATTTAATGTTGCGAAGGCAGGCTGGCCACTGCCATCGAGAGGCGCCGAACGCCTGCCTACTCTTCAGGAAGGAGGGAATATAAAAAGAATTTTAAAATGAAAAACAAATCAAGTTGAGGGGAAAATTGTAGTTGTTTCGTGGATATTTTTTAGTTATTCATAGGTTGTTTTTATTCATTTCTTCATGAGAATTTTCACTTTCTTCAGGAGTAGCTGCATATTCCCCCAACAGCATCTGCATCTTGGCTGATCTCTCGCACTGGGCGTGCGCCATAAGCGTAGGAAAACAAAACGAAAGGAGAGAAATAGGAAGATGATAGGCCACACGGACTGAAGTAAAACAACGGCAAAGTGTAGAGTGTCCCAGTATGAACCGAACAGCAATGCAGGCACTCCGTTGAACACCAGCCTAGAAGACATGTTCGAATAGGTCTTCTTTTGCACCTACGCAGTTCTGTGCCCGCTTTACCACACCTTCAGTGGTTTTCTTGATGAGCGACGCCGGAACTTCAGGCTGATTCAGGCCGGCCCTTCAGACTGGTTGTCCCTGGTCCCTGCTGGCCTCGACAGAGCGACCGTTTCGTTGACCTGCAGTGATGTTTTGGCTGAGTATCGGGTGGTTTAAGGTGTCTCAATAACAACATTTTAGTTCCTGGTTTATTGGCATTCCTTGCGTCAGCCGTCTTGAGCTGATGTCGACCAGTTCTCCTGGCCAGGCGCGATCCGCCTGGTCAGCATGCCTGCCACATAATGAATTGCCCATAGATATATTTTTTCGCAGTGGCGTCAGCACCATTCCTGTGGCGCTTGTGCCTACCAATGGAGGTTCCATCAGGATCACGAATCCACAGGCTGTCTAGAAGGCACTTAAGGCCACGTCCAACCACTTCCAGACCATCACTGATGTGCGAGCGTTCGGACGGGGAGGTATAGTGTGTCGTTCACCCGACCAGACCTGTGTAGAAGACCTCTTGAAATGCGCTTCATTCGCGTCCACCCCGGTGAGTGCTTTTATTCCGCCTCACCTTGCGTGCACCAAGGGTCTTGTACGGGGCGTAGACTCCCGATTAAGTCCTACTGAAACCCTGGACAAGCTATCCGCAGCAGGCGTCATTGCCATCTACCGTTGCAATCGACTGGCCAATAACGAGAGGGTTCCTACAGAATCTGTTATTGCAACGTTTGTGGGCACATCATGTCCATCTGAAATAAAGGTGTGGCCTCTTGTGTTCCGTGTAGAGCCGCTTGCGTCACGTCTAATCCAGTGTAAGCATTGTTGGAGATTCGGGCACAGTGCAGGAGGATGTAAGTCTAGCTTGCGTTGCCGCACCTGTGGGGATGGTCATTCTTCAAGTGAATGCTCTACTCAATCTCAAAAGTGCTGCCTCTGTGGGGGAGAACACCCAGCAGACTATTCGAACTGCTCAGCTCGCGCTCAAGAAATACAAATTCTTGAAATAATCGACCGCCGTCGTTGCTCCCGAAGAGATGCAATTTCAGTTATCAAAGACAGGGCCTTCGGATACTCTGGTGTTACAGCGCGCAACACTCCAAGCATGGATCTTAACCTCTCAGAAGCAATTGACTCTGCTGTGGAAAAAGCAATGGCTAAAGCTATGGACAAATTGATATCCAGTCTCTCTGATTGCTTAGCACAAATCATTTCCGGCCACATGATGCAATTATTGCAGCCCAATAAGACACCAATGCAGTGCCCAGTATCTAACGCCACACCTCGAACGCCTAGCAACGAGGTAGAGACGCCTTCCACAGTTGCAGAATATTCCACAGACACTACTTCGGTAGTCCAAACACACGAGGATGAGCCCTCTTATTCAGACACTGTTATTGTCACAGACATGGAACTTGACACTCGAGCTCCCAAACGTATGGGGTCCCCAATTTCAAAAACTATGAAACCAAAATCAAAAAAGAGTTAACCAACTCCTGTGCTTACAGAAAGTATTCTAAAGGCGGCAGTTGCCGCTGCTGTGCGTTCTACACCATTGGACAGTTGAAAGTGCTGCAGTGGAACTGTCGTTCTATGTTTTCAGCTTCAACAGATTTATCTTGCCTATCTATTCAATTCAATCCAGATATCTTACTTCTTCAGGAAACGTGGCTTTCACCAGAGAAAAATTTTCATTTAAGAGGTTTTCGGTCCTTCCGATTAGATAGAGACTCGCGAGGTGGAGGAATAATGATACTTGTTTCCAGTAAAATTTGTCACAAGGCAAAAATTTCTTTTCAAATCATGGACTGCGACTGTGAAATTTTGGCCATAGATTTATGCCTCCCAGGATACCATCCATTTTCAATTACAAATGCTTATTTCCCCAGCGGCGTGCAAAGTACACGTCAACTTGATAGGGCTGTGGCTGCCTGTAGAAAAGAAATTTTGTTTGTAGGGGATTTCAATTCGCATCACGTGTCGTGGGGGCAAAAAACAGATGTGTGCGGGAAGCGACTATGGGAGTGCACGATTGATAGTCACCTTTCATGTCAGAACACAGGACAAGTAACGTTTGTTAGAGGACCCTTCCGTTCAGTGTTAGATTTGACATTTTGTAGCGCTGGCATCAAGGTTTTGTCGTGGGTAGCGGTTGAATCAGCAACCAACAGTGATCATCTTCCTGTGTCATTTGAAATCAATTGTCCAATAACATCTTTAGAATACCAGGCATGCACATTTATGGACCATACGAAATTTAAGACTTTCTTGCGTTCTGCCGTTTCGAAACTTGCCAATGCCAATGATAAGGAAATCGCTTCAACCATTTGCTCAATTCTAGAGGATTCCCGGAAGCAAGCTGAATTTGTCATCCCTTCGGCTAAAGGCACCGCTTGTCGTTGGTGGAATAATGAGTGTACGCGGGACTATAGAAAAAGAAAGGCCGCTTGGAAAATGCTTCTGCATAATCAGTGCCCGACAAATTGGAAAAATTATCAGTTTCATGCTGGTGTATTTAAGCGTGCTGTTAATAGAGCCAAAGAGGAATACGATATTAGACATTACGATTATCTATCTAATTCAAATAATACGCGTGCTTTATTGGCATTCCTTCGTGCTAGGAAGGTGCTACCAACACCCTTAACATTAGATTCAATTGTTTTGACCCCGCAGGAACTGAGCGCCTCCCTAGAAGAGACTGCCGAAGGCTTAGAAAATCGATTTACGGCCAGGCTTCCGGCTATTCATTCTACATTAGGTCCTTGGGATGGCTTCACTCCAATTTCCTTAGCTGAACTAAATGAGACTGCACTATGTTTACCGAATTCAGCCCCTGGCCCTGATGGCGTCACAAATGCAACGTTAAAAATATTGTTACAGGAATCACCTAACGTTCTTTTAGACCTGGTGAATTATTCAATTAAATATGCTTGGATTCCGTTGCACTGGAAGCTTGCCAAGGTAATATTGATGCTTAAGAAACAAGAAGGAAGGTATGTATTGGAGAACATTAGGCCCATTGCGCTTACATCAAACGTAGTAAAATTTATTGAGAGGCTTCTTCACCGTCGCATCATGAAATTTATTAATGGTAATTCCATTCTTAGTCCCTGTCAGATTGGTTTCAGGGCCGGCTGCTCCATCTGGCATGCCCACGTCGACTTAGAAAGCCGAATACAACTCGCTCGACGTCATAAGCAATACGCTGCCTTAGTTACGCTCGATATCGCTAAAGCATACGACACTGTGGAGCACACTATATTGATCAATCGGTTAACTTCCTGTGGTGTTCCTGCGTATATAGTAGCGTGGATTCAGTCATTCTTAGGTGAAAGAGAATTCTATTGCTACGAAAGCGGCGTTTCTTCTTCTAAACACAAACAAACGAGAGGCGTACCGCAAGGCTCAGTGCTTTCCCCGGTACTTCTTAATATTCTCATGAGCACACTACCTTGTCATCAAGAAATAACTACTTATGTTTATGCAGACGATATTGCGTTTTTTGCATCTGCAAACGACATCCACACGCTATACCAACGACTGCAAACTTACCTTTATGATCTGGAGAGGTGGTTAGATGCTAGTCACTTCACACTCAATGCCAGCAAATGTGCTTTTCTCGTTTTTGCGATACGTGACATAGTGCACATTTCATTGTCTTACCACCTTCAAGACATACCACAGGTGGAATCTATTAAATACCTCGGAATTATTTATAACGCCTCTCTCAGCTGGCGCTCACACATAGATCTGTTGACTGGGAAAGGTACCCGTGCAATTGGCATATTGCGTAGGCTGAGCAGTCGTCGAATAGGATTGAGAAGAGATACACTCCTAATGATATATCGTATGTACGTTCGCCCTGTATTAGAATTTGGTTGCGTGCTCTTCTCTGGAGCTCCAGCCTACATGTCCCGTCCTCTAATCCTCTTAGAAAGAGAAGCATTACGTCTGTGTTTAGGTCTTCCTAAATTTGTTGCAAATTCTATTCTTTATCTAGAATCCCGTGTTCCGCCACTTTCGTGCAGGTTCCGGCTTTTGACGGTGCAGACGTTCTTAAGGATTTACGAATCACCACTGCGTCATCCCCAAATAATCTTTATTTCACAACCTGCGTTGTTTTTTGGTGTCATCTGGCCGCGACTGCATAAACCGCAAATTATATTCGTGCAACAATTACTTGACTCTTTGGGCGTGCGCATATGCGATGTACTTCCTATTACCGACAGAGCTGTTGCCACGGAAATTCAATTTGATGACATCTTTCCTAATAATGCAAAATTACTTCCACACCGTATTCTAGACGGTATATTACAAGATCACCTGAAATACCTTCAAACAAACGTTGTAATTACTACAGATGCTTCACAATGTGAAGAAAATTCAGGTGTAGGAATATTTTCCCCGATTCTCGATTGGACATTTTCTCTTCGGCTGCCAGATTTCATACCGATTTTTTTAGCTGAATTCATGGCCGTTGTGCTGGCATTACGCAAATTAGGACCATCAATTACGTCAGCCGTGATAGTCACTGATTCTTTATCATTGTGCTCATCCCTTACTGCTTCTAGTGATTCTCGCGTGATGAGGACATTTCAATCATTGGTACCTGGTTACTTGAGAAGCGTGCGTTTGATTTGGGTGCCTGGCCATAAAGGACTAATCATTAATGAAATTGCAGACTCTCTAGCCAAGGCATCGATAAGTGGCCCGATTCTTCCTAGCGGCCCTTTGACTGCTTATGTTACTGCAGCTAGATTTCGCAGGAGTATCATTATACAGTCCGTATCAGAGTCCGCAATTACTAACTCTGAGGATTACGGACATCTCCTGCACCCTTGGAACAGAGATTTTTGCCGAACACGGAAAATTGAAGTGTCCATCACGAAGCTGCGCTGCCGTATACCTGCATTGAACTTCTACCTCCACAGGACTGGTCTGGTCCCCTCACCATTATGCTCATTCTGTGGCGAAGCGGAGACAATCGACCATTTCTTGTTGTCTTGCAGAGGTTTTTCTATTATAAGAAAACGACTACTCGAAATGCCGCTTCGCTCTATTGGTCTAACTTTATCAGTGCCTGTGATCCTATCTTTTGGAGCCTCCATTGTTGGGTTCAGCCACAGAAATGTTTGCTTGGCGATCCAAAATTACCTAATTGAAACCAATCGATTTCCATGTTAGATTGATCGTTCTCCCTCCCTACCATAGCTTTCTTTTATTTCTTATCTATTATTAATTATTATTCTTATTATTATTATTATTTTCTTATATCCGGTTTTCATCTGATTATCTATTTTTTTCTCCAGACACAAAACGTTTACTTTTAAGCTCACACGCCCAAATTGTTAACTCCCTTGTTATCAATATTATTTTTAGGCACCTAATTAAACCGCCCGATTCTTGGCCAATCCCCCACTGTGGGTATGTGCCACGGCCATTCAGGACAACAACAACAACAACAACAGCTACGCAGCAGTGAGTCCGCTTTATCAAATCTTCAGTGGCTTTCTTGATGACCGACGCCGGAACTTTACGGCTGACATCTGTTATCCTTGCCTTGAACTAATCTGACATCTGTCTTGATCATGTATGTACGATCTTTCGCGTAACCCCAAAGAAAGAAATCGAGTTGAGAGAAGTCAGGTCAGAAGCGAGTCAAGGTCTCACTTCTGCGTAGCGGCGCTCTAGAAAAGCAAATCCTGGCAGCCCGGCGTGCCCGCGATCGGGCCGGTGGGCTAGACCTGCCGGTTCTGACGTGGGACTATAGCCGGGTGCGCGACGAGTTCGCGTCCTCGCCGGACCTGCAATAAAGTTTCTTCACTCACTCAAGTCAGGTGACCTAGCCGGCCAATCTCCAGGCCGGTGCCTTCCCATCTATTGCGCGTGAAAAGTCGCATCCAGCCAGTTTCGTGCTCGGCTGCTGCGGTGTGCGGGCGCCCCATCTCGCTTATACCACAGAAGTGGAAGACGTGACGTACAGCGGGATTTCGATGAGTAACTCGTCCACCACTCCTTCAAGGATTTCGTTCACGTAACGCTGTACAGTCAGTGTGTGATCAAGGTAGATGGGACCGATTATAGCACCGGCGTAAATTCCGAAACGCACATTGAGGGACCACTGGTACTGGTGCTGATTGCGCTTTACCCAGTGTAGATTGGAGCCCCGCCAATAGTGTGCATAATGCAAATTTACCTAGGTGTTTCCGCGAAAATTGGCTTCAGCTATGCACATGATGTTACGCAAAGAGCACGATGACTCGTCGGCTTTTGTGAGGACACAATTCGAGAAATCTAGACGTTCCTACTGGTCCATATCTCCTAAGCATTGGTGCTGTTTAAGGTGGTACGGGTGAAAGGCCAAGTCATTTAATATCTTCCAAACTCATGACTTGGAAATTGGTACCTGGGCGGCCACGTCCCGCACGCTAGCATGAGGGTTTGAGGCAATAAGTGCTTGAACACCCGTGCATATGCTAGGACTCAAAGATGGACTCCTCCGCCGCTGTTTCTTGAAGCTGCCGGTTCGCCAGAGGTTTTCGTAATTTCTGATCATAGTCGATGCGTTTGGTCTACCGCCTCACTTCCATGACACACACACACACACACACACACACACACACACACACATATATATATATATATATATATATATATATATATATATATATATATATATATATATATATATATGTTTATATGTTTATATTTGTGGCCTTCCTCTTGTTGCCATTTGCAGATCCCAAAGCAAGGACCATGTTTGAAAGACATGGCGAATTGGACGAAACAAAACGCACCTTTAATCCCTCTGCACTAACGTTGTTGATTCGCTTTTGTGGAGATATGTTTCGTTGCAAACTAAGAAACAAACATCTGTGCACTTTATCTACGCTAAGACAACAGCTATCACAGCTTGTTTCTAACTAAAACCAAACGCGAGGTGTTACTTCGGCCGGCGCGCGGCAGATAAGGCACTAGCTCGATCATGATGTGTTTCTTTTTTCTTTTGTTTCGTTCTGGATAACACAGAGGGAGCCTGTTCGAGGGCGCTGCTTTATGATCCGGGTGGGAGGGCAGACACGTGGTATTCCCCATATTTTGCAGGGTTTATTTATCAGTCGGAAAAATTCAGTACGCGCTTAGTACGTCGCTGAAAACACCGCAGTTAGATGTCCCTTGGCTGCGCCTACAAATGCTCATCGACACTTTGATAATTAAGATACGTCTCGAGCTGGACAATTAATTACACTTACCTCATTAAATCTCAGTAACGAAAATATTACTGGCAGCTACTTCACGGTACTGGAAACAATATGCACTAGGTTTTCTTCGAGTAACGAATTGCTATAGGTTTCTTTCGTGATCAAAAAAGCACGCAAAGCCATTTGAAGAGTGGCGAACAAACAGCAAAATATTCATTCTCTAGGCATAGGCTATCCATAGCTTTAGAAATAATTTTTAGTTGGCTAGCTCTATCCTTTTCAAAAATATAATAAGCTTTGTCCTGTGTGTATATTTAAATATATTGTGTATGTGGATGGTATTTACAGTGGAAATTTAAAACAATGTTGAAGTCAGAAAATACGGATGAGGCAGCCGCCGCTAGCGCTACTAATGCCTATGTTGTCCTATTGTCAGGATTTGCAGAAATAAAGCGAAAGTATGAATTAAAAGCCGTGCACGTCCCCGCCAACAATGATGCAGTAAGCTATTAGCCCCACTAAAATGTCAAGTGAAGTGGTCGAGGAAAATCAAAAGAAACCTCAAATGTTGTGGGTGACAAAGCTCTGGTAATGGTATTTTAGGTGTGTGTGTGTGGGGGGGGGGGCTTCAGCATCTCCCCCCCCCGAAAAATCCGGAGGGGGCTCGGGTCCCAACCAAAGCCCCCCCACCTCCCCCCCGTGGTCGGCGCCTATGCAGTTCGCCATGGAGTTGTAAGTACAATACGAAGTCATAACTTTTGACTTTTGAGGTTTAAGGATCTTTTTAATCTCGCTGGTGGCAGGGAGTATAATTCTTGTATAATTCTAGTATAATTGTAAGAACAAAAGTCCGAATAAAAGTTGAGAGGGAGGAGTGATTTCACTGTCACAGTGCTTTGTATAGGGTCAGCATTGTTCGTCCGTACTATGTATTTAACGTATGGTTGCTTGGTAGACTTGGATGATTAGTTAAACGTGAAAATGGTTTGTTGGGCTAGTTGGTAGACGGCCCTAGTCGCAGAATGCCAGCAAACTTGAAAAAGGCGAAAGTCTAGAGGATGGTGGCTGGACAAACAACTTGTCTTAATTCTTGAAGACAACTTCCCCAAAGCCGCACTAAACATGCGCAAGGCACAACATATCATGATAACGGTAATCACATTATCTATGCACGGCAACACGGCTATATATATTGAAGCTCATTCTTGGTTAGGACCACCGATGTCGCGCTTACACACTTTTCGGGGCCAAGTTTAGAAATGCGATAGGCTTCTGTCAACTTTTTTTCCTGCTTCGTCCTCGCCTTCCCCCCGACTGACATGTTGCTGAAGATGGGAGTGCATCCGTGCTGCTTACAATGTTGCGGAAGGTTGCCGCCCGAGCTTGTAGGCACACGGGACACGAGGGGCAGCTGTAGCTCTCCCATGTTCAGTTTGCCGCCGCGTTTACATAAAGCTTTAAGCACTCCAAATAATTTTCGAAGTCGGCAAGCAGTCGGTACGTGTCTGCATTAGAAGCACAGCGTCTGCCGCAGTCCAAAACTGCATGTAGTCGAAACAAAGGGTGAACAAAAGCACGGAAGAAAAAGCCTTGGAACACGTGACAGCTTATTATGCTGCTCATTTGTTTTTGATCCGCACGCTCAGGGTGCCCCGTCTCACTGCGACATAAGGAAAAAACAGCCCTCTAGCTACAAATCAGCGAGTGTATATATATATATATATATATATATATATATATATATATATATATATATATTGTTTTTTTCGTACGTGCACCCTCAAGGTACAAGTGCCTCTTCCACTATCGGATCCTGGCAGACTCTCATTTTGTATAGAAATATACTGTAATGGAATGGAGACAGATAAGCAAACAACTAACACACCTCATCAGTTCTGCTGAAAGTCTCTTTTCTTAAGGCGAGACACATGCACAAAAAATTGTTTCTCCTGCGTTGGTCCACACCGGTATCACTAGCCGGTTACCGTACAGGCCACGTGTTCTCGCTCAGTGTCTCGGCGATCAGGAAAGGGCAGTCCAAGTTCGCGTAGAACTTTTTGCGTGGTGACTGTGCGTATTGCTCTACCAACAACTCGTCCCAGACCTGCACGTGCGGCGCTGGTCGGTGCCAGCGGCCATAGTACCGTTTCTGGGATTTTTGCGCGTCGGGGGCCCTTTTGCGTACCTCAGCCTGAATGTTGAGGCAGATGGTTTGTCTTGTAGTGGTACGTCTATCTTTTACATGTGTGTCCAAGTTGTTGACGGCGGTCAGTTTTGTAATGTGTCGGTAGACATCTTCATAAGGTGAAGTTCCAAAAGAAGATTGAAACGCCGCATTAATTGCGTATGCAGGTGCTGCTTCCAGGTGTTCATCCCAGTCCGTTTCGGTTTCTTGTTCTTGCATTAAGCGATGAGTCGGGCCTGTAGGGTCGGGTTGTGACTCTCAGTTAATCCATTCGCTTGAGGGTGCGGTGCTAAAGTGAAGTAGTATTCCACGCCAGCATTCAGGACGTAAGTTCAAAGTTCACGACTGTGGTTAAAGGGCACTCTATCTGGAACCACGTTTCTTGAGCAGACCGTGTTTCCATTGAAAGCGGTACTGCAGAAATTTATGACCAAGTTAGACGCGAGAGAAGGCACTGCAGTGACTTCCACAAACTTCGAAAAGCAATCCACTGCGACTAACACGTCCCGCTTGCCTGCTGCTGTAGTTGGTAACTGGTCGACGTGATCACTCCCGTTTTGTTAAATTAAATTAAATTATGGGGTTCTATGTGTCAAACCACTTTCTGATTCTGAGGCACGCCGTAGTGGGAGACTCCGGAAATATAAACCACCTGGGGTTCTTTAACGTGCACCTAAATCTAAGTACACGGTTGTTTTCGCATTTCGCCCCCATCTAAATGCGGCCGCCGCAGCCGGGATTCTATCCCGCGACCTCGTGCTCAGCAGCCCAAGACCATAGCCACTGAGCAACCACGGCGGGTTCTCGTTTTTTGGCGAATAGTGTCAGGGAGCGGCATAGCTTGCCATCCCGGGCGACACTTATGCTTTGGGCTCTTCTCACAGCTTGTGACGTACGACGGAATGCTCTTATCTATCCTAAGCCACATAACGTCCCTGGATCTTACGAAGATTAGCCCTTAAGGGCATGTGTCGTATGCGGCGACCCGAGTGAAGCTCCAGTGAGAATGTGAGAAAGGTCTTGGGGAACGAAAAGCACCGTCCACCACTTGTAAGTTGTAAGGAACCGCTTTGTTCTAGCCGAACTCGTGCTACTACCACAAGCATCAAGCTGTGCTGCTGCTGCCGATATATACAGATGAAGAAGATGCACAATGGTTGATGATAGGTGGAGATGATGAACTCGAAAGTCAGGCATGTGTTATGCTCACAATATATATATATATATATATATATATATATATATATATATATATATATATATATATATATATATATATATATATATAATGTGTGTGTGTGTAAACTTGTAAACACAGGCTTACTAACTAAATTACCAATAATAATGTCAGTGCGCATAGGCACACACTCACGCATCTCACTCGATGACCGCGGACACTCGCTGCCAAAACGCTGGCGTGAGGAACCGCGGCAGCAGCAGCGAGCAAAGTGACCTTCGTGCTGTCTATCGCCTTAACGCGAAGTGAGCGCCGAAAACGCAGCGCACGAAAAGTTACGAGCCGTCGGCCCACCTAGACTGCAGTTCCCCAAAGCTTTCAAGGTCCACACGACAGCGCGCGCTGCTGCCAAAGTACAGCGCTTCCCCTGCCTCCGCCCCCTCCCCTCCCCCCGGTTCCTTGCCCGCTACAGAACACTGCGCGCTTCCTCCCCGCTTTCCCCTCTTGCGCACGCGAGATTGAGCCGTGATCGTTGGCTCACTCTCGCACGCTTTCACTCGCACATACAGCATACGGTGTGGGGCGGCAGTGTTATCGCCTTTGGAGTTTATACTGAAAATCACGGCGACGGCGATGACTACGGCAAAAATGCACCAGGAGTGCTCATATAATTTCTATCGCAATATTAAATGAAAGAGCCTGGAAATGTTTCTATCAGTTACGTTTGTATTGAACAGACATAACCTATTTATCAATACACATAGGGCCACGGGGGCCCGAAAAATTATTTGAATTTGCATTTATGTCTTGCAGCTATATGAAATCGCAAGGTGATACAGAGACAAAAAGCAATGAGTGCCCCACAGAGGTCCCGGATCCCGCCCAGTAGCAGCAGTACAGCGCACATGAAAAATGCCAATTTGCGACAAACAAAGAAAGTGTACTCGGTGTTCAACTTCGCAGCATAAACGTATCGCTAGTCTAGGTAATAGCATCGTCGAGGTTTTACGCAACGAAGTATAATCAACGTAAATTAGTTGCAATATTCACAAGAAAGACAGCAGATCTGTGCGATCTTACAGCATGAGAACCCGATTTCCAGCGAAGCTGTTTCGCTCGAACAGTTGGAATGAAAGTTTCAGTTTCTATTAATGATATCGCATACTTTAAAAAGTTGCCATGATATATATATATATATATATATATATATATATATATATATATATATATGTATATATATTTATATATACATATATACAATGGGAAAACTGTGAATGACGAAACTTTTTTATTGGGCGAACTTGTGCCCACAAAAGCAAGTTACACTCAAAACACAGTGATATCGGCGAAAACAATCGATGATCGTCGAAATCTGATCTGCCGGACAGGCATGGTCAAGCGCGTCGGCTTTTATACATGAGCCATCGAAGGTTCCAGACTAATCGCTGGTGCCCGCGCGTCAGAACATCAGGTCGATAATGATGGCCTCATATTATGGCTCACCCCGACACTGGGGTATTGGCCAAGAATTGTGTGCTGACACGCTTACTTAATCTTTTGAAGCACTACATATTCGATTAAAACAAGAAAAAAAGGCATACAAAAACGTCAGACGAGTCCTGTCTAAATGTACGTTTAATGGAGGAACACGGCAGCGTAATCTCGTGATCAGTACTTCTGATTGTCTTGATGGACACCACTGAATTTTCAACGGTAATTTTAGGTGCTGAAATTCTGTCGATGTTATTGATTCAGTGACGTCTCTATGAATTGAATATTTTCGATATAATATTGCTGTTATGTGCGCCACTATTGGAAGAACCGGCATTATATGTCCACTCAGGCATGCTAGCGCTAATGAGTGCGCCATTTCATTTAAATGTAATCCACAGTGACTTGGTACCTATACTAGTTTTAGAGAATTCAACTGTGAAGGAACTAATGTTAGAAACGTGTTTAGATTTGACGAATTGCATGAAGCTGTAAGCGAAGTACAGACAGAAGGGAAACGTGTTATAAGAAGCGCACTTAATGCGCTCGAAGGGAATTTCCGAAGCGCTAAAATCATTGCTTCAAGCTCGACATCAAAAACAGCAATAAAATCTTGCAGTCCCAAAGGGAATGAACAGCCAAGCGAAAGCGAGGAAATGCCTACCCTCGCCTTTTCGTTGTTCACTGAAGCGTCTGTAGCTATTATGTTATTAGTTTGTACGTGTTCTAGGTAATCTTGCAGCAGCTTATTAAGAACGACACTGATTGCAACTGAGGGTTTCACGGGAAATTGTCATCAAATGCTATCTGAATATTGTGATTCGATTCAGTTGGTCGAATTACCTCTGGAATGTTCACATTTAGACAATCTAAATGTTTTTGTACAAATACAATCTTTGGAGTGTGGTAACGAGGCCAATTAGCAAGAAAAAAGGAATTTGGATCATTAATAAAGGCGTATTCAAATCGTCTAAGTGGCAAGCTGTAAAATCTCAGTAATGTTTGAATTGTTAGGATGCGAACTCCGCAGGGCAATGTTGGTAGGCGCGCTTCTTGCCGCAGGGCTTCACGCTCCAAAAGAACCACAGGCTTTGTTTTGTAAGCAGGGCCGCCTGACAACAATAAACACCCGAATTACAATATTGGGCGCAAATCCATTTTTTTAAATCGTTAGGGAATCTCTACTAAGTCCACATTGTCGGTTACTCATTCAGCGGCGCTTACCTAAAGCACGTTATGCCTTAGACGCTAGACTTTCTATGTGTGGACTCCAGTTGTTTTCTGCCGTACATAATTCCCAAATATTTTAGAGACTCAACCTGGGGAATGGGTTCTTTATAAGATATAGAAATTGAAATCGGATCCGTAAGCGGCAACTCCAGGAAGCCTAATCAGTCTCACTTCGGAAAATATTGCAGGCGGACTGACCATCTGACTGACCACCTTAAAAGTGTACAGCCTGCACTATTTCCTCAAGTCAGAGATATGAGACGTCCTAACTGAAAACTAATCAGCAGATATTGTTAGAAGCCATAAATTCTCATGGTACACCTACCAGGTAATGAGTAATCCAACTGAAGGGTGTAGCTATTTCAGCGAGTTATTAAATCTTGACTTCCCGTACGTAGCGGACGAAAAACAAAGACAATTGCAGAGCGAAGAGGAGACAAAGGTCCCAACGGTTAATATGTCTCCTCTTCTCCTTTTAATCGCTTTGTTCATTGTGACTTAGGCATATATGAAGTCGAGATATGCCAGCTCATGCATGTTATCATAACAAGGAATCCTTAAATTCCGACAATGCAATGACGATCGATGCACCCCAAAAAATAAAATATTCAGGCCAACTACAAACATCGCATAGGTGAGAATATATTTTTACAACATAGAAAAAATGGAAGGTCTCGCCGTAATTAGGTAAAAGCGCCGTACGAGTTACCGCAGATCCCTACGAAAAAAAGAAATCAGAAATGTCCGCTTCAACGGAACGCTGCGTCATCCGTCGAATTCTCTGGAGGCGCGTCATCGGAAAAATTGCCCGAGGGCAGCCAGGATTCCAGCTCGGCGATTGCAGAGCCGATTTTATGGAAGCCTATAACATCCGAACGAACAGCCCGGACGTCCTTGTACTGCTTGAAAAGTATCTTCGAAAACTGCTCCGCCACAGTCAGAATGGCGGCGGAGTGCTCGCCCTCGCGGAACTGCAACTGCCCGCACGTATGTTGAAGGTCTCGTGGTGCTCGACGTGGGACAGGGCAGCGCGTCGAAGGCGATGACGGCGGGGTTCTCGAATCCACGCACGGAGCCAGCCACGCAAAAGCGGTGGGTGCACTCGAAGCGAGACGCGTCGCCCTTGCGCCAAGCCCCACCGCTGGAACAGGGGCTAGGACTGCGCGGTGCCCGTGCGATGGTCAGACGGTGGGCGGAGGATTCGACAACGCGGGGCTGGTGTGGAGATCGCCCGGGATGACACGCTGTACCGGCTGCGAGCTCGTTCCGCCTCCTGTGAACCGTCGTCTTGGTTGCTGAAGCTGGAGTGAGAAGCCACGCCGAGATTGCACCAGCAGATCCGCGACCAGAATTTCTTGGGTTGACTCCTTGGTGGTGCTTTCCGCTGAAACATTAAGATATTGCAATAAATCGGAATATTTGCATCACTGGGCCTGAAAAGTTCGTCACAGTTTTTTTGTCCTCTTCTATAATATTTTTCTATCGCATAATTACTTTCAATGCTAAACGCTCAAATTACAATAAAGTATTAAGTGAAATTTATATTTTCATAATTAATATTTCATTAAAGGCCTAATCGAATAACATGCATTTAGCTCCTGGGCGCTTACACAAAATAAATTTCATTAAGCTAGAAGTGTTCACAAGAGCAAATGTCACCCAAACGTGATTTTCGACGTTTTACGAAGCAGAAACAACCTGCCAATGCCAAACAACCAGTTACAACCAAAAGGTATCTCCTTACTTTCGCTGCTGATTACAGGCAGTAAAACAGGGCTGCCACAATGAGAACACGTCCACACGAGGTGAGCGCAGTGCCGCATGTGTTCTCTTTGTGTTTGGTCTTCTGCTGCGCATGAGAAACATTTATGCAAGTTTCAACATGCCCGCTTAACAGGTTAAAGGAGCCTGCGCACCCAATGTACGAAGGACATGCACGTTTCCATTGGGATTAGCGCTACGTGAGAAGACGTATTCGAAATATCCCTAAAATTGCTTGGCGCGACAATTGCCGCGGGCCTTGGTGTACGGTGCCACCGACACGAGTGCGACCTCTCGCCAGAGCACTGCATGAAGGATACGTTTAAACTGTCTCTCTCAGAAATGCTATGGTTTGGCTGAGAGAACATGTCAGAATATTCACCTGCCTGCTGTTCCGTTATAGACGCGCGAGCAAGCGTCTCCGGGCAAATGGAACGCCGACACGTGGCGGCCGCCAGAAGGGAAGACCCCGGGATGCATGCCGCGTTTCGTCCACCCACGAGAAGGTTGAAACCGAGGGTCGCCGTGTGCGGACACCGTCGCTGATGCCTGGACGCGGCCGCAGTCGTCGTCTTGTTGAGCAACGTGGCGAAATCCGTGGCCAGTCGTCTTTGCATCCTGGTGCGAAGTCGTGGCGTCGGACTGAGGCCGTTGCATCTTGATTGGCAGGAGGCGTCGCAACAGTATCGCTCGAATGAAAAGCAGGAGTTCCCGATGGTCGGCGTCCAAGAAACCTCGCCGGATTATTTAGATGAAGTACTGCGGCACGAAAGCGCCTAGTAGCTCCCACAGAATGGAGGCGGGTGCGCAATGCACGAGGCAGGCTGCGTTCTTCTTTTTCTTCTACTCACGCGCATAGAACGCATTCGAGGATGTTATATAAGGCGTCGCTGCCTACCGCAGCGCCATGAGAAGGCGCGCGCTTGAAGCCGCCCAAGGTGGAGGAAAAAGAGGATGGAATAAAGGCAGAGAATGAGTAATGCCTCCATTGCTGTCGTACTGAGTAATATGCACGATATAACAGAGGAAATATCTTCTGAACACTCCAGAGGATTATTATTATTATTATTATTATTATTATTATTATTATTATTATTATTATTATTATTATTATTATTATTATTATTATTATTATTATTATTATTCGATGTGGGAACGGATATGCATTGCACAGAGATGGAAATTTAATGTTGCGAAGGCAGGCTGGCCACTGCCATCGAGAGGCGCCGAACGCCTGCCTACTCTTCAGGAAGGAGGGAATATAAAAAGAATTTTAAAATGAAAAACAAATCAAGTTGAGGGGAAAATTGTAGTTGTTTCTTGGATATTTTTTAGTTATTCATAGGTTGTTTTTATTCATTTCTTCATGAGAATTTTCACTTTCTTCAGGAGTAGCTGCAAATTTCCCTAACACCATCTGCATCTTGGCTGATCTCTCGCACTGGGCGTGCGCCATAAGCGTAGGAAAACAAAACGAAAGCAGAGAAATAGCAAGATGATAGGCCACACGGACTAAAGTAAAACAACGGCAAAGTGTAGAGTGTCCCAGTATGAACAGAACAGCAACGCAGGCGCTCCGTTGAACACGAGCCTAGAAGACACGTTCGAATAGGTCTTCTTTTGCAGCTACGCAGCAGTGAGTCCGCTTTATCACACCGTCAGTGGGTTTCATGATGACCGATGCCAGAACTTTACGGCTGACATCTGTTATCCTTGCCTTGAACTAATCTGACATCTGTCTCGATCATGTAAGTACGATCTTTCGCGTAACCCCAAAGAAAGAAATCGAGTTGAGAGAAGTCAGGTCAGAAGCGAGTCAGTGTCTCACTTCTGCGTAGCGGCGCTCTAGAAAAGCAAATCCTGGCTGTCCGGCGTGCCCGCGATCGGGCCGGTGGGCTAAACCTGCCGGTTCCGACGCGGGACTATAGCCGGGTGCGCGACGAGTTCGCGTCCTCGCCGGACCTGCAATAAAGTTTCTTCCCTCACTCAAGTCAGGTGAACTAGCCGGCCAATTTACAGGCCTGTGCCTTCCAATCTATTGCGCGTGAAAAGTCGCATCCAGCCAGTTTCGTGCTCGGCTGCTGCGGTGTGCGGGCGCCCCATCTCGCTGATACCACAGAAGTGGAAGACGTGACGTACAGCGGTATCTCGATGAGAAACTTGTCCACTACTCCTTCAAGGGTTTCGTTCACGTAGCGCTGTACAGTCAGTGTGTGATCAAAGTAGATGGGACCGATTATAGCACCGGCGGAAATTCCGAAACATACATTGAGAGACCACTGGTACTGGTGCCGATTGCATTTTACCCAGTGTAGATTGGAGTCCATCCAATAGTGTGTGTGCATTGTGCAAATTTACCTAGGTGTTTCTGCGAAAATCGGCTTCATCTGTGCACATGATGTTACGCAAAGAGCCCGATGACTCATGGGCTTTTGTGACGACACAATTCGAGAAATCTAGACGATTATGCTGGTCCATATCTCCTAAGCATTGGTGCTGTTTGAGGTGGTGCGGGTGAAAGACCCAGTCATTTAAAATCTTCCAAATTGATGACTTGTAAATTGGTACCTGGGCGGCCACATCCCGCACGCGAGCATGAGGGTTTGAGGCGATAAATGCTAGAACACCCGTGCATATGCTAGGACTCAAAGATGGACTCCTCCGCCGCTCTTTCTTGAAGCTGCCGGTTTGTCACAGGTTTTCAGAATTTCTTATGATAGTCGATGCGTTCGGTCTGCCGCCTCACTTCCATGACACACACACACACACACACACACACACACACACACACACACACACACACACACACACACACACACACACACACACACATATATATATATATATATATATATATATATATATATATATATATATATATATATATATATATATATATATATATTTGCGGTCTTCCTCGATCTTGTTGCCACATGCAGATCACCCGCCGTGGTTGCTCAGTGGCTATGGTGTTGGGCTGCTGAGCACGAGGTCTTGGGATCGGATCCCGGCCACGGCGGCCGCATATCGATGGGGGCGAAATGCGAAAACACCCGTGTACTTAGATTTAGGTGCACGTTAAAGAAGCCCAGGTGGTCAAAATTTTCGGAGTCCCCCACTACGGCGTGCCTCATAATCAGAAAGTGGTTTTGGCACGTAAAACCCCATAATTAATTAATTAATTTGCAAATCCCAAAGCAAGGACCATGTTTGAAAAACATGGCGAATTGGACGAAACAAAACGCACCTTTAAACCCTCTGCACTGACGTTGTTGATTCGCTTTTGTGGCGATTTGTTTTGTTGCAAAATAAGAAACAAACATCCGTGCACTTTATCCACGCTAAGACAACAGCTATCACAGCTTGTTTCTAACTAAAACCAAACGCGAGGTGTTACTTCGGCCGGGGCGCGGCACATAAGGCACTAGCTCGATCATAATGCTTTTCTTTTTTCTTTTGTTTCGTTCTGGATAACTCAGAGGGAGCCTGTTCGAGGGCGCTGCTTTATGATCCGGGTGGGAGGGCAGACACGTGGTATTCCCCATATTTTGCAGGGTTTATTTATCAGTCGGAAAAATTCAGTACGCGCTTAGTACGTCGCTGAATACACCGCAGTTAGATGTCCCTTGGCTGCGCCTACAAATGCTCATTGACACTTTGATAATTAAGATACGTCTCTAGTTCGACAATTAATTACAATTACCTCATTAAATCTCAGTAACGAAAATATTACTGGCAGCTACTTCACGGTACTGGAAACAATAGGCACTAGGTTTTCTTCGAGTAACGCATTGCTATAGGCTTCTTTCGTGGTCAAAAAAGCACGCAAAGCAATTTGAAGGGTGGCGAACAAACAGCAAAATATTCATTCTCTAGGCATAGGCTATCAATAGCTTTAGAAATAATTTTTAGTTGGCTAGCTCTATCCCTTTCAAAAATATAATAAGCTTTGTCCTGTGTGTATATTTAAATATATTGTGTATGTGCATGGTATTTACAGTGGAAATTTAAAACAATGTTGAAGTGAGAAAATACGAATGAGGCAGCCGCCGCTAGCGCTACTAATGCGTATGTCCTCCTGTTGTCAGGATTTGCAGAAATAAAGCGAAAGTATGAATTAAAAGCCGTGCACGTCCCCGCCAACAATGATGCAGTAAGCTATTAGCCTCAGTAAAATGTCAAGTGAAATGGTCGAGGAAAGTCAAAAGAAACCTCAAATGTTGTGGGTGACAAAGCTCTGGTAATGGCATTTTAGGTGTGTGTGTGGGGGGGAGGGAGGGGGGCTACAGCATCTCCCGGAGGGAACTCAGCCCCCCCCCCCCCCCCCCGGAAAACTCCGGAGGGGGCTCGGGTCCAGGAGCCCCCCCCCCCCCCCCCCCCCCCTCCGTAGTCGGCGCCTATGCAGGTCGCCATGGAGTTGTAAGTACAATACGAAGTCATAACTTTTGAGGTTTAAGGATCTTTTTAATCTCGCTGGTGGCAGGGAGTATAATTCTTGTATAATTTTAGTATAATTGTAAGAACAAAAGTCCGAATAAAAATTGAGAGGGGGGAGTGATTCCACTGTGACTGTGCTTTGTATAGGGTCAGCATTGTTCGTCCGTACTATGTATTTAACGTATGGTTGCTTGGTACACTTGGATGATTAGTTAAACGTGAAAATGGTTTGTTGGGCTAGTTGGTAGACGGCCCTAGTCGCAGAATGCCAGCAAACTTGAAAAAGGAGAAAGTCTAGAGGATGGTGGCTGGACAAACAACTGGTTTTTATTCTTGAAGACAACTTCCCCAAAGCCGCACTAAACATGCGCAAGGCACAACATATCATGATAACGGTAATCACATTATCTATGCACGGCAACACGGCTAAAGATGTTAAAACTCATTCTTGGTTAGGACCACCGATGTCGCGCTTACACACTTTTTGGGGCCAAGTTTAGAAATGCGATAGGCTTCTGTCAACTTTCTTTCCTGCTGCATCCTCGCCTTCCCCCCGACTGACATGTTGCTGAAGAAGGGAGTGCATCCGTGCTGCTTACAATGTTGCGGAAGGTTGCCGCCCGAGCTTGTAGGCACACGGGACACGAGGGGCAGCTGCAGCTCTCCCATGTTCAGTTTGCCGCCACGTTTACATAAAGCTTTAAGCACTCCAAATAATTTTCGAAGTCGGCAAGCAGTCGCTACGTGTCTGCGTTAGAAGCACAGCGTCTGCCGCTGTCCAAAACTGCACGTAGTCGAAACAAAGGGTGAACGAAAGCACGGAAGAAAAATCCTTGGAACACGTGGCAGCTCATTATGTTGCTCATTTGGTTTTGATTCGCACGCTCAGGGTGCGCGGTACCGAAGCGACATAACGAAAAAACAGCCCTCAAGCTACATATATATATATATATATATATATATATATATATATATATATATATATATATATATATATATATATATATATATATATATATATTTACTCGCGGTTTTCTTTGATTTTGAAAAGGCATATGATACCACATGGCGATACGCCATTTTGAGAGACCTGGCTGACATGGGAATTCGCGGAAGAATGCTGAATTGTCTATGCGATTTCATGTCAAACCGAACATTTAAACCGAACATTTTATCACATAAGCACTGGGGATCTGACCGTACATGTCTACTACGTATATACCGATCCCTTGTACGTTGCATCCTCGACTACGGTAGTGTAATTTGTGGTGCAGCTAGGCAGTCCTACATTAAGCGACTTGATCCAGTTCACAATCTTGGCCTACGACTGGCGAGCGGTGCCTACAGGACATCGCCTGTACAAAGTTTATACGTTGACGCTAATGAGACTTCATTACAGCACCGCAGAGCACAACTTACACTTTGCTATGTACTAAGAATTCGGTCATCACCACAACATATATGCTACAACATCGTAACACAGTGCCAATCACGAATACACTACACAAATAAACCAAACATGATTCGGCCACTCATCTTAAGACACGAACAATATTGTCAGACCTATGATGTTCCTCCCGAAGCCCTGCAGGTTGCCGAAAGGCCACCAAGATTGCCCCCGTGGTGCAATTTTACACAGCTGTATGACTGGACGTTAACACATATAAAAAAAAAAAGACATTCCACAAGAGCATATAATACAACAGTTCCGAGCTATCCAAGAAAAATATAAAAATTACACAGAATTTTACACTGACGGCTCTAAAACACAAGAATACGTAGGTGTCGGGATCGTAACAAAAAATTGGGAAAATAGCATTCGCATAAATAATTTTTCTTCAGTCTTTACCGCCGAAGTTTATGCGATTTGGATGGCAGTTAAGAAAATTACTTCCGACAAGCAGAAGAATGCTATTATTTATACCGACTCGTTAAGTGCCCTAAGAGCCCTTAACTTAAACACCGCGTCTGAACCCCTGCTTGGCGATATCTTAAACATAGTGTTTAACAAGAAATACGAAGGAACCATACGATTCTGCTGGGTCCCAAGCGATGTTGGGATAGCAGGGAATGAAGCTGCAGATAGAAGCGCATCCATGGCAGCGCACAAAAGCATCACACACATAAAACACTTCCATACAAAGACAGCATCAGAGCGGTTCGTAAGGCCCTAGCATCAAAATGGCAACAAGAATGGAACTCGTGCGTAAATAACAAGTTACATATAACTAAACCCCTGTTTCGCGAGTGGAAATCATGCATTCACCAAGAACGGTTCTATGAAGTAATGCTAGGTCGACTTCGAATTGGACACACGCATCTAACACACAATTTTTTACTTCGAAACTAAAGTCCACCAACATGCGAGAAATGTCACGCAACGCTCACAGTAACCCCCATCATTATATCATGCCCACACACTGAAACACAGAGACGAAAACATTTCAAAAATTTGTATCACTTACATATACCTCTGCACCCTGCCTTAATATTGGGCGATGACCCACTAGTGCCATTCACTAACCTGTTCCAGTTTTTAGGTGAAATCGGTTATCTACATCGACTTTAAGGTAACACAGCTATAACTACCTTAACATTGGATCTTATACTGTCCTGTGACTGGCGCAGCATGGCCTTAGTCGTTTTTGCGCCATTAAACCCGAATTAACTAACTAACATATATATATATACATGGGCGCTTGTAGGTTGAGGATGCACGTTCGAGAAAACCGCTGCTTTATGCCTACGGTTCGACAAGGGTCCGGCCTTAGTCAGCGCCGGTCAGCCGCCGAAATGTAAGGAATAAAGCATTGTTTTTTTCGTACGTGCATCCTCAACGTGCAAGTGCCTCTTCCACTATCGGATCCCGGCAGACTCTCATTTTGTATAGAAATATATTGCAATGGAGACAGATAAGCAAACAACAAACGCACCTCATCAGTTCTGCTGAAAGTCTCTTTTATTAAGGCGATACAAATGCACAAAAAATTGTTTCTCCTGCGTTGGTCCACACCGATATCACTAGCCGGTTACCGTACAGGCCATGTGTTCTCATTCAGTGCCTCGGCGATCAGGAAAGGACAGTCCAACTTTGCGTGCAACTTCTTGCGTGGTGACTGAGCGTATTGCTCTACCCACAACTCGTCCCAGACCTGCACCTGCGGCGCTGGTCGGTGCCAGCGGCCATAGTACCGTTTCTGGGCTTTTGCGCGTCGGTGGCCCTTTTGCGTACCTCAGCTCGAATGTTGAGGCAGATGGTTTGTCTTGAAGTAGTAAACGTCCAAGCTTTTGATGGCGGTCAGTTTTGTAATGTGTCGGTAGACATCTTCATAAGGTGAAGTTCCAAAAGAAGATTAAAACGCCGCATTTTTCGTATGCAGGCGCTGATTCCAGATGGTCATCCCAGTCAGTTTCGGTTTCTTGTTCTTGCATTAAGCCATCAGTCGGGCCTGTAGGGTCGGGTTGTGATTCTCAGTTAATCCGTTCGCTTGAGGATGCTATGCTAAAGTGAAGTAGTATTCCGCGCCAGCATTCAGGGCGTAAGTTCAAAGTTCACGACTGCGGTAAAAGGTCACTCTATCTGGAACCACGTTTCTTGAGCAGACCGTGCTTCCATTGAAAGCGGTCCTGCAGAAATTTATGACCAAGTTAGCAGCTAGAGAAGGCACTGCAATGACTTCCACAAACTTCGATAATGAGTCCACTGCGACTAACACGTTCCGCTTGCCTGCTGCTGTAGTTGGTAATGGGCCGACGTGATCAATCCCGATTTGTGACGAAGTGTCAGGGAGCGGAATAGGTTGGTATCCCAACCAAGGTTGGCATCCCGGGCAACGCTTGTGCTTTTGGCTCATCTCGCAGCTTGTGGCATACGACGGAATGCTCTTATCCATCCCAGGCCACATAACGTCCCTGGATCTTACAAAGATTAGCCCGTAAGGGTATGTGTCCACCTTCCGGGGTATCATGAATGGCGTGTAGGATTTCAGAACGCATGGTCGAGAGGATTAGTAGAAGATGACATTAATCTTGGTTGCTGGTCGATTCCGGTCGATACAAAGTTTTTCGCACAGCGCAAATTTGGAATCGCACTGCCTATCTCCGAGAGAGCTTATTATTGATGCCAAATCTGAATCACACCGTTGAGAGTTAGAAACGTCCAGTTGTGCGAACCAGATCCACCCTGCTTCGGTTTGAGGTGAGCTCTCCACCCATACACTCTAAAAATTTTCACACCCTTATGGGTGTAATAGGGGTGTTTCGGTTTTTTACCCTTGTAAACACCCATGAAACGCCCTTTTCTTCAAAATAGGGTGTTCCACAAGAAAACATCCTGGGAACACCCCAGTCCTTCTAATTTACACCCTAATTTGATGGGTGTAAATTAACAAGGCTATAGTGTGATAAATGAATGTTGGCAGGTTACGCATTTATATTGGCCATACATGAGACGCATGCTACCTGGCTGCCCCCGGGCCGCATACTTTAGACAGCGCCAATTACCAGCTGCATTTACTTTTAAATATGAATACTGTTCTAATCTTATTAGATATACAAGTAGTAGGACTTGCTGCAGTTCTCAGGTATGTAATAAAAAAAAACTACACACAGCCATCAGAAAGCCTTAGTTTCAGCAGGTATCTGCGAGCTGTGTAAGAGCCAGTTAAAAAGAAAAACTACATATCCCCCTTACATACGTTATCACCTCTGGATCACTACCGACTGCACCTTTCCGATAAAAAAAATTGCAGAGACAGTGAATGCTGCGAGAACCAACACGCACCTACTCCCTAGCCGAGCAATGCTGTCTGGGTCGCTCCCTCTCTCCCCCCTTCAACCCCCTGGGAAAATGAGAATGCTACGCCTCTGTCTCAGTTGAAGAAATGACTACGATGGCATTGTCATTCATGCCATTCATGTCATTGCATATATGTCATGGACACATGCAATGCATATTCTGATATATATCTAGTTAAAGAAATAACCACGACATTGTCAATCATGCGATAGCATGTATGTTGTGTCACAACATTCGTTTGGCATTTCGTGCATATTCTATACATACCCAGTTAACGAATGACCATAATGGCCTCATGTCACTTATGCCATTCATGTCATGACATACATGACATGTCATTATCTTTGTCATGCATTGCACAATTATATACACCCAGTTAATGAAACCACCACAGTGGTATTGCAGTGTAGGAGGCTGATAGATGGGCAGATTCAAAGTGCCTTAGGTTCACAAAGAATGATTTTATTAAAATGTTAAACTTGTGTCCCTCACACACACTGATGCCACAAGGTGTGGGTTGCCGAGGTCTTGGGCAACACACCTCCAATGCACACAACCAAGGAGCAATGGGAGACCAAGCTGTCCAGCTTGAACCCCAAGAATCAGCTATAGCACAGACTGACAGAGCTCTGAAGGCAGCCGAGGCCCACTAGCTCATGGAATAAGGTGGCAGCCCTCCTCTGGCAAAGACTTTGTTTGCTCACAACCAGTAAATTGTATATTATGATCATCAAGCCTGTACAATATACATGTGCTCATACAGATACACTCTGCATAGCTCTGACATGCCCCATTCCATCACAATAGCTGGTGGGATGGACATGTGGGCTCAAGATAGTCTAATAAATAACACGGCAGTGAGACACTTGTACGTACAAACACAGGCTACATACCAGTAGGTGAGACAAGGTAAACTCGATGCACAAGAAAATACATTGTTATTACAGTTCCCAGCTTCTGTATTAATGAATTTGTCATTCATGTCGAGAACGGCTTTGTAAGTGAGAAAATTACAAATATATAGTAAAAGTCAGAATGTCACCACTGTAAGGACGCGGCATCTTTACAGTGGTGACACTTTGAAATGTATGCACTTAGAACTTTGAAAATGTATCATTGTAATGGCAACAATTAGAAGACATGCAAACAAGAATGTGGAATAACCATGACATTAATAAGCATTTTTTAAATATCATCACATAACTTTACAAATAAAGGAGTGAGCAAGAGAACAGAAACAAACAGCACCAAAATCTCGCAGCATTACAAAACACAGTTAACCATAGCTTAGCCTCCAATGACGCAGAAGAATAATCACTAAGCTATTGGCATGCTACTCCTGCTAGTTTTTACTAATGATATAAAGTTGAAAAATTTAAGTGTACACTGACCAAGCTTGGTGCACCAAAGCTCGGCTAGAACAATCCTGAACGAGCACCTACAATTGTTCGACCTCTGTGCTCTCTTAAGTATACAGGTTCTATATCGGACTCTGGAAATGACCACAGAATCTGGTGGTCATCTGTAGTCTGTACAACGTATACATGAAAATGCTCATCAAAGCAAATGGTACGAAATACCGTTCCTACAACTACAAGAATCTTGTTTACAAAAAGTATCTCGCATATTTGCAAAAACTGTGGATGGGAATCATCATGGACACTGCTGACAATGGCACACCCTACTCTGTATGTCCTACCATTTGTTGTAACAGAGTTTGCAGAAAATATACACGCAGCGTTCAAGTTGTGTTGAATGATGCACTCTTTGGCAATGTCAGATAGGTGCTCATGCAGCACCTGGCAACAACCAGCACTGACCAAAATGCCCCTGTCCTCCCCATTAATAATGGAAAAACACTGAAAGAACTGATGTCACATGGCCAGAGTGTGACAAAGGTTCTTGAAGTTGTGGATTTTACGAGCAATATCCTTGAAATACTGGTGTTTAGCCTCAAAGCGCATCGCCCAAAGTAAAATTAAAGGGCCAAACTTTTGCATTATTGAGGGATAGTGTATGAGGTAGTGCATCTTGCATGGAAAAGACACAGAAGGAAACAACCTGCTGAAGTCTAGCAAAAAAAGCTGAATTTTTCTTTGCAAGTAAGCTATATATGAGACTGGAAGCTTCCGGCACATGATGATATCCGTGATATCACGAAGAAGCAAGTAAAGTTGCCAGACTTCATCTTCTGATGGTACGCACTCTCCTACGAACAGGGCAAGATGGCAGAACAGACAAAAACACTGCGTAGCTGACCCTTTGAATGGTGCCTTTGCTTGGAGAAATGTGTTAGAAATAGCTTCTGGCTTATTTCGAACATCACTTGGATCATACTTCCATCTGGAAATGCAACTGTTCAGGAACTGAAGAGAAAAACATCCTTTTGAAATTAAATAACGAATTATGTGCCTGAGTGAAAATGGTAGCACACCTTCATGCATATCATGCATAATATCTGGTGGAAAGTGCTGAGTTGGGTCAAAACCTTGACACTGAAGAGCACAGGGGCTCCGAACTCCATACAGTGATGTGGTGGGCAATCCAGCACTTAGCATTGACAAATGATGACGATGTCCTTCTGGCGAACGTAAAACATAGTCAGTCTCTAGATGCTTGTAATTAATCTCGGTTCGCAGTGCCATGCAATATCTGCAAATTCTGCCATGAGAAAAACTGCATTTAAACCCTCCCATTCTATGAGTAGAAAGATTGTCACCAGTGAACACAAATACTGACCCTTTCAGCACTTTCTTATTCACAACTATGCCTTCATTTTCTAACCTGCTCACATCTTCAAGCAAAGGTGCAATTATCTTAGGTAACCCATACGTGCTCACATGTTTGTCTCTTACTAGAAGTGCCAAGTTAATTCCTGTCAACTGTGAGCGGAGATTCGCACACGAATTCAGCACTGAGAAATAAACTGCAGTCAATTTGTGTGTGCCTCGTTTGCTACCGATAGGATTGCATACCTCGAACTCATCGCTGTAAAGTTGCAAACAAATCTTGCTGGTGTCACCAGCAAAGTATGTGTGGTCAGAAAATGCGCTTCCATCAAACACTGAGCACATGTAATTTTCCAATTTAACTGGGTGATCAAAGTTCCCTGATAATGTCACATTCTCAAGGACAGATTTGAGCACATCACACAGAGGCACATATTCCATTGTTTCAGTTTTCCCATTGCTGGCTACTCCAAGAATAACTGTTTGTGGTTTAGTAAATGGAAAGTGCATTTTCCAGTACGAAGACTGACCTGCAGTTGTCAGCAGATAGTTCATACTATCTGTATGTAGGACCTCTTTCATGATTCTAGCCACCTCTACACTAGATTGGAGTCGGTCGTCTTCCAAAAGAGCTTTTACAAAGAATATTACATCATTAGCTATTTCATGCAATGTCGATTCTGGAAGTCGTCGCCCCTCCTTCCACTTCAAAAACAATGTTGCAAGCTGCTTCACATAGTCTGAATCACCGGATATGGACAGCTCACTGCATTCTGTTTCTCCAAGTGCTCCTAAGACGTCAAGAGTATCTGAACCAGTTTCAGCAGCACTTCCAGTGGTGTCTGCAGTGTTTGAAGTTGCATTCATGCTGGGAACTGGCCTCTTCAATATGTCACTGTGTCTTCTGTACACATGTTTCTTGTATGAAGTAAACAGTCTGACGTTTTGCATGCATCCAGCCAAGCCACAGACCCAGTTGCTTTCATGTCCATGAGCTACGTGAAGGTGACGGAAGAGTGACTTCAATGAAACTGCAGAGCAGCTGCATCTTGGGCACCGAAAATAGCGAATTCCAGGCATCTCACATGAGCCTGCTTGCCTTGGTTGACGAAATATTGCGAGTGGTCACAGGATCCTGCAGGAAAAAAAAAGGATGAAATTTAAAAGCACGACAAATTGCACAGGGAGATAACTGAGGAGTGGAGATATTACATCTTTTATCATTGCAAAACTTATACTTTACTTGGTTTATAGCGACCCTGAAACACTGTTCAAACTAAGCATGCAATGACCCACTATTAAAGCATCCACACTTCACAAATCTGCCTCAAACATTTTCTAAATCCTTCATGCATGAGGGGAGTTAGACACATTTATCACGTTGATGAGCAGCTTTCTCCGTTTTTGTAGCATATTGATGGCTAGGCTCATTGTGGCACTACATGGCAGCTGCAGTATCTACACTATGCAGAACACCACTGCTATCTCAGAGCCCATGTGCAGTAGATGCAGCTACGTGCAGCTGTTATGTGCAGACCGGCAGTGCAAAGATGAAGAGCTTTTTTAGACTTCTTGAGAGTGCAGGCATATATAATTTCAGAAAATGGAACAGCACGAATAGACGAGACACGAGCAAAAGGCAGTAAATGGGATGAGCACTAACTCTCAACCAAGTTTAATCACTGAAATCTGGGTTCCATATATACACCTGCACAATCAAATAAAAAAAATTAAAAACAAACACATGTCTAGGTAAGCAACTGTTACTGCAGTGAGCAGCAGCCAAGATATGCCAGCTCCTTTGGAGATAGTGCAAATAAAGGCTGGCTGATTCAGTCAGCACCTTTGCAATCAATATTGCCAGCTTCAACTACTAAGCTCATGTATAGGTCCTTAAACTAGTACAGAATAACTGCTTCATTGAACAAAAGTGAGCATTTGTAATGACAGCAATGTGTGGACACTTGTGCATATGGTCATTTTTGTTTAGTGACATGCTATGCTCCTTTAACCTCCATTGATGCAGTGTGAGACACGTGTTTGTTATTGTCCCATTTTCTGCCTTTATACCAGCTCAGTATACCAACTCACCCAACTTTACATCCTATTACAACATATAGTTTTCATTTATTTAACTTAAAACTTGCAATAACAGTAGTGCTGAGAATGTTCTCGCCATCATGAAACCAGCCAGTAACTGCTTGTGGCTCCAGAAGAGGGTTGTAGCACCGAAAAAGACAACACAGAAGCAAGATGGGACAGGCGCAACTTCCAACTGTTTATTCACCACGTATGTGAATGAATATAAGGACAAATCAAGATAGGTAGCAAGAACCACACATGCGCGTGAGGGTTTCTACAAAGAAAGAGGATAAAAGATAGGTGAGGCACGCACGTATCTCATGCCCGTGTATCTAAAAAAGCAGTTTCATTCTTATAAATGGAGATAGATGGGGCGCTAACACAATTGCTACTGTTTCTTTTGATATAGAAGGCCTCCAACAGTTCACGGGCTGTCTGGTCCTTACTTCTGTTTAAAACTTTTGCTTCTCTCAGCCTTGCCACACACTTAATCTTCCTTTCTTCTCCGCAGGCTTTAGAGTGATGCAGCAGATGAGAACCAGTGCCATTTTGTAAATCCCGATTATGTTCCGCTAATCGGTCGTTAATACAGCAGCCAGTTTGTCTCATATGCTTCTTTCCGCATGTGAGAGGTATTTGATATACGACTCCCACGGCACATTTAACAAGCGGAGCTGCATGTCTCTTTTTACATTTAGTTTTTTTTTACCTTGTTGGGATCCGTTTTAATGCACAAGCCAGCCAGTTTCTTCGGGGCGGAAAAAACCACAGGAGCGTTATATTTTGTCGCCACATGCTTCTAATTGTGACTACCTTATTGGGTGTACGGGATGACAACCAGTCTACTTTTGCTTTTGGAGACCTCATCTTGATCGCCCTTTTTTTCTGTCCTGTCCCGTCTCGCTTCTATGTGTTGTCTTTTTCGGCGCTACAACCTTCTTCTGGAAACATGCACCAACTAGCCCCCCAACAAGTATTACTCAGTTAACTGCTTGTAGGCTTTCGACAACTGCATAAAGGCATGTGCCGTGAGCATGCAGTTTTTTTTTACTGTTTTGACACAGTACTGTACCCTAGTGCATGCAGTGAAATAATATTTGGCTCATATGCTCACAGGAGCCTCCTTTACAGATCGGTAGAGTTTCTTATTAGGTTCATACGTGTTTAAGGGCCCCATTAAAAATGGCAAAATATTTATTTTCATAATTTAGGGCCAATTTCCTCTAGTACTCATATACAATTCAGAAATAAAACTATTGGAACATCTTTACTTTCCACAGGGTTTTCTATGCTAGCAAAATTAAAGGAAATATCTTGAGACCACTCACAGTTCCAATGTGCCATCCACAGCTGGCCACCCACAACTGAAGCTTCCGAGGTGCTGTGCGAGTTCTTAGGCCCCCATGATGCAAGATATGAGCAATCCTAGAATGAGGAGAGAGAATTAAGTAAACATGACATATTTTTGTATTTGCCATAAATAAAAGTCTGTGAGTAATGGTAGCAATCATGATTAGTGCCAGCCTAATGTGTTTTTAAAGTAAATTGCACACAGTGTGTGCACCCACTTGACTGGGCAGGGGCTGGAGGAAGGGGAAGGATCAGGGCAGGCAGCATCCATGGTACAAAAAAAATTAGAGGTGGGGGGCAGTGGCACATGCCCAGTGTGCCACACCCTGGCTAGGCCGCTGACGACACGTCAATCTCAATATGAGCGTTGTAAAAACCAATGTAGGTTGGGAACTGAGCCACATGGGTCACTACAACAAGGTATGGCTAGTCACCTCTGCTGTTTTTCATGCTGAAAGTTATTTGGATATTGACTGTTACTAATCCACAAGCTGTGCACTTGAAATGTGGTTACCCATAGATAACGCACACGCTAAAGACAATTAGCTAAGCTGTACGAGCTAATTCTGTGAACTATGGCACAGAGAAAAATCCGTGGAAAATAAGAGCAGCAAAGTTCTAACTAAATTTATTTAATAAGCCAACAGCCGATATACCGTGTGTTACACATAATTAGTACTAAAATTCTAAAAATAAAATTAAATTATGGGGTTTTACGTGCCAAAACCACTTTCTGATTATGAGGCACGGCATAGTGGGGGACTCCGGAAATTTCGACCACCTGGGGTTCTTTAACGTGCACCTAAATCTAAGTACACGGGTGTTTTCGCATTTCGCCCCCATCGAAATGCGGCCACCGTGGCCGGGATTCGGTCCCGCGACCTCGTGCTCAGCAGCCCAACACCATAGCCACTGAGCAACCACGGCGGGTGTACTAAAATTCTGTCCAGCTAAACTGCGCTTGCCGCGTAGCAGGACAGAACCAAGGCCATGCTTTCCGTTGCTTGGAGCAAATCTGACAATTCTTTGTATTCTGCCTAATTACATGATTAGTTATTAATAATTAAGCAACTGCTCTTTCAGAGCAATGTGTCAATGAGAAAATTCTAGACCAACCTGAAAATTTTCCGACCAAGCTTCCTGTTGCTCAGTACGTGCTAGAATCTTAACCCTTTCAGAGTCAATGACGTAAATACACGGCGCCGCGAACATGTTCAAAATGGTCAATGCCGTATATTTACAGCGCCGTCTGTACGTTTAAAACGCGTGCCAATTTCCTAACTTTTTCTTTTCTGTCATATGCGGCCACTATGTGGGAATGCGGGAGATTTTTTTCGTGCGCCTCCCTCTCTCGGTTTTCGTTGCATGGTTTGTTTTAGAGCTAGTTTGCTCCCGCGCGTCTGTATACTACCGCTCGCGCTTTGACGCGCCGGTGGGCGGGCGGGCGGCGGTTTGGATTTTGTTCTGCGAGCGGTTTCGGCTTCTCGCGCTTGCAAAAGTGATGGCTATCTCTTTACTAATCGCTCAAAGGCGGACCGCTTGTTTCTCGCTCGTTAGCGCTTACAGGGGTGCGCATAGGAAGGATGCCGCCGTGCATTCTTTCCGTTGCTTCTTTTTTTTTGCGACCCGCGAAAACTTAATTGTCCACACTTGGCGATAAGATGATGATTAGGGGAAGTTTGCCACACGTTTTGCTTTTCTGACGGGCACACAACCACAAAGTTTTCTTGAGTGAATGCACCTACGCAGTTCTATTACGCTATGGATGTACAGTACATATTAGTGTAAGAGCAGAAACATTTGCGAATTGCGAAATATTCTCGTGTGCGCATTTTCAAAGCCTTATGTGTATAACAATGCATCATATTTTTAATTCTTATAAGTTTATTTCCTTTTTTATTGTTGTTATTCATGAATGAAGAGTACATATATACTAACGCAAAATATTTCTTTCTCACTTTAAAGTCACCCTAGAAAGATTACGGTAATTTTTTTTTCAGATAAGTCCCTACGAACAATTGGAATCTGCAAAAAAAAGAAAATCGACCCTGGGCGGTCGCATATGGCAAAAAAGATCGACCCTCAAAGGGCAAAACTTACTTGGAAAAACTTACATAGCATGTACTGTGTTTCATGATTATTAGTCAGCCTCAACCGAGCAACATTTGCCCTGTAATTTGTTTTTCTTTTTCTTTTGTTTTTTTATGCGTAAGCATTGTATGGCTACTTCACTGGGAAAATCGTGCGTCCCAGGACCGTCCGTAACGTGAGTGAGTGAGTGAGTGAAAAACTTTATCAGCTCTAGATTCGCTGGTCTTCTGCGGTCTTCAGATGGAATCGTCCATCTTTTAGCACAACGGTCGGTTGCCCTTAGTCCAGGGCTCCGCTGGATGCTGCTGCCAGTTGTGCTCGCCGAACCAGACCTTCTTGGTCGACCTGGCGATCGCTGGAGAGCACTCCCTCCCATTGCTCCGTAACGTAACGCAGTGCGCACCGATCCCAGAAATAGTGCGACACCGGGCCGACCAGCGGTGGATGAGAAAGCAGGCGTTTAAACCTACGCAAACCCGGGCAAGGATGCTAAAACTAAGCTAAACGGGAGGTAGCAAGCAATATATGGGACGCCCCAGGAAAGAAAACCGCTCACTAAGTACAGCAAGGGCCTAAGGGGACGCCGGAACAAGATGCAACAATACCTAGGCGAGAAAGGTATACGGATGTCACACGGCGCACGTTTGATCGCGATCAAGCCCGATTCGGATGGGATTTCTCGGTCGTGATTGGCTCCTTTGCATAAAATGCGCGAGAGAACCAATCGCAGTCGAGAATTCCGATCCGTATCGGTGCCGATCGCGATCAGAAGTGTACGTGTGACACCGGTATTACAGGGATAGCAAGTAGTTAATATGGAACGCCCACGAAAGCCCCGATCAGTGAGGAGAAAAGGCAACGGCCGGATGACGCAAGCGAACGACGAGCACGCCAATTGCTAGATACGCTACGCCTTAATTTTCTTTATCGAGCGGTTGTGCCTATGCTTACGCACTCTTGGTTAATTCCCCCTACCGGACTGTCTGCATATAATTTTTTAAATGTGTACATTAGATAAGGTTCATAAAGTTCTGTTTGAAGACTTACCGAGCTGACGGCCGTCCGCACAAATCGCACCGCTGTTCTTGTTGCTGCATCAGGCCACAAGTCTCGAGGAGTTCAGGCAGGCAGAAGGTACAGAAGACGCAAGGCGTAACCAGCCGTTACGTTGAATCGCATCTTCATCTCCTATCTAGCGATAGTAGCGCCATCGGTAGTGTGAAGACAAGGCGCGAATGCAGGCACAAAGGCTCGACCGTCTCGGCGTCGTCGAAGAAAATGGCTGAAAGGTAGCGCCGGTGACACGCACATACAGACTGCGATGCGCGCGTCGAGAGGACGCTTGAATGCACGCACAAAGGCTAACGGTCGCGAGCGTCTCAGCGTGTGTTAAGTGTCCGGGTTTTTGCTATGGTTTTGGCGGCGTGGCACAATTTGTTTCTCACATAAGCCAGTCGTAAAACCATCCTATTCGCTTGACATTCTATAGCGCCTGCGTGTCTGCGTCTCCCGTGTATACTAACGTGCCGCTACTCTGTGCGGTTGCCGCGCTGACTTGGTCGACAATGTGCTAAGAATGTCCATGCTCACCGCTGGGATCCCCATGGGAACAAAAGTTAAGAGAAAGCTTTAGCTCGGGCCCGATTCCGACGCGGCCTATTCAAATAAATGTAAAACGCAAGAACGTTTTTCTTGATAAAACCCCCGGACCGACCTTAATGAAATTTGTTGAATTTGACAGAGGAAGTTAAATTCTAGTGACGGTTGGAAGAGGAATTTCGATTTAGGGCCTGAATTTTCCGAAAACGATTTTCAAGAATTGGAGAGTTCGCTGCACCAAAACAGATATCGCGTTTCTGTAAACGGCATCCATTATATCATTCAAAGAGGACAAAATCAATATGTTAATGTATATCGTACGTGGCTTTGTTACGTTGTGTACAAGGGTTCTGCAAAAGCTGCATTTCCATACTACTGAACTTTCTTTAAATTCCTGTGTAACATATAAATTTTTTCCGCTTTAGACGTACTATCAGATGCAATTCACAGAATTGTGATAACAATTTTCATTGCTGAGTGACGGAGTTGTAAACTTGATAATGTTGTTTTCTAATTTTTTATAAAAAATTGACAATCTAAATAAAAAACTGGAAACCAACAGTCACTAAAATTTAAGTTTTTCTTTTAAAGGCAACAAACCTCGTCAACTTTGGTGCAGCGGTTGCCGAGAAAGACGAATTCTCCTTTTACATGTATTTAGATAGGAGCACCCTAGCGAAAGCTTCCTCTTAACCTCAAAAGTCGAGCTTTTGTCGACTAATTGCGCCAGAAGCAAAAGCCACGTATACGCGATGTTTAAAACATTGCATATATATGGCATTAAGGTATGTCTTTCGTTCTGTAATTTTATGCGAATTTTATTAGCAAAACTATGACCTTTGAGAGTAGCTTGTTACTTTAGGGGACGCCGTCCCTGCAGTGTAGATTTGGACACCATATTTGAATTACCGTATTTAAAGCATTCTAAAAGTTATGACAGATGTTCACAAAAGGAAAGCGGAGGCCTGAAATGATCAACAGTGGTCGAACAAGGAATGTCATTTGAGTTGCTGAGCCGTTCTCTACACAGAAATGCAGAAATGGCGATTTTACCCTCTATATGCAACCTATCTCTAGGTGTCTCTCCTTCAAAACTGAAAAGTATTGAAGGACCCTGTCATTACGTATGGTGCCTCAACAGCCTCCTTCGATACGTTGATTCTACGTCGGCGCTGACATTGAGGCATCTTAGCATAACCCAATGGATTCGCACCTATATTTCGTGTTCTTTTCATACTTTCCTTTTGCTATCAGTTATACACAGCCCAGGTATAATCGAAGGATTCTGGTATAACTTTTAGGTGCTAGAAAAATTAATTCTTCAGCTTGCGTAGCTTCGCATGGTGAGGCCAAGTCCACTTTGACATGCCCATATACGTCCCAGCTAAAGAAGTGCTGTGGTTTCGCATGCCAAAACTACGATCTGGCACGCCGAAGTAATAGACTTCGGAATAACTTCGAGCACCAGGTGTTCTTTAATGTGCGCCTGAATCGATGTACATGAGTGCGTTTGTATAGCCACATAAAAATGCAACCGCCGCAGCCCAGCCCGTGATTTCGAACTCAGCAGCGCAAAGCTGCAGCCATTGGGCTACACCACGGAGGTCTCGTATCTCAAGTGGTGGCGTAGCCAAAACATTTTTTTTTCTCTCTTTCTCTTTGAGGGGAGGGGGTACACAATTGACCGATGGCGTGGAGAGGAGAAAGGGCAGAAGTTTCCAGGGGACACGAGCTCGTTGTCGATGTACAAATACGAGCTCACTACATCTTGCGGAACAAGAAAAATCATTGAACACGTCCTGTGTATTTATCCCCGGTACTACGTCTAGCGCAAACCACCCCGAACAGCATTAAACCGGCTGGACTATCAACCATTTTCAAAATGAAGACCCTCGGACCACGGTCGTGCGCGTCGATGGCGTAGAAAGCGACGCGAAACTGAAGTCGAAAGGACACCGCGACCGTTTATAGACTCGGTGTGCACGGGCCTTCGAATTTGCGCGACACTGCGCATGCTCTCTCTCTCTCTCTTTTCATCCCCATATCACCATTCCCAAGTGCAGGGTAGCAACCAGGGCGTTCGCCTGGGTAACCTCCCTGCCTTCAGTTCCTTCTCTCTTAACTTGCAACAACATGATTAATTTCGGAAGCCAGCGGTATCGCGAGAGTTGCGTCTGGCGCTTGCACCATATGGTTTCAATACTGTAGTTTCACTTTATACGATATCTTGAAGCATATTTGTGGCATCAGCGGATGGAACAATAACGAGTATTACGCTTAAAATTTCATCCTGGCCTAGTTGGTACCCACATGACATTCTACCACTAAAGAAAGATGAGAACAGCGAGAGAAAACGCGAACAAATACACGGGTGGTTTTTCTTGGAGTATTACTCGTTGTCCACTTATTTGCACAAAAACACAACGATGTAATACCAAGTGACACAGTAAAAAGGCGGACAGACAAGTGATTTTACCATTGCGTTTGAAGAAAAGAAATAGATAAAAAATTAAAGCGCCCCAATACACGCCATCACAGCCGGCATAACGTCGGAGCGAACAGTTGACACCTTGATGCGGGCGAAGACTTACGGAGTCGCCATCTGTCAGAAGCGCCTTCCTTGCGTAGTACAAGGGATCACGCAGCGTTCCTCATGGGTTTGACTTAGGGCGCTCAATAAAAACACCACGTGGCAGCCCTCCTCGACATTTCTGTACGTAGTCTCAAAACGAGGGAAGTTTTTTACTGTCGAAATAATAATCCTGGGCAAACTGAACGCACAGAATCGTTTACAGACACTCTTTACCGAATACGCACAGTGAACACCACGGCGCGCGGTCGCCGCGAAGGAGTCTCCCGAACCGGCTTCTTGCGTGAAAGTTAGGCAAACGCTGAGAACGAACTATGTGACATATGTTCTTATAGGGGGCTGTCTGTATAACCAAATGGGGCATAACAGAATGAAGTCTCAATGCAGCAATCGCACGGATTCGCAGCAACCGACTGCGCGTCTGCATGCAGGTCCGTGCACAATGCCTCGCTTTCGCTGCGAGTGCGTTTTCGCATCGTGCCGTGAGCTTTAGGCCGCAGAATATGAGCATTTGACAGTACACAAGCAACCATCGTTTCGTGGATGCTATGCGAGCTGTTCAAAAATAATTTCTTTATAGACTTCGACGCTTGCGGTGACAGTGATGTGCCGCCACGACGATACAATCTTTCTTTTTTTCTAAATTCTTCGACGTTTCAATATTATTTCTCAAGTTGCGCCACACTGTATGTTCATCGGTATTCTCAGCGTGCGATTTCCCGCTGCTTCTTTTTCGTAATCCAGTGTGTTAATTGATAACGCAAACATGACCATATGCCATGGCTTTCTTCAATGTGCCTCCTACCGCTCCCTTTCCATTCCAGTGAACTTGCCAGTATCTAGAATCAACAAGTTCATAGTCCAAATGAAGCGTCATGACATTAGCCGGGCAGGGGGCGCGGGCTATAGCGTCTCAGTGCGCGTTTTCTGCTTCCTCGCGTTTGTGCTTGCTGCTTATCCGAGTTGTAGCCGATGGCTGTTTGCCGGTTCTAAGTTTCGCGAGCCAAGCTTCACGCAGCTTCTTGTCCTGCGGCTGCGTGCGAATAAGGCTGACACCGGGCTCCATTGGATACGTCCGGAACTGCGGCACCGAGCAGTAGACTACCATGCTGCACGCCTCCAAAGGCAGCCACTACCTATTATAATGCTTTCAAATGGGGGGAAAAGGTGGGAAGCCTCACCACTTAATCAGAACCGCCGCGCAGGTAGGACATTAAAACTTCCGTTTTCAGCTCGCTTCGGCGCTTCCGAAGCAGCCGACGCCGTCGCTGTGTCCACGTGATCCCTCATGCCACGTCACGCCGACGGTGGCGCTAGCTTTCCCAGTGGTGGAGCTCGCCCCCATACCGCCCGTGTTCCCGCCCTTCCCTACTTCGTCTCCGCTAACCGTCGTTATCTATTCGCGACTTTTTTGTTGTGCGAGTCCGCGCACGCAACTCAGCGCGCACGGCGTTGCATTGCGGCCTGCGTCATCTTCAGCGTGAGACATGTCGCATGTGAGATGTTTGGTGGAGGTGCCTCACATCCAAGTGAAGCGACCGTACACGTTGAGCGACGGCTCTTATGAGGACCTCAGAGGAGCTATCGCGGTGTGCCCCGTCCTCGGCAGCGTTGTCGCGTTGTCAACATGGAAATTTCAGGTACGTGTAAATGATTTTCTCCCTTCTATTGATCTTCGGAGTACGACGTGCAATATTTCATGTGAAAGATGCAGTGCCTGTCATCATGATGTGGATTTCCAGCGGCAAACGAGAACTGCGGCGCTTAGCACTCACTACCGCTGCTAAATGAGCGTGGAGGTTGTTTTAAGTTGCCGTAACATATTACTGCCAGCTTAACCGGCAGCTCATGAAAAGCTAGCCCATTGACTTTTACAGTGATGGGCGAGTAAATCGAAGCTGTAATAGTTCCGAAATCAGACAGTCGTTTCGCGCTCTATGTTTGGTCGTGTTCGTGCGTTATGAAGGCTAGAAAAACTAAGTAGTTTGATGGTGGTTAGTTCCAATTTCAGGTGGTGTAACCTTGTGCCTGGATATATTCGTTATCCGTGCCGCGAGTGCCACCTTCATGCTTCTGTTGCATAAGAGCGGTAGCTGCTACATGCTGACTGGACGAGAACACAATGAAAGCATTTTTCTCACTCTCATAGCTGTACAACGTGACGCAACAAGATTTCTAGCTTTTTATATAGAGATTAAAGAGAAGTATTCAGTGTGGGGCTAGTATAAAACTCAAATTCTGTCTTAACATAGCTTGCCAGCCGTGGAGAGAAGTGAACCCAAACATTCTTATTTGAATTGTTCGCCCAAACCGCGCCGCCGCTGACAGATGCGTCACCGCACTGTTAACAGATGTTTCGCTACGTGAGCCGTTTTAGGTGCATTTTTTTTTTCGGTTTAGTATCCTCTTAACCTTTTGAAGGACGATTTTTTTTTTTTTTTTGCCATATGCGACCACCCAGGATCGATTTTTTTTATGGCAGCGTCTCGTGCAACGCGGTGCTCCCCAGACGACTCCACACAGAATCGACTCCTGCAACGCACGAAAGTGACGTCATTTTAATAAATTAAACTAAAAACAATTGAAATATATCAAATCTTACTAAACAATGCGTTTAACTTGCAAAGATATGAAAGAAAGTTGTCTTATGCGTTCATTATTGTACACATTTTGATTAAAGACATCAACGCAAAATGATTTCAACTATACTGTCATGCGTTTCTCTATAATAATAGTCAGCGTTCAATATTACAAGGCAGAAAAATATTATGCTATCTATCAGGTGCCTGCAGAGATGGAAAGCAATTTTTTTGAGCGTCTCGTGCGTCACCCGAGAGCCCGAGGAATGTGGTGGGGCCGCAAGCGCACGCACGCTTCTCCCCCGTTTCCTCTCTGGAGCAGCAGACGACAAGCGCTGCAAGCGTACATGCCCACGTTTACGTCGCCACACGCTGTGTTTACAGCAATCTCCGAACGCCGCAATATGGATTTATATACAGTGTGACAGATGCGTGAAACTGCAGTCTTCGCACTGTCACTCGAACGTTTCCTCAAAGGGTCGGGCCCATACGAGTTCTTTGCTAGCTGTCTACCACAAAAGTCGGTCACCACGATGCGTTTTCGAGATCGAAGCAACCAGTGAACCAGTTTTCACACCCCTTTTCCTGCAGCGCCGTGCGTCTTAATGTCATCATAGCTGCGCAAATATTACTGACTCGGATCGCGGAGAAACCGATGCGGCCGCATCAATTGTGCTCGATTCTAAACAGAAGCTTTCTTTTCTTGCGTTCCCGGGATTAGCCGCGTCCTCGTGCTTATCCTCGAGTAAATTGAGCGGATCCTTGAAAGAGTAATAGTAAACTGGGCCGGTCCCGAAGACCTTGAATATGTATTCAAGATAATGTATAATGAAAGGTACGGTGACCCAGTCGTGGTTGCTTGTTGAGCTTGGAAGGCTTAAACAGAAGCAAACCCATGCTTTGCCATTGGCCAATTATCAATTAAGGGAACACATTACGAGGTCAGGCAAAGAATGCACCTGGGGAGGGTGGGAGCTTCACATTTCGAACCTATTTCCTATATAGTGATGCACAATATTAAGATTCTTTTATGTGAAATTGCTGAACGAAAACAAGTAAACTTCAAATATGCTCCACATTATAGCTATTATCATTCTGAGTTTAAAGCCTCCTTAAATTTCTGTAATAAGTCTGCCCCTGGCACTTGATGGAATTATACATACACAAGATATTAAAACACTTGCATCCTGAAACACTAATGATTCTTTAAATTATAAAACAAAATCTGTCATTTCAGGCATCTTTGTTCTGCATAAAAAAGAAAGCCATTGTAATTCCTCTTCTCAAGGAGCAAGATTAGGATCCATCTTTGGCAGCTAGCAACAGGTCTGTGATACTTACTGTAGCTGTCTATGCAAAGTCTTCGAGAAAATGATAGATCACATCATCTCCTACACTTTCTAGAAAGCTAAATAAGCCGTATCAATGCAGCTTTAGGGAGGGCAAGTTGACGATCAATGACAATCGGTATACACTGAGCCCATCAGGTTCTTTCTAACTACATAATTCCAGATATAAAAAAATCTTGTTACACAACATGGCACTATGGAATCTTGTGAGGCTTACCTGAAATAAGCATCATGTGACATGCTGAGAATAACAAAACTATGTGAGCCCATCTCACCCCGCTATTGGTTTTTTCGTCACGTACAAGGCAGAAACGCCCAACTCACCATACTACTTGAATTGCATTGAAAGCCTCTCATGATGCCATCTATTCCATCTGTACAGCACCCCACATCATAATAGTGCAAGTCCCTCTCTATCATTTACGATAAAAGATTCTGTCACTTACTGCAGTGAAGCAGCTCAAACAAGTTACAGTTAAGAATGCTACAAATCTGTCAATAAATTCACAGACTCTACACTTCCTTGCATCTCAGTATTGAGGTGCACTGAGTACAAGGGCACAGATGGAATTGGTTCAACCATTTGGGCAGACCAATTGGCTCAATCAACTGCCTCATTTGTGACACCTAACTGAATTCCTCCACCTAACCTAACTGTAATCTCCATGCTCTTCACCACGCACTGGAATCTTGCCTCTGGTGGGACACGTATATATGTGCCTTACTTCCCCGATAAGTCTGCTCCTTGCCTGTGACCTTACCCGGACACAGGAGATATCTCTTCAGAGATTTTGTCCTGGAGCAGCCCTTAGACAATCCATCACTTGGGCTTAGGGATCACCTAAAGCTGACTAAGAAATGTGCCCCAAGTGCTCAACTCCTGTAGCAACGCCAGTGGCATATACAGAGCGGGGGGGGGGGGGGGGGGGGGGGGGGGAGGCACGAAGGACACATCCCCCCTTCCCCAAGATGTCTGTATGTGGCTGGCAAAGCCCCGACTCCCCCCCCCCCCCCACCTCCCCTCTACTCCCTCAAGCTCTGCATCCCCAGTCAAGTGCGCCACTTAGTAGCCTCATGCTAACATTCACTCAGATTCTGAACACTGTTGCCATACTGTAGTATATGGCATGTCAAATACTCTGAGCTATTTACATGGCCAACATGCAGACTTCCATTCACAATGCATGTTAAGAGCACTGTTGCCAGATCTTGGACAGATCGATCCTTGGAAATCGTTTAATGACCCATGCTAACCACTTCAACAGTAACAATGCAAAGAGTGCGACACCTCATTCCTTAAGCTTCCAAGCATGTGCTAGGTGTGCATATATGCAACTGCAATACTTAGAACTGAAATTGAAGTATACATGCTCAGAGTTCATCACTGACACCTCAAAATCACAAGCAAGAGTATTGTTTGCAGCACTGGGACCTTCTTTTGTTGCATTTGAGGCTGTTAATCTGCAAACAAGCATCCTTACAAGCAAAGCACTAACAGTTATTTTCCCCATATTACAGGCACAAGCATTCATAAAGCTATATTACTACACATTGACTGCCTTAGCACAGTGAAAGTAATACAAACACATAAAAACCACAAAAATGTGGTCCTAAGCTAGTTACACAAGTATCTGTGCATGGCCTAATTGCATATGGTGCCTGCTCGCCGTGGCTTAGAATGAAATGAGCTTGCAGCACCAGCACAGTCCGAGTCCTGAGGGCCCAGGCTTCCCCTGAGAATGCTGGCATTTTAGCGCTCATAGTGTGCAGTGAGGTCCCCCTTCTCTTTTGCATATTTTGACTTGGGCCCCCCTGTAGAGGCTGCCTAGGATACATCTCTGGCTCACAGATTAGGAAGAAGCATCCATCACTTATAGAGGCCCTGAAAGTCGAGCTCACATTTCATTCACGGACCTAAAGCTTTTCTTGCGTAAAATGTTCAGAAGCAATTTGCAAGATACATGGAATATATAAAGGTCAGTAATCAATTACACACACTGCAGAATAACTGAAAGATGGGCAAGGGGGTGCAGATTTATAGCGATGTCTTGCTTGGCAGCACGATGTAACACAGACAAAAGAAGAGAGGTGAAGAAAGTAAAGACTTGGCACTGTATACGCAAGAAAAATATTTGTTTAAGGAAAACGCTAATATATACATAGATATATATATGTCCTGAAGCAACGGTATACACAACGAGAAAAATAAATGGCAAAAGTAGATTCACAAAGCCACGTGATAACAAAACAATGTTAGAGAATGGTATGGTAGACATGTACAAAAATAAAAACGTAACAATAATTCATTTCACTCAGGACACACATCTAGATAATTGCATTTCTTGGTCACAAGGGTCACCATTTAAGCCTGGCTAATACATTTGTCTCGTAATTTGTTGATACATAATGTTTCAATTATTTCGCTCATTAATTTGTTACAATGATGGGAAAGCATAAGTGTGTCATTGAGCATGGGGTTACATCCACATGAGTGACAGTAACTGGGCAAATAGTAAGGCAGTCAAGACGAAGTGAATGGATGGTGGTGCTTCTGCACTCTCGTGTTACACCTCATCGCTAGATAACGGGATCAGGTATACCAAGTCTAGGGAGCAGCATACACACTTGGACGCATGTTTTGTTTGGCAATCAGATTTTGCTTTTTCTGTTTTTACCTTTTTACACTTCGTGCAGCCTGATCCCAATGAAAAGACAAGCAAGGTGGCTGGAATTTGGAATGTGGAGAATACAAACGGATGGCATGTACACATTCTTACCTTCTGATGAGCAGCGAGTCATCAACATGCAACAAGTTTGGAGGGTCCACCTGTTCTCCATGTCTTTATGGAGAACAGGTAGTCTAACCATAAAGCATGTCTATAAAATAGGCCTATCCATAAAACAGCATAACAACAATTTATTATTACATTATATATTTTTTATTTATTTATTTATTTAATTGGCAAATACTATCAGCCTTGTATAGGCTGTGACAGGAAGTGCGATATAATGTGCACCTGTTTACCTTTCAGTACAGCCCTTTTCCTTGGCAACAATCTACTTTTCAATAACAAAACTGTCAGGTACTTTTCTCAGTGGTGTAGGTATGCTGGATATATATACAGTGTCTTCAAAGTCTTAAATCATAGCATTGCCTCCAGTTGAAGGCTTAAGCTGCAATGCTGCAGTGCACATGGAGTGCCAGCTTCCAAACCATTGTGCGTAAGGGCTCTGGAAAGGCGCAGAGTGCTTGGTAAAAGACCACACCAGTTCAAATGCTTTATCTTCTCATCTCCTCATGCATTTTAGCAAAGACAAACATCACTTATAGGCTTGTAATTTTAACAGCAGATATGTTTTACACTCCTATACAGCAAGTAATTTTAAGCCTGTATACAGCCAATATTAATTATTTATAGCAATCCATCTTTAAGTGTTAAATGTATCATTCAACATTCATGGCATTCTTTATAGTCATTCCAGGCCCTTGTACTATTAAACATCAGACATAATCAGACAAAAAGGGACCTCAGCATAAAAAGAATATGCATAAGGCTCTGACTTCCCTAAACTTGACCATGATTGCTACAGAAAGGTAGTTTTGGCAGTTTTAGGCACCTGGCAGCTGGAACTATGTGCCAGCTAACACTGCTTTAACCAGCACCATTGCCACTCCCACCACTGCATCTTAGGTTATATAATGACGTTTATATAATGACCAGTGTGACATTTTTAGAGGCATTCACCTGCCGTACATTGTGTTACCTGTGCACATTCACAGAGAACTAACAGTTAATTCTAGCACGTAAAGAAATACAAACCTTCGTTAAAAATTATCTATGCCATAAGCTGCGCACATATGCTGTTAAATAAAAGAGCCACGTAAAGGTTATATTGATGCTTCTTTATTCCCATTAAAGCGAATAATGATTGCAGTGAACGCACTTTTATGTATAGGTATTAACCATAAGGCCAAAACTGCCTTTCTGTCACAATCATGGTCAAGTTTAGGCAAGTCAGAGCCTTGTGCATGTTCTTTTTACCCTAATGTCCCCTTTTCTTAGCACATTGCTATGTTCTTGTGAAGCTTTCATTTCTACCACCTGTAGTATTGTCCTTACAAACAAAATAATGCAACTTGTTTTTAATTTACAATGTTGTTTCTTTATTTTGATTTTTATATCGCATTCATTTTCGTCAAAACTTCACATTTGAAGTGAATTGTAAAACTGATAATTTGTGATACAAGAACAATATTGCGCAAAGTTGTTGAATAGGTTAAGGTCTCAGAGTCCACCAAATTTCAACAGGCTCCACGGATTGGTATAGTTGATAAAAAACCATAGATATAGCAACTTTTGAAAATTGTAGCAAATTAAGCAGTTATGCTAAAACACTTCTGTTTTGCACGGCTAGCTAGCCTTTCTTTACGTCTATGTTTTACAGACAAAAATATATTCTTTGTAGCTGTAATATATTGTATTTCACATTGTTGCGAATTTCCGAGAATGAATGTGCATGAAATAGGTGCCTCCGCACTGAGGAATTTCCCAATTTTTTTTTTCCTCCTAAATATTCATTTGGCATAGAAGTCATGTTCACTTTCATGCTACTGAGTGATATGTGCATAAAATATAAAATATTCTATCGAATGTAAAATATAAATTTTTTGACCCGTGTTGACCTCTCGTGTGATCATGCAGCATGGAGACGATGGAAACTGACACAATTTAAACATCAGTACGTGAGACAGGTTTTCAAAGTTGTCTGCATTCCTGCATGCTTGACTGCAAAAGATGTCTAAATGTGTAAGCGTGGTGCTGCCACATCAGTACACAGCACAGACATTAGTGATGGCCAAGGCTTTACTAGCTATCGAAATAAAGCTTTACATGTTGCCTTAGATATGATGTGCATCTTATAAGTATGCAGCACTTTCCAGTGAAAATTGTTTTAAGAGAGCAAGATACCTTTTGCCAACAATTGAAGCAAAACAAGTAGCCTCAAGGCAGCTTTTGTAGGCTAAAATAGCTTCACTTGTTCAGGGAACATGCTGGTTTACCCACACAGGTACTAATGCAGCCTATACTTTCTAATAAAGCACATCTCATAGCAGCTGACATCCTTGCCTAACTTCTTTCTTTTCTCATCACAAAGCCATCACATATGAACCTCGAATATTCTCATAGTAATAAATGAGAGCACAAAAGTACACATTAGCCTGCCCGTAGTTTCCAGGCCTCAATTTTTCTTCTCTTCGATGCTGTCTAGAATCTTCGCCAACTTTCCTAGATGATTTAGTGTGGCAGGATCTGAGAGCATGCATAATTAATTAGTGTCTCACAGTCTTGAAATAAGCCTTTTCTTCGTGTCAAATGGACAGGTGTGTGCATATAAAAGAAAAATAATTTTTAATGCTGTAAATGGGGTGATGACGGCGATCCATCCTATGTTGCCCTGAAAATCATAGCCTGGGTAAATTGCACAGTGCCCTCTAGGCATCCTGATATCTCACGTATGAAATAGCTGCATAATTACTTCTCCTAAACATTATTCTTGTATTAGTGCTAATATAAGTACAGTGCCATACAGCAGGAGGTCAGAAAATGTCATTATCATGGGAGGATCTCTGCATAAATGAGAAGAGAGAGCTGCAACTAATAGAGAGATCAGTTATCGTAGCTGTCTTACATGCTTGCACAGAATGACAAGTTCCATAATTGTGCTAAGTGGGCATGCAATTTACGCATTTGGATTGAGATAAGACTTGATTCAGTACCATTATTGCCCTCACTTCTCAGATGGTGAAATCTAGTATAGCCCACCGCTGAGCACTCGGTCAACGAAACTGTGCTTGTTAGGTGATACATGGTGAAACTTAAAAAAACTTGCAAGTTGCTGTGTCACCTCAGTGGGAGCTCTAGCAGCACTTGGTTGAATTCCGTATACTAAGTCCAAAGTCAAGGTCGATGACTTCAAGCCTGTTCAAGCCTGAACCAGAAAGATGAATTCCAAGGCTAAGGAGAGGTAGCTCATGAATTGTTAGCATGACTGATGGGTTGATTCCTACCTCAAAGTCAGTTTTGAAGACTGACCTTACTTCTCCTTATCTTAATTGTTAGTAACATGAATGCAGCAGGACTTTCTTATATATAGTTGGGGACCAACAGTCTCTGCATATTCAGTGAGTATGTCAAGAGCATTTTGCAGCTGTTAAATTGCATATCAAGATTCCCATACGTTGATCAAATCGTCATGTCATCAGCATAAATAAAGAACTCAATGCTTGTGATGTCTTGAAGCCTCCATGCAGGACGAATGATGAACAGCAAGGGGGCCAGAACAGAGCCATGTGGCACACTGTGGTTTGAAGCACAGCTAGGACCCAATATGAAAACAATTTACATGCACACTAATTCTTCTCAGACTCAAAAATATGAGTACCACTTTTGTTACCTGCTTTGGTAGACAAAAGTCTTCCATGTTTCAAAAATTACCTAAATTATGTTCTGCATTATTGCATGCATTGGTTGTATCAGTTGCCACCACTGTCCACAACTAGTGGCTGTGAGGGGAGACAAGCAGGACACCATCTGGCAGGAGAGACAGGCCATCCTCTGTGCCTAAGTACAATCTGAATCCAATCTGTGCTGCTGGGTACACTTAATTTTTATATTCAAGCTCCCATGTTTTTCAAGGTGCATACATGGCCATCATTAACTTCATTAACCAATTTATGTCTGCTTCAGCATTGAAAGCTTCAGTCATATCCTTGCTTTGAATTAGCTGACTCCATTCTAGGACAGTGCAGTTATGCTATCTCGAATTACACCTCCCAATCCTCTGCTGCACATTGCTGCCCTCCTTTCCTCTAGCACCAATTTTGGTACTCTTATAGATTATCAGTTAACTGTCTTGTATATTATATATGATAACTGATAATTTCTAGTATCATCTATTCCTTGTTAATATATAGGACATTATACATCATGCTGCAGATAAAATTGATATGTCCAGTAGCAACTATTATCAGTGCAAATGTGGCAATGTATAAAAGACAGAGTGAACAGCAGCAATGCAAGGAAATTAAGTGATGGTTGATTGGCTGTGAAATGAGATGCATGCGGGGGCAAACCCACATGTTTTTAATAGAAAATTTGCCACATATATTGTGATTACAAGCCAATCTTGCAATTTCATAATAGGAGTGTGCAAATATTCAAAATTTTGAATATGAATCAAATAGTCTTTGCTATTCAATTCGTATTCGATTCGAGAATTCACTATTTGAAGTTGTCGAATAGTACATTTGTTTTGTTCGAATACTGTAAAAGACAACAACACTTCTTGCAGTCTACAAGGAGGAAGACTGATATAAATGAAGAATCGTTGAATGGTTATAGTGCAGGACAACTGTGATTGTTGCGCAGATGATCCAGTTTCTAAACAAAGATATGGAGGAGGTCATTTACATGCTATAGTTGAGTAAGCATGTCGTGCCTTAGGAAGACTTTGCATTTGCTCTGTCTAATTAGACAAAGCAATTTATGTTTGGTCAATCTCTCCATATGCTTGGATTCCTTCAAAATGATATGCAGGGCTGCAGTATTGCCCTTAACTCCTTCACTGAGCTGTATACTCTACTATACTCTACTACATGTGTCTGGGACATGCTGCTCATTTTCTTTTATTTGTGTCATGGTCATTGTGCACCAGATATGATTGTGCTTTCCTTTGCTTCTCATTTACAAGCTTCCTAGTTGACTTGACATCTAGTTGTTAATGGCACTATACGCATCCAAAAAGGCCAGCAAGTCTTTTTTTCCTTAACAGACTCTACGGCATTTTTCATTTCGGTATTTTAGAAATTGGGAATATTCAATATTTGATTCGATATTCAGAGGTAATTTTTTCTGAATATTGCTATCGATTCAATCAGCAAGTTTCACTATCCAAGCATGCCTATTCAATATTAAAGCTGCAACAATAAAATGCTTAGGTTTAAGTGCATGAGAATAATGTCACTTATAATTGCTGAATGTTGTGGCTTACGTACTGTGTGCATAACTTCGCCGCTTATATTATAAGCAAGAAAGGCGCAAAAAGATTGCTTGGAGGCAGGGGACAGCTGAAAAGTGAAGCTTGCTTGACATCATGTCAAGCGTTGAGGGCCCCTAGGTGGTAGTGATGGCTGGCAGCCAGCTCAGGTATAAAATTGGTTTTGTCTTATTTTTTTCTCCTCAGTGGCTCTGACGAAGTGACATAGGAGCGCTGTGCCAAGAAGGCTGCAGCAGAGAGAGCTCACAGTGCTTTGCACAAAGGGAGTGACAGACTGTGAGGAGTTGAAAGATACTTCTTAATTTTGACAGCTGATGCTATCTTGGCATACATGCTATTATCTGAAAGTTGCACATATCTACTAGGAGTTCCTTGAGATTTTCAGTTATTTTTATACATGCTGTGATTTGTGTGCAAAAAGGCATGGAATGTTTTCGTTCATCTTATGAATAAAAACACTTCCTATTGATTCACTATTTTTGTATTTTGACTAAGCATACAAGCCGTAGAATCCTTAAGTTTTGCAGTGACGTGCATAAATGTTGATATAACTAATATTGCACTGCACAGTACTTCCTTCATTTCAAGCAGCTATGCACAGACATGCGTGCAATGACAGAAATAATGTTTGCATTTACCGTCGGCGCTCAGCGTTGCCCATGTATTAATTAAGTTTACTAATACCTTAGCTACTTCTGCTGCAAGATTTATGGCAATGCTTGTGTAGTCTTGTTAAGCTTGACGGAGTTGTAACGACATCACCTGGTCTGCCTGAAAACGACACATTGAGATGCAAACTTGTGCAGAGTGGCACAAAATGTTTTCACTTCACATCACGCGCAAAAGCGCCACCTGTGCTTTCATGGCATTTCATGCAGCCCTACTTCTGCCGTGGGTTTTACCGCAACGCTTGGCACTGCGGTGAAGTTCGACAAGTTTGTTATTATGTCGCACGATATGACCGAATTTCACGCTTTGAGACGGCATCTTGAGCGGAGGGGCAGCAAATGGTTACATTCACCTTAAGCACAAGCGCACTGTGGAGTCACTCGTTCGATTCCACGATATGTTTGCGTCTGCCGAGGGCTTTACCTCAACGCTTGGGCAGTGCGGTGAAGTTCGACAAGTTTGTTATTATGTCGCACGATATGACCGAATTTCACGCTTTGAGACGGCATCTTGAGCGGAGCGGTAGCAAATGGTTACATTCATCTTAAGCACAAGCGCACTGTGGAGTTACTCGTTCGATTCCACGATATGTTTGCGTCTGCCGAGGGCTTTACTTCAACGCCTGGGCAGTGCGGTGAAGTTCGACAAGTTTGTTATTATGTCGCACGATATGACCGAATTTCACGCTTTGAGACTGAATCTTGAGCGGAGCGGCAGCAAATAGTTACATTCATATTAAGCACAAGCGCACTGTGGAGTCCACGATTTGTTTGCGTCTGTCGAGGGCTTTACCTCAACGCCTGTGTAGGGCTGTGAAGCTTCATAAATTCTAATAACATCGCATGGTCTGATAGAATTTCATGCACTAAAGCGTTTAATTATGTGTGGAGAGGCAATGAAACTTCATACTGAGCTCGCAGCTTCACAGGCATAGGCTATTTTTTAGATCAATGATAAGGCTGTGCAGGTTTCTTTTGATGAATGAATAAGCGCTCTTTACGGAATGAATGGTAATCATGCTGTGAAGCGTGCAGCAGCAGCCATCAGCCATAGCCGGCGCTTTTTCAAATGTTTTATTATGCTTCTGTAAATTGAGCCTGTACGTTCGAGTTTACGCTTCACATAAGACTTGAGTGTGATTCTCTCACAGGAAAAGCGTTTAGCAGGCATGTGCGTTGAAAAGCCGTAAACAATGACTGACCTAGAGGGAACGTAATGTATTATACGCATTGGCGCTGTGCATCGTACGTAGCTGACCGAGCATTGGATATGCAAAGCGGGTAGCGATGTCGCAGAACTTTCGCTTGACACCGCTTCTAGCAGAACCGGCGCGTAATAATAAACAAATGAAATGCTGAAACCAGCGGTAACACCCACATTGTTCAGGTACGAAAGAGATCCGGGCAAGCATTGCAAGTCAATCCAATCCTCTTATGTCCTAGCGAATCGTAGTGTTCGTGAGTTCGCGTCTCTTATGCGCGTTGTTTAAATTTGAAGCGTGGCAATCGCTTCTTAACGCTTTTCAACAATGATGAGTCTGACGGTGAGTTTTACGATGCGGTTACGAGTTTTACAATATTTGTATCTAAACAAGTGCGTCTGCTTTCGGCTTGCTATAACTGTTCCGCGTCTGGATGGACAAGTAGCGCGTTTTGCAAACATCATTTCTAGTGCGGGATTTGGTACTGCGTCCGAGAAAATTTGCACTTATTATGTAGTAACGAATAGTTATTGCTGCTCCTAAACAATGAGTCCACAGCGCCGCCACTGCAAACTAACATCGAATTTACGCGCGTTGGGTGTTCGCACTGAAATGTGTGCCGATGTGTGGTGCAAGGGAAGTCCCTGTACTCAGTTTAATAGGAAACTCCATGCTCTTGCTGATGGCTGAGTTCTTTCATAGTATGGGGCATACCGCCCCAGATGGTGCAACGTGTTCAGTTCTAGTATCCGTAACCGGAGAACACCAAGGCAGCTTGCCCTAGACGCGGGTGCACTCGGCCGCTGTTTTTGCTCCATCGCCATGCAACCGAGTAATCCTTCGTTGAACCGTTTTCTTCTGTATCAAGCCACTTCCTCCTGCCCACAGTGGCACCATTTCATACAGCATGATGCAGCAACTCATTTCTCTGTTCTGCTTGCACTCAGCACCCTGTCATGTCTTTCCCAGTGAAAGCTGCGTTAATTGATGCACTAGGCATGCTTGAACTCGGTTTTAGCTCTACTGAAACTTTGCTCAAGCAAAGTGGTATCGTGACTGTTCTACTACCATTCTTCCACTTCGCACCCTGCCATCCGTTCTGAAAGTGTTGTAGCGTTCCTAACTAGAACGGCAACAAAAATGACATAATCTAAGTGAGACGGGTGTCGTCCGCCATTTATTCCAACTTCTTCCTTCTCACTTCTCCCCTAGCCCATTCCTTCGTCTTCTTTCATGCGTCCAGCGCAGACTGCTTCACTCTTCCGGATTTCTTTTAATTACACCTCCTGGGGTAATACTTGAATACGTTTCCAACAGCGGTGCACTCCGTTTGGCCCGAGGCTCCGGCGTACCAGACATTCTTCAATATTCCATGCTGGCATGCAGTCTTAATAACTTGAAATGGTCCGCAAAATTTTGAATTTGAGGGCACAGCTCCTTTCCTTAAAAGGACATAGTCTGCAGGCTGTATGTCCGGTACCTTGCTACTGTGCCCTTTATCAAAGTTTCGCCTCATGTGGCGCTTGTAGACCTCCTGTTCTTTGACAGTTTTCCTTACTTCCGCAAGTTCGAGGTTCTCAAGGAGACCTCGCTCACGATCTGCAGGAAGTATGGGCACTGTACCCGAAGTTACAAAATGAGGGCTGCAGCCTAAACCCATGGTGTATGATCTGTTATGATGTTTCACAGCGGCCTCGAGACAGCACATCCAGCCACCGGCAAAGTCTGGATACATCTTCAGATACTGTTTGATGTCTCGTATGGCACGTTCCGCTAGGCCGTTTGCTGCCGGGTGGTATGGAGAAGAATACTTTATCATTATGCTGTGCTCCTGTGCCCACTTTGATAATTTGGCACTCCGGAAAGCCGGCCCGTTGTCGCAGACGAGCGTCTTTGTGTGCTTAAAACATTCAGCTTTGAGGAGGTTTATTACGCTGTTTGCGTCTTCTTTGCCAGCTTTAGCCGCAATCGTCTTGTGCACTCATCTATGGAGAGCAAGAAAGCTTGCGTTCGCTTGACTCCTTCCCCCTTCTTTTTGAGCTCCGCAAAGTCCAAATGAATTACTTCGAACAGGACGCTTGAATATTCAGGGTTTGTCATAACGTCTGTCGATTGCTTGAATTTAGCTTTGTTCACCTGGCAGAGGTGGCATGTGCGGATGTAATGGCTGATGTCGTTTTTCCTGCCCGGCCATGTGAATCTCATGAGCAATTTCTTATAAGTGCGCCCGAAGCCATCATGTCCACCCGATTCAGGGGTGTCGTGGTATAGATGAAGAATCCTTGGAATCATAGTTGGTGGTACGTGATACCTTCCATTGATAAACTGGAGCTCTTCTGTACCTTCCCATAGCTTAATATGATTGATTGTCTCTGGATTATTGCTTGATTCCTGTACAAGTAATCTTGATAGTGCATCAGCGTCAGTGAGGAGTGGGCCAGGACGGTGCGAAATTACGAAATCAAATTGTTGCAGATAGTTCACCCATCTAGCAATGAGGCCTCTTGGCTGGGCCATGCTCAGAAGTTGAGTCAGTGCTTGATGGTCCGTGAAAAGTATGAATTTGGCACCTTCCAGGTAAGTACGAAAGTACTGCACAGCTTTTAAGACGGCCAGAGCTTCCTTTTCTGTGGTACAGTAATTGATTTCGGCGGGTTTCAGGGTATAGCTGTAGTACCCCACGACGTAGTGTTTGGTTTGATCAGCTTGTTTGGATGGCTTCTGGTATAGAACTGCACCGGTAGCATAATGTGATGCGTTCGTGTTCAGCACGAAAGGCAAAGAAAAATCCAGTATTCGCAAGATGGGGTCCGACGATATTAGTTTTACAAGCTCACGATAGACAGCTTCGCACTTCTCGTCCCAATGAAATAGGCACGTCTTTCTGAGTTAAACGTGTGAGGCACCTTGTTCTCAGTGCGTAGTCTTTGATAAACGCCCGAAAGTGTCCTGCAAGGCCAAGAAAAACGTGCAGGGAGTGCACATCATAAGGCTTTACCAGCTTGGAGATTCTCTCTACCGATTCTTGCTTGGTGCTTTTAGTCTGTCCATCAAACACCTTGCCAAGAAATACTACGGTATCTTGAAAGAACGCACTTTTCTTGAAGTTGACTTTGAGTTGGGCAAGACTGAGGGTATGAAGAACTTTTGAAAGATGACTACGGTGTTCGTCCTTTGTCTTTGAGTAGATGATGATGTCGTCGATGTACACATTGCAAAATGTGCCCAGGTAAGGTTTCAGAATGTCCGTCATAATCTTCTGAAACCACGCAGGGGAGTTTTTCCAACCAAATGGTAGGCGGTTGTACTCAAACAAGTCAAATGGGGTTATGAACGCGGTGTACTTCTTCGTTTCTTCACTTAGTGGAATCTGCCAAAAGCCCTTGCAGAGATCTATTCGTGAAAAGCAATGGCAACCACCGATTTCATCAATGATGTCATCGATTCTCGGCATTGGATAAGGTATCAATTCTGTTTGACGATTGAGGGCTCGGTAGTCTGTGCAGAGGCGGAATGTCCCGTCTTCTTTAGGTGCAATAGTTATAGGAGAAGCAAATGGGGATACAGAAGGCTGGATGATACCTGCATCTAACATTTCTTGCAACTCCTTTTTCAGCCACACCTTTTTATCTCTGGACATATTATAGGGCGTTCTACGAACCTCTGTTTTATCTGCGAGCTCGAAAGGAACGACATGGGATTTCATTGCTGGAAGGTAGCTTCCCATGCATATAAGCTCTGGGTACTTAGTCTTGATGTCTTCCTGGTGAAAAATTAGCCTTGATACACTAGGTTCTTCACCAGGATCTTCTGTTCTTATCATGTCTTCGGCCATTACCTCGTCATCCCAATAGAGGTTCATCTTAAGTTTTTTCATGTCTGGACGGGACAAAAGAAAATCATAGGTGACATTGGGAATTGCCAATACGTCACTGGTAATAGCATTTCCTCGAAATTCAATAGCCAGGGTTACCCATTCGCTATGCATGGTCACTGACCCATCGTAGGCTTGGACACGCAACGTTCTACCAGCGTGCAGACGACTGGCATCCACTCGAGTCTTGTTGATAATAGATACCGAAGCTCCACTGTCAATGAGACCCTTCACTTCAATGCCATCTACCTTAATGGGGGTGTACAATAAGCTTGACGACACCAAATACACTGTCTCACTGAAGCTCTTTTTCTGGGGCTTGTGATGCACGGTAGACAGATTATGTGGAAGTAGGTTGCCGTGAACTGCGGTAATTGGTTCTTCACCATCCTCACAGTCATGATTTACGCTTCCCAGAGATTTGTTTATGAAGCTGTGTTCACATTCAGTTGACGGCAACGACTCTAGATGCTCACTCAGCTCACGAGAATCAAGTTGCTCTGTTCTACCATCTGGCTGTCTTCTCGATTTAATTCTTGGCACTGAGGTCTGTAGAAAGTTCAGAAGGTCATCAAACGTTCTTGGACCTTTGAGCTGCACATGACTACGGATCTCGATACACAACCCTTGCGTTATCAAAGCTACAACAGCAGAAGACGACAGCTTTGGTTCTGCAGAATATAATAGGCGACCCTTTCTCAAGACAGTACTCAAGCAGAGAGCCACTTGTATAACTGAACCGTAGTGCCGCATCCCAGCTTTCTACTGCATTGCCTTCGAAAGCCCCTAAAAAGCTGCTTTTCCACTGTTCCCAACATGTTGTTCCATGATCCATGAGTTGCACGTCATACCATCTTCTGGCTATACCGCCCAAATAGCGGCGCATATTCAAAATCTTTGTATCGTCGGAGTGCCACATATTCTTGTCACAGGCGTACTCGAAAAACCAAAGCCAGTAGTGAGCATTTTGCAAGTTTCCTTCAAAAACATCTGGTTCAACAATGCTTCGTGCTGACTGCTCTCGACTAAGCGCTTGGACGAAAGTTCTCATTATTTCGATCTGTTGTATAATGTTCCTTTGCAGTTCCATAACACTCAAGTCTAGGCTCACCTTCCCGGCAGGCGTTTCCTTTTTGAGGGTGCCACGTCGTATGGGTTCCAGAACGAGTTCTCTCAGTGTCCGCAGTTGTAGATTCACTGTCACCGATCCTGTTTGCACGAGGGCTTGGCGGCTGATTGCAGCTTGTTGCAGCACCACGTTGATCAGCGCGGTAGAACTAACTTCAAGAGGACGGTCCGTCGCTGGCTCACCGTGCACTTGGTATCGGGTGAACACAACAGACTCCGATGACGCCTGGTCGACGAAAAACATCACCCGCATGGCTGGTCTTCGAAAACTGTCGGCTGCGCCAAAATGTAGCGTTCCTAACTAGAACGGCAACAGAAATGACATAATCTAAGTGAGACGGGTGTCGTCCGCCATTTATTCCAACTTCCTTCTCACTTCTCCCCTAGCCCATTCCTTAGTCTTCTTTCATGCGTCCAGCGCAGACCACTTCAGGTGTGACACCTGATTTAGTGTGAACACATTTTGATGAAGGAGTTTTTAATACATTGATGAATTAACAAGACCTTGCTCCACTAAGCTTGAGCAGGCTTAGCTGGGTGTGCCAGTCGAGTGAGCATGTTTCTTCTCTGCTCATAATGCCGACATACATGATTGGCAGACAGGTGAAAGGTTGGACTTAAAAAACATAGTGGTGTCACTTCTAGGTGCTTGACACATTAAGAGCATGACACATTAATGCATAATATAAACAGCTGCAAGGACCCACTAATCGGATTTTACTGGGACAATGTTAGTTTATTACTTTGAATGTGATATCATTGTAGGTGAACTTCAACCGCTTCGAAGGATCTAGCAGAAAATGTAGCCTGATCCCAAAGGCAGTGCAGTCTAACACATCATCTCAAAGTACCAGCTGTCAAGAGGGAAGAATGCGAGAAACTGGCATGTTTTGCACGCACCAGTGTTTCAAAGAGTGACTTTGGCACAAGAGAAGTGTATGTGCAAGGATGTGTTAACGGTTAGAACACAGGAAGTAAAATATGGATAGAATTGAACATGCTCTCAGGAACGGAGGAAGCCTAAAAGCAGTGAAGAAGAAACTAGGAATTGGCAAGAATCAGATGTATGCGTTAAGAGACAAAGCCGGCAATATCATCACTAATATGCATGAGATAGTTCAAGTGGCTGAGGAGTTCTATAGAGATTTATACAGTACCAGTGGCACCTACGACGATAATGGAAGAGAAAATAGTCTAGAGGAATTCGAAATCCCACAGGTAACGCCGGAAGTAAAGAAAGCCTTGGCAGATATGCAAAGGGGGAAGGCAGCTGGGGAGGATCAGGTAACAGCAGATTTGTTGAAGGATGGTGGGCAGATTGTTCTAGAGAAACTGGTCACCCTGTATACGCAATGCCTCATCACCTCGAGCGTACCGGAATCTTGTAAGAATGCTAACATAATCCTAATCCATAAGAAAGGGGACGCCAAAGACTTGAAAAATTATAGACCGATCAGCTTACTGTCAGTTGCCTACAAACTATTTACTAAGGTAATCGCAAATAGAATCAGAAACACCTTAGACTTCTGTCAACCAAAGGACTAGGCAGGATTCCGTAAAGGCTACTCAACAATAGACCATATTCACACTATCAATCAGGTGATAGAGGAATGTGCGGAATATGACCAACCCTTATATAGAGCTTTCATTGATTACGAGAAAGCGTTTGATTCTGTCGAAACCTCAGCAGTCATGGAGGCATTACGGAATCAGGGTGTAGACGAGCCGTATGTGAAAATACTGAAAGATATCTATAGCGGCTCCACAGCCACCGTAGTCCTCCATAAAGAAAGCAACAAAATCCCAATAAAGAAAGGCGTCAGGCAGGGAGATACGATCTCTCCAATGCTATACACAGCGTGTTTACAGGAGGTATTCAGAGATCTGGATTGGGAAGAATTGGGGATAAAGGTTAATGGGGAATACCTCAGTAACTTGGCGATTCGCTGATGATATTGCCTTGCTTAGTAACTCAGGGGACCAATTGCAATGCATGCTCACTGACCTGGAGAGGCAAAGCAGAAGAGTAGGTCTAAAAATTAATCTGCAGAAAACTAAAATAATGTTTAACAGTCTCGGAAGAGAACAGCAATTTACAATAGGTAGCAAGGCACTGGAAGTGGTAAGGGAATACATCTACTTAGGGCAGGTAGTGACGGCGGATCCGGATCATGAGACGGAAATAATCAGAAGAATAAGAATGGGCTGGGGTGCGTTTAGCAGGCATTCTCAGATCATGAACAGCAGGTTGCCATTATCCATCAAGAGAAAAGTGTATAATAGCTGCGTCTTACCGGTACTCACCTACGGGGCAGAAATCTGGAGGCTTACGAAAAGGGTTCTACTCAAATTGAGAACGACGCAACGAGCTATGGAAAGAAGAATGATGGGTGTAACGTTAAGGGATAAGAAATGAGCAGATTGGGTGAGGGAACAAACGCGAGTTAATGACATCTTAGTTGAAATCAAGAAAAAGAAATGGGCATGGGCAGGACACGTAATGAGGAGGGAAGATAACCGATGGTCACTAAGGGCTATGGAATGGATTCCAAGGGAAGGGAAGCGTAGCAGGGGGCGGCAGAAAGTTAGGTGGGCGGATGAGATTAAGAAGTTTGCAGGGACGACATGGCCACAATTAGTACATGACCGGGGTTGTTGGGGAGTATGGGAGAAGCCTTTGCCCTGCAGTGGGCGTAACCAGGCTGATGATGATGATGATGGTTAGAACATTGGGCCATTTGCTAGAAGAAGGATTCAATCCCACCATCAGTCACACACTCCTTTATAGCCTTATGGATGTACTTCACCCACTTTGGAGGTGGGTTGAGTGTGTACGATTGTGTCACTGTGTGCATGAAATCACAAGTTATAGGAAGGTCACTTTGATAAATGAGTATGTGCAAGATTACACATGCATAGAAATGTCACAATCATCACAACCTATTGCATACTTAGACAGTTAGCAGTGCTATGTTTTAGTCTAGTTTTTTTAAATTTACTTATGCTCAATGGCTGGAGAAACATTAGCGCATGCAAAGAATCCTCGAAACAGAATTCTGTGACACTCTGCACATGACCTATGGGGTTAGGCACGGGGGAAAGGGGGTGGGTCAAGTGCATAGTTTCACCGCAGCATGGTAGGATGTTTAGTGGGGCAGTCAACGAATAAATTTTTGCGCTACGTGTATGTTAAGTGTGCTCTACCAACTCTGAAATGCCAAGGAAAGAAGTGTGTAGTAACTTTCACGTGATTATTTACATTTCTGTCTTGGTGCAGAGAAAAGGCACTTTAAGCCATACGGGTTCACTTTATGGTGGAAGCCTTAGAGTACCTAGAACAGCTACACGTGACCTGAAGTATCCAAACAACAGGGTGATATGAATTTCAATGTGGCAAAGCATGCTGTGTAAGTCTTAGTTTTTATTGGTTAGCTTAGCCTGCAGCGAAATAATAAAAAGCCATAAATTTCTAGTCGCTTAATCACGAAATGCTTGAGTTGTGCATGTTTACGTGTTTTCTCCACACCACATTTTTTTGTAGCTTTTCCTCTAGATGTTTAATACAAATGAGCTTTCACTTTGCTACTTATTTAATTGAAAATTGTTGCATGCTCAAGTGTTATAGTGTAGTGGAAGTCAGTATGTGAACAAAGAATGGGAAGGTTTATTTAGGTGAGTGCTCTACACCAAGTTATACCAATTGTGAACTTGAAATTATTTTTATCCCTCAGATATGTCACCTTTTCATACCCATTTCATGTAGTGAAGCAGGTTCCCTTTATACAGCTCTTTTAATCAGCGCAGATTTCTCTGTTACATTAAAGTAACATTTAGATGGGCTACACTGTCGTACACCATAAAAATGTGCTGTATTCTTTCAGTCAAACAAAGTAAGAATAACTTTGAATTAATATTGAGGCTGTTTTCAGGTAACATTCAAAATGCCCTTTTCTAGACGTTCACTGAACATCCATGTAATATGCACATGTCTTGCAGCGAAATGTCTATGGGATACCCAGAAAGTGTTCTAGAAAAAAAAATGTATGCATAGTGCACGCAAAAATGTAATTTGGATGACTGAATTGTGTTACAATTCTTTAGGTACAGGGGCCCAATACTTGATCACCCATGCAACAGTGAAAGACAACCGAACAGTAAATGTGTGTTGTGTTTTTCAAGTTTATTGCAAAACAGTGTAATCTGGACTTGAGTGTTGGGTTGTTATAGAGTGCTGCCCTTTAGCATGAATTTTTTAAATGCTGTCTCTGTTCATTTGTGTTCATAACCAATAACAATTGTAGACAAATCTATACCTTGCCTCAATTTTGACAGTGACAAGCACCTGATCAAGGAGGAGTATTTAAAAAGACTCGCCTAGGAATTAATTGGCACATACTTAACGTAGTTAGTGCAAAAGGATACGTGTATAGGCTAGTTTGTTCTTCAACATGGAAGCCAAGTTGTGCTGCATAGCTGATGCAAAATATTACTAAAGAAGAATGTGAAGGCACTCAAGATGGTGCACAATCATCTGTGTTTCATATTAACTATGCAGTGCAAGTTGGTTTCATAGCAGGTGAGTGTTATGCATCTGCAAAAAAAAAGTTATAGCTTATATGCTGCACTGGCCTGTTACATACACAATGCCAGCTTTGCAAGAAAAGAAATATGTATAATCAATCTTTTATTGGCAGAACCATTACAGCAAAATATACAAGTCTCATTTTCCACCTTAGACAATAGTGTAATATTTAGATAGAGGTACAGACGCTCCTGATGACTTGATGGTAGTGTGAATGCATGCAGCTGGTACATCAGTGGACCTGTACAAGAGGGAAAAAAACGCAGGTGAAGTACAAAGGATTAGAAAGAATCTGCAACTTGCACTCCGAGATGAACATGTCACTGTGACAACCCGAGTGCTGCTGTTGAGGATTTTCTTAGCCTGTTGGTCTGCGGGCACAAGTGCCTGTCTTGCATGAAGCTGCTTAGCGCAGCTTCATGACAAGAGTTTTCTCTATCCGCCACCCGAGAACGCGTTCTGTAGCGGTCAGGCTCCGCCGAGAGACTTGCAGCAACGGGAAGGTAATGGGGCAATGTCAGTACAGATTTCGGTTGCTAAAGCAGTACCAGACCGATGGCAAGCAAATTTTGTAACACAGTTCAATATCCAAAATACTTGCTACTACTTAGAAGCAGATTGATCAGGTTTTCAAATTGAATAATACAAAGTGAACCTGCCCACATTAAAGTTTCAACCACAAGAAACACATTCCTGACGGATTGTTGACGCCAGCTGCCATCGTCAAGAATGATGAGATGCTGGGGTTGATGCTCTAGATGCTGAATTGTACCCACGTCAAATCAAATAGCCGGCCAAAAATATGTTGTAAACTTGTTCCTTGTGGTTGGGCCTAAGCAATCCCGATGCCGCAGGTAACCATAAAGCAGTTGCACAGCTGCTAATGGATCTAAGTTAATGCATTGATAATTAACAAATAAACCTCTTAACAGCATCGAAGTATACAGGCATATTGCTAACGGGGCTCTGGAACAATAAAAGTTTCACATCACCGGTTTGTGTCAGTGTTTACTGGTAGCTTGTAGATACACTGAAACCCGATTATAGCAAACTGGCCTATGCACTAAAAATAGGTTCATTATATCAGGTAATTCTTCAAATCCAAATGCACCTATAACGAAAGGAAACAAAGTTTTGTATTGTGTTTGTCCTACATGAATTTGTTGTCCTCAGTGGAAAAATTAAGTCAGAGTTACCTGCATTTTTGTAAACAAAACCGTGCATAGTAGACAGCAATCTTTAGCCTTAAACAGCTTGCCAGTCACTCAAAATAGAGACTCGATAGGAGCTTGCTTGAAGTACACTGCTGGTATGTTTCCGAGTATTCTAACATTTAGGCAGTATTTTAAAAAAAAAGTACGAAAAAAAAGGCCTCTGTTACAAGTGAGTGTTTTGCATGAGTATCAGTCAGGCAGTTTTGTGTGTGCAATATACAGGATAATTCACTTTATGCTGGTTTGTTATAGTTAGGTTTGGCTAAAGCCGTACAAAGAGAAAAATGCTACGTACTACAAGTGTGGATTTTTTCCTTGGCACTAGCCAAACATGAGTTAGAGCACACAATTATTTTTTTATTCATATTATCTGGTAAAAGGCGAAGGCATTCCCTGTGAAAGGTTTTTGAACAGTATGCACAAGAAATGTCCAGTACTTTTCTGCCATACAGCGGTTGCCTGCATACACAATGCAACTCATAAATACAATCTTTTGGCCGCACACGAGTAGTGGGGGAGCTTGTGAGTGGAAAATCTTCCATGTTGCCTTTTTGTATGCATTTCAGCAAATGTCTGCGCAGCATACTCTGACTAAGGTTTAAATTTTCTGCTCTCCTATCTGACGCTAAATAATACATATTTGCAATTTCAAACAAGCCACAGTCAAGCGTGTTGCACTGGTTTTGTGCCCCTTTAGTGCAAATGGTCAGCGTTGGTGACTGCAATTTTAGCATGCGACAGATTTGCCTGATGGCATCAGAAGGAGTACCTTGGTCAATTGAGTCATATACAAAGACTGTTTTCATCAGCGTCAGTATTGGTTACCGTAAGCCAGTGATCGGGATTTCGGACATGCAAGATTTGAATAAAAGGGCTTTCTACTTTAGTAAATAGTAAACGATGGCCAAGTAGCACATCTTGAAAGCCATCCCAGTGAGGAAACTTTTTATGAATCAAGTATTGTGCTACGTTAATCACGCTGTCTGATATTGAGGTGCCCTGTACTAAAGCATTTAAATCGGCATCTGAAAGAGAGTAGCGTTTGCAGACATTTAACATGTCTGCTGTCACCATTGCAAGGCTTACCATTTGCTTTTGCGATGGCAAAAACTTACGCTTAACAGCTTTGACTTTCTTTGGCCGTCCTCTTCTTGCTTTTACCAAAGGTACATTAAGTTTTGTACTATTCGAATGCCTGCAACTGCTTGTAGCAGTCAACTGGGGTAATGGAGCTGGTGTACCTTGTAAGCTAACTGTAATTTGATTACCAGGAAAGGTGGTTAAGTTTCTGAAGAATGCCTCGCATGATGCAAGTTTTTCCATTAGCTCCTTCTCACCACAATTAGATAATACATTAGCCACAGTCTTGGACATTTCACAAAGCCTCTTGTAGGTGTAAGAATACTTTTCTTGAGCAGTGTCAAGCTTCACAGATGGCAGCAGCTGAATGCTGCTTGTCACCACTGGTGTGGCACTTGAGACCATGCAGCTGTCACTCAGGAAATGATCCTTACACCACCTGTCTGGTATGCATGCTTTGTCAAAAAGGTCTTGCTGGGCAAAATGGCGAGCTGCTATAATGTGTGCACAAGGCAAACTGTACTGATTATAAAAAGCACACATGCAACGCGTCAGGCATAATGAAACACTGTGCTCAGAACTTGCTGAAGCCACTACATAAGAATTAGCAGTGGAAGTAACCAAATAACCTACTTCTTTAAACCGTTCATACTGCTCAAGTACTTTACTTGTGGCCTCAGAAGTGCAATTACGGGCCAAGTCTAGTTGAAATGGCTCACTGACATCATTTACATTTAAGTTCAGCTTCATTTCCTTAAACTTGGAAAATTTTAGAGATAAGAAATCCTTCTCAATATAACTTACTAATGCTTCTATTGCTTGAACCAAATGCATGCTTGAAGTGAGATAACTTTTAATTTTTTGATTGTGACACTCAATGCGATTATTCGTGTTATTACCAAATGTAGGAAGTTTCTGCCGATATGCATGTACCCACATTTCTTTACAGGAGTGCCAGTTCTGCATGTAATAAGAAATAAAATCTTTAGACGCCATAGCTTCGAGCTCAGCAAGCCTGTCTAAGTAGTCCTGCACAGTGAAGGAATAAACAATTTTTTTTAACAGAGGGAGTAACTGATCACGCTGCAGTCTAGCTTTCTCATTGACTTTTTGCTGAAAGCATTGCAGCACATGCCATGTACACAACAAAATTTCAGAATTAGGAAGAATCTTGGTCAAAATGCGTAGCTCGTTCATGTCTTTATCTATCATGACTACTCTGCAAGCAGATACAATGAACGGGTTAAACTCTGCAAACTTGCCAAACATAGCCTGCACAATTTCAGTCGTTTCATTCTGCAAAAAGGCATAACACACAGGTCTCCCACGACCTCCACCATCTTCAACCAATATAGAGTACAAGATATAGCCTTCAATGTTTACTTTATATGTTCCATCAATAAATAAAATCTCTGGGTACTTTTCCAAAATCTCACGCATGTGCGTTGTCTGAAGTAACACAAATTGCAGGTTATTACTTTGATTCTTTTCATAGTGAATGACCCAGTTTGGATTATTTGCTAACAAGGTGTATTTTTTCCAAAACCATTTCTCCGTGAGCCTGCTCGTTGCGAATAGGAATAGAAAACCTTTGCTTGTAATTGTTAACATCTTTTGTAGTTAATTTCTTGCCCGTTTTCTGTTCGACCAAACTTTTAAAATACTTTGGGCCAATATTACATTTGGCAAAATCAAAGAATTCTACCTTCTCTGCATCGTTTAGAAGCCTGCTTTGAGGATACAAGTCATAATACTTCGTGGCGTGATTATGCTTAGCTTGCAGCTTGGTTATTTTGTAGTGAAGAGTAGGTGATTTGCACAGGCTTACTGAAACCGCCATTTCACAACCAGTACCATCGTATGCTTGCTTGGGTCGCTTTCCTGTGCCTCTTGGTTTTATAGCACGACCATGAACACAGCTATATGAAATCCTAATATACTCAAACTCTTTAGATTCTGTTGCAAATGGACTTCTATGAGACCTACTTATTGTGACTATGTGCTTGCCCTCCCTGCACCATTCATCAAAGCTTTGCCTGAAAGAAATAAAATTATCAAATGTTGCATTTAAATAAACTTTGCTGCCTCCACCATGCAATAAAGTGACAGTGTTAGGAACTCTGGTTGTGTTAGCACCAGCTCCTTCACAAACAGCCTGGGCATCAGAGCTGGCAGGCCTGCAGCTAGATGTCAAAGCAGCCTCACAACACCTACGTCGCGTGGGAGCAATGCACGCAGCTTTGTCAAGGTCACCAGCCTCTGTGCCAGGATTGCTCGTCATCTGCCCTCCATCTTGCATTGTTTCTGACCTACAGCATTTGCAGACAATGACCTCATTTGGAACACCATTTATGACAGGTCTGCACTCAGCCATAGCAACTACCAAGCAGTCTTTATTCTGCCTGCTAGCCACATGCTGCACCTTGCCAAAACTATCACAAATGGCGTCATGAGGGGCACTGGCTTGTCCTTCAAGCTTGCTACCAGAGACAGCAGAAGGAGCAGACTCAGACTTTATACTGTTAATGCATGTCTGTTTCTGGCTAACAACTGCTTTCAAAGGTGAAGCGAACTTCAAGAACTTGGCAGCTGTCACAGCAAGAACTTTGCCTTTCCTGTCTGCAGCCAGGTTACAGCTCCATTCTTGCTTGTGCAGTGCTGCAGCCTTCCGCCTCCTCCTCGATACTACCACTTTCCACTCCCTGTCGCCACAGTGGGAGACAGCCTCTGGCACAGCTGCTTCTTGAGCACTGGCCTCTCCTTCCCCCACAGGTGAGCACACAACAGGAGCACTCTCATGCTTTTGTGTGGCTCTCCTAGTTTTCCAGACACAAGTGGTGCTTGCACCTCGACCAGGGACCAGGGATCATTGGCTCAGCAGACCTCCCCTCGGCTTTTCCCCTACTTGGTACACTTGTGCCATGGAAAGTGGGGGAAGGCAGGCTGTCCCAGGTGAACCAAGCCTTGCTTCCCTTGCAACGGACACGGACACCGCCAACAAGTGAAAATCCAGCACCTTGAAGGGTTCTGGTAGGCTGGTTGGTGCTGTGCCTCTGCAAGGGAGCAGTGCTGGCTTTCCAGACAGGAGCTGGTGCTGTGGAAGGTCCACTTGCTGCATGCGAAGAAATTAAAATATGCAAACCAAGCGGGGGAAAGTCAGCCTCGGAGATGGCAGGGATGCTGTCCTGCAGAGTCCAACTGGTCCATGAAGAAGGTGCCTGGGTCTCCTTGTAGGACTGCTGGATGCGGCTTCTCTCCAGATGGATGGACAGGGTGCAGGCCCCCTGGTACAGGAAGTCTGCCAGCACCTTGTTACCAAAGCGGCTCGGGTGGACACCATCTCTGCTCAGGCAACTGGGCCAGTTGTCCACGAGACCACCCAGGAATGTGTAGCCGCACTCGTGGCAGTACTGCATCAGGGCACTGTTAATCCTTTTGTAGTTACCATTCAGGTCATGCAACCATGAGGACTGAGCTTCCCATGAGCTGTACTGATTCTGCCCCCGAGGAAGAATGGCAGAAAAAGCTACATGCACCATGGGATTTCTCTCAATGATCCCCTGAGCGAGCTGGCGATACTTGTCCATGCACACGCTGACACTGTCAACAGTGTTGTTAGTGCCAACGTGCACAATGACAACATCAAAACCAGCTAGCTTGTCAGCAATCATTGACAGCAAATGCTCAATCCTTACTCCTCTATGCGCGGCAACACTGACTGACAAACTACGACACGATGGGAAATACTGGTCCGCGTATTTCACCATCGAGTCAGCGGCAACCAAAACACGTGTCATGTTGCAAGCAGTGCAATCTAAAATGACACCTAGAAGAAAAAAAAAAAGACTGCGAGAAAATAAATCTGAGCTTTTTCACAAACGAAAGGAGGCTACCTTCTAGTCAGCACTATATATACGTTGAATCAGGGAAATCCGCGCTAGGGTTGAACAAAGCAAGAGGTCGCGAACAAGGACAGCAAGATCGGCAAATACGCGACTAAGACAATCAAAATACCATCAAAATACTTATTAGAATAGATATATATAACGCTAGCAAATATAAGATAACCCAGCAGAGCAGCTTTCGCGCATTAAAAGGATGATGTCAAAGGCTTGCGAGAATGCAGCAGAACCAGGCCTTGGGTCCAGCACCAGCGGCAGCAGAAAAGCACGACCCGCAAGCGTGGCTGACGGGATGCGTACTGAATGTCACGTGCGAACAAACAATCAAACCACGCGCCCTCGAAAAAACGGAAATACGCGTGCATGTGACGTTGACATTTAGTGACGTCACTTCCGTGCGTTGCAGGAGTCGATTCTGTGTGGGGTCGTCTGGGGAGCACCGCGTTGCAGCAGTCTTTGCCTTTTTTTATTGCAGATTCCAATTCTTCTGAGGGACCTATGTCGAAAAAAATTTACCTTAATTTTTCTAGGGTGACCGTAAAGTGAGAAAAAAATATTTTTCTTCGGTATATATGTACTGTTTATTCATTAATAACAACAATAAAAAAAGGAAATAAACTTATTAGAATTTAAAACTTGATGCATTGTTATACACGTAAGGCTTTGAAAATGCGCACACGAGAATATTTTGCAAGCGTCAAATGTTCCTGCTCATTTACAATATTTACGTCCATAGCGTAATCGAACTGCGTAGGTGAGCGCACTCAAGAAAACTGTGGTTGTGTGCCCGTCAAAAAGCAAAACATGAGACAAACTTCCGCTGATCTTTATCTTATCGCCAACCAGAGGCAATTAGCTTTTGCGAGCCTCAAAAAAAAAAAAAAAAAAAAAGTAAAAAAAAGAAAAAAAAAAGAAACTCGTGCACGGCGGCATCCTTCCTATGCACACCCCTGTGAGCACTAAACGAGCGAGAAACAGGCGGTCGCCCATCAGTTTTGCGAGCGCAAGAAGCCGATAACGCCTGCGCTCGCGCCATTGCGCGAGCGGTAGTATATAGACGCGCCGGGGCAAACTAGCTCTAAAAGAAACCCTGAGACGAAAACCGAGACAGTGAGGTGCGAGAAAAAAATTCCCTGTATTCCCATAGTGGCAGAGCATGCCAGAAAAGAAAAAGTTAGGAAGTTTGCGCGCGTTTTAAACGTACAGACGGTGCCGTAAATATACGTCATTGACCCTCAAAGGGTTAATTTATGCCTACACTCGTTCATCCTATCTCTAAACTATTACTAACCCCAAGTACCAGGCGATATGTCACATGAAGCAAACGCGGGAAATTCAAAGTGGCGTGTCTGCAAGTTCATGTCATCTTTAGGTTTTTTGCATACTAAGCCACCTCCCACAGTAACGCTGATTTATTTGCATTCGAGCGGTACTTGATCAATCTAATGGAACAACTATAATCGCTCTTTAATGTTCTCCCTTTATTGTGTATTCTGCTTGGCTGCCAGAAAACGCTAGAATTGTTTTCGATATCCAAGTGATGGAATATTTCACTGATGGCCTTATGTGACAAACACACAAAATAAGATCGATGAAAGTGATAGCAAAATTATGCAATGTTTCTTTTATAGATTTTGGACACGACCTTTGACGAGTATGTAGATATTGGGCCTGGTGACACCATACCTAACATGGCCAAAATAAAAGTGCAGCCTGCCATGTCGGCTCACCCAAATGAACAGTCAACATCACAGGCTCAGCAGGTAGTGGGAAATTTCACTTTGGAACAGAATACTGACAACTGCCTTTTACTTCTTTTGAACTAAATGACATATTTACAAGAACAATCCTTTCTCTTTGTGCAGCCTAATCAATATTTTTTGCTTGTTATAGGGATCTGCAGAGAGCAGTGCTCTTGCACAAGACTTACCTTCAGCCATGGATTTTCTTGAACTGTAAGATGTTTTTACTGAAGTATTCATTTTCTGTGTAGTACAGCAGCCCTCAATTTCTGCTACTTGATTTGACATTCACTGCATATTGCAGAATGCCATCTTTGTGCCAGTTGTTATAATAGTGCAACTAATCTGTCACTGAATGTACCAATTGCAAGCATAGACAATAATAGGGTACTGACACATCAACTTTGTATCTCGCTTTTTGATCTATCAGTGATTGACCTAATAACTACTGTGTTGTAGTTGAAGTCCTTGCATGTGCAAAAAATCGGCGAGCATTTTTTTTCATTGGTTGGCATACTCACTCACTCACCCACTGACTCATGCTTTCCTTACATTAATTTCACAGGCATGCAGTAAAGCTTTAGTGAGTGAGAAAGGTATGAGTAGACATAGATATTAATGGGAGTGAGTGCCGGTGAGTTTGTGTGGACATATTAGTTAGAACTGGAGTGAGTGCCTGTTAAGTGAATATGAACAAAAGTCAGCGACAGTGTTTTTGCGTGGAGTTCAGTGACTATCAGTGAGTGCGACTGGAAGTGATTATGTATGTGAGTGAGTGCCATTGAGTGGGTACAGATATGATTATCGCCGTGAGTGGGTACCTGTAAGTAAATAATGGAACTGACTGTGAGCACGAGTGCATGCTGGTGAGTGTGGGTGGGTGTAAGTAGGAATGTGAGTGAGTTCACAGCATGCGAAAATAACGGTTAGCAGCTATGAGTGAGTATTGGCTTATGCTGCCAACATAAGCCTTATTTAAGGTGACCATTTCCAAATGCATACAAAATGGAGCATTGCTTCTTGCCATAAAATGTGTTTGCAAAGCATCCCTGCATGTCATTAAAATATGTGGTGATCAAGAACTGCTAATATGATCAGCCTGGTCCTGGGTGGTTGCAAGCCACATAACTGCCTTGATGAGAGCTGGATGCATGGGGCATAAGCCATTATTCCCTCATTCACTCGACACTTTCCACCCTGGGTGAGCTTGGTCCTAAATAGCTGGTATTTCTAACTTCCCTCTCTTTCCCTCTTTTTTCCCTCCTTAGTCCCCTGTTTGTACCATCACAAGGTGCAGCGCTCTTCCTTTTTCTCACCTTCTCTCCCATATTCCATTGTCTAAAGCTTATGGCAAGTCCATCACAATGGAGCTTTAACTACTGTTTTGACCCTTGCATCAGTGATACTACATGACCCAATCTCCATATTTTTGTAAGTTGTGAAGAAACCGGGCACCAAGAAACTTGTTGGCTCTGTTTGAATTCACGTTAAAGCATGTTATAGTTTGTGATTTGTCATGTCTGAGGAAATGAGATGCACTTCAGGTGTCATCTGCTAACAAAGCAAAAAAGAGTAAGACAGATTTTTTGTCAGTTTTCTTTTAAACCGTGACTAAGGCTATTTTTAGGGGCAAACATTCTACGAAGTTCTGGTGAAACACTGGCATTTAACTTATTTTCCCAGTCTTCCTTATGCATTACAGGACAGAACTAAATGGGAGACTTATGTCAATGTTAATGCGAGGAAGTGTTGCTGTTGTGATGGTGTGTTAGAACAGAAAATGTGGTAGGTCTGAAAGCAAAATTACCGCATGCATTAGATAGTTGAGATTGTAATTTTCGAAACAGTGAGGCAGTCTTAAAATTCTCGAGAACATCTCTTCGGCTCAACTGATTTCACTTGTGCTGTTACTACATGTTCAGTAGAATAATGAAAAGCTGATCTGTACAATTAAAAATGTAATCACTGATCAGTCAAAGCATTCTGTTTACCTAGAATACAAGGACAGGTGCAGCCACTAAAAGCCACTACGAGGAACAGATTAATAAGGTAGCTAACCCCTAATTGAACCACAATAAGTAGGCAGACTAAAGAAAAATCTTTTTGTGGTAGCATAATAGGACATAAGTGCAAAACTTATGCTAAAAACAAAAATAAAATTGCCCTACATGACATAAAATGTAAAAAAAAATACTTGTTTCTATCAGCAACACAGTTTTAACAGTTGCTCAGATTTAATTGGAAGCAACATAGTATGTGCTAAGGAAACCATTGTCTTTCATATTTGGTTGTTATTGCCTTGAACTGAACTTTTGTTTTGCATGGGCTGTTTATTTTCCACTGAACACTATAAAGTATTGTCTATATTTCATATGAAAAAGGGTTGTCTATACTTCTATTTTCGCTGCCAGCTAGATGTTTTGCTTTGGTAAGCTATGTCATAACTTGGTTCAAATGAAAGTGGCTTGGTAATCACTTTTTAGGCCCTTGGGCTCGGACGATCATGGATCGTCATTTGTGCTCCCAAGTTTCGGCGCTCTGCATAATACAATCAGCAGTGGGGAACCCCTCACTTCGTCTGCACACAGAAAGGTGGTGGACATCCTGTTCGGCAAAATGCTGAAATTCACTGCGTAAGACAATGCTCTCAATTTCCTGTCCTGTAAATTTCACACCAACATTTTTAATAGCATTTTATCTGTATATCAGAACCATACAGGTTCTTTTACTGCATAGTACATAATTATTTCCTGCATACACTTGAAGGATGTAATGTCTTCATACTGAGATGTAATTTATGAAATCTTTAACTTGGAGTGTATTATTTTTAAATTGTTTCTACTTAAAAATGAAAACATTGTGCATAAGAAAGGCTGTATCAAATGCTTTCTCTGTGTTCTACAGAACGCCAACACAACAATTCTATGCAAAGGTAACCTTCCAGCTTCTGGAGAAGTACCCGCACCTGGCAGACGTTATAGGGACTGTAGTTGTAAGCTTTTCTCTATTTTATAATACTGCATGTTGATCTACAGGGGACATAATCTCAATATGCTACACTACAAGGCCAGTTATTGGACTTACATCAAGTTGTGTTCTAAATGTTTTTTGTTCTGGTACTTCTGAATAATGTCTGCATGCATAAATAAATGAAGAGTGCACCCTCTGAAAAATTTGATGCAGTGAAATATGCATTGGGCGCACATAGAGATGCAAACTAAACAATAACTTTGAAGCCATAAAAGGAAGCATAAAAACAATTCTCCCAGGAATTTCAAGAGCTCTTCAAAAAGACCCTAGCATCCTAACCTTCCTTTGCATACAAAGCTACATATAACAGCAACAGAGGTGCATGCAGAGGCATGTTAGTAAATGTTTCCAAGATCTGGACACTCTAACAAATTGTTTTGTTTTTATTTACTCGGAGCTTCTTGGTGTCATGGCAGTGCAGTAAAAACTTGGGCGAAACTACAGGATGATGCCTGGCTAAAAAAAAAAAAAACGAACCTTAACATAGTTAATTAAATGCTGTAGTTTTACGAGGCAAAGCAACAACCTGATCTTTAGGCACACCATAGTCAAGGACTCGAAATGAGTCTTGGCCACCTGGGCATCTTTAACGTGCACCTGAATCTAAGTGCATTAGCATTATTACATTTTGCCCCAACTGAAGGATGGCTGCCATGGCCTAGATTGAAGCTGTGACCAGCATAACTTTGCAGCATGACACCATAGCAACTGGGCTACAACTTCGGGTCTGCCTCAGAAATGGAGCTCAGAACTAACTTCTTGCCTCACATGCACTTTATACTAGATTAAAGGATTGTGAAGAAGTGACACCAATCATTTGTGTCCCATTTTTTGTCTTTGTTTGCTGTCGACTCCATTATTAGGGTGGGAAGCTTCAATTAGTCAAAAGCACTGCAAGTTAATTACATGACCAGTTCAATATGTACACCATGTCTAGTGGGCTTTCAACGTAAAAAAGGAGGCGGTTCATGTCACTGAAAATAGATATGGCGGCTACATGGTATAATAACTAAATGGCATGCAGTCGGCTTGATGCGGTGGCTGAAGGGCAGGCAGGGACCATGTCATGGAAAACTGTTATGCTTTCCATTAACCTGGCACTTATTTTGGAAACACAGGGGAAACCGCTTGTCCCGTCAAATGGTGGTGTATCCAGATTTTTTGTGGCATGGGTATAATGTGTGTACATGTCAGTATTGTCTGGTACAAAAAGATCGCCATCTAAAGTTTCAGTGACCTGAATAGCCTGTTTTTTCAGGTTCAAAGCTGCACTGCATTTGCCGCACATTTTAACTGGTTCTATTAGAGTGTAATGTGGTCAACTATTTGCTGTGTTTTTGAGCAATTGAGGCTCCACATAATTGCTTGATTGACAGCTACCAATACAGAAGACGGAACCTTTCTATCAGTGCTCCTTAAAAAACAACAAATTTTGTTTTGTGTACTGACCCGTACGTCTATGGATAGGCTAGGCAGGGTATTTGGGAAGCTTTCAAAGCCATTTTTTCTGGATCATTGTGAATAAGTGCATTTCCAGGACTGTTCTTTCTTCTTTTTATGCATAAGAAGTCCCGCTATGAGTAACACATATTGAAGTTCCCTCTTGAAGCAACAAATCATAGAGACAGATACAGGGGTGACATCACGTGAGCATGTATCTTTCTGAATGTTGCGTCCACACTCATGGTTGGCAGGCACTATGCTTTCATCAACGATTGTCAGCATGGCTAAGTAGGAGCATGACTTGAATGCCATCTACTCAGTGACAAATGGCGAAGTGCGAATGTTTGGAGAGGGCAACGTTTCTTCAAACTGAATGAAATGCCTATTTCTTTCACTGCATTGCTCTGAACATAAAACACATTCGGACACAGGCAGAACTCTGAACTAAATTATTTTTTATTTCAGACATGTTGGCGTTACATGTATGTGAGATAGGCATACAGATACATGTAGTCATACCCTTACACCTGAACACCATGCATGCACATCCTCATAGCTTCCGTTTTTTTTTTTTTTGTGTCATGCATTGGTCCTGTTTCACCCGGAGTTAGAGACTAGACAGATTACTCACGCATTCATCTTCATGTGGGGATAACTTGTGAAGCGCCTCAACAATCACACATTCCAATCTGTCCTGCACATGTGTAATAATGGTTTTATCAGACAGTGACATGCATGAACATGTTTTGACATGTCGCAAGATTTCCTCAATTGTTTATTTGCCGGCAGTTATTACGTTGCTCTTTAAGCCTAATTTTGACACTTCGTTCTGTTTGACCAATGTATTTTCGAGCTTGGGGAGCACTAATAACTGTCAGCAGTTAACCAACCCAGGCAATCTTCCGATGCATGTCGATAGATGTTCATGCATGCCAATGTTTGATAAAACCACCATAACTACACATGCACCAAACGACAATGAAGCAAGGGAGTGTCGAGCCATTTCGTAAGTTGCTAACACATGAAGGTGAATGCGTGAGCTATATATAAATCTAACCTCGTGTGCAGTAACTAATGCATGGCACAAAATAAGGAAGCCTTAGGGATGCGCATGCATGAAGGTTGAGAGTAAGGGTGTTCTGTATACCTATTTCATAAATCCAACGCAAGCATGTCTAAAATCGAACTTATCAGTTCAGGCTCCTGTCTGTGTCCAATTCTGTGTATTGTGTTCAAAACAGCGTGATAATACGGACAAGCAACTAGCCGTAGTCGCAGCACTTCTGGATGAATATGGTACCTTAAAGTTTTATTCAGAAAGTGACACTAATCATACTTTTGCATTGCCTGCATCATTGTTGTCCTTTTTACTGGGTAAATTTGGACCCTTTGTTTCTTCTTCTTCCTATTGATTCTCTGGAAAACAAATTTCTTTTTCTATTAATCTTTTTTTCAAGCTTTCACATATCTGGTGTTACAAGTAAAGTGTGTTGCTATCAAGTATCCAGAAGAAAGGGGGTTAACCGAGGGGCCCGATTTTTATTAGTCATATTATAAGAAGCCAACAAACACAGACACCAAGGACAACATAGGGGAAATTACTTGTGCTTAATGAATCGAATAATGAAACGATAAATTAATGGAAATTAAGGTGGATGATAAAACAGCTTGCCGCAGGTGGGAACCGAACCCACAACCTTCGCATTTCGCATGCGATGCTCTACCAAATGAGCTACTGCGGCGCTGTGTCCCCATCCACTTTCTTGGGTATTTATGTGTCCTAGTAGAACCTTGGGAGGCAAGAAAGACGTTCCACGTCCGCCGCCAAGGTCTGTGAGTGGTGGCGCTGGCTAACACTCCCAAGGTTCTACTAGGACACATAAATACCCAAGAAAGTGGATGGGGAAACAGCGCCGCGGTAGCTCAATTGGTAGAGCATCGCACACGAAATGCGAAGGTTGTGGGTTCGGTTCCCACCTGCGGCAAGCTGTTTTTTCATCCACTTTAATTTCCATTAATTTATCGTTTCATTATTCCATTCATTAAGCACAAGTAATTTCCCCTATGTTGTCCTTGGTGTCAGTGTTTGTTGGCTTCTTATGATATGACTATCAAGTATCCAGCTAATACATTATGGCAGAAACTTGTAGTCTACATACAGAAAATTAGGCTGCTTACTTAGGGTACCTTCAGAAGGAAACGCTAAATATAATATTTGGTTTATTATAGTGTACTGTGCATTTACAGAATAGTATTTGGCTTGTAATCTATTCTAATGATATTTAAAACACTGTAACCATATTATATTATGTAGACAAGATGGTGTATTTTGTTTAGCTTAATTGAGGCAGTAGTGTATATTGAGTGCATATTTCAGATCATTATTGTGACTTTTTTATTGTTTGGGTAAAATTATCAGGATTCGTGGAAGATAGCTCTGCGGAACAAATTCAAAAATGCACGAAGAAAAATGACTGGAGATGTGCGCATTGAGGAAAATAGGAAGAGGTTTGCTGCAAAGAAAAGATCTAGTGAACCCGATGATGAACTGCGAAGGAAGAAGGGGAAAATGGTAAGACAGTAAAAAACTGCAACAGTAGCTTGTCTATGCATCCCTTTGTATCCAGCATGTTGCCCTTCACGTTTAAGTGCAGCAGCAAAGGTATGACATTAACTTTGCCATAAAACAGCTTATCTGTAATGGATACTGTGTTGGTACAGACTATAAGTATGCATACCTGTCGCTGCTATAAAAAATGATCTACATTGGCATTTGAATACTAGCTCTGGCAATGTTCTAGGTGCACAATTTTTAATTAAATTTGTACTGAATGTTCTGGGCACCTAATCTGTGCATGTAGAGTAACTGAGAGTTTAGCTTTTCTGCATGTCAATTTTACATATCTGATTGTGCAACAACAATGATTAATATTCTCAGAATTTTACTGCCCACTCATGGCTTCCCTGTTGTGACAGCAGCAGTGTAGCACTAATGTTGAAATCTTGAACTGTTTTCTCTATAAACACAGTCACTTACTACCATAAGTGACTGTGTTCAACTTGCCATTGAGATGGTAATTTTTTGGCAGAGTATGAGCTTAAAAAAATATTTTTTTGCTTATTTTATTGCTGCCATAAAGAATCATACGACAATCAGTTAAGGGTCATGATGGAGAACATATCCTCATGCCATAATCACTAGTACAGCTGTACAGCTGTACTAGTGCATGTGCATGCACCAGTACTGGTGCATGCACACGTTTGTGACTCTACTGATGTAATTGCAAGAGCTGTGTGTGCTTCCAGGTATAATCTGTTTACTATATCATTTCCTTAGAAAAATTCTGCATTTTATTGAAACTAAACTGGTTTGCATGTGACAGGTGGTGCAGAGATAGCTAAAGGAAATGCTTCCTTTATATTTGAAAAGAAATGTCAGTGTTACTCTTTAAAATTCTTCCATTACATGGAACAGAGGCAAAAAGTAAGTTCGTACCTAGCAAGGACCGTGGTAAATGGCATTCTTAAAATTTAGACAATTAATGTGGCACAGCCACTGGTTTCCATAGCAATCTACACATAATAAAATAATCAAACCATGCACAAGCAGAAAATCGCAGTGCCACATACGAAGCAACGCATTTCTTTGTACATCAAAACAAGACAAGGTTGAGTGTTGCAGAATCCTGGTTTTCGCTAGTTTACGAATGTATTAAGGAAATGTATGGTACAAACTAAATGTGGACAGAGAACCCATATTATAGGACAGCTCCAACTTAAATTTCCTGGAGGAATTGCTTTTGCTTTTATTGCCTGACTGGAAAATATGAAAAGGTTCTTATTTTATTTTAAGAAAACATATGTAAGAAAGTAAAAACAACACAAGCACACACTGTCAGGTGTGAAGCATGTGAGTGTCTCTCTAGAAGAAAACCTAAAAAAATATTTTTTTGTTATGGTTCATATAGCAAAAATTATAATGCACATAAAAATCGGACAACTCAGTTGTCCTTCTCGTTTATTGCAATGCAAGGGTCTTGACTCCAGTGATTTGTTGATACCAGGTTCAGGTAGCATACAAATGTTTATTGGTGAGCTGGCTGCTCTATAGGTTCACATACTATGTGACGCCAGTGGTCAAAAGGGTGTGCTACGTTCACTGTCAAGGCCATGAGTGGCATTGAATAACACTCCCAAGTTTCGACCTTATATACATACATAACTATTGAAGAATGTAGATTTAGAAACGGCCATCACCATAGCTCAGTTGGTAGAACAATGTAGGTTTTGCTCCCACCAGCGCCAAGTTCTTTTGAAAACTTCATTTTCCCTGAGCATTATACTGGGTGTCCCACGTTACTTTCACCAGACTTTAAAAATATGCAAATGCTGTGTAGCTGGACAGAACGAAGGTAATGGTTGCCGTCTCTTGAAGCAGGTCAGACTATTTTGTGTGTCACCTAATTACATAATTAGTCATTAATTAGTTTACTTCCCACATATTCTCACAGATTGTTTTTCTAAGCCTGGAAGGCGGAGCCAAATGGTGTTCAGGTGCACGAGCGGCTAGTTGCACTGCACTTGCGTGTATTCATGGGCTCCTTTCAGGCTTGGAAAAAAACTTCATATAGTATGTATTGAGCAGTAGAAAGAAAGATTGGAAATTTCGCATTATGATCTACAATTTTCTCGTTCACACTTTTGCTCTGAATATAATATTTGAGCAGTTGAATAATCATCAATAACTAATTATCTAATTAGGCAAAATGCAAAAATTTGTTTGGCTTGCTCCAAGCGACAGCAAGCAACGTTACCTTGGTTCTGTCCAGCTATGTGGCACTTGTATATTTTTGAACTTTGGCACAAGTAACATGGGACGCCTGGTACATATAAGGCACATATAGCAGTGGTCAAGATGCATCAGACAGCCTTGTGTAGCGACTTATGAGAAAGAGCCATGTTTCTTTGATGTTGGAGCACAATATTTATATGCTCAGCATCTTGCATCAGTGTGTTCTAGCCCTATTGATCGATTAGCTGTTACATAAACAGTGTTTCTGCGCGTGTAAGTGTATGCGCAACATTAAAGTATATTGCCTCGTGCTTCCAAAATAAACCATCCTCGCAATTTCTTTGTTATGTCTTCATCTGTTTCTGTGCTAAATTTTCAACATGGAACCTTGCATTTTTTTAGTGTCTATATTTCCTGGTTGTTTGATGGATTTATTCCTAAACAAGTTGTTTTCTTTAAACTCTGTTACAACAGTGCTGTCAAAAGTAAGAAGTGTGTTTTCTTTCTTGGTTTTCCTTTTTCTTTTAAGATTGACATTAATACATTTTGTCTAAGCAATGCAAAGCTTTCTTTGTTACATGCCCTGCAGTAATGTTCTATCTTACATTCCAATGTCAGGTGAACACTGTTTACTTACCAGATGAGAAAATGTCTATATCTGTTTGAAATAACAGAACTGGAAGAAGCCAGTATATAATAAAACCAAGGAAAGCATAGAGGAACTTGTTTGTAGTATTTTACACAGTCTGCTTAGGGCCCCGTGTTGCAGAAAATCCGGTGTTGGCTGCATTGTCTGCTAGAGAAAATAATTCCATATATATTTAAATATATGTATATGCCACGCCTTGCTATATGACATGCAGTATATGTGAGTGTTGCCACACCATTCTGTCACTAAAGTTTCTCATACCTTGTCTTACGTTCTTGACAAAGTTGTTCCCTGGAATTTTAAGAATGACAGCCCACTAACGAATGTCATGAAACAAAACACTGACAGCGGATACCTTTTATATTAATCTCAGACTGAAATATTAAAAATGTGAACCATTAACAGAAACCTGAAAATGATGTTTAATTATTTCGGTGTGGCTGTGCACTATCTCTGGGATCAACCCACACAAGAGGCTGTGTTTCTACCACAAAGCTAGCCCTCATGCATAGCGTTTTTCACCATCTTTTTTCAGTAAACATTAAGATTACATAACCTGCAGTTGCTGGAAGGCGTGAGAAGCAGTCAGAGATATTTGAATACTATTGCATTCTGCTCATAAAAGCGAAGCTGAAGTGTACTCCCAATTTTTTTTTTATTGAAGTGTACGAATGATAAAATCAAGGGAGGTGAAAGTTGAAGAAACATCCAGGTATGGGTGGAGAATGAACCCACAACCTTCCCATTATGCACGTGATGTACTAACCACTGTGCTGTCACCACAGCGTTCTGTCGTCTACAATTTGAGGTTCCATTGTGGACGATGGAATGCTGCCGTGGTAGCACAGCAGTTAGTGCATTGCATGTATGATGCAAAGGTTGTGCGTTCGTTCCCGATACAATGCCGGTCGTCTCTTCGTTAACTTTCATTTCCCTTTACCGTTTCTATACTTCAATTTAAAAAATTTGAAATAATTTTCCCTATGCTTTCCTTGGCTTCATCACCTATTGGCTTCTTCCAGTTGTGATGACCAAAAATTGGGCTCCCCAGTTCCCTTCCTTCTCGTTAAAAAAAAAAAAAAAACAGGTGCTTCATGTTAAAAATAAATCACCTTGAACAGCATCTCAATGTGGTCTTGCAAGGCAATTTTATCACAGCATGTGTATTACAAAGTGAAGTTTGTTAAACTTAAATAGCAGCTTTTGTTCACAGACATGTGATTTAGTTTATTGAACAGGATGATATTAAGAAGCCCTTTCAACATATTCGGATCTTGTGTTCAAAAAAATACTTTCGTTTAACATAATACCAAGCATAACTGTTCCCACTGAGAAACATTTAGGATAATCTGCATTGGCATTTTTTTACAGAGCACCAATACTGTTTTTCCATTTGGAGAAGATGAAACCAGCCTCGTGACACATGAAACATGGCTTCTTGCCGAGTCTGGGAAACCTTTGCCAAACGAGAAAGAAATGGAATCAAGGATGGCATTGACAGCACAAAGAATAATTGCAAGCATAGCAAAATGAGCGTCATCGACATGAAACAAAAGTTTCCTTATTTAATGGACTCGCGTCGGGTAAGACCACTACATGCCACTTTGTAAATTTAAGTGCTGTCACAATGTGCCCTCTTTTCTTACTTCACACTAATCTAATGATGGCAACTAGTTTAATCCTTATAGACTTCTCAGGCTTCCAGATTTCGGTTTGCTAACATGTCTTTGCTATATGCCCATATTAAGCTTCCAGGTTTATTCCATCACCTAAAAGACTACATGAAAAAGTCGGTGTCAAAGGCATTATGGGAACTGTGAGAGTCAGTTTGTTCAGAAGGCCATGGTGCTGCATAGCTAGATACCGTGGCCACCACGAGGTGCTGTGACAAGTCTGCTTGGCAATCTCTGCATCTGACCACTCTGAAAATAGCATGCTCCTCTTGGTCTCTGTGGGTAATGTACGTGCCTGGTTGTGACGCCAGCCAGCCCGAGCCCCCGAGCTTGTACTGCGCTTCAAAGCGCATGAAAGAGTTTTGTAATGTATCGACACGGTATGTTCATGCAGGCCCTATTCATCGAAATGTGTTGGGTCAGCTGCGGCCTAGCGCTTTATTTCATGGGCTTTTTGGCTATATTTAGCATGCAACTTGTGAAAAATTTCAGAAAAGTCATCTACATGCAAAACACTCGAAAGGCTTGTAAACAATCAGGTAAACTCTTTGTGTATATTAGTGTATATTATTCTTTTTCTTCGTCCCCGTTTCTGTAGCACAAAGTTTCACGATGAATCTATGAAGGTTGCGCAGCATTTCAGGGAACAGTACAGTCTTGCGTAATCTTGAAAATGAAAAGCACACCCGTAGCAACCTTGAAGCTGTTGCTCGTATATACCAAGACATATTTTGCAGCACATGCTCCAAAGAAAGCGTGAGTGGCAGGCTATATGTTTGTGTGCAATCTCCCTGTGATCCCTAGCAGCTTTTCGGAACCTATCAAACAACATATTTACAGATATCCTTTCAAAATAATTTTTCGGTGTTCTAACTAACAGGAGGCATATTGTAGGGCATAAAACAGATGAGTAAGAGCCCCACAAGAAAATATACGCTCTTTACTTTAAACCAAGTTGCGGTCAGAATGTCTCTGCAGATTCAGACAGCCAATATGCTACAAAGTAGTAGTGTAAAATCTATCCTATGTTCTGGTGGCATGCCACTGCCTTCTCAGCAGTATGTGTTTGCTGTGTTTCATGTGTTAATCAAAAGCTGGTCACAACTGACGTGTTGCGTGCCAGAGCGTGACTGCACTTGGGGCACTGACTTCGCGAAAATGTGGTGACTGCACAAGCCGCATGTCATTTTGTGGTCACTTGGGCTCGCACTTGTCTTTCTAATCTGTTGTGTTGCAGTTAGCTACGACTAAAAGAAAGGCTCTTCAACTCGCTCTTACCTATCTGAGCTGTAGTGCTAGAGTTAACTAAAACAGTAGAAGACTCTTGTACCTGCTCTTAACATTCTAACCTGTTCTGGTTAGCCAAGACGATAGAAGAAAGGCTCTTGGGCTTGCACTTGTCTTTATAACCTGTTGTGCTACAGTTAGCTAAAACGGTAGAAGGCTTGACTCTAGTTAGATGTGAAACATTCTATGCTGAACTCTTACCTATCTAAGCTGTAGTGCTACAGTTAACTAAAACAGTAGAAGACTCTTGTACCTGCTCTTAACATTCTAACCTGTTCTGGTTAGCTACGACGATAGAAGAAAGGCTCTTGGGCTTGCACTTGTCTTTATAACCTGTTGTGCTACGGTTAGCTAAGACGGTAGAAGGCTTGACTCTAGTTAGATGTGAAACATTCTATGCTGAACTCTTACCTATCTAAGCTGTAGTGCTATAGTTAACTAAAACAGTAGAAGACTCTTGTACCTGCTCTTAACATTCTAACCTGTTCTGGTTAGCTACGACGACAGAAGAAAGGCTCTTGGGCTTGCACTTGTCTTTATAACCTGTTGTGCTACGGTTAGCTAAGACGGTAGAAGGCTTGACTCTAGTTAGATGTGAAACATTCTATGCTGAACTCTTGCCTATCTAAGCTGTAGTGCTACAGTTAACTAAAACAGTAGAAGACTCTTGTACCTGCTCTTAACATTCTAACCTGTTCTGGTTAGCTACGACGATAGAAGAAAGGCTCTTGGGCTTGCACTTGTCTTTATAACCTGTTGTGCTACGGTTAGCTAAGACGGTAGAAGGCTTCACTCTAGTTAGATGTGAAACATTCTATGCTGAACTCTTACCTATCTAAGCTGTAGTGCTACAGTTAACTAAAACAGTAGAAGACTCTTGTACCTGCTCTTAACATTCTAACCTGTTCTGGTTAGCTATGACGATAGAAGAAAGGCTCTTGGGCTTGCACTTGTCTTTATAACCTGTCGTGCTACGGTTAGCTAAGACAGTAGAAGGCTTGACTCTAGTTAGATGTGAAACATTCTATACTGGACGCTGCAAGCAAAGCAGATGATGGAGCACTTTCCCTCACAATTTCCCATAATGCCTTACTGGTGGCAGCTTCAGGGTGCATGCCACTTTTTCTAGTCATCTGTTCCAGTAGAAGAAAGGTCTGTGAGTGTGAAAATGAATGAGAGAAATAAGGAATTGACTTGGGGGGGGGGAAACACTGATTTGATCTACATGTTGCTATGAAAATAAATTTAATTAAATTTATTAAATAGTTAATAAATTAAATAATAGCTTGAACTTGGTTTAAATTATTGTTGTGTGAAGGTTGTACATGCAAATTTGGGGGTCATGAATGTGAAAACAGCTACATCACAGGGCACTTGCATTTCTGCATGCACCAGGCCAAGTTCAGTGATTATAGTAAAAGCAACAAAGAAGCAGAATAAATAGTTAACCTATCTTAATGTTGGTAGTTAGATACTCAGCATGCGGTATCAACAGGTTGTAATTCTGACTCGCGCAAGCCTCACATAAGTAAATACAATGCCTGAAAGCTTCAGTGAAATGCTTTACTGGTAGGGACACTCTTTCATGCTTTTGCAAATGGTCTAATGAAAAGGTGAACCAAGGGAAAATAACAAAATTACTGTGAGCATAATAAAATAGGTACAGGAACATATTATTGCAATGCCCAGCTTGTGCTTGTGCTTGCCTGGTGGGTGTGCATCATCCTAAATTACTCCATGGCATTACTGCTTTCACCTATGCATCTCTATCATTTTCTATGTTCTAAACAAGTCGCTGCCCATCATGTATAACTCGGCCTCTTGGCATCAAGTATTTTCCTTTTGCGTCCATGTCTGTAGGCCTTTTTCTGAAATCAATCTCTACCAAATACCTCAGCAGCTCAGCTTTGTGCCGTTGTAAGCGACTCTATAGCAACCCGTAGCAGCTGCATTACCATCAGTGCAGGTTTTCTGAAATAGCCAAGATGTCCTGTTGGCACCAAGAAACAATAGGGCAATACATGCAAATAAGTAAACAGTTATGCGATTAATTCAAGAGGGATATATGCCTGCTGTGTGTGCCTTGAAACCACGCAAGCTCATGTACAGTAGCAGTGGTCATCATGATACAGATTGGCATGCATTCACAAGGTTAATTAATTCTGTTCATGGCAGCGCTCCTTTTTAATGCTTCTTGTTGTACTTGTCAGTTGAAATGCAGTGCTTAGTTATAAATTTGGGGAGCATAATGAGCTTAGTTGCGGGCAGTGTAAGTTGGGCAAGTCAGTTCCACTTTATTTGGTATAGGTCGCACAAAATAAATGATAAAAAAAAGGATGAGACCCAGACATGTGTGTCCATCTCCCCTGCTTTTGTCCTTGTTTGTTTGCTGGCTACAACATCCTGTTAGTGATTTTCCTTCATTATAGCTGGCAATTATAGCAATGTGCAATCATTTCTTCAATTTGCCTCATCTTTTAATAGCATTATTATAGAACATTGAAATTGCAGAACTGAAACTAATCAAAACAAAATTTGATTTGGGCCTGTTGTTTCATATTAGCTTCTGAGAATGCAGCGTAAAAAGAACAGGACAACGAAAACACAAGACGAGCGCTGACTTACGTCTGAATTTTAATGCAGCCAAGCAAATTTTATGTGCGCGATCACTATACCACATTTCAACATGCCAACAGCGACAACAGATCAAATGAGTATCTAATTTCCATTACAACATAGCACGGCTAAACAATTTTTAACATCAATTGTGCACACACGTACACTTTAAGCGATACTAAAAATGATTGACAGAAGGACGACATTCTAATTCACCTACAAGATAAACCATAATTTTCTAGGTGACACCTCAAGTACCGGCAGACTGACGATACTAATGCATGACCAACAAAAAACAGGGATAAAGCAAGAATCTAAATGAACGCTATGAGGTATTCTATCTCAGTGTCACTTTGTGCAATAGAAAGTTTGCTGATGTAGTTGTCTGCAGCTTTTTTGATAAAAAAGGCTTAATTAATTTCATCCTTCGTTCTGTCCCTAGCGTTCTTTAAAAACTATTCTGCAATGCCAGCGGACAAACTCATCGCTTAAAGAGCTCCGCTGATAAGCATCCTGCTTTGTTACATATATTCGAATTGTGTTCCTTAGCCTTTTCATCGAAACACCTCGCAGTCTGTCCTATATACTAGTGGCCATAGTTCATGGGAATTCTGTAAACAACATTGGAAGTGCATTGCTTGTACCGAGTCCTGTGATTCATCATGCAGAGTGACCATGATTCATTCTTCGTCAATGTGCACAGTTTTGACAATTTCCACGCTGTCGAGAAGACCACTTGAACATTGGGCTTTGACGCCATCCTCTTAATATGGGATATAGTACACGGTTAATGTAGGGGTCACATGAATGTTCGATCTTTGTTTTCCTGGTGTATAACTAGCTTCAGGCTGTTCATTCTACTGTATCAACACCTTGCAAACTACAGGAGTGAAGCGTGGTGGATAGCCCGCTTCCTGAAGCCGAACCACCTCGCTATGAACACTACCCGACATGACGTGACCGTGTGACATGTTTAGGGTTGAATTGAGACAATTCATTGTGATAGCTTGCTTTACTAACTCATAATGTGCACTATTAAAATATATCAGGGTCTTATTTGACCTTGCACTATACTCCCAGCAAATGTGGTCCTGTGTGTATTGCAGCCCAATATTCAGAAGCTGAAGCTCATTGTTTGCTGGCTTTTCAATTGTGTAGTTTAAACCAGTTTGCATTGAGAAAGAGAATGATGTCAATAATGGGGTTGATGGCCTCATTCAAGCGACCTTGAGAGCTCTTCAGAGCAATTTGAGTGGATGTTGAGTAGTTCGGTGAAGTGGAATTTACAAATGCTACAGGCTTAACTAGTGAGAACTTCACAGAATTATTAGTTTTATTTTATTGAGTTCTGTGATTGTACAATTAGAAGGTATACTTCAATGTACAAAAAAAAATATATTTGTATTGGTTCAGCCGTAGCACCTGTTGCATGCGGCATTCTTATTTGTTTTCACTCACTTTCAGACCGGACTGCAGGAATCACATGTCAAAGTTTGTAGATGGATGATTTTTTTACTGTAATAAAGGGGGCTTTGAGTGACGTCATCAACCTCATTATTGATAATGTTGTCACTCTTAGTCTATGAGAGCAGCTTAAAATACTCAGTTAAACAGCCAGCAAACGAGCTTCAGCACCTGGGTATGAGGCTGCAATTCCCACAGGACCACATCTGCTGAGAGTATAATTCAGTCAAATAATACCCTGCAATCTTTTCATAGTGCACATTTGAAGTTAGTAAAGTGAAGTATTACAATGAATTGTCACCGTGACAATTCATGTGGTTTTGTGGTTTTGCCATGCCAGATAGCATTGATAATCGGGTGGTCTGGCTAAGGAAGCAGACTATCTGTCATACTTGACTCCTTCAGTTTGCGAGGCACTGAAACAGGAGATTAAACAGCCTGAGGCTAATGTCAAGTATGGCGGACGCAGCCTGGCAATGTCACTGACCAGAAATCTGCTCTGTATTCTGCAGCTCGTCGCATCTACGGAAGCAAGTGGCTACATGTGTCCGCAAGCTGGTGGCATCATCGACACCTATCGACTACGTCCTGATTATTCTGCCTACAAGATTCCAACGACGGCATTACCTGACAACGTGACTCTGCTAGCGACGCCACCTGGCAGTCATGGCGTGACGTCACCTCACTGTACAGCTATAAAGCAAGCACCTCACGAGTTCATCTTCAGTGGGCACGGCGGACGCAGCCTGGCAATGTCACTGACCAGAAATCTGCTCTGTATTCTGCAGGTCAGTAGTCCTTACGGCAATTCATTGCGCAGCGATTGTCGTAGCATTATTGTCCTGCCGTGCCCACGGAAATGTCTCGATCTAGCCTATGAGTGTGTTCATGTTTGTAAGCTACTACTTTGTGGCGACATTGAGAGCAACCCTGGTCCAACACAGAAAGAGCTGTTTGAACAATTACTAGAGGGTCAAACTACTATTCGTAATGATATTTCCGAAATGAAAGCTCAACTAGCCAACGCCGAAAAAATGATTGGTAACCTTCAACAAATACTCGCTAAAATTGAAGAAAAACTTTCAGAAGCTTCTCCTGCTCATGATGATCAGGTTGAAACCACCCTTAAATCACTGGAGCATGTTATTGATTTCCAGACAAAAAAATTAACAGATCTGGAAGACCGAAACAGGCGGTCAAATATAATTATTCATGGCATAACTGACATCCCCGATGAAACTGAAGCGCTGCTTAAGGAAAAGATAATCACTGAGGTAATTAAAGATAAGTTGAAAGTGGAGTGCCATTCCATTGGCCGCATCCACAGACTTGGCCGAAAAGGTACTGACCGTCCAGTTATCATATATCTCCAGGATTTCAATGAAGAGAAACTGATATTTGATAACTGTAAAAAACTTAAAGGAACGAGCATAAGCATTAGGAACGATTACTCACAAGCTACACTAAAAAAAAGGAAGCTTTTGTGGGACAGCGCACAAGCTGAGAAACTTGGGGGTAAAAAAGTGTACCTGATTCATGATAAACTTAAGATTGATAAAGATATTTTTTTCTGGGATGAGACAAAGAACATGCGCGTAAAAATAATGAATAAACGCTCTTCGCAGCAAGAAACCTGACGCTCCTCCCAAGAATGCGGCAAACACTTGCGTATTATTAACCTAAACGCTCGCAGCGTCCTAAACAAAACAGAAAATCTTGAAATTACTTTATTAGAGCACAGCCACACATTGCAGTTATAACGGAGACGTGGCTGCGGTCCGAAATAGGTGACGAGGATGTGTTCCCACCTTGTTATCAAGTATTCCGCAAGGATAGGAATTCTAGGGGAGGCGGTGTTGCAGTCCTTATTAAACACCATATAGAAGCTGTTGTACTAGAAGACGATAAAAGTCTTGAATGCTTGTGCATAAAAATCACGTCTTGGGGTCACAAATTCCTTTTGTACGCAATTTACAGACCTCCCGATGCATCACCTGAATATCTAGTCAAGCTACAAGAAAGCATGTCCCAATTCCAGTCAAACAAATTGTTACTTGTGGGTGACCTGAACTTACCTGACGTCATTTGGGAGCGTTTGCAAGCACTTTCACGGAACAATAAACATTTAAACAGCATGCTTAACATAATGCTAACGCATGACCTAATTCAAGTCGTTCAGGAACCCACACGTGTGCAAGGACCTTGCCAATCTTTGCTTGATCTGGTATTTTTGCCCAGAATGTTAACTGAATATACTGTTGCAGTTGTAGAAGGTATATCTGATCATCTACTTGTCAGTATCGATATATCCATAGTCTCTTCCACCCCATCTGAAAAACCTGTGAAGCGTTCATTCAAGGACTACTCACTGCCACCGTTTTAAGAACATGTGTAAGTTCTGTATTGATAAATTTGTGCCTGATAAAAACAAACTAGTCCGCAAACAAACACCATGGATGACACGTGATATTATCCATATGACCCTCAAGATAAAAAGGTTAAAGAAAACACATTTACAACCTGATCGAGTTAAAGAAATGAAAGAAAACCTTGCGCGTGCAGTATGCACCTCGAAGGAACACTATTTCAATATAGTACTACCAAACTTTATTGTTGAACAGCCCGAAAAGTTCTGGAATTACTTGAGCGCAAAAAAGAAGCCAGTAGCACAAATCTGCATCGATGGTTCAATCATTACCGATCACAGGGAAATTGCGAGTCACTTCAATTATTATTTTCATAGTGTATTTTCTAACTCTGGCATTAGTTCATCTACAGACAAAATGTTTCACCCATCCGACGCTAATTTTATTTCATACCCTGGCTTAGTTTCGATGCTAGTTAACTTAAAAACTAAATCTTCTTGCGGTCCTGACAACCTTCCGAACATTTTTTTGAAACGTTATGCTGAAACTATTGCAAGGTTCCTTCTTATTATATTTCATGCTTGGTTGCTTGCTGGAAAATTACCGGATGACTGGAGGGTAGCCAGAGTTGTACCCGTATTCAAGAAGGGCGACTGTTCATTGTTAGAAAATTACCGGCCAATATCATTGACATCCTCATGTTGCAAACTAATTGAACATATTATTGGCAATCAGATTAACGAATTTCTAGATAAACATTCAATACTGTAATTTTCAACACGAATTTAGAAAAGGCTATTCAACAGTTACACAACTTGTCACCGTAATTCATTTACTCGCCTCATGCCTCGATAAAAATGGTCAAATTGACGCCGTATTTCTTGATTTTAGCAAAGCCTTTGATACAGTTCCACATGACAAATTATTACTAAAACTTAGACATCTTGAGCTCCCTGAAATATTAATCGCATGGATAACAAACTACCTAACCAATCGCCGCCAGTTCGTGGAAATTAATCAGCAACAGTCTGGCTGTCTTCCGGTCACCTCGGGAGTTCCTCAAGGAAGTGTCCTAGGGCCGCTGCTCTTTTTACACTATATAAATGATATTACTACTTCAATCCATCCCAGCGTGCAAATTAGGTTGTTTGCTGACGACTGTGTGCTTTTTAGGGAAATCACTTCAACCAATGATCAAACTGATTTAAATGCTTCTCTAGCTGGCATTACTGATTGGTGCAAAACATGGGGAATGCGGCTTAACGCTGAAAAGACGGTCTTTCTTCGCTTCACTCGTCAGAAAGCTCCACTAACCTTTAGTTACACGTTAGGTTAGGCAGGAAGTAACAAAATATAAGTATTTGGGCATCACAATTACTAACAACTTATCGTGGAATTTACACATTGATAATATCTGTTCTTCAGCCTTGCGTAAATTATACTTTTTGCGACATAAACTTAGAAATTCCCCACCTAATGTAAAACTGCTTGCTTATTATTCATTAATTAGACCTAAACTTGAATATGCATGTGTTGTTTGGGACCCGTTTACTAAACAAAATATTAAATGTCTCGAAAGGGTACAGAAAAAAGCCGTACGATTCATATATTCTAAATTCTCTCGCTATGATTCCCCCTCACGAATAATGCGTGATAATGGCATCGAAGTCCTTCAGCAGAGAAGGCAACACTTAAGAATTCGATTTCTTACCATGCTTATTAATGGAGACTTATCAATTAATCCTGCATCGTATCTGTTCAGTACAATGTCTAGGCTTACTCGACACCATCATCCGAATTCACTAACACCTTATTTTGCACGGACGGATGTATTCAAGTATTCTTTTTTTTCCCCGAACTATAACAGACTGGAATAACTCCTTGTTGCCTGTTTCAATTGTTTGACTCATTGTATTACTGCTGTGTCTTACCACCTTATTTGATTGAATAATGCATTGTAATATTGTTGTGTTTAACCACCCTGCTTGGACCTGTTTTAGGTCTGCAGTATGAAATAAATAAATAAATAAATACTTCAGAAAAAACAAAGAACTTTCATGTGATCCCCTATATTCACTGGGTATCCATATCATAACGAGGATAGTGCCAAAGCTCAATGCTCAAGTGGTCTTCCCGGCATTGTGCAATTTATCAAAACCCTGTACCATGACTAACATGAAACCATGGTCACTCTGCATGATGAAATGCAGGACTCTGGCAGTTCACTTCCAATTCCCGTGAACTATGGCCACTAATATATATGACAGACTAGGAGGTGTTTCGATGAAAGGGCTAAGCAACACAATGTGAATGTTCGTAACAAAGCAGGAGGCTTTTCAGCGGAGCTCTGTTAGCGATGAGGTTGCATGCTGGCATTCCAGAACACAGTCTTTAAAGAAGGCTAGCGACAGAACGGAACCTGAAACTAATAATGCCTTCTTCTTCAAAGGAGCTGGAGACCGCTGCACCAGCAAACTTTCTATCGCATTAAGTGATGCTGAGATAGAATATCTCAAAGCGTTCATTTAGATTCTGGCTTTATCTGCATTTTTTGTTGGTTGTGCATTACTTTTGTCTGTTTGCCTCTACGTGAGGTCCAACCTAGAAAATTATGGTTTATCTTGTAAGTAAATGGGGGAAGTGCTTGTCCTTTGGTTAATTTCTTGAGTGTCACTTAAAGTGCGTGTGTGCGCACCCATTATTTTAGACTGCATATAAGGGCTTTGTTGTAAGGGTGATTAGATTCTTGTTTGTTCTGTCGTCACTGTTGACTTATGGAAATGTAGTATGGTATATGTGCGCACATAAAAAGTGGTTGGCTGCAATAAAATTTAGCTGTAGGTCATTGACAGTCCTGTGCACTGTTTTCTTTGCCTCTGTCTTTTTGTGCTGCATTCGCCCAGTTAACAATATAATATGACTGCTTTAATAAGTATGACCACCTTAATATGAGATGATAAGGAATAATGATGACCTTAAAAGAAACCCTTTACGAAACAAATGCATGCCGAATTTTTGAGTATGTTTATACCGCACGGTATCCAGCTACTATATAAATATTGGCCAATTGGAGTGTCCGGGAACAAGCTGCACAGTTTGTAACGTGATTTCAGCTTTACGAGAAGTTAAGTGATATCGTTGACTCATTGGGATGGCCCTTACTGCTGTCCTTTCGTAAATTTCTCACCTTTTGCCTTTTTTACATCTTCAATGGTAGAACAGGGATAGATAAAAGTAACTACATACAAGAGCCAACTGTATTTTCTCTCAAGAGGACCATTCCTCGAAAGTGCATCAATACATGTGCTGAGTAAACACTCTTTAAATGCATTTTTTCCTAGCACAATACATGAGTGGAAAAGATTCCTTGAGCTGATCGTTACCGTACTGCCTTCACAGTTTCTTGATTGAGTAAAGGAGTATTTTGTTAACATGATGTTTCAGCTTTTTCCGCCGATAGCCACTGTCATGTCAGAGGCAATTGTCCTGCCTGTGCGTTATGTATTTTGTGATCTTCATTGTTATGCAGTGTAATGTGTAATCGTGTTGTGCACTGCATCTTTTTGATCTCAGCAGTGTGCTTTAATTGTGCACTACTACAATGCTTCTAGCAAGCGCTGTAGGTACATACCATTAAAACAAATAAGTAAAAATAAACAAGAAGACCACTTTAAGAACGGTAGTCTCTGTTGTAATATTGTGATAACTTTTGTTATTGTGTTGCCATTTGTTGGGCGTGTTGGTAAACTGAAAGCATATTTAGCGCCAGCAAACAAGGACGGTAGGGAGCGCATTGTGGTGTCGTCTCCCTTCCGTCCATGTGTGCTGGTGTTATTGTGTCTTTTCCAGTCACACTAATAAAATATCTTGCGGTTAGAAGTCCTTCTAAGCTATGAATTGGCTTCTCTTTTAATGTTGTCCATCCTAATTGGTGCAGGTAAGCTGAATATGTCAATATAATGTGATATTCATTGCAGTTTATCAAGGACTTGGAAACGCTTGTGAAGGAAGAAGATATCTGCTGGGATAGATAAAATAGTCGAGCTTGCCATGAAAAAGCGTGTGAAATGCAGGGAGGAAGAACTGCGCTTGCTGCTGGAAGCCTCTGAAATGGATGCAGGAAGACTTCGAACACGTCGTATGTACAATAATTAAATACTATATCATTTGCTAAGCTTCGGACACATTGCAGAGGCTAACCTTTGTCATTATTCTAGCATATAGTGCAAGGGTTCAATCTGTATTTTGCAGATTCGTAGAAACATACCTGAACCACACAAGCGCAATAATTTATAAGACTAAACTATAATTACAGAATGACATCTCGTTTTCAAAGAAATGAGCTTACAATTTCGGGTTTGATTATCTTGGAGGAACAATTTTATTTATCATTGACATGTTTAGTAGTGCAAATTGTGATGAGTGCATGCATGGTCTTACATATTGCATAACTATATGTGTTCAGAACTAAGCACACCATGGGTTCCTCACTACGTTTTTTTTGCTGCCTTGAAGAAACTCATCATTCTCCACCGTTTGTGTACTTAATCAGTTTTACGGTAGGTGTTAAATTGTGCTCTCCCTGTAGCAATATTTAAGAGTTTTGTCATTTCAGTTTGCAGTTTAATGTATTTAAATAAGAGCAATAGTTAATAGCTGCATAGTTCACCAATTCAGAACCATGGTGCTTTTTTAGTTGTGGATGTTAAATTATAACAAAGCAAGAAGGGCAGTAATATAGGTTCACAAAGGAGGTTTTGGTGAAGTAACTCCTATTAGTCATTGGAGTGGCCTTTTTCAAATGCTGTTATATTGTGATACTTTCAAGGCAATTACACCACCCATACTATGTGAGGGGGTTAACTGAGCAATGCAAGGGCCTCATTTTGAAGCATTGGCATCCTCTTTTCAGATATACAGACTGTGGCAGTGCTTGAGATTCTGACCCAGAATGTCCGAGAATGTGCAGCGGTACACATTCTATTTGTACAAGAAGTAAGTAAATTTTTTATTGTGCTGATGTTACTGGATGTGTACTAAACAATAAGTTCTGTATCCTGGTGCAATGGTAGTCCGTCTCCAATGACAAGCCAAGCTATTGCCTCTGCTTTAGCTGCAGCATTGCAGACAATGTTTTTTTGCCAATAATCGTGACTCTTTCGCAGCATGGAGCAGCCGATATACCTAGCTCAGCTCAAAGTTCGAAAATTGAAAGTTCCCAATTTTAACTCTGTAGCTGTCGCACCTGGTCGTAATGTGTGTATGTATGTGTACATGCATTAAGATAACTTCATGCACGAGCAAAGCAACAGTAGTGCAGAGGTATGGGTAATCTTAATGTAACAGTAGCGAGTGCTTCATTTTGTTTTTGCAGGATCGGTGCGCACAGGTGTTTTTTTTTCTTGCACCATGCACTTTCCACACAAAAAGAAACTGCACATCACCTGAGGTGTTCCTTTTACAATAAAAAATGTTGCATGTTGGCTTTAACTTCATTTCTTGCCTCAAATGAGCACTGAAACCAAGCTGATAATTCTACCTACTTAAATATGAAATATTTAGTGATTGTGAAACCTCAAAATGAATGGCTCGTAGTACAAACATTTTACGTATTAAAATATTTCATGAATGTTTAAATATAATCTCAACCATGCTTTTTTACCACTATACAGGGAGGAAATGTCCCGGTAATGCCATGCGTTCAATACAATGGTCCAGACCTCACATATGCAAGCAACCTCCTCCTTCATGTGGACCGTGAAGTGCTCTTTAGTGTCTCAAATGCAGAAGAAGGCATAGCTGCGTTGGTGGCCGCACACTGGTTGCTCAACATCGAGTACCCACATAAAGCCTTCAACATTCTTGTGGCAATGGAGTGGCTCCTCCTCGGTCAGCGTGTCGCCACACCAAGGATGCCAGTCGTCAAACTTCTAAACACCTTTAAGAAATCTTAATTTTTTATTTGATTTTCACAGTTGGCCTTCAATCGTGACATTTTTGGACTTTCTAGCACCTTTGACTTGTTTTATTTGTCTAGTCTTAGTGTTATCCTATCCCCTTTTGTGGGGATGTGCCATAGTATCGAAGTCATCATCCAAATCAACATGCATACACGCCGCTTGACCGATCCCCTACACTGGCAGCCAGTGTAGTTGCAATATTTTGCTACAACTTCAGTTGAGCTGAGTGTATGACTTTATTATTACTAGTTTTCATGCTGAAGTGTTGTGCAGTGTTCACTAGTCATTACTAGTCATGTTTTGTTAACATAAATGGGTCAGACTAGTTCTTACCTGGTAGTTTAGTTTTATACTTTGTCATAAGCTGCGTTGTTGTTATGAAAATATTTTGCGACTGGTTTGTAGTGAGCTTATTTAAATAAAAACTGTTTCTACTTAAAATTTAATTAAGCCTGTGCCAATATTCAGTACTAATATTTGTGCATTGAGTATTGTTTTACTCTTTACTTTGCTTTTTAATAAAATGTCATTTATTATGTACCCATTTCTCTTAAAGAAAATAATAAAAATTTCTGATACTTTGTTGCAAATTTTACAATCATTCTGTTCAGGCAGGTAACCTGGGGCCAGCTGACTTGTTCTGATAGCTTAATTGAACTATGCCTGTAGGATATTCAGTGCAAGCACAGGGCTAAAAGTAAACCAAATTATTGGGTATAAGTAGGTCACCGGCCTGAAATGGAGCACGCAGAAATTAGAGAAAATAGTGTGCGTTTATATTGAAATAGCATGCACAAATAGATACAGTTTTGTTTGTACATGCTGAAACATCCGGTGCAGAAGCACTTTTGTGCACTTTATTCTTTGGCTTTCAGCATTACCTTTAAGTCATCGTAGATTTGTACGTACTCATGGAAGCATCCAGTGGAGGCAATAGATAGAATTGATTGACAGGAAAGATGGAGAGGTCGACCTGGGCTAGTGCCCTCTAGTCTGCTACTCTAATGAGTAGAGCTATGAGAATTGTGCTTAAAACACTGCAATGACTGTCTGGTTGACAGATAAATCTAAGCCTCTGTGGTACTGCATTGGTTACTGTGACCAATCCATGCATTGCTTATGCTCTGTGGCATTGAATATGAGCTACAACAGGCGAGCTGTGGGTGGATTTCTCTCCTGGTGGAGCTGGTGTTGCTGCGAGAATTTTTTCGCACAAAACGTGGAGAGCAATGCTTGTAATGTCATGCTTTTGGTTGTGTGCTTTCTCCATGGAGTGAAAAATATGTGTGCCAAGCAGTGGGACATCCTGTGTCCTTAGTGCAGAATGCTTTGTTATTACACTGTGCTGCCTGGTGGCAGGGTACTATCATTGCAGAGGAAGATGATGAAAATCATGAGGTGTGTGCCTTGCTGCTATAGTGAAACCTTGAATTTTTTGTCTGAAAGGGACTCGCATTAAATATATTACTACATGCTCCAGGGGAGCAATGTGGCCACACCTCTCACATTCTGTCTCATATACTGAACAAGAGAGTTACATAGCTAAGGCTAGGCAGCATTTATAATACCTAGGTGGTTTATTAACTACACAGCTGTAGTGAACGCCAAAATATTTGCAGGGATAACACCTTTTTGGAAGGGTGGTGTCCATGCTACACCCATATTAAAAGGGTGGTGTCTAGTGTTACACCCGTACATGAAGGGTGTAGTTTGTTTTACACCCATGTATTAAAGGGTGCTTTTAATTTAACACCCATAGGCACAGTGACGTCATTTTAACACCCTTTGGTTTGTGGGGTGTAACTTAGCACCCTTTGCTTGGGGTGTAGCAATACACCCAAAAAGGGTGTCACCCATGGGACAAGTCATTTACACCCTTAAGGGTGTTAAAAATTTTAGAGTGTAGATTTCGCGATAGAGCATCAGAAACCTGGTTTAGCGCCGCAACCCGATGCTTTAAGTCGTAGGCGTAATCTTGCTGTCGAATGATCCAGTGGGTGAACTTGTGCTTCAGGTGTTGTTTGGCAAACATCCATGCATGGCGGCGTTGCCCGTCACGACAGGGAACTTGCGGCCGAAGATGTAGTACCGAAACTTCTAGTGAACGCTCCAAACAACGGCCAAGCCCTATAGGTCGTTCGAGAGGGAATGGCGCGCCATGTATCATAATTTAGGGGTGACGCAGGCGACAAGCTGCTTAGCCCCATCGGGATAGCGCTCAACGAGAACTACTCCTAGGCCGACCTGGCTGGCATCAGGCTGCACCTGTTTGTCTTACTGGTCCTTGAAATTGTGTGAACCGGTGCTAGAGAGCATCAAATGCGGTGTCTTGTGAAGACGCCCACTCAAACCTCGAGTACGCCACGACAGCGTGGCGTATACTCCCTGAAGCAACGCTCTCTGCTCACGGACGTCGTCAAATTGGACAAAGCTGTACGAGGCTTCGGGTGAGAGCAGGCCTGTGGGCAGAGGTATTCGCTCGTATAGTGTATAGGAAGGTGCGCAGGCCGGGCCTGGGCGTCTTGAGCCTGATCCCAGGTAGCACACAAAGTCTTGAAAACGTCGTATTAAGGGATTCAACGTCTGAAACGGATTTTTGACCAAAATCGACGCATCAAAGACGTTCCAAACAAGATAGCTTAAAAACGAGGGGTGAATACGTTTTGATAACGTTGGAAGCCAGGCAGCTTAAAAACGAGGGGTGAATACGTTTTGAAAACGACTCAAGGCGCCACCGCCACGCCACGGCGCGTCAGCCTCTTTAGCGGCTTCTACAATATTCAACAACCCATCAACGCGATCCAACCTTGCGCAAGGTGGCGATACCGTCGTCAAATCATGTGACCAAGGTGGCCACGTGATTCGTGATGCCGGGCGACCGGGGCGAGCCGGGCATAGTCGCGTCGTCATGGCGTCGTCGCGTCACCGCACTCGCATTGCGCTGTGGTGTGTTTGCGGCTGTTCTGAATGTGCCGCCGCTGCCCTTTGCCATGTAAGTGTTGCAGTGTTTTGCTGTCAAGAAAACGATATTCTGTGATCAGTTTGGGTTGTGCGATATGTTTGTGTGGTTTTAATCTGGAAACCAGTAGTGTTTTCAGTTGTTATGTGACCAAGGCGGCCATGTTATTCGTGAAGCCGGGCATAGTTGCGTTATCGCACTCGCATGGCACTATAGACTGTTTGCGACTGTTCTGAATGTGCTGCCGCTGCCCTTTGTCATGTAAGTGTTGCAGTGCTTTGCTGTCAAGAAAACGACATTCTATGATTAGTTTGGGTTGTGCGATCTATTTGAGCCGGGCATAATAGCGTTATTGCACTTGCATTGCGCTGTGGTATGATAGCGGCTGTTCTGAATGTGTTGCCGCTGCCCTTTGTCATGTAAGTGTTGCAGGGTTTTGCCGTCAAGAAAACGACGTTCTGTGATTAGTTTGGGTTGTGCGATCTGTTTGTGTAGTTTAATTTGGAAATCAGTAGTGTTTTCAATTGGAGGGCGCGGAGTGGAGGGCACTAATCAGCTCTTCAAGTTCATTGTCATGTTATGTGAGGCGCCTTTTCACTGACGCTGTAATTAAGGCGTTAAGGGCAGTATAAGGACGAAAGTTAGAGGGATGAAATCGTGCCTGTGTGTCCCTAGCGTCGGGATCGGCCGCTATGCGTGATCCTAACAAGAAAGCATTTTGCAGAATGCGAAGAAAGGCGGCAAAATTTCTGTCTGTGCTCACCTTGCCGATCTCCGCAATAGAGCTGTCATCGTGGTATTTTAGTCTCCCGTTTAGCAAGAGTGTTGCAGACAAGGGAACTGGTTCAAACAGGCTTTTTTTTTTTAATGATTCAGTACTAGTGCGGTATCCCAAAAGGTGAGGTCAAGTGCTCGCCCTATTTTCTTCCCTCGCGCTACAGCGCACTGACAGAATTTTGCGTGCACCATACCGTGCTTTTATCGTTTGCGCTTCAGGTTCTCGATTGTGTTTTCGCCCCCTTTACCCACGTGATGGGTATTTCATGGTATTACCGGGTACCACATGTGTCCATATATTGTGTCCAATATATGAAACTGCCAAATTCGATTTTATTTGACGCCTCAAATGGTAGTAATGTATTGAGTCCCTTGTAGCTTTGTGCTTGTTATCAATTTTACTATTTGGCGAATGGATACAGCATGTACGCTGCATAACTCGCTTGTGGATACTGCATACGTGAGTCGAGTATGCCCTTGGTATAAAATAACTTGTATGCTTTAGGTAGTACGATTGTTTGCAGTTTGGGACATGTGTCGGAATGTACGCTGTGCGCCCTTCGCGCTTTACGGCGGCCTGCCGAGTTCGTGCGGGTGCCATGTGTGCGCATGGAGTTCGCGAAGCGCTCTCGCAGTTTTTTTTTAATATATATATATACATGTGTTCTGTTCGCGCGCTTCGCACAACAGGGCATGTCGCAGTTCTTTGTCCTTGTGCAACACATTTTCCTAGCGTACGTCTGTGCATTATTTGATACCGGTTTCACACGGGGCTCTTTTAGCCGCTATCCAGTCCGTTACAAATCGAATTTCTCGGTCGTGATTGGCTCCTCTGCGCAAGCTACGAGAATGAGCCAGTCGCATCGATAATTTCGATCCGGATCGGGTGTGATCGCGATCGAGAGTGGTCGTGTGACACCGGTTTTACACATGGCTCCCACATAGGGAACACTTTAAGTTCAATGCTACTGAGTGAAGAGCAAGTGCATATATATGCCAGTGGTGGTATGTGGGCAAGTCTCTCTGATGAAGCCAATACTTGTGCATTCAATAAATTTCAATTACCAGCGTAGTGCATCAATGTGTCTACTTCGACAAAATGGAGCACCAGTGCAGATATCTGAGCATACCTGTCCAGGGCAGCAAGTGTGTCTACATTGAAACCACTACCAGCATGTGCGGCAGTTCTATTTCCAGCAGCGGGAATGCACAATAATCAGTAGGGTGCTCTCAAGCTGTTTATCTATGAAGCTCTGCCTGGACTGTGTGCCAAATATTTTTGGACGTGAAAGTGGGGGTGAATTGGTAAACATCAGTGGAACTGTGCGTGGACTTTGTGGCAAATGTTTTTGGATGTGAAAGTGTGAGTGAACTGGCAAAGAATTTGCTCTGGGCTACATGTGTTAAACGTTTTTCTCATTCAGAGTGCTTTTTTTAACTTTAGCAGACTGGAGATGTGCGCAAAGTGTGACATGTCAGTGTGCTAATTAATGTATTTGCTGGTTTGCAAATTATTCGTTGCAACTTTGTTTTTGCCAGAGAGGTACAACTATGCCTCTTATAAAGGGCTTTTTAGATAAAACACATACTATTTATTATGACCATTGCTTCCTTTGTTACACAAATGCAGCTTCCAGTGCATTCCAGTTTATTTCCATGTTTATGTAAGTTTCTAATATGAGGCTTGCATATTCATTTCTCACGTTCTGGAGTGGCAAAATGCAGCATTACTGTCTCATCGTTCGCTGTACTACAGTAGTGTTCACTTGTTACACTGAATCCCCCGTTTAAGTATTCTCTACTACTTTCACTTTTTGCTTTTTTGTTGTATGGTTATTTTTTCTCGCCATTACCTTCTTTGATATATCCTAAAGGCAATATTTCCAATTTTGCATTGTTCCCATTTCTTTTATTTCTGTCACAAGAATGGTATGCGGTGGTATTTCTTTTTGTGCTCTTTTCAAGCTTCTAGCTGATAGGTAACATTACTTGGAGGCAGTTACCATCCGATTCATACTCTTGCATTTTTCAGTCTACTTCTTCCATTTGCTCCGATGTCACTTCTGCATAACTCTAGTCCATCTAATAGCACGTGCACTTTACTATGATAAATTCGACACTTTAGTACACTCCAGGTTTTTCTGTTCATTTTTGTATGTGTACTTGGAATTTTGTTTATGTGCTAGTGAATGTTCACTTTCGAGTTCATTACGAATCCTTTCTGCGACTTTTGTCATTGTTGATGTACCTTTACTTCTATTTGCATTTCTCACACAGTTTGTTCGAACCTTGCATAAGCATTACATTTTAATAAAGTGTTTTTGCTTTGTCACAATGTTCTCATTTCATGCACTCTTGGCATGAAGGGCTTGGTCTGGCCACCTGCCAAGACGTGGCCATTTGTTCTTTGCAGGATGTCATTCCCATTGTGGTTGTAAGCATCGTAGCTTACTAAAGGCGGTATTAAGGATTTATTGGAGATCGTTGTTCGAAACGCCCGATCAGTTTCACCTCACGCGATTGGCCTAGGCCGTGCCAACGGGTGCGGCTGACGACGTCTGCGCGGCGTAGGCCAGTCGCGTGAGGCGAAACTAAACGCGTGTTTTGAACAACGATGTCTGATCGCGCCCGTCACCCGCGAAAATTAGCTTCAGATGATCGTAAACCTTTCAAGACCGCTTCTAGACCAGCTTTTTGATAACGTTCTAAAAACGTTTAGAAATTGGTTACGAATAGTTTTGCCAAAGGGATTACTTGTGTCTTTCCCAATCCTATTTCTAGACCAGCTTTTCGAATACGTCTTGCAGACCTGTTCTAGATCGTCTCAAGAAAGTAATTAAGCCGGACATTAGCAGAGATATACGACGTTTTCCCGCCGAAGTTCTCTCATTCGTGTCTTCTTTAACCCGTTTTTATCGTCTTGGATAAACGCTACGAAAACGTTACGTATCTCTTTTGTGCTACCTGGGATATCGGCGTCACCCATTGGCATTCCTACAGCGTCCTTACGTGTGGCGTGAATATGCAGACTCTGAAGATCCTGGCAATCATTCAAGATGCGCTGCAAGAAGTCGGTCGTAAGCGGCGTCGCTACAACTTCGACGTACATGTACTCTAGGTTTAGCGTCTGCGGCTGGCATTGCGTGCTCGTGCCCGCCACAGCGTCTTTCTCTAGCCACGACTAATAGTGGGAGTCCTCGTAGAGAGACCACTCTAGCTTCTTCAGCTTCGTGAGCCTTTGTGACAGTATTCGAAAAAGCACCGGAGGCTCAACGATGCAGTTCAGAACGCACAGCTTCACGAAGTTCTCACACCAGGCGACAAATGCTAGAAGAACCTCGGAGGCCAGCGTCAGGCAGTTGGTGAACCTCAGTTGCCGGACGTCCTTCATGTTTACCTTTTCGCAGTATGCATTAAGCGTCCACTCATCCGTGTCGGAAGTAAACGCTACCGTCTCGACGACCCGCTCGCAGTCGGCGACTCCTTTCAGCTCAGTTGCTGCCTTGGTGAGAGCGAGGCGTGAGGCGCCGTCCAGGAGTTCGAATATCGATTCCCACGCGGCACGCGGGACTCCACTGATTAGCTCAGCATCGGCGTATGGTTGTGGCATAGTGAATCACTTCGTTCACTACCTTGATGGTTGCCTTGGCTCGGGTGTGGGATTTTTTGGTATTCTTGACAGGCCTGGTGAAACACGTTTTGAAAGAACCGCAACGGGGGGCGGTGTCATGTGCTCCACATGAAGTTTTATTTCCAGTTGCTAGCCTTTCGTTTGCAAGAAAACACTTCCCTAGAAGACGAGGCTTGTAAGGTGAAATAATATATTTTAGAATCACTGCCGACTTGCTACGGACGATAGAAAATGTGAATGGATCGGGTGCTTATGGTGCCTTAGGTGAATCATCGCCAAGCTAATTGATTAGGAACTCTGCTGCCGTTAATATGCGCACACGATTCGTTAGGCTCACGGACGCCACAATAACTGAACAATGTCACAATATAGACGCACTAGGCGCTCATAATTAGCGCTTCTGGTTAGTTTAGAGGAAGAAAATGCTGATTTCACGATTAATTGACATTCAACAGTAACCAGAGCCTATGGAGAACTTGCACTGATGCGGAAGCCATGGGCCCTGCAACATTTGACCACGGTATTTCTCAGCGTAAGTAGCGAACACAAGCCACGTAAACCCAATAGCGTAGGCAGCGTAAGTAGTGAGAACAACTTTATGTAAGTAAAACATTTACGTTCGCTTTCAAGTGAAATTGTAAGTACTTTTTTTAAATGATGCTATAACATCGTTGACATGAACCAACTTCCTATACAGAAGAAATGTCCTTATGTGGAAATGGTGTAACCGTGCGTGCGAGCGCATCTTCTGTTGCTCAGGGGTTTTGAGGGATCAGTTCGTCTCACTCCCATACCCGAGGATATAACCCCTCTAATCCAGTAAATTAAGCCTTGGTTTCACGGCAAGAGCAATGAAAAGTATGGAGAGGATATTAGCAGCGCATCTTGCCTCCCCCCCCTCCCCCCACTTCTATATACACTTCCAGGACCGCTGACCGGTATAATGTTGTTGCTTTTTCTCAGTGACTTGGCGCTACCCACTCTGGGGTATCAGCCATGAATCGAGCGGTGCAAGGGTTAAAAAAAATACGAATATTAATTTTCAGGAATATGGGGGCCCTATAGCGTAAAACTATTCCAATATGTTTCTATTCCAATCTCCTGACGTCAAATTTGCGTAACCACCAACGCAAGTACCGGGCGGTCACCAGCAGGGTTGTCTGAACAGACCAATCAAACGCTCTCCTCGTTCATAGGAGGTCACTTTTGTTTCCTTAAAAAACGAATAACATTGCCTACACTGAGCGGCTTGTCATATCTAATTGGCTGACAAGAGGCGAGGAGAACGTTCTAGTGGAGAGGGATTCGATGGGGCCGAGCCACTGCACTTAGCTTGCGGTGGCTGGTCGAAAATCGCGGTGGCATGCAACGGAAGCTCAAGAATGACGCTAAAACGGGCCCTCAGCAAAGAAGAGTTGGCAGAATGAGGGGGTAAACGTGCCGAAAGTGCTCGAAAACGTTACACGGCCACGCAAGAAGGTTTATTATACGCAAATACACCCATGCTCTCCGGCAGGTGCGAGTAGCCAGCGTCTGAGCGATCGGCGGCAGCCATCTTCTATTCCTTTCGGAACGGGTCAGCCTGCGGCTATTCCGAAGAAAATTCAGTGTTGTTCGGCATATTAATGCATCTTTATCGCGTACACGTCACGTTGCCGCGGTGAGTTCTTGCGGTTTTGTGACGTCGCGTGACAGGCAGGTGAAGTGGGTGCAGCCCGAAAACTTTTTAGCAATAGCCGAGGCCTAATGGCAAAAAGGGGTCGAATCAGAAATAACTATTTTTGTTTTGTTCGGTCAAATTATGCATAATCAGTGTGTATACGTCATATCAGATGGGGAGCTATCGCGGGTTTCGTGACGTCGCGTGACAGACAGGTGAAGTGGGGGTGGTGCAAAAAAGTTTTTGACCAATCGTGGAGGGCTGATAGCAGAACTGGAATAGAAAGTTTGGAATAGTTTTACGTTATAGCGCCCCTAATCAGCAGATATAGGTAGAAGCCATAAAGTGCCATGGCACACCTACCAGGTAATGAGTAATAAAACTGAAGGGTATAGTTATTTAAGCGAGTTATTACATCTTGATTTCCCGTGCGTAGTGCTCGACAAACAAAGACAATACAAAGCGAAGAGGAGACAAAGCTCAGAGCGGTTCATGTGTCCCATCTTCTCCTTTTATTGGCTTTGCTCATTGTGAGCTATAGGCATATATGAAGTCGAGATATGCCAGCTCATGCCTGTTATCATAACAACGAATCCTTAAACTCCGACAATCCAATGACGGTGCCCCCCAAAAAGTATATATTGACGACAACTACAAACATCGCATAGGTGACAATATATTTTTACAAAATAGAAAAAATTGAAGATCTCGTGGTAATTAAGCCGAAGTGGCGTACGAGTTTCAGCAGATCCCTACGGCATAAAGCAACTCAGAAATGTCCGCGTCAACGGAGAGCTGCGTCATCCGTCGAATTCTCTGGAGGCGCGTCATCGGAAAAATTGCCCGAGGGCAGCCAGGATTCCAGCTCGGCGATTGCAGAGCCGATTTCATGGAAGCCTATAACATCCGAACGAAAAGCCCGGACGTCCTCGTACTGCTTGAAAAGTATCTCCGAAAACTGCTCCGCCACAGTCAGAATGGCGGCGGAGTCCTCGCGGAACTGCAACTGCCCGCACGTATGTTGAAGGTCTCGTGGTGCTCGACGTGGGACAGGGCAGCGCGTCGAAGGCGATGACGGCGGGGTTCTCGAATCCACGCGCGGAGCCAGCCACGCAAAAGCGGTGGGTGCACTCGAAGCGAGACGCGTCGCCCTTGCGCCAAGCCCCACCGCTGGAACAGGGGCTAGGACTGCGAGGTGCCCGTGCGATGGTCAGACGGTGGGCGGAGGATTCGACAACGCGGCGCTGGTGTGGAGATCGCCCGGGATGACACGCTGTACCGGCTGCGAGCTCGTTCCGCCTCCTGTGAACCGTCGTCTTGGTTGCTGAAGCTGGAGTGAGAAGCCACGCCGAGATTGCACCAGCAGATCCGCAACCAGAATTTCTTGGGTTGACTCCTTGGTGGTGCTTTCCGCTGAAACATTAAGATTTTTGCAATAAATCGGAATATTTGCATCACTGTGCCTAAAAAGCTCGTCACAGTTTGTTTGTCCTCATCTATAATATTTTTCTTTCGCATAATTACTTTCAATACTAAACTCTCAAATAACAATAAAGTATGCGGTGAAAGTTCTCTTTTCTTAATTAATCTTTCATTAAAGGCCTAATCGAATACCATGCATTTAGCTCCTGGGCGCTTACACAAAATGAATTTCATTAAGCTAGAAGTGTTCACAAGAGCAAATGTCACCCAAACGTGATTTTCGACGTTTTACGAAGCAGAAACAACCTGCCAATGCCAAACAACCAGTTACAACCAAAAGGTATCTCCTTACTTTCGCTGCTGATTAAAGTCAATAAAACAAGGCTGCCACAATGAGAACACGTCCACACGACGTGAGCGCAGTGTCGCATGTGTTCTCCTTGTGTTTGGCCTTCTGCTGCGCATGAAAAACATTTATGCAAGTTTCAACATGCCCGCTTAACAAGTTAAAGGAGCCTGCGCACCCATTGTACGAAGGACATGCACGTTTCTATTGGGATTAGCGCTACGTGAGAAGACGTATTCGAAATAGCCCTAAAATTGCTTGGCGCGACAATTGCCGCGGGCCTTCGTGTACGGTGCGACCGACACGAGTGCGACCTCTCGTCATATCACTGCATGAAGGATACGTTTAAACTATCTCTCTCAGAAATGCTATGGTTTGGCTGAGAGAACACGTAAGAATATTCACCTGTCTGCTGTTCCGTTATAGACGCGCGAGCAAGCGCCTCCGGGCAAATGGAACGCCGACACGTGGCGGCCGCCAGAAGGGAAGACCCCGGGATGCATGCCGCGTTTCGTCCACCCACGAGAAGGTTGAAACCGAGGGTCGCCGTGTGCGGACACCGTCGCTGATGCCTGAACGCGGCCGCAGCCGTCGTCTTGTTGAGCAACGTGGCGAAATCCGCGGCCAGTCGTCTTTGCATCCTGGTGCGAAGTCGTGGCGTCGGACTGAGGCCGTTGCATCTTGATTGGCAGGAGGCGTCGCAAGAGTATCGCTCAACGGAAAAGCAGGAGTTCCCGCTGGTCGGCGTCCAAGAAACCTCGCCGGATTATTTAGATGAAGTACTGCGGCACGAAAGCGCCTAGTAGCTCCCGCAGAATGGAGGCGGGTGCGCAATGCACGAGGCAGGCTGCGTTCTTCTTTTTCTTCTACTCACGCGCATAGAACGCATTCGAGGATGTTATATAAGGCGTCGCTGCCTACCGCAGCGCCATGAGAAGGCGCGCGCTTGAAGCCGCCCAAGGTGGAGGAAGAAGAGGATGGAATAAAGGCAGAGAATGAGTAATGCCTCCATTGCTGTCGTACTGAGTAATATGCACGATATAACAGAGGAAATATCTTCTGAACACTCCAGACGATTATTATTATTATTATTATTATTATTATTATTATTATTATTATTATTATTATTATTATTATTATTATTATTATTATTATTATTATTATTATTCGATGTGGGAACGCATATGCATTGCACAGAGATGGAAATTTAATGTTGCGAAGGCAGGCTGGCCACTGCCATCGAGAGGCGCCGAAGGCCTGTCTACTCTTCAGGAAGGAGGGAATATAAAAAGAATTGTAAAATGAAAAAGAAATCAAGTTGAGGGGAAAATTGTAGTTGTTTCGTGGATATTTTTTAGTTATTCATAGGTTGTTTTTATTGATTTCTTCATGAGAATTTTCACTTTCATCAGGAGTAGCTGCATATTCCCCTAACACCATCTGCATCTTGGCTGATCTCTCACACTGGGCGTGCGCCATAAGCGTAGGAAAACAAAACCGAAGCAGAGAAATAGCAAGATTATAGGCCACACGGACTAAAGTAAAACAACGGCAAAGTGTAGAGTGTCCCAGTATGAACCGAACAGCAATGCAGGCGCTCCGTTGAACAGCAGCCTAGAAGACATGTTCGAATAGGTCTTCTTTTGCAGCTACGCAGTACTGTGCCCGCTTTACCACACCTTCAGTGGGTTTCTTGATGACCGACGCCGGAACTCTACGGCAGAGATCCGTTACCCTTGCCTTGAACTAATCTGACGTCCGTCTCGATCATGCAAGTAAGATGATTCGCGTAACCCCAAAGAAAGAAATCGAGCGGAGAAAAGTCAGGTGACCTAGCCGGCCAATTTACAGGCCTGTGCGTTCCAATCTATTGCGCATGAAAAGTCGCATCCAGCCAGTTTCGTGCTCGGCTGCTGCGGTGTGCGGGCGCCCCATCTCGCTGATACCACAGAAGTGGAAGACGTGACGTACAGCGGGATTTCGATGAGAAACTCGTCCACCACTCCTTCAAGGATTTCGTTCACGTAGCGCTGTACAGTCAGTGTGTGATCAAAGTAGATGGGACCGATTATAGCACCGGCGTAAATTCCGAAACACACATTGAGGGACCACTGGTACTGGTGCCGATTGCGCTTTACCCAGTGTAGATTGGAGCCCATCCAATAGTGTGCATTATGCAAATTTACCTAGTCGTTTCTGCGAAAATTGGCTTCATCTGTGCACATGATGTTACGCAATATTTAAGGTGACTCATCGGCTTTTGTGAGGACACAAGTCGAGAAATCTAGACGATTCTACCGGTCCATATCTTCTAAGCTTTGGTGCTGTTTTAGGTGGTGCGGGTGAAAGACCGAGTCATTTAAAATCTTCTAAACTGATGACTTGGAAATTGGTACCTGGGCGGCCCCGTCCCGCACGCTAGCATAAGGGCTTGAGGCAATAAATGCTTGAACACCCGTGCATATGCTATAGGACTCAAAGATGGCCTTCTCCGCCGCTGTTTCTTGAAGCTGCCGGTTTTCATAATTTCTGATGATAGTCGATGCGTTTGGTCTACCACCTCACTTTCATGACTGACCTATTTTTGTTTTTATTGATTTCACAATACTGTCAATCCCGATAGGGATTATTACAGGAGTGGCCACATGGTTATCAAAAAAGTACAACACGAGCAAACACTGAACAAACAAGGAGTTAGCATAGAGAAACATGGGCACTTACATTTATTGAGTAACACATTGGTCTTCACACAATTGCTCTTGCAAAAAAAAGAACTTAAGATAAATAAATAAAACACTAAGTTGTGATCGCGACTGTTTCTTCTAAATGATTTGTAAATGTTTTTAATGTGGGCTGGGCATGCAGTAATAGCAGGGTTTCCAGAAAAAATGAGTGAACATCTCTACATAATGGTTTTCAACCCTCCGAATTCGAATATCGTATCGAAACTGAGCGAAAGAAAGCGCAAATATATTTTATTTCGACGAAAAGTGCAGCAGCGGACACGCCCAGCTCGCGCGTCTCGTTTCCGCCTGTGATTGGTCGGGCGCCTCGTGACGTCAACACTAGTAACCGACCGCTGCCGCTACACATGAAGCGCGGTGCCAGGTAGTTTGGTGCTGTTTTTCTGAGACGGTAATGGAAAATTTAGAGAGACTGCGTTTTTCTGAAGAGTTCGGCTTTACTCCCTACATGTACGAGCCGATTGCGAAGAGCCGGCCTCTCGAAGAAGCAAACGATGCTGGTGCGAGCAGTGCTTTCGACGCGAACGAAAGCAAAGTCTTAGGATCTCCTCGTGTTGGAAATGCTCTTTGGTGAGTATGTTTTTTGCAAAGCGATCTAGTGATCTCGCCGATCTTTCGCCGATCTAGTGAGCTCGTTTCCGGTCAAACAACTGTAGTGTTGTGTTCCTGCATGCCTCCTCGTGGAACGTAAGCGGGGATGCGATCGTCGGCATTTGTGCGCTGTCCAAAGCTCTCGGCAATCTACAAAGACGGTTTAAACGCGTGAAAAGCTTCCCGGTTCATGCAGTACGTGTAGTGACCTTCATCTGTTGACTACCACGTTGACTACCACTCACGTTGATTACCACTCACGTTGACTACCACGCACGTTGACTACCACTCTACATACACGCAGACGCACCAACAAAGGAATGCAGGGTCGATCGAAGCAGATTACGATGGCACGCACGCAGAAACAAGCGCGGTCAGGCACGGTCGCGGACGCTGCGAAGGAACGAAACACTAGAGTTTACGTCACAACACCGCGGTTTCCGGTCTCCGCTCGCATCGTCAGCGTCAGCAGCAGCGCGCGGCATTCGACGGGGGGCGGAGCTACAGCGCAATTTCAACCCACGATTACGTCGCTCCTAATTGAAAAAAAAAAAAAAACCCCAAAATTTTACCTACATGGTTTATAAGGTTCCCGCATCCGTATATGAGCGTCTTATTGAATTCGACACTCTTCAGCTTCCCTTTAAGCAGTTCCACTCTCGCACAGCTCGCGGAAAGAATGAAAGGAAAAAGTATTGTTGTTACAAAGAAATTCTTCTAGCGTGAAAGCGTGCTTATGCCGAGTCGGTCTGGTGTGTTCGTACTTTAAAAAGGCGGTGGAATCCAACTTCAGCGCACTGTGTAATACTAAGTATAGGAACTTTAGTCGTTGAACCTTAGCTCGAATTTCGAGGGTAGCGAGACCTGCGCGAGAAAGAAGTTCGGTTGGTGAATCTGTGCGTTTAAAACAATTATAGGTAAACCGGGTAGCTTTTCTTTGTATACGTTCCAGCCTATGAATGTGGTTTTTGGAATGTGGAAACCACACTATGTTGGCATATTCGAGTGCCGGTCTGATAAGGCTGACGTAAGCAAGCTGCTTTGTCTGGCTGGTGGAATGCGATAAGGTGCGTTTGAGGTAGAACAGTTCGTTCAGGGCTTTTTTAGCTACATACTGTATGTGCGCATTCCAGCTGAGGTCGGATGAGATGATTATGCCTAAGTATTTATACTGGGTGACGCTTTGGAGAATCGTGCCGTTGAAACCATACGGGAACTGCAGACTTGATTTTTGGTTTGTGACCGACATGCAGACAGTTTTGTCGGAATTTCTTCACACCACTGCACTACCTTATTTAGGGAATTGTTCAGTTTTGCTTGATCTTCGTGGTTACGCACAGTATGATGAAGAATGCAGTCGTCTGCAAAGAGGCGAATGGTGACGCCGACTTGGTTTGTTATATCCATCTATGTACAATAAGAATAGAAGTGGGGCCAGAACAGAGCCCTGGGGAACGCTGGACAAAACAGGGACATCATGAGAAAGGTGATCATTGTATTCTACGTATTGGGAGCGGTTTGACAGAAAGTCATTGATCCAACGAATAAGAGGGCCGTTACCAAGCAGGCGGTTAAGTTTGTGAAGCAATTTAACATGGGAAACACGATCAAACGCTTTAGAGAAATCCATAAAGATTATGTCTACCTGTAGTTGCTCATTAATGTTTTGAGTTAAGTCGTGAAGGGTTGCCACGAGTTGGGTGACTGTTGATAAACCGTTTCGAAAACCGTGCTGGTTTGAATGGATCAAATTGTTTGATTCAGTGAATTCTGTTAAGTGTTTGAAGATGATGTGCTCTAGTATTTTGCAGCACGCGCATGTTAAAGAAATTGGCCGGTGGTTAGACAGGCAAGATGTGTCACCCGATTTTTGTATGGGAATTATTTTTGCAACCTTCCACTCTGCAGGAAGGCGGCTCTCACGGAGTGACTTTAAGAAAATTAAATGAAGAAACTTGCTTACTGGTTCTACGTACCTGTTCAAGAAACTGTACGGAATTTGATCTGGACCATTGCTTTTCTTTTCATCTAAATTCAACAAGAGAGATAATATGCCAGCTTGTGATATTTTTGGGGTGCCGAAAACGCTTTCTTGGAAGTGGGTAGGGACGAAATGGTTCAAGGAACCATTATCGATGGTGAAAATGGTTTGAAAGTACTTGTTAAACGCGTTATATATACTGTTTGGTTACTTTCCTGAGTATTCATGGAGGGTACGTTAGACCTATATCTATATATATATATATATATATATATATATATATATATATATATATATATATATATATATATATATATATATATATTTGCGGCCTGCCTAGATCTTGTTGCCATTCGCACATCCCAAAGCAAGGATCATGTTTGAAAGACACGGCGAATTAGACGAAACAAAGCGCACCTTTCAACCCTTTGCACTGACGTTGTCGGTTCGCTTTTGTGGCGATATGTTTTGTTGCAAAATAAGAAACAAACATCCGTGCACTTTATCTACGCTAAGACAACAGCTATCACAGCTTGTTTCCAACTAACACCAAACGCGAGGTGTTACTTCGGCCGGGGCGCGGCAGATAAGGCACTAGCTCGATGACGACGCTTTTCTTAATTTGCTTGATTTCGTCCATGCTAATTCAGAGGGAGCATGCTCGAGGGCGCTGCTTTATGATCCGGGTGGGAGCGTAGTCACGTGGTATTCCTCATATTTTGCAGGGTTTATTTATCAGTCGGAAAAATTCAGTATGCACTTAGTACGTCGCTGAAAACACCGCAATTAGATGTCCCTCGGCTGCGCCTACAAATGCTCATTGACACTTTGATAATTAAGATATGTCTCGAGTTGAATAATTAATTACAATTACCTAATTAAATATCAGTAATGAAAATATTACTGGCAGCTATTTCACAGTACTGGAAACAATATGCACTTGGTTTTCTTCGAGTAACCCATTGCTCATTTTTAAAATCTTGGTGCATGATAGTTAATAGGGACACCCTGTATATATTTATAAACTTTGCGTGCAACTGACGATGATTTCATCCCTAACGAATGGTGTAAATTATTAGAAATGGTTTTTTTCTTGAGTCGTTAGCATTGCTTAGTGGAAAGAGAAGCAATACTGAGACACACAACATTCACGTGCATTTCAGACGCCATTGATAAAAGACTCTGCTGAAGGGGTTGCTGAAGACTATAGGTTTTTTTCGTGGTCAAAGAAGGACGCAAAGCAATTTGAAGGGTGGCGAACAAACAGAAAAATATTCATTCTCTAGGCATAGGCTATCCATAGCTTTAGAAATAATTTTTAGTTTGCTAGCTCTATCCTTTTCCAAAATGTAATAAACTTTGTCCTGTGTGTATATTTAAATACTATATTGTGTATGTGCATGGTATTTACAGTGGTAATTTAAAAGAATGTTGAAGTGAGAAAATACGGATGCAGCCGCTGCTAGCGCTATTAATGCGTATGTCCTCCTATTGTCAGGATTTGCAGAAATAAAGCGAAAGTATGAATTAAAAGCCGTGCACGTCCGCGTCAACAATGATGCAGTAAGCTATTAGCCCCAGTAAAATTTCAAGTGAAATGGTCGAGGAAAGTCAAAAGAAACCTCAAATGTTGTGGGTGTCATAGCTCTGGTAATGGCACTTTAGGTGTATGTGGGGGAGGGGGGGGGGGGCTTCAGCATCTCCCGGAGGGAACTCAGCCCCCCACCCCCCGAAAACTCCGGAGGGGGCTCGTGTCCAGGAGCCCCCCTCGTAGTCGGCGCCTATGCAGGTCGCCATGGAGTCTGGTGGCGTCGAAAAGCAAAACCACTCTGGGTGGTCGTGCTTGGTCCGCAGTGTACGACACTCGAAAGGATCAGCTGTACGTAAAACGGCACCGGTGTCAGTGTGCATTGAAGATTGTGGTTTTGGCAACTGAATTGAAGGTTGCGGTTTATTACGGCGTGCCGCACCACAGTCGATGTTGAATCTTTAAAACATGGTACATATATACTCACGTTGACGAATGACTACAGACAAAGTGATCCTATAAGATTTCAACAAGTGTCTAAACTTGCAAAAACATAAAAAATAAATTATAGTACATGGCGCATCTGTGAGACACATCGTTCTTGTGGCGTTGTAGGTACAATACGAAGTCATAAATTTTAAGTTTTAAGGATCTTTTTAATCTTGCTGGTGGCAGGGAGTATAATTCTTGTATAATTCTAGTAGAATTGTAAGAACAAAAGCCCAAATAAAACTTGCGAGGGGGAGTGATTCCACTGTCACTGTGTTTTGCACAGGGTCAGCATTGTTCGTCCGTGCTATGTATTTAACGTATGGTTGCTTGGTAGACTTGGATGATTAGTTAAACGTGAAAATGGTTTGTTGGGCTAGTTGGTGGACGGCCCTAGTCGCAGAATGCCAGCAAACTTGAAAAAGGAGAAAGTCCAGAGGATGGTGGCTGGACAAACAACTGGTTTTTATTCTTGAAGACAACTTCCCCAAAGCCGCACTAAACATGCGCAAGGCACAACATATCATGATAACGGTAATCACATTATCTATGCACGGCAACACGGCTAAAGATATTAAAGCTCATTCTTGGTTAGGACCACCGATGTCGTGCTTACACACTTTTCGGGGCCAAGTTTAGAAATGCGATAGGCTTCTGTCAACTCTCTTTCCTGCTGCGCCCTCGCCTTCCCACAGACTGACATGTTGCTGAAGATGGAGGTGCATTCGTGCTGCTTACATTGTTGCGGAAGGTTGCCGCCCGAGCCTGTAGGCACATGGGACACGAGGGGCAGCTGTCGCTCTCCCATGTTCAGTTTGCCGCCACGTTTACATAAAGCTTTAAGCACTCCAAATAATTTTCGAAGTCGGCAAGCAGTCGGTACGTGTCTGCGTTAGAAGCACAGCGTCTGCCGCTGTCCAAAACTGCATGTAGTCGAAAGAAAGGGTGAACAAAGGCACGGAAGAAAAATCCTTGGAACACGTGACAGCTTATTATGCTGCTCATTTTGTTTTGATCTGCACGCTCAGGGTGCCCGGTCTCACTACGACATAAGAAAAAAACAGCCCTCTAGCTACAAATCAGTGAGTATATATATATATATATATATATATATATATATATATAGTCATATCATAAGAAGCCAACAAACAATGACACCAAGGACAACATAGAGGAAATTACTTGTGCTTAATAAACGAAATAAAGAAACGATAAATTAGTTGAAATTAAAGTGGATGAAAAAACAACTTTCCGCAGGTGGGAACCGAACCCACAACCTTCGCATTTCGCGTGCGATGCTCTACCAATTGAGCTACCACGGCGCCGCTTCCCATCCACTTTCTTGGGTATTTATGTGTCCTAGTAGAACCCTGGGAGTGTTAGCCAGCGCCACCACTCACAGACCTTGGCGGCGGACGTGGAACGTCCTTTTTGCCGCAGGCGTCATGAGAACGTGATCTTTTTGGGTGAAGGCAACTGGTCAATAAACCCACATATGCTACCTGAAGGCATCAATGTTGCCGGATTCGAAATAGCTCAATTGGTAGAGCATCGCACGCGAAATGCGAAGGTTGTGGGTTCGGTTCCCACCTGCGGCAAGTTGTTTTTGCATCCACTTTAATTTCCATGAATTTATTCTCAGCAGTCATGAAGGCACTACGGAATCAGGGTGTAGATGAGCCATATGTAAAAATACTGGAAGCTATCTATAGCGGTTCCACAGCCACCGTAATCCTCCACAAAGAAAGCAACAAAATCCCAATAAAAAAAGGCGTCAGACAGGGAGATACGATATCTCCAATGCTATTCACAGCATGCTTACAGGAGGTATTCAGAGACCTGGAGTGGGAAGAATTGGGGATAAAAGTTGATGGAGAATACCTTAGCAACTTGCGATTCGCTGATGATATTGCCTTGCTTAGTAACTCAGGAGACCAATTGCAATGCATGCTCACTGACCTGGAGAGGCAAAGCAGAAGGGTGGGTCTGAAAATTAATCTACAGAAAACTAAAGTAATGTTTAACAGTCTCGGAAGAGAACAGCAGTTTACGATAGGCAGCGAGGCACTGGAAGTGGTAAGGGAATACATCTACTTAGGGCAGGTAGTGACCACGGATCCGGATCATGAGACTGAAATAACCAGAAGAATAAGAATGTGCTGGGGTGCGTTTGGCAGGCATTCTCAAATCATGAACAGCAGGTTGCCACTATCCCTCAAGAGGAAAGTGTATAACAGCTGTGTCTTACCAGTCCAGGTGTGTCTCCAGGCAGAAACCTGGAGGCTTACGAAAAGGGTTCTGCTGAAATTGAGGACGACGCAACGAGCCATGGAAAGAAGAATGATAGGTGTAACGTTAAGGGATAAGAAAAGAGCAGATTGGGTGAGGGAACAAACGCGGGTAAACGACATCTTAGTTGAAATCAAGAAAAAGAAATGGGCATGGGCCGGACATGTAATGAGGAAGGAAGCTAACCGGTGGTCATTAATGGTTACGGACTGGATTCCAAGGGAAGGGAAGCGTAGTAGGGGGCGGCAGAAAGTTAGGTGGGCGGATGACATTAAGACGTTTGCAGAGATAACATGGCCACAATTAGTACATGACCGGGGTAGTTGGAGAAGTATGGGAGAGGCCTTTGCCCTGCAGTGGGCGTAACTAGGCTGATGATGATGATGATGATTGTTTCATTATTTCCTTTATTAAGCACAAGTAATTTCCTCTATGTTGTCCTTGGTGTCATTGTTTGTTGGCTTCTTATGATATGACTAATAAAAATCGGGCCCCTTGGTTAACTCCCTTTCTTCTCGTTTATATATATATATATATATATATATATATATATATATATATATATATATATATATATATATATATATAGATATGTATATGGGCGCTTGCAGGTTGAGGATGCACGTTCGAGAAAAACGATGCTTTACTCCTACGGTTCGACAAGGGTCCGGCCTTCGTCAGCGTCGGTCAGCCGCCGAAATGTAGGGAATAAAGCATTGTTCTTTTCGTACGTGCATCCTCAACGTACAAGTGCCTTATCGACTATCGGATCCCGTCACTCTCATTCTGTATAGAAATATATTCTAATGGAGACAGATAAACAAACAACAAACGCACCTCATCAGTTCTGCTGAAAGTCTATTTTCTTAAGGCGAGACAAACGCACAAAAAATTGTTTCTCCTGCGTTGGTCCACACCGGTATCACTAGCCGGTTACCGTACAGGCCATGTGTTTTCATTCAGTGCCTCGGCGATCAGGAAAGGACAGTCCAACTTTGCGTACAACTTCTTGCGTGGTGACTGTGCGTATTGCTCTACCCACAACTCGTCCGAGACCCGCTATGGCGGCGCTGGTCGGTGCCAGCGGCCATAGTACCGTTTCTGGGCTTTTGCGCGTCGGGGGCCCTTTTGCGTACCTCAGCCCGAATGTTGAGGCAGATGGTTTGTCTTGTAGTGGTACGTCTATCTTTTACATGTGTGTCCAAGTTTCTGACGGCGCTCAGTTTTGTAATGTGCCGGTAGACATCTTCATAAGGTGAAGTTCCAAAAGAAGATTGAAACGCCGCATTAATTGCGCATGGAAGTGCTGCTTCCAGGTGGTCATCCCAGTCCGTTTCGGTTTCTTGTTCTTGCATTAAGCGATGAGTCGGGCCTGTAGGGTCGGGTTGTGACTCTCAGTTAATCCGTTCGCTTGAGGATGCTATGCCAAAGTGAAGTAGTAATCCACGCCAGCATTCAGGACGTAAGTTCAAAGTTCACGACTGCGGTTAAAGGGCACTCTGTCTGGAACCACATTTCTTGAGCAGACCGTGTTTTCATTGAAAGCGGTCCTGCAGAAATTTATGACCTAGTTAGCAGCGAGAGAAGGCACTGCAGTGACTTCCACAAACTTCGATAAGCAGTCCACTGCGACTAACACGTTCCGCTTGCCTGCTGCTGTAGTTGGTAATTGGTCGCCGTGATCACTCCCGTTTTGTTAAATTAAATTAAATTATGGGGTTCTACGTGCCAAAACCACTTTCTGATTATGAGGCACGCCGTAGTGGGAGACTCCGGAAATTTAAACCACCTGGGGTTCTTTAACGTGCACCTAAATCTAAGTACACGGGTGTTTTCGCATTTCGCCCCCATCGAAATGCGGCCGCCGTGGCCGGGATTCGATCCCGCGACCTCGTGCTCAGCAGCCCAACACCATGGCTACTGAGCAACCACGGCGTGTTCTCGTTTTGTGACGAATAGTGTCAGGGAGCGGAATAGCTTGGCATCCCGGGCGACACTTATGCTTTTGGCTCATCTCGCAGCCTGTGACGTACGACGGAATGCTCTTATCCATCCTAGGCCACATAACGTCCTTGGATATTATGAAGATTAGCCCGTAAGGGTGTGTGTCCACCTTCCGGGGTATCATGAATGGCGTGGAGGATTTCAGAACGCATGCATGGTCGAGGGGATTAGTAGAACATGACATTAATCTTGGTTGCTGGCCGGTTGGGGTCGATACAAAGTTTTTGGCACAGCACAAATTTCGAATCGCAGTGCCTATCTCCGAGGGAGGTTATTATTGATGCCAAATCTGAATCACACCGTTGAGAGAAACGTCCAGTTGTGGGAACCAGATCCACCCTTCTTCGGTTTGAGGTGAGCTCTGCTCCCATGGATTTCGCGATAGTGCATCAGAAACCTGGTTTCGCGTCGCATACCGATGCTTTACGTCGTAGGCGTAAATTAATCTTGCAGTCGAATGATCCAGAGGGTGAACTTGTGCTTCAGGTGTTGTTTGGCAAACACCCATGCATGGCGGCGTTGCCCGTCGCGACAGGGAACTCGCGGCCGAAGATGTAGTGCCGAAACTTCTCGTGAACGCTCCAGACAACGGCCAAGCCCTCCAGGCCGTTCGAGGGGTAATGTCGCTCCATGTATCATAATTTATAAGTGACGCAGGCGACAAGATGCTTAGCCCTATCGGGATAGCGCTCAACGAGAACTACTCCTAGGCCGACCTGGCTGGCATCAGGCTCCACCTGTTTGTCTTACTGGTCCTTGAAATCGTGTCAGCCGGTGCTAGAGGGCTTCAAATGCGGTGTCTTGTGAAGGCGCCCACTCAAACCTCCAGGCTTTCTTAAGCATCTTCGTGAGTGGAGCTGCTGTCCATGTGAGGCTTGGAACAAACTTCAGCAGGCACGACGCGAGGCCCAGAAATGCCTGTAGCTGCTTCAAACACGTCGGAGTAGGAAAGCTGGCTACAGCTGCCACCCTTTCGGGTAGAGGTTCCCTGCGGTCACGTTGTTCGAAAGAAATTGGCATTTTCTCGGATTAATCGGAACCCCGCATCAAAAAGTCGTTGTAGAAATTCGTCCATGTTCCAAAGATTTCTTCTTCTGTTGTGCCCATGACTAATATGTTGCCGAGGAACCTGACACAAGCGTGGTCTTTCAATGTGCCAAAAAAAATACTCATGGCACGCTAAAATGCACTTGCCGCTGTTGGCAGCCCGAAAGGCATGTGGTTAAACTAGTGAAGGCCTGAAGGTGTTCGCAACGCTGTGTTATTCTTGCCTTCCACAGTAACGTTGATTCCCTAGTGCCCCGAACGAAGATAAAGTCATTAATAGAATCTGGAGTTTCGAAAGTTGTCGGTGGCGTCTTCAATGCGGGTACGTGGGTAGGAATCAGAGGTGGTATGCCTGCTTAACTCTCAATAATGAACACAAAACCGGAGACTGCCGTTCTTCGTAGCAAAGACGACAGGTGCGGCCAAGGGGCTACAAGATCATGTGATGACGCTAGCGGCCAGCATTTCCTGCCCTTGTTTGGTAATGATGGTACGTTCCCGATCAGTGTAACGTAGCAATGTTATGTATAAGGGTGGGTGCTCCTCCATACGAATGCGATGTTCCAGTGAGTTAGTGCCTGGTAACTACAATGTAATGTCTGCGAAAATCGCTCCATAGCGTTCGAGAACTGTGAAAACTGTTATACATCTGTCACACTCACCTGTAGCGACTGCAGTAGCTGTTGAAGTCGAGGCTATTGGGTGGAGGACTGCAACGCCCTCCATGACGAGATGTACGTCAACGGACAGGAGGTAGTCGGTTCCTAGGTTCATATCGGCTCGTAATTATCTGAAGACGGGAGCAGCGGCCAGAGACTTGCTTCCATCGTCTGTGGGGAGTCGCAGGTGAAGAGCAGCAGTGGGCAGCACGCTACCCAGAGGCCTCAAAAAGGTGGCTCGGTTCATGACTGAAGTGTGTGTGTGCGTGGCGTGACGTCGCAGCAGGGCCGCGCGCTCAGCTAACGTGTCAACAAGTACCGTGAGCTCATTTATGCCGACAACGCGGACACGGAGTGTTGGTAGTGGGCGGGTTTGATATTGCGTGGTCTATCTTGGATCTAGCGAACAGTTCCTGTAGCAGTGGCCCACGCGGCCGCAAGGAAAACATCCCCGTCTAAGCAGGACCTGGGGAGAGGTGTGCTCAGGGGCTGTGGCTGCCACACGCCGACTTGCGGCATCCTGTACTTCGGCTGCCTTCCGGACAAAAGCTTGCCGACTGGGTTTCGTTGGCTGCACGAAATGGAGGGCGGCAGGGGTGGGACCTCGACCTCGGATACCACCAGTGATATACTGCCTGAACGCAGGGTACGCCCAAGCAAGGCGAGAGTTTCTAGAAGGTATCATTTCCCGTAGATGTTTGTGGCGACATCCCATTGTCCCTCTGACAGCAGGATCGCATCCCCATAAATCTAATATCGTAGCTCCCCGGAAGTTCCTCAAATTGGGAAATCAACGCTGCGCTCCAGTTTGCCCATGTCGAGTATTGGCGTACTTCAAAACGACGCCATGCTACTGCAGCTCCATGGAGACATCCTTCGGCGATGGATCTCTTCTGCGCGTCCGTCCGTTGATTGGAGACGGCCAGTGTCCACGTTGTGAACTAAAATGGAAGAGTCATCCTTGAACCCGTGAACATCAGTGAGCGTCTGTGCAGAGGTTGCCAAAGCACCGGGACCGACTGGTGGAGTAAAGGAATTAGTCGCGTCACGGAGACTGTCTGTTCAAGGTCACCGTCAGCAGCGCTGCGGCCGCCCTTTACCAATGCCGCTGTGAAGACCTGAATGCTGTCCAAGGGCGTTGCGGCAATTGAGGGCTGGGAATGTTGGTCCGGAAGGCGGCGACCTCTTCTAGGAGCACCATGTTTCACGGCCAGGTGTTGGGAGCCCCGTTGTTAGTCGACTGCGCCATTGTAACGGGGAAAAAGACACAACACGCGTTCTACGGACCGCCTGTTTCGTTCATTACGGTGATGATGTTCCCCAAGTCCTTGACACTGTTCATAAAATCATCTTGTTGTTCTTGTTGACTGAAAACGTGGCTCGTACCGTCTGTTCTGTTTCCTCCTTTGTCGTAACCGAAAGCGTTACCATGCCAAGCAACAAATGCACTTGGAATGTTCCGCTTTCAATGAACACTTATCACACCGACATTTCAGCGAACTGCGCCATGATCTCACCGGGTATCGGCGGTTCAATAATTACTTGCAACGCTTCAAACTGGACCAGGAACGCAAAAATTTTGTTGCACATTGCAGTTACCATGTCCAGTTACCAAGATATGGGCGAAATTTGTGCACTGCCAGAACAACAGCAAGGCACTCACCCTGCTCGGTTATAGTGTAATTCTTCTCTGCGGTGGTTAGTGTACGACTAGCGTATGCAATTACTCGTTCGCGAAAGATGTTGTCACGTTGCAGTATAATGGGACCGAGACCACGACTGCAAGCGTCAGTGTGAAGGATGGTGGGCGCGCTCGGATTGAAGTGGCACAGTACTGGGTCCGACGCCAGAGCAAGTTAGCCAGGAAAGCACGTTCACATTCGTCGGACCAAACGAAGGGCGCATGAATGGCGAGGAGTTGATGCAGCGGGGCCGCAAGCGCAGCGACGTTGCGTATGAAGCAACGGAAGTATAAGAAGCAAGTCCGAGAAAACTGCGCAGGTCTTTTTGGCGCAACGGACGGCAAAATTCGAGGACGGCAGCGAGCTTTTCAGGGCCCGGTCGAATACCTTCTTTGCTGACTATGTGCCCCAAAACTTTGATGGTCTTGCTGGCGGAACTTCATTTTTTTCTTTTGAGCTGCAGGCCAGCGTTTTCAAGACAGGCAAGCACTTCATCAAGACGTTGCAAATTTTGTGAAAACGGGGTTGAAAACACTACAATGTCGTCGAGATAGCACAGACATGTTTTCCATTTTCAAACCACGCAAGACGTTATCGATCATGCGTTCGAAGGTGGCAGGCGTATTGCAGAGTTCAAAAGACGTCACATTGAACTCGTAGAGTCCATCAGGGGTAGCAAACGCCGTTTTTTCTTTGTCGGATTTGGACATCCCTATTTGCCAGTATCCTGATCTAAGGTCAAGGCTGGAAAAATATTCGGCACCGTGGAGCGAATCTAGTGCATCGTCGATCCGTGGCAGGGGTAAGCGTCTTTGCGGGTGATTTTGTTCAGTGCACGGTAATCGACGCAAAAACGCACTGAGCCGTCTTTCTTTTGCACTAGAACAACTGGGGAGGACCAGGGACTCGAGGAAGGACGTATGATATTTCGTCTAAGCATGTCTGATACGTTTTCCTCGATAATCTTACGCTCTGCAAGAGACACGCGATATGGGCGCCGCTGAACAGTGCGGGATCCATCAGTCTGTATGGGGTGAGTAGCGGCGGTAGTCATACCGAGGAAGGGCGAATTCACGCCGAACAAGGAGCGGTGTTTGTTCAATAGTGCGAGGAGTTCTTGACTCTGGGAGAACGTTAGGTCAGGGCTCATGGTTGCCAACAATGGTGTGGAAGAGGCATTACTTGGGGGCGATCTTGACCCGGGTGGCACTGTCGAAAGTGTGACAATTGCAGCGGGATGAGTGTCAACACCGCAAGTGACAGTTCATCCACGAGGCAACAGTTGGGGTTCGGGCTCGAGTTTGGTTTAACCCGGTAAGCAATGCAGACCCCTGAGAGAAATGAATAAGGCCAGGGGTAATCAGAATTCCTCGAGATAGGGTAGGGCCGTAGGGTAGAATGAGCACTTCGCCATTCACAATGTTGCAGGAGTTGACGCTTATAATATCTTCTCTAGATGGCCAAAGAACGTAATCGGAGGAGGTGACGAGACGAACGCAGTCTTCATGGTTAGGAAGAGATTTGCCGGTGGCATCCAGTTGTATGAGGCGCTGACGACAAGAGATAGAAGCGGACGCGGAAGATAAGAACTCCCACTCCAAGATGAGTTCGTGGGTACACTAATCAAATACCGTAAAAACAGTGTGGTGACGAATTCCATTTGTGGGAACCCGAACAGCACACTGTGCGATTGGCCGAATAATAGCGTTGGTCGCTGCACGAAGAGAAGGGCCGGAGTAAGGCGTGGTCACTTTTCGAAGGCGGGATCAAAAGTCAGGATGAATAATCGAAATGGCAGCGCCTGTAATAACGGTAGCTTCGACGAATACACCTTCTACAAACACTGACAACAAGTTGGACGGTCGCTCCGGAGGAATTGTAGGCTGTCCAATGGATGCAGTTTCCTCTCCTAAAACTGCATCGCGGAGTTTTCCGAAAGGGCATTCGTGACATGAGAAGCGGGTCGGAGAGGCGACACCTAACGACGACGTGGAGACGGCGACCTAAGGCGATCGTCACGAGAATTCACATGCATATCAGTAGGGTAGGAAGGAGGTGGTGACCGGTGATAAGAGGAGCGGTAAGACGTGCGCTGATAGCCCAATGCTGGATGGACGCGTGTACGTTCCTCGGGTCGTAGCCACGTTGCTCATCTTGTTGACGCCTACTACAAAATCGGGAGATGTGCCCTCGATAGCCACAGTAGTAGCAAATGGGCCTGGCAGGACGCGGAGCGTAGTAACGCTGTACACGCACTGGCGGTGACAACAAAGCGACTGGAGGGTGGTCATCTGGTGTAGGCGAAGGGGCGGTGATGGCTGGAGAGAGCGCCGCAACGTCGACATGCGTTGGAACCTGATGGGAACAGGGGCCGTCGGAGCACGGTAGCCGCGATGTGGACGTGATCTCTTGCTGAATGAGGTCGCACTAAAGCCCCTGCATCCACGCGCCACCGCCGCTTTCCTGGTCGGCGGAAACGTGTATGGAGGGGCTTTAGGTCGCACAAGCCGGTCGGTGAAGGGACGATATACTTTGCGGAGCACAGGAAGAGCACCACCCGTGAAGATCTTCACGGACGATGTCGCGAATAAGCGTGCGTCCATGGTCGAAGGGAGACGAATGTCGGAGATATCGGTGCCTAGCCAAAGGGACTGGAGCTCCTCAAGTCGCTGGCAAGTTATCATCACATCTTGGATGGTAGCAGGATTTTGCGTAGCAAGGGCATTGAAGGCGACGGTGTTTATGCCTTTAATAATGTGGCGTAGTCGGTCGCTCTGGGACATGGTGTCGTTCACACGCTTGCACAATGCAAACGCATCCTCAATGTATGAAGTGTACGATTCCACAGCGAATTGGATACGCTCACCGAGCTTCTTCTTCGTGGCCTCAGCACGAACATCTGGGGCACTGAAAATCTGCCGAAGCTGTTGCGAGAACGTCGCCCAGTCAGGAAGATCGGGCTCATAGTTCCAAAACCAGGTTTTCGCGACATCGGACAGGTAGAACGGGACGTTCCGTAATTTCTGTGAACTGTCCCACGTGTTGAAGTCGCTTGCGAAGTCGTAGTTTTGGAGCCAGTCCTCTACGTCATCCACGCGTAAACCAGCGAAGACTTGGGGGCCGCGCTGGCGGCTGTCGATAGTCACGACGGAAAGCGAAGGCTGCAGTGGAGCAGCGGCCTCGGACGTGTCTGGATTCGATGAAGCGAGCATTGCCGCTGGTGTTATGCGGCGACCCGAGCGGAGCTCCAATGAGAATGTGCGAGAGGTCTTGGGGAACGAAAAGCACCGTCCACCACTTGTAAGTTGTAAGGAACCGCTTTGTTCTAGCAGAGCTCGTGCTCCTACCACGAGGATCAAGCTCTGCTACTGCTGCTCATATATACAGATGAAGAAGATGCACAATGGATGATGATATGTGGAGATGATGAAGTTGAAAGTCAGAGAGAAGGGTTTTCCCGCCGCCTCACTCCAAGCTAAGGAGGCCGCAGGCGGTCACATTCAGACTCCTGCAGACGAACTCCTACCCAAATCCGGCGTCCCTTAATAGCATATATCCCGAGATTTATCCGAATTGTCCTTGCGTGACCTGTGGTGAGGTTGCTACTTTGCCTCATATGCTCTGGGAGTGCGGGTCGCTCGGCCCGAAGTTCACCAAGGAAGAGTGGGACGCGCTCCTGTGAAGTCCCGTCTTTGAGGACCAAATCCTGGCCGTCCAGCGCACCCGCGATCGGGCCGGCAGACTAGATTGTTAGTCCCGTCGTTGGATTAGCCGGGTGCGCGTTTTATCGCGTTTTGCTGGACCAAATAAAACTTTATTCACTCACTCACACACTCAGGCATGTGTTGCGCTCACAATATATATATATATATATATATATATATATATATATGTGTGTGTGTGTGTGTGTGTGTATAAACTTGTAAACACAGGCTTACTAACTAAATTACCAATAATGATAACGCATCACACTCGATGACCGTGGACACTCGCTGCCAAAACCCTGGCGTGAGTAACCGCGGCAGCAGCAGCGAGCGAAGTGACCTTCGTGTTGTCTATCGCCTTAACGCAAAGTGGGCGCCGAAAACGCAGCACACGAAAAGTTACGAGCCGTCGGCCCACCTAGACTGCAGTGCCCCAAAGCTTTCAAGGTCCACACGACAGCGCGCGCTGCTGCCAAAGTACAACGCGTCCCCTGCCTCCGCAACCCCCCCCCCTCCCCCCCAGTTCCTTGCATGCTACAGAAGACTGCGCGCTTCCTCCCCGCTTTCCCCTCTTGCGCACGCGACATTGAGCCGTGATCGTTGGCTCACTCTCGCACGCTTTCACTCGCACATACAGCATACGGTGTGGGGCGGTAGTGTTATCGCCTTTGGAGTTTATACTGAAAATCACGGCGACGGTGATGACTACGGAAAAAATGCAGCAGGAGTGTTCATATAACTTCTATCGCAATATTAAGTGAAAGAGCCAGGAAACGTTTCTATCAGTTATGTTTATATTAAACAGACATAACCTATTTATCAATATACATAGGGCTACGGGGGCCCAAAAAATTATTTGAATTTGCATTTATTTCTTGCAGCTATATAAAATCGCAAGGTGATACAGAGACAAAAAGCAATGAGTGCCCCACAGAGGTCCCGGATCCCACCCAGTAGCAGCACTACAGCGCACATGAAAAATGCTCATTTGCGACAAACAATTTTATTTATTAAACAAAAGAAGTGTACTCGGTGTTTAACTTCGCAGCATAAACGTATCGCTAGTCTAGGTAATAGCATTGTCCAGGTTATACACAAAAAAGTATAATCAACGTAAATTACTTGCAATATTCACAAGAAAGACAGCTGATGTGTGGGACCTTACAGCATGACAACCCGATTACCAGCGAAGCTGTTTCTCTCGAACAGTTGGAATGAACGTTTCAGTTTCTATTAATTATATCGCATACGTTAAAATGTTGCCAATATTTATATATATATATATATATATATATATATATATATATATATGTGTGTGTGTATATATAGTCGCGTAGTAGTCATGGTGAATAATACAGTGGGAAAACTGTGAATGACAAAACTAACTTTGTTATTGGGCGAACTGGCGCCCACAAGAGTAATTACACTCAAAACACAGCGATATCGGCGAAAACGGTCGACCATCGTCGAAATCGGATCTGTCGGACAGGCATGGTCTAGCGCGTCGGCTTTTATACATGAGCCATCGAAGGTTCCAGAGCAATCGCTGGTGCCCGCGTGTCAGAACATCAGGTCGATAATGATGGCCCCATATATATGCCTCATACCGACACTGAGGTATTGGCCAAGAATTGTGCGCTGACACGCTTACTCAATCTTTTAAAGCACTACATATTCGATTAAAACAAGAAAAAAAAAGGCATACAAAAACGTCAGAAGAGTCCTGTGTAAATGTCAGTTTAATGGAGGAACACGGCAGCGTAATCTCGTGATCAGTACTTCTGATTGTCTTGATGGACACCACTGAATTTTCAACGGAAATTTTAGGTGCTGAAATTCTGTCGATGTTATTATTGATTCAGTGACGTCTCTATGAATTGAATATTTTCGATATAGTATTGCTGTTATGTGCGCCACTACTGGAAGAAGCGGCATTATAGGTCCACTCAGGCATGCTCGCGCTAATGAGTGTGCCATTTCATTTAAATGTAATCCACAGTGACTTGGTACCTATACTAGTTTTAGAGAATTCAACTGTGAAGGAACTAATGTTAGAGACGTGTTTAGATTTGACGAATTGCATGAAGCTGTAAGCGAAGTACAGACAGAAGGGAAACGTGTTATAAGAAGCGCACTTAATGCGTTCGAAGGGAATTCCCGAAGCGCTAAAATCACTGCTTCAAGCTCGACTTCAACAACAGGAGTGAAATCTTGCAGTCCCAAAGGGAATGAACAGCCAAGCGAAAGCGAGGAAATGCCTACCCCCGCCTTTTCGTTGTTCACTGAAGCGTCTGTAGCTATTATGTTATTAGTTTGGCCAATTATCAAGAAAAAAGGTATTTGAATCATTAATGAAGGCGTATTCAGATCGTCTAAGTGGCAAGCTGTAAAATCTCAGAAATGTTTGAATCGTTAGGATGCGAAATCTGCAGGGCGATGTTGGTAGGCGCGCTTCTTGATCGATGACGTCATCAGCCACAACTCTACCCAGTCCCAGACACAGCCGCAGGGCTTCACGCTCCAAAAAAACCAGAGGCTTTGTTTTGTAAGCAGGGCCATCTGACAACAATACACACCCGAATTACAATATTGGGAGCATTTGCATTTTTTAAATCGTTAGCAGGGAATCTCTACTAGGTCCACATTGTCGGTTACTCATTCTGCGGCGTATACCTAAAGCACGTTGTTCCTTAGACGCTACACTTTCTATGTGTGGACTCCAGTTGAGTTTTCTGCCATACATGATTCCCAAATATTTTAGAGACTCAACCTGGAGAATGGGTTTTTTTTATAAGATATAGAAATTGAAATCGGATCCGTAAGTGGCAACTCCAGGAAGCCTAATCAGTCTCACTTCGGAAAATATTACAGGCGGACTGACCATCTGACTGACCATCTTAAAAGTGTACAGCCTGTACTATTTGCTCAAGTCAGAGATATGAGACGTCCTAACTGAAAACTAATCAGCAGATATAGTTAGAAGCCATAAATTCTCATGGTACACCTACCAGGTAATGAGTAATCAAACTGAAGGGTGTAGCTATTTCAGCGAGTTATTACATCTTGACTTCCCGTACGTAGCGGACGAAAAACAAAGACGACAATACAGAGCGAAAGGGAGACAAAGCTTCCAGGCGGTTCATATGTCCCCTCTTCTCGTTTTAATCGCTTTGTTCATTGTGACTTAGGCATATATGAAGTCGAGATATGCCAGCTCATGCATGTTATCATAACAAGGAATCCTTAAATTCCGACAATGCAATGACGATCGATGCACCCCAAAAAGTAAATATTCAGGCCAACTACAAACATCGCATAGGTGACAATATATTTTTACAACATAGAAAAAATGGAAGGTCTCGCCGTAATTAGGTAAAAGCGCCGTACGAGTTACCGCAGACCCCTACGAAAAAAAGAAATCAGAAATGTCCGCTTCAACGGAGCGCTGCGGCATCCGTCGAATTCTCTGGAGGCGCGTCATCGGAAAAACTGCCCGAGGGCAGCCAGGATTCCAGCTCGGCGATTGCAGAGCCGATTTCATGGAAGCCTATAACATCCGAACGAACAGCCCGGACGTCCTTGTACTGCTTGAAAAGTATATTCGGAAACTGCTCCGCCACAGTCCGAATGGCGGCGGAGTGCTCGCCCTCGCGGAACTGCAACTGCCCGCACGTATGTTGAAGGTCTCGTGGTGCTCGACGTGGGACAGGGCAGCGCGTCGAAGGCGATGACGGCGGGGTTCTCGAATCCACGCACGGAGCCAGCCACGCAAAAGCGGTGGGTGCACTCGAAGCGAGACGCGTCGCCCTTGCGCCAAGCCCCACCGCTGGAACAGGGGCTAGGACTGCGCGGTGCCCGTGCGATGGTCAGACGGTGGGCGGAGGATTCGACAACGCGGCGCTGGTGTGGAGATCGCCCGGGATGACACGCTGTACCGGCTGCGAGCTCGTTCCGCCTCCTGTGAACCGTCGCCTTGGTTGCTGAAGCTGGAGTGAGAAGCCACGCCGAGATTGCACCAGCAGATCCGCGACCAGAATTTCTTGGGTTGACTCCTTGGTGGTGCTTTCCGCTGAAACATTAAGATTTTGCAATAAATCGGAATATTTGCATCACTGCGCCTAAAAAGTTCGTCACAGTTTGTTTGTCCTCTTCTATAATGTTTTTCTATCGCATAATTACTTTCAATGCTAAACGCTCAAATTACAATAAAGTATTAAGTGAAATTTATATTTTCTTAATTAATATTTCATTAAAGGCCTAATCGAATAACATGCATTTAGCTCCTGGGCGCTTACACAAAATAAATTTCATTAAGCTAGAAGTGTTCACAAGAGCAAATGTCACCCAAACGTGATTTTCGACGTTTTACGAAGCAGAAACAACCTGCCAATGCCAAACAACCAGTTACAACCAGAAGGTATCTCCTTACTTTCGCTGCTGATTACAGTCAGTAAAACAAGGCTGCCACAATGAGAACACGTCCACACGAGGTGAGCGCAGTGTCGCATGTGTTCTCTTTGTGTTTGGCCTTCTGCTGCGCATGAAAAACATTTATGCAAGTTTCAACATGCCCGCTTAACAGGTTAAAGGAGCCTGCGCACCCAATGTACGAAGGACATGCACGTTTCTATTGGGATTAGCGCTACGTGAGAAGACGTATTCGAAATAGCCTTAAAATTGCTTGGCGCGACAATCGCCGCGGGCCTTGGTGTACGGTGCCACCGACACGAGTGCGACCTCTCGTCATATCACTGCATGAAGGATACGTTTAAACTATCTCTCTCAGAAATGCTGTGGTTTGGCTGAGAGAACATCTAAGAATATTCACCTGTCTGCTGTTCCGTTATAGACGCGCGGGCAAGCGTCTCCGGGCAAATGGAACGCCGACACGTGGCGGCCGCCAGAAGGGAAGACCCCGGGATGCATGCCGCGTTTCGTCCACCCACGAGAAGGTTGAAACCGAGGGTCGCCGTGTGCGGACACCGTCGCTGATGCCTGAACGCGGCCGCAGCCGTCGTCTTGTTGAGCAACGTGGCGAAATCCGTGGCCAGTCGTCTTTGCATCCTGGTGCGAAGTCGTGGCGTCGGACTGAGGCCGTTGCATCTTGATTGGCAGGAGGCGTCGCAAGAGTATCGCTCGACGGAAAAGCAGGAGTTCCCGCTGGTCGGCGTCCAAGAAACCTCGCCGGATTATTTAGATGAAGTACTGCGGGACGAAACCGCCTAGTTAGCTCCCACAGAATGGAGGCGGGTGCGCAATGCACGAGGCAGGCTGCGTTCTTCTTTTTCTTCTACTCACGCGCATAGAACGCATTCGAGGATGTTATATAAGGCGTCGCTGCCTACCGCAGCGCCATGAGAAGGCGCGTGCATGAAGCTGCCGAAGGTGGAGGAAAAAGAGGATGGAATAAAGGCAGAGAATGAGTAATGCCTCCATTGCTGTCGTACTGAGTAATATGCACGATATAACAGAGGAAATATCTTCTGAACACTCCAGAATATTATTATTATTACTATTATTATTATTATTATTATTATTATTATTACATTATTATTATTATTATTATTATTATTATTATTATTATTATTATTATTATTATTATTATTATTATCATCATCATCATTATTATTATCATCATTATTATTATTCGATGTGGGAACGCATATGCATTGCACAGAGATGGAAATTCAATGTTGCGAAGGCAGGCTGGCCACTGCCATCGAGAGGCGCCGAACGCCTGCCTACTCTTCAGGAAGGAGGGAATATAAAAAGAATTTTAAAATGAAAAAGAAATCAAGTTGAGGCGAAAATTGTAGTTGTTTCGTGGATATTTTTTAGTTATTCATAGGTTGTTGGTATTCGTCTCTTCATGAGAATTTTCACTTGCTTCAGGAGTAGCTACAAATTCCCCTAACTACATCTGCATCTTGGCTGATCTCTCACAATGGGCGTGCGCCATAAGCGTAGGAAAACAAAACGAAAGCAGAGAAATAGCAAGATGATAGGCCACACGGACTAAAGTAAAACAACGGCAAAGTGTGGAGTGTCCCAGTATGAACAGAACAGCAACGCAGGCGCTCCATTGAACAGCAGCCTAGAAGACATGCTCGAATAGGTCTTTTGCACCTACGCAGTTCTGTGCCCGCTTTACCACACCTTCAGTGGGTTTCTTGATGACCGACGCCGGAACTCTACGGCAGACATCAATTATCTTGCCTTGAACTAATGTAACGTCCGTCTCGATCATGTAAGTAGGATCTTTCGCGTAAGCCCAAAGAAAAAAATCGAGTGGAGAGAAGTCAGGTGGCCTAGCCGGCCAAATTATAGGCCTGTCCGTTCCAATCTATTGCGCATGAAAAGTCGCATCCAACCAGTTTCGTGCTCGGCTGCTGCGGTGTGTGGGCGTCCCATCTCGCTGATACCACAGAAGTGGAAGACGTGACGTACAGTGGGATCTCGATGAGAAACTCGTCCACCGCTCCTTCAAGGATTTCGTTCACGTAAGTAACGCTGTCCAGTCAGTGTGTGATCAAAGTAGATGGGACTGATTATAGCACCGGCGAAAATTACGAAACACACATTCAGGCACCACTGGTACAGGTGCCGATTGCGCTTTACCCAATGTAGATTGGAGTCCTTCCAATAGTGTGCATAATGCAAATTTACCTAGGCGTTTCTGCGAAAATTGGCTTCATCTGTGCACATGATGTTACGCAAAAAGTCCGGTGACTCATCGGCTTTTGTGAGGACACAATTCGAGAAATCTAGATGAATATACTGGTCCATATCTTCTAAGCATTGGTGCTGTTTAAGGTGGTACGGGTGAAAGGCCGAGTCATTTAAAATCTTCCAAACTGACTACTTGGAAATTGGTACCTCGGCGGCCACATCCCGCACGCTAGCATGAGGGTTTGAGGCAATAAATGCGAGAACACCCGTGCATATGCTAGGACTCAAAGATGGACTCCTCCGCCGCTGTTTCTTGAAGCTGCCGGTTCGCCAGAGGTTTTCACAATTTCTTATGATAGTCGTTGCGTTTGGTCTACCGCCTCACTTCCATGACACACACACACACACACGCACACACACACACATATATATATATATATATGCGGCCTTCCTCGTGGTGCAATTTGCAGATCCCAAAGCAAGGATGATGTTTGAAAGACATGGCGAATTGGACGAAAACAAAACGCACCTTTAAGCCCTCTGCACTGCCGTTGTCGATTCACTTTTGTGGCGATATGTTTTGTTGAAAAAGAAGAAACAAACATCCGTGCCCTTTATCTACGCTAAGACAACAGCTATCACAGCTTGTTTCTAACCAACGCCAAACGCGAGGCAATAGCTCGATCATGATGTTTTTCTTTATTTCCTTTGTTTCGTTCTGGATAACTCAGAGGGAGCCGGTTCGAGGGCGCTGCTTTATGATCCGGGTGGGAGCGCAGTCACGTGGTATTCCCCATATTTTGCAGGATTTATTTATCAGTCGGAAAAATTCGGTACGCTATTAGAACGTCGCTGAAAACACCGCAGTTAGATGTCCCTTGGCTGCGCCTACAAATACTCATTGACACTTTGATGATTAAGATACGTATCAAGTTGGACAATTAATTACAATTACCTAATTAAGTCTCAGTAATGAAAATATAACTGTCAGCTACTTCACGGTACTGGAAACAATATGCACTAGGTTTTCTTCGAGTATAACGCATTGCTCTTTTTTTAAATCTTGGTGCATGATAGTTAATAGGGACACCGTGTATATATTTATAAACTTTGCGTGCAACTGACGATGATTTCATCCCTAGCAAATGGTGTACATTATTAGAAATGTTTTTTTTTTTTTTTTTTTTTTTCATGAGTCGTTAGCATTGCTTAGTGGAAAGAGAAGCAATACTGAGACACACAACATTCACGTGCATTTCACACGCCATTGATAAAAGACTCTGCCGAAGGGGTCGCTGAAGACTATAGGTTTCTTTCGTGGCCAAAAAAGCACGCAAATCAATTTGAAGGGTGGCGAACAAACAGCAAAATATTCATCCTCTAGGCATAGGGTATCTATAGCTTTAGAAATAATTTTAGTTGGCTAGCTCTATCCCTTTCAAAAATATAATAAACTCTGCTCTGTGTATATTTAAATATATCGTGTATGTGCATGGTATTTACAGTGGAAAATTAAAACAATGTTGAAGTGAGAAAATACGGATGAGGCAGCCGCCGCTAGCGCTACTAATGCGTATGTCCTCCTCTTGTCAGGATTTGCAGAAATAAAGCGAAAGTATGAATTAAAAGCCGTGCACGTCCGTGCCAACAATGATGCAGTAAGCTCCAGACAGGCCGCCATTGGAATCTGAACGTGGCAACATTTAACGCTAGAACGTTATCTAGTGAGGCGAGTCTAGCAGTGCTATTGGTGGAATTAGAGGGCAGTAAATGGGATATAATAGGGCTCAGTGAGGTTAGGAGGCCAAAAGAAGCATATACAGTGCTAAAAGCGGGCACGTCCTTTGCTACCGGGGCTTAGTGGAGAGACGAGGACTAGAAGTCGGATTTCTGATTAATAAATATATAGCTGGTAACATACAGGAATTCTATAGCATTAACGAGAGGGTGGCAGGTCTTGTTGTGAAACTTAATAAGACGTACAAATTGAAGGTCGTACAGGTCTACGCCCCTACATCCAGTCATGATGACCAGGAAGTCGAAAGCTTCTATGAAAACGTGGAATCGGCGATGGGTAAAGTGAAAACAAGATACACTATACTGATGGGTGACTTCAATGCCAGGGTAGGCAAGAAGCAGGCTGGAGACCAGTCAGTGGGGGAATATCGCATAGGCTCTAGGAATAGCAGGGGAGAGTTATTAGTAGAGTTTTCAGAACAGAATAATATGCGGATAATGAATACCTTCTTCCGCAAGCGGCATAGCCGAAAGTGGACGTGGAGGAGTCCGCATGGCGAGACTAGAAATGAAATATACTTCATACTCTGCGTTAACCCTGGCATCATACAAGATGTGGACATGCTCGGCAAAGTGCGCTGCAGTGACCATAGGATGGTAAGAACTCCAATTAGCCTAGACTTGAGGAGGGAACGGAAGAAACTGGTACATAAGAAGCCAATCAGAGAGTTAGCGGTAAGAGGCAAACTAGAGGAATTCCGGATCAAGCTACAGAACAGGTATTCGGCATTAACTCAGGAAGAGGACCTTAGTGTTGAAGCAATGAACGACAATCTTATGGGTATCATTAAGGAGTGTGCAATAGAAGTCGGTGGTAACTCCGTTAGACAGTATACCAGTAAGCTATCGCAGGAGAAGAAAGATCTGATCAAGAAACGCCATTGTATGAAAGCCTCTAGCCGTACAGCTAGAATAGAACTGGCAGAACTTTCGAAGTTAATCAACAAGCGTAAGAGAGAGAGAGTAAAACATCTTTATTAATAATATTTGAATGGCGAGAGCAGTGTGGGAGCAACCCTCATTCGAGGGTCCCTAAGATGATTCCGGCGATGTTTTGAGCCCGTTGTATCACAGCTCGGAGGACCTCGGGAGGTCCGTCGCGGAGGGCATCGTCCCACAGCTATTTGTTGCGCAGGGGGTAAAGGAGAGTTGGCAAGGGAGGAAAGAGGTTTGCAGTGTAATCGTGACGTGGAAGATTGTGGGCGAGCTGCCACAGCCAGGGCAACGATCTGCATAACAGTGTGGGTAGAATTTATTGAGAGAGACAAGATTTGGAAAAGTTGCAGTTTGTAACTGGCGTAATGCCACTGCTTCCTCCTGCGAGAAGGACGGCGGTGGTGCGGCGTGGGTGCGACGAATGCGTGTATAATGACGGAGTATGTATTTGTAACGGAGCAGGGGATCCCCCCACTCTGAACTAGTCGCCTCACCACGCCGAGTCGCCCGGAGGGAAATTTCTCGGGCAACCACATGTGCGCGTTCGTTACCCGGCAGCGAGGTATGACCAGGGGTCCAGAGTAAGTGGATGCGGGGAGGTGTGGTTGGTGTATTTTGCGGGATCTGTTTGAGAATTTGGTGCGCTGCTCTCGGTATGCCATGCCCTGATAGGAACGCCCGGCATGCCTGTTGCGAGTCCGTCAATATATACACGTCATCAGGAACACGGATGGCGTATCGAATTGCAAGAGCAACACCGAGAATTTCTCCGTAAGCGGCAATTGTCCCGAGAACTGCAGCAGAGTCTGTCAGTGATTCGGTGCCATCCAAAACTACCGAGGTATAGCCCTCTTGAGTGCGGGATGTGTCCCTGTATAAAGTATGTGTTTCCGGGATGTTTGCAAGCATGCGGCGAATGTGTCGTACACGGGCTTTGCGCCGCCCTTTGTCATGCTCGGGGTGCATATTACGTGGCAATGGATGAATACTTAGTGCTTGGCGTATCGCTGACGACAAGGTCGTTGGACGGGTTTCAGACTCAAGGGGTGGGACAGAGTATCCTAGCCGTGTGAGAAGAAGGCAGCCAGTAGGAATGAGTAGGAGGCGCTGGCGATGGCTGACCCAATGTGCCTCTAGCAGCTCGCCTAGTGTGTTATGTGTCCCTAAGTTAAGGAGACGGCGTGTGGAAGTCTAATTCTGGAGGCCATGGGCCAGCTTCGTCGCTTTGCGAATCGTTGCGTCTATGCGAAGTTGTTGCGCTTGGGTCAACCGCTGAAACTGGAGATGGTACGTAAGGCGGCTGATCACGCATGCCTCCACTAAGCGCAGCAGGTCCTCTTCTCAAAGGCCCGAGCGCCTGTTGGAGACCCTCCGGATCATGGCCAGAATTTGCTTAATCTGTCTGGATAGAAGGGAAACAGTGTAGTTTGACCTGCCATCCGCTTGGACGTGTAGGCCGAGGATACGAGCACGATTAACCTGTGGTATCGGTGTGCCATCCACGTGCACAGTGATAGGGGGAGTAGAGGAACGGCTCCGGGGGCGAATGATTATGAGCTCCGACTTTTCCGGCGCACATCTTAAGCCGCATTTTCTCGCGTACTCGGAAACTGTATCGACTGCTTGCTGCAGTCGGTCCTGGATGGCTCCGTCGGAACCCCGTGTCGACCAGATAGTCATGTCGTCCGCATAAATAGCGTGGGCGACATCAGGGATCTGGTCGAGTAGCCGGGGGAGCCCTGCGAGCGCGATATTGAATAGAGTATGGGAAAGAACTGAGCCCTGGGGTGTCCCACGTCCTACAAGGCGAATCGTACCGGATCGATGTGGTCCCATTCCTACGGTGGCTGTGCGATCTCGAAGAAATGCGCGGATATAGTTGTACATACGAATTCCACAGTGTGAATGCGCAACATTGCGAAGGATGAGGTCATGTTCAACATTATCGAATGCCCCTTTTAGGTCTAAGGCGATGAGTGCTCTCGTTTGGGCGGACGACGGAGGTCCTATGACTTCCTCCCGCAATTGTAAAAGCACATCGTTGGCAGACAGATGAGCCCGATATCCGAATTGAGAGTCAGAAAAGAATGATTTTTCTTCGAGGAAGGGCTGCAGACGCCGCAAGAGTACATGCTCCATAAGCTTACCAATGCAGGGTGTTAGGGAGATGTGTCGTAAGTTTTCAACCTTAACAGGCTTGCCCGGCTTGGGGATCAGTGTTATGTCGGCGTGTCGCCATGCTTGGAAAAGCATGCCCTTGCGCCAGCAATCATTGAAGATGTGGGTGAGGTGGTTAATATCCGCGTCACTGAGGTTACGAAGGGTGGCGAATCGGATGTGGTCGGCTCCCGGTGCCGTGTTTCGGCGTAGTTCTTGTAGGACCACCCGCACTTCGTCAGATGTGATGTCTGCATCGAGCAATTCGTTCGCCTCGCCTACATAAGGATAGTCAGGGTACTGCGGCGGCGGGCCTGTGGGTATGAAATGCTTCTCTAGCTCTCTGAGGAGTGTCGAGACATCGTCCCTGTACTCGTGCATTAGGATGTGCAGCTGTTGAAATGTTGTTCCCTTTGTTGCGGTGGGATCTGTGAGTGAGCGAAGAATCGACCACGTTTTTGCTGTGCTCAATGTGCCTGAGAGGCGATCGCAAAATCCTCGCCATTTATTTCTCGTATGGATCTCTGCATACTCCTGAGATTCCCGTGTAATTTGATCTATACGTTTCCTAAGTTTGCGGTTGAGGCGTTGTCGTTTCCATCGTCGTGTCAACCCTCTGCGGGCGTTCCAAAGATGAAGTAAATGCGGGTCTATGTCTGGTGTCTCGGTTGTGGTGCGCAGTGTGCTCGTGGTGGCCTCTAGATCTTGTGCGAGAGAGTCAAGCCAGCGTTTGTACCCTTGGCGCTCAGGTGGGTCCTGGCGACGTTCCCTGAATTTCGCCCAATCCGTTATACGCACATTTCCCTCGGGCCTGCGCGCACCCCGTAATGACAAGGTGGCCGCCACAATGTAGTGGTCACTACCAAGGTGCTCTTCTAAAGGCCCGTGCGCAACGACTGGGCCAGTATTGCGCACGAAGGTAAGGTCAGGGCAGGTGTCACGAGATACGCTGTTGCCTATCCGAGTGGGGTGCTCTGGGTCGGTGAGCAGTGTGTATCTGATGTTACAGATGGCATTCCATAAGCGGGTCCCTTTAGCCTGCGATTTAACGTAACCCCATGCAGTGTGCGGAGCGTTAAAGTCGCCGGTCACCACACAAACCCGTCCAAACCTACCAAATTCTGTCAGTAGGTGCTGAAAACAGTACGTTCGCGAACGGGGGGAACTGTATGCATTGAGTATGAACAGGCTCTCGCTGCGTTTACCTTGCGTAATTATTTCCAATATTTGGTGAGGAATGTCAGTGTTAGTGGTATGCATGCGACATGTAACATGTTTCGAAACTAAGGCTCCCGCAAGAGGAGAGACACCCGACAGCGTGCTGTAGCCGGATAAAGAAGGGTTGCAATTGACTTCCTGTAAGAGGATGACATCGGGAGGGTTCGTGGATGTGGCGATATACTGCTGTGGGGAACCTTGTTTTCGGCGGAATCCCCTACAATTCCACTGCCACACCACTAGTTGCTCCCCGTTACGCGGCGCCATCATCATCGCGAGAGGAAGCAGGCGGTCGTGCATAGGGATGCGGGCGCCGGGTGCCCACATTTGAAGGTTGCGGCCGAGAGCCTTGGTCGGAAAGCGCGCTGTCGTTGTTACCGCTAAGCTCAGTAACTTGCATGCGTGCGCATGTGCACTCTATACACGATTTCACATGGTCCGTAATCCCTACTTGAAGGGCCTCCATTTGGCGTTCTATCCTGTCCAGAGCCGCCTGCATACTAGTGCTCATGTCTGCCACCAGCGCGTCCATTTGTTTTTGCAGGCGCTCACAGCGCGCCTCCATGTCACGACGTAGGCGGGCTATTTCTATTAGAGGATCGGGATTTGATAACGAATTGGTAATAGGGGAAGGGGTAGGGAGAGATTTACGGGGCGGAGCGAGCTGTGGGGGACCCTCCGCCCGACCTACCTCCCGAGGCGCCTCCATTGCTGTTTTCTTCTCCGGGGTCTATGCACCCCTGAAGGGACCAGGGTCACCTTGGCTGGGGCGTTGGTCTGCAAGGCCTTCTTGTAGGGTTGTTGGGAAGATGGGAAAGGAGGGCGCCTCTCTGGGAGGCGCACCGATGCCTCGCGGGATCGGGACCGAGACTTGAAGCGGGTCCGGAACTTGCGACGGGATCTCGAACGGGTCTCCGACCGAACTTGTCTGGTCTCCTTCGTTGGGGCGCGCGACGTTCGGGTCTCCGCCGTATCTGTGGTAGTGGTCGGGTCGCTGGAGGGCTGGGGTTCACGCTGCTCTTTCTCGAGAGCTTTCCGCACCCAAGCTTTGTTCAGTGTCTGCCTAGCACGCCGCGGGCAGTTTGGATCCGCTGTAGGGTGGGTCCCGTCACAGGATCTGCAGTGTGGGGTGCACGGATGTGACGGGGTGGGATTGTCAGTCCCGCACGTCGCGCAAGTGACCACGTGCGGCGTAGGACAGTAATCAGACCAATGGCCGAGCTTGTGACATATCTTGCAGACCAGTTGGCGGGGTCGATGGGGGTAGCAGCGGAGTTCTGCACCATAGAAACGCACGTAGCGAGGGACTTTAAGTCCTTCAAATGTTACCAACGCAACGTTGCTTTGACCCATCATTCGTGCTTGAAGTATTTGAGTTCCAGGAGCCAAAAGCTCATCCACTAGCTTGGAAGACGGTGTACCGGGCAAAAGACCAGGAGCAATTCCCTTGCATGAGTTGCCTGGGGCCTAAAAATATGTTGTGATGGGATAGACCCGCTGACCAAGGTTCAGCTCCCTCACCTTGTACAATGCGTCGGCTACGTGTGACTGGGGTGTGCTGATGATTGCCAAGTTCTGCTGAGGTTGCAGTCGGAATATGATGTCCTGACGATCGTCGGTGGTCCAGCTGGCTGCACTCCATAGATCACTGGCGAGTTCTGGGCGCGTCCACTTATCGAGGCAAAGTCCTCCGTGAGGTCGCAGAATTATCTTTTCATCGTGCAAAGGAAGTTGAGGCAGGTTCTGGTTCCGACTACGCTTGCGTACGGTAGGCTGGGAGGCATCCGGAATGTCCAAGATGCTCTCGGAGTGTTGCGTCTTAGCGTGCGTTTGACGGATGCGTCGCTTATGTATGACTGTCTTCCAACAGCTACCTGTGTCGTCGTCAGTTTTGTCGTCGTAAATGTTCGGGGTAGCATCTTCCTCCATCCTTTCCCCGGTCGGAGTGTCTACCTCTCGTTGTTGGGAGGTTAAATTGTCGACGATGGGATCGGCGGCCACTCCCGCGGTATCCACCTCGGGCGTCTTCGTTGTTGTCGAGGAACGCGCGGCGGCGTTCTCCGTCGCCGATTGCGTCTTCTGCTCGTTGGAAAATGACGTTGCGGTAGATAAATGCTCCATCGAAACAGAGCGGCGAATTGGCCGAAGGCCCTTTGCACGCCCGTTTAGAACATGGGCCTCGGAAGAGCTGGTCGCTTGGCGCTCTTGGTTCATGGTGTAGAAAACACGCCAAGGCAGCTATAGCCCCGGCAGGGGCAGCCGCGTTGGAACTGCTTCAGAGCTGTAGAGGCGCGGGAAGCGGCAAAAAAGTCCCGGAAAGAAAAGACGGTCGGTGGGAAACGGCGGGAAAGCCGCTTCCCATCAGTCGGATTGAAAAACACCAATTTAGAGATGGTGATACAATGCCCACAACTGCTTTTCTTTACAGACAGACGCGTCAGTTTCTATCACAGTTTTTTTATCTAATTGTGGAAGGTGATCTTCTAAAACACCATTTAGGAATTAACAGGGCAAATTAAGCCTTATTTTCAAAAAATATCCGCGAACTCGCTCTTAGCTGTCAGAGGTAGAGCTGCTTATTAACATTATCATCATCATCATCATCATTTATTATCCCTTAAGGGCCCTGGATTGGGCATTACATAAGGGGGGGGGGTTAACAAGAGAAGTGTTCACATGGTCATATAATTATAAAGCGAAATAAAAAGGCAGACAGGCAAAGTAACGTTATACATTGGTATGGAACCATGGTTGAAGGCAAAGACGGAAAAAAAAAAGACGAAAATAACACCCATGCAGTTGATCTCCGCATATGTTTGCAATTGAATAATAAGGTTACAATACAATTCAATATAAAATTCAGTTCAATACAACATTCAATTCAATACAAAATACAATTCAATACACATATATACGCACAAATCAAAGCAGAAAATGTGACATATATGTTATGTCCCATCTTAGGGAAGAGCCACAAAGTGAAATACGCGTTGGATATATGAGAAAAGCAGAAAATGTTTGCCGATTACGAGATTATTTGGCAAAGTGAGCCGATATTAGCTGCCTGAATTTTGAGTTGTAACGTTCATTGACTAATGGTTCTGGAATCGAGTTCCATTCTTCAATCGCCAATGGTAAGAAAGACTTATTAAATGTGTTTGTCGAACCAGTTATGCGTTGTACACTCATAGAATTGAAAAGACGTGATGTTCGTACAGGTGGCACTAAAAGGGAGGTTCTCAGGTCAGGGCGATTATAGTATAGATTTTGAAACAGGCATAGCCGTGAAATCTTCCTTCGATGAGCTAACGATTCAAGATTAATGGATGAGTTAATGGCACTAATGCTAACCCGTCTATTATATTCGGAAACGATGAAGCGAGCCGCCCGATTCTGAATGCTTTCAAGTGATTCAATTAGATATTGCTGGTGAGGACTCCATATTGCGCTGGCATATTCAAGTTTCGGCCTAACGTACGCCTCATAGGCGAGTTTTCTGATATAACTGGGGGATAAAGAAAGGGCACGCTTAATGGGGGACAATAATGGGTCTAATAAAGTTTTCACACACAAACAAATTTGAGGGCACCGTAAAGGAGGCCACTGATATTTTAAAAAATGAGTCCAACTCTTGCTGAAATCGTACCGAGATGTCCTCTGTGGGAACGCGTAGATCTTTAGAAAAGTTTGCACTGCTAGGATATTCTTAATTCTTATTTTGCTTTTCACTATTATTCTGTGGTACGTACAGCTCTCCTGATACGTTATCCCTGTTATCGGCTGGTCATGATACGGTAATATGGAAGGGACAAAAATTGTACGGAAAATAAGGTCACTAGATTAAGTCGACTCGGCCTAATTCAAAGGTCGGTGTTCGTTTTCATTTCGGTTTGTCCGTTTTCACGGAGTTTTCTTTCTTTTTCTTACTTTTTCCGGTAAATATCGGGACAGCTTTGGTACCACGACGCTTTCTCATTCACGCCAAAAGTGATAACGTTTTAAGTTTAAGCCACTAATTGGCCCACGAAACGTGAAATAGTCGATGAAGATAGCAGACTTGAGACACCGAAGTACCCTGCCTTTCCCTAGGAAGCGCTTACTTTGATGGGTTGAACAATCTAGGCTTAAAGCAGGAAGAACTCCACGGTTGTTGTTGTTCTTGCTGCACGGTCCATCGAATGCCCGTCGTTGTCGTTGTCTATATTTTTCCTTCGCGAAGTGGCGGCGCCCCAATAAGGGGATTTGGCCAAGATTCGGTTTGTGTTAATGGAATCTAGTGCGAAATAAAATTTAGAAACGCAGGAATACTAAGATTTTCACGGGAAATGATTAAGCGCCGCCAGCTTGAAAGCAAAGGGTGAGCAAATATAAATGGGAATAAAAAAAGATGGAGGATGCTTAAGCTTCGCCTTTAAGAGTGGAAAGCGATAGCATTCAAAGATGCCTGGCTGCTTCTCGCGCTTCCAGGCAAGTGGAGCGTATGTAACAGTAATCTTTACCGGGAAACGCTGGCCGCGTACGCTATACACGAAGACGGGCTCTCTGGTAGAAACGCGCCCGCTTGCATATGCCGCGATGTGGCGTAGGCGAGCGCCATCTGGGGGTATTGCAAGGAAGTGGTCGCGCCGCTTCGAGGCCCCGAGATGCTCACATGCTGGGGCGCGCAAATGGCGGACGCCGTGGCCGGTCTATGATTAGTAAGAACGCTGGAAAAGGGGTTTCTTTGAGTTTTCGTGTAACTGAATTATGTTTTCTGGTATAGTAAAATTACAATCCGACGCTGTCATGTCTGTAGGTTGTATGTAAGCCGTACTTATGGTTTTTCTAAATATTTTAGCTTGAGAAATTGGATTAGTTCAGTACCTTCCCTTGCGCGACATGGAGGGCCTCGGTATTGGGGGTTCAAAAATCATTTCGCTGAAATGATTTCCGACGCCGGCCGCTGACACCGGATTTTCCGCGTCACGGGGCCCTTAACGCTGTCGTGTTAAAACGCTGACATCCGGCCTCGGAAAGTCCACCGCTTCCGTGGCAGAGGTAATTGGCGCCATCCATCGGGAGGGCGGGAAAGCAACTCCGCTTCCCTTCACGGCCTCTTAGATCGGCCCGCGCAGCGGGCGCCGATCCAGGAGGGTGTGCTATTTCGCCCCTCCTCTCAACTCCTCTCCTTGCCCTACCACGTAACTCCCTCACTTTCCACTGCCTTCGCGCGAGCCCGCCGGCACGGCACTAGCTTAGCCCGCTGCATGAGGTTTCACGTTTCGTTATCTGCTGTTATCGGGAAACGTGCGCTGCTGTGCGTTAACCGGCGTGGGCAGTTTCGTCAGTGTCGTGGTCCTCGATAGCTCGTGCTCCGCGATGTTTCACCCGTTTCACGACTCTCACCGCTCGTGCATCGTGCAGTGGTGCACGAATACCTCAAAAACAAGCCCTGCAAGGTTCTTCCAGGTGCCTAAAGACAACAGGTGAGCGCACAGACCCAAGGACATCAGAAAGCGCATGTACAGGAACACGGCTTTCTGCATGTGTGTGCTCCATGAGCCTCCGGACGTCGTTGCGCCTTGATTGTGCTACACGTCCCTCTTACCGGTAGAGAAAGCTGACAAATAGATGCTCCTCGTCATTGTGACCTGGTTTATTACTTGTATTTCCGTGCCAAGTCTCATTCTGCAACTTGAATAACTCGCCCAGCCTTCCATTCTGCCTTCAGTGCTTTTTCTGTGTGTCACCGTTCTACAAACATACTAAGAGCTGAAAAATTACCGTTCGTGTTTATGTATCATCTCAGTAATTGCCGATGGGAAAACCGCGCGAACATTCTTCATGTGTAGGCATGAAACGCTTTCTTTTTTTTTTCAGGAAAGCTTCAGCATTGCAAGTGCCCTATATGCAGATATTTGCAGTTCGTGTTTATTACACAAAAGAGTGCCCAGTAGGTATGACTTAGTGCCTTAAGTGACGTAATTTTGCTGCTAAGCATTGCATTCTTGGTGAAAGAAAAATTTGTTTTTGGCTTATTTCACCTGGTCTTTCAATGAAGAATAGGCCTTTCTGCGAATGTTTTTATGTGCTGCTGCGAAAGCTGACTACCTTCTGCTCTCCCTTGCCACCGTTACTAAATCTGTGGCCAAGTGTAAATTTAATGTGATAATGTATATTTCTGTTTTTAGTACAATGTTATTTTGTTCTGCCATGTATTTTTCATTTGTTCAGTAGTAATGAACATATCACGCATTTCATATACTTTTGTGCAGGTTGATAAGTAAGCTCTTCTTTTTTTTTTGGCATGGCTGTCAATAAAACAATCTTAGCATTTTATTCCATATTTTAGGTATTTTGCAAGTCATTGTTCTTGCCATTACCAGTGAATTTTCCCTTTCTTTAGTTGTCATGTCTATGTCATACACGTCGTCCAGTTTTGTGCAATATTTCCGTGAGTATATCAGAAGCTCTCAGTGCGCATATCAGACTCTCTTCTACACTTTGGTCTTTAGGGCATTATATAAAAATATGTTATATGTGTGTACATTAAAAGGCCTTCGCGTTCTCTCGAGTTTTATTTTTTTTTTATTTCACTGTCTGTTAATTTTTGTGTTGTTTAGTAGTCATGTACATGTCACGCCTTTTTCACTTTTGTTTATTTTCTGAGCGTGTATCATACCAAGTTATGCAGAAATATTTGTTTTCGGAAACGGAATTAATAAAACGAGGCCATAGATCTGTTGTGTTGGAAGTGGAATTTATATACGCTCTGGCATATGCTGGCTATACTGAAAAGTATGGACAAAACTGCGTGCGTGCTAACGCATAAAGAAGCCGCGGCGCACCACTCGCCAGTTCACAAACCATGCCTGGAGTAGCCCACGCACATGCGCGATAAAAAAAATAAAGAAAATACGCGCCGCGGACAGGCAAAGAGAAAGCAAAAGTAAAGGCGAGCGGGGCATGGGGAAGGTAGGAGAGGGTGCGGAGCATATCGGCGTAATAAAAACAAAAAGGAAAAAAAAAACGATAGAAAAAGGAGGCGCCGCGCGGCTCCTGTTCCTGTTGCCATGACAACGTAAGCAATCGTGTGCACCACCATTTTGCTAAAGCATCGCCATCCTGTTAGGGCCGTAACTGAAGGAGACGTTGGCGCTAGCGTCGAAAGAGTGTCTGCTTCAAAACAGCCACTGGCAGCCATGCGGAGATTCACCCCTGGGCTGACGTGATGAGCGACATCGGAGCCAGCTGTGGAAGATGACGACGGCGAATGCGCGAGCAGTTGCACGAACACGTTCGCACGGTGATGCCCAGGGACGCCGAGGCTCAATCCATGAACGGGCGCCTATGAACTGTGCTCTAAAACGAGGGAAACAAAGCGTTAAATTTAGGGAACGAACCGTCCGGAATAAGGATGAATAAAATAATATTTACCTAAAGACACGCATACACACACTTATGCAATCAGATTCTTAGCATTTCCCACTTTTGCTGCGTCTCAGCTAATTCCTCGTATTTGGTAAAAACCAATGTTTTCCGAAACAAGAACGAAAAGTCGGCAGAAATTTGAACATTCGAGATGTAATTCCATCAACTGAATCAAATCAGAATATTAAGATACAATTTCATGTTTTCCCCCGAAACCCTAAGTTTCAATCAGTCACGTTCTTAAAAAACCTGCTCCAACATTACCTTGTACACGTAAAACGAAATAACATAATATTAATAACATAAATGACATGATAATCACAGACGCTTCAGTGAACAACAATAAGGCGGGCGTAGGCACTTTCTCGCTTTCGCTTGGCTGGTCATTCTTTTTGCGACTGTCAGATTTCACTCCCCTTTTTGAAGCCGAGCTTTTAGAAATGATTTTATCGCTTTGGAAACTCCCTTCGAACGCAATAAGCGGGGTTATTATAACATATTCCCTCTCTGTCTGTACTTCGCTTACAGCTTCATCCAATTCTCCGAATCTAAAGACGTTTCTAACATTAGTTCGTCCGCAGTTGAATTTACTAAAACTGTTACGGATACCAGGTCACTGGATTACGTGTAAATGAACTGACAGGCTCATTAGCGCAAGCATCGCTGATTGGAACTATAATGCCGGTTCTTCCAGTAGTGGCGCACATAACAGGAATTAGATATCTGAAATATTCGATTCGTAGAGATGTCATTGAATCAATAACAACATGGACAGAATTTCAGCACCTAAAATTTCCGTGACCGATCCAATGGTGTCCTTCAAGACAACCGTAAGTAGTGATCACCAGAGTACGCAGCCGTGTCCCACCATTAAAGCTATATTTACACAGGACCGGTTTAATGTTAGTGCCACTACTTCAAAAAAATGACTACTTAAGAAATATTGGTGATTTTGGTACGTTTTTTGGAAGTTACATTGGCGGCTAAAGGGTTAACCAACTCGGCCACGGATTCCAAGGTTTCCGCAAGTGATAAGCACAGCTTTTTACAGATACCACGTGAACTTGCACAACTGTGTCAAAACTCGCTTTTGGGAACAGTGTTACGCCATGTGTAGAGAGTCTAGATAGGCATCAATCGAAAGCCGAGTCTCTGGACTACATACGCTACAGCGGCTTTTACAATAGATGCCGTAATTTTATCAGAGCCTACCGTTTCTGTCTCGGAAATCGAGTACAAATTTTCGTCGTGTCCACAGGCTTCTATTGCTGAATCTTTAGCCGCTCTGGGAACAAAATTCCTGCTTGCCACAGCGTGATCACTGCATTTGGCTCGTGTGGGTTGTCTTCTAGAACATGTCTGTCACCCGCATTTTTCAAGAATCGACCTGTAGCTTTTGTTATTCGCGAAAAACCCGCTCGTTCCATTGAAAACGCGCTAGCTTCGTGCCGGGACCGTTTGGAGCGCGAGTTGGTACGCGTCCAGAAAAGCTAGATATGCAACGCGTGCGAGAGCCTTCAGCGGGGGCCCTCGGGGAGGCGGTCGTCCAGCAGACAAGCACGATGGTCCAGAGCCAGAACCCAGACTCGGAAACAAAACGAGTAGCAACAAGGTACGCTGGGTAAGTGTGGTTGCCTCCCCTCCCCTCACGTTGGTTGATGCGAAATTTTGGGCTGAGAACGAAAGACTCAGGCTAGGAGTACAAAAACTTAGAGGGAAGACCACAGGGAACGATCCAGGGAACCTTGGAACACCGCAGGTACCCTCCGCACAGGCGATGGAAAAGGACAACCCTCCCCAGTTCCCGTCAGGTGGTGAGACCATGTTTGTGGTGGGACCATGTTCTTACCATGTTTGTGTTCTCAAAGTCCTAATACCTCTGTCACACGGCACGTGTGATGTTACTCACAGCAAATGACATTTATGCCGAACGTCATTACGGTCTTGCGTTCCCTGTCAACACGGGTATACAAAATGGCATTCGCAATTGATGGCGATGTCTTGCGCACGCAGGCACTCGGCGATCGACATATACTATACTTTCAGGTTGCGCTTCACCCTACGCAAATCGGTGAGGTGGTCTTCCCACATTTTAAGCAGCGCGCGCGTCTCGTCGTCGCTCCAGTGCGCTTTGCGCTTCTTATTCTCCGCTGACCAAGGCGCAGAGTTGGCTTCCATGGTTGGTGGATAGGCTTTAGCGCGGCATCAATTTGAAAAAAAGAAATATGCAGAAATGGAAAAAAAACTGACGAGCGTTTGTTCGTAAACATGGCCAACAAGAGGTGCTAGCGTCCAGTTGAGACTCCATGGGAACAAGAATATAGTTGCACAAACTAGTTCAACTATCGTGCTGCACGTCATAAAATTACTAGAAAGTTCACAACAGCAATTTATGAGAAACTTTACTCTAATTACATTTTGTTTTAACTTGTCGATTTTGTATTTTTTTTTTGCCAAGCCCCTGTCGTCGAGGTTAGACAAGTCGCGCTTGCATGAGTTCGGGAAACTCATTCAACGGGCGAATGCCATTAGCTGTGAATGTCATTCAATATACCCATTTTGCGACACTAGACTACAGCCAGGAAGCAGCAACCTTTCTTACCACGTTTGTGTTCTCAAAGTCCTAAAACATGCATTTCAATGAGCACGTAAACGAGCTATGCATAATGAAGCCCTCAATAAGATTTGATTGTCAAGCCACTAAGGTACAACTGTCTACGTCTTGTATAAGTAGTGCCTTCTTTTTCCTATTCTGAAGTTTCACAAAGCACGTAACGCTGCAGCGCCAACCTAAAACACTTAAAAAACCAAGGTCCAAACGGTCAAAAGATGGTCTTTCAACGTTTACGACGCCGTCGCTTTCTTGTCAGGCCTTTGACACCACACCGCGACACAAACATCGTCCCAGCCGCCGGCCCAGCGCGCTATCGCCACTTCGAGCAACAGAACAAAGGCAGGGAGATTTGCGTTGCACTGCCCCACTGCAGGTCATAGCAATTGCGCTTGGAGCGAAACCAAAACTGCCAAAAAATACTTGTAGACTAGTTTGCCAGTCACAGAATGCCAATCCGTAGCCTGTACTTCCCATAATTCCTATGATGGTTGAACGATCGCAGCGCCAGATTTCCCTCGAGTTATACTAATATGAAACTCTATGGCACCTCAAAGGTGTACATTCGTCTAAGGGTGTACAGTCTGTCTTGCTTGCGTTTCCTTTCTTGAAAACGCTGCGCTCGCTACTTTCCTGTCGAGAATGCTCTGTCATGCTGATGACGCGCATGCCGTTCGTGACTTGGAAGTACCGGGCTCGCAGCGTTAAAGAAAGGAAATGCGGGCAAGACAGATGACGATCATTGTTTGGGGACGAAATACAACCGAAAGGGTGTAAACCTTTTTTAGAGTGTAACGGGACAGCATGGCAACGCCGACGCCAACGGCGACGCCTAAAGTACGCCTCCAGTCTCCTTATAATTTCTATCGCAGTGACAGAAAAGAGAATAATAAGTTCGTTGTAATACCGTTATGTGCAGAAGTTAGCTCGTAACAAGGTGAAAACAGCACGAGAACGACGGCACATAGAAGGAGAAACACACACCACAGGCACAGCTGTGGTGGGTGCTGCTCCTTCTGTGTCGTCGTCTTTTTCTTTTTTTTTTTTGCACTGTTGTTATTTTTTTCATAAGGACTGTGCTAAATCAACCAGCCCAGCATTGCACACTTCTGTAGTTAAGGACCACAAGACTGATGCTAGCCGATACGACTTGAAAGCGTAACTTTTTTCTGCCCGAAACGAACTTAATGTGTGTGCTAACTCTTTCGTTGCCGCTAGAAATGTGCTCGTTTTCGGCGCTTTTATGTTTTATACTTTTATTTAAAGGCGTGGTAGTCGCAGCGTACACTGCGATACACTGAATTATAGCTTCAACATTGATGTTTTGAATGAATGTATAGCAATAATAATTTCTCGGCCAATTTTCGAGACTTCTTAGGCGAAACTTCAAATAAGCACCTCAGTGAACACGAAGGAAAGTAGTGCTAAGAGATTTATTATCAACGGGCGCAGGCGAATGGGTAGCTGTCACAAGCGTTCTGCCAAGGACAGCAACCACAGGCTCATACCGGTGGCGATGCTGCTGAGGCGCGGGCTATACTCTTCTTCGTTACAGTAGTATTGTTTGCTATCTTTAGTATAATACTGAGAGTAAAAATAAATCGGAAATTTACAAAGTATGCGTCTGGTTCCTAGTTACTTACTTTTGCAGGGCAGATCAGGCAAAAAGATGCTATGAAAATTTGTTGGCGTTAATACTAGCCTATAGTGGTGCCCATGCTATGATGGAAACGAGTAGCTTCGCAAATGTGAAAACGGGTCAGTTGATGTTGCACAGGGAGCATTTGTTTTTAACTCATTGCAGCAGGCACGCGGCTTGTTTTTTTTTTTTTTTACTGCATTCTTTAGGCTCGCGAAGCAAAGGTTGTCAGGTCAGCGAGCATGCCAGTGCCTCTTCACACTTGATCATTGCGTTCGATCGACTTTTTCTGTACGCGTTCAATTGGCGCTGGAGCCCCAACATGTTTTGCTCATTTCCTGTACGTTTTTTGCAGTAACAATATTGCAAAATATTGTGCAATAATGAATTAGGGTACTTGCACAGAAGCAGATCAAAATGCAAGAGATTAGACTGCAAGCTTCGATCAAAGGTCGGTCTGGAGTCGACTGCTTGCTTTTGTTTGAGTGAAAACCCCACACGACCGGAAGGATTGCTCGTGTTCATTTGTACGTACGCTGTCAAAGCGCCCGGACGGATAACAGCAACCCATGGTGAGCAAGATGAAGTTGTACTTGATATTAGTCGAACCCAATTATCAAAATAATACGGATTCATGAGCATCTACCGGGATTTAACGCATCATTAAAAGAGCGTGTACGTCGGATCGGAAATTGACAAGCCGAGAGAAGCGTGTCTGCACGGCGGCGGTCATTTAAAAATTTGTTTTGTATTTTATTTAATTTCAATGAATTGTAGTGCTAAAATTTTTATGTCGAGTTTTTTTTCTCAACGAATTTGTGGTGTATTCTATTTTTTTATCAATTGCCTATACCCCTCTCCCTCTTTAGGGGTACTTTGTATAAATAAATAAAAAAAATATAATTTTTCTACATCTTCGAAATCGGAGGAACCTATTCTGTATACTATACATCATGTTTACATAACTGCTGCATGTCTTTAGGGTAGGATAGGATAGGAATAACTTTAATAAAGTGCCGGCAAACGACGATTTAACGAGTCGTGACGTTGGCCATGCGTCGACCCGGGGTTATACCCTACTCTGCACTAGCCCAGTTGGGCCCGTTTGTAGTGGGTCATGAGGCTTGTGCTTTTCGAGCGCACCCCGGGCCTGCTGGACGGCCCATAGTTGTGAGTCCTTGTCTGCAGACTGCAGTGCACTTTGAAGTTCTGGCGGGTAAGTCCTGGAGGTAGCTGCCGTCGGGAACCTGGCACAGTCCCACATGATGTGCCATTGGTCCGCCGGACCCGCTGCACAAACACCGCACAGCCCACTCGGATAGAGCTCTGGGTGAAGCACGTGCAGCATTGCGGGGGCGAGGAGTGACGCGGTCTGTATTTGTCTTAGGATTACGCCCTCCTCCCGACTGAGTGCCGGGTGGGGAGGCGGCATTGTCCGTCGAGCTAAGCGGTAACACTTGGTTACTTCGGCATAACTAGTCAATCTGTCCTTGGTTTCGAACCACCACACGGAACGGTCACTCTCGGGTGCGCGGAAGGTAAGCGCTCGCGCCTCCGAGTGGGCCGTCTCGTTGTGGTTCGGTGAGGATGCACACTCGCCGGCGTGCGCCGGGAACCACTTGATACGGACGGTGCTGCCGCGGTCTTGAAGTTGGAGCTTGCCGATGATGGCGGCCGCCGGCGCGCATATTCGCCCCTTGGCAAAGTTGCGCACGGCATTCCTCGAGTTGCTGAGCACGGTGCGACACTCGGCCTCGGTGATCGCCAGAGCGATGGCAACCTCCTCAGCGTCTGTGGCGTTCGTGCACCGCACGCTCGCTGCCGTTGTCTTGGTGCCGGTAGCCGCCGCAACGACCACTGCCGCGAAGCCTTCCCGCTTGTATTCCGCGGCGTCCACGTACCGGGCGTGCGGGTCTTGGGCGTGTTGCTCGGTGAGGGCCTTGGCCCGCGCCTGCCGCCGTTCTTGGTTGTATTCTGCGTGCATGTTCTTCGGGATGGGGTCCACGTAAATGTGGGCCCTCGCCTCATCTGTGATCTCGCACGGTTGCCGGCTGGGAGCTTGGGGGTTTTAACCCAGGGACGTCAGTATACTGCGGCCCGTCTTGTGTCTTTAGGGTAATCTTCAAACTTTGTAAAACACCGCACATGCCCGGCGGTTCCTCACAGTCAATATTTAATGAACTTTATCTATATTGTATAGGGTGATATTTGTATTCGCTGAAGCCACACTTCATATCTGTAAAATTAACTACAAGGAAGCTCGTACATTATTGGCTTTAAGAATTTTGGTTCTCACGTGCCGAAACCACGCTCTGATTAGATGTAGTGGGGGACTCCGGATTAATTTTGATCACGTGGTTTTTTTTTAACGTCCATCCAATTCACGGTGCAGGCGCGTTTTTGCATTCTGCTGCAATCGCTATAGGCTCGTCATTTGTCTAAGCGCACGAGACTACACAAATTCGCACTCTATGGGGTGCATATTGAAACCGGTTGATGCATGGCAACGAAAACCAACCTCCTTAAGAAAGGAACGTTGAGAAAGGACAAGACAATTGCGGTTTATATGCAGTCATCGTGGTGTCCTTTTGTTTCGTTGCTGTTCGTCTCGCCTTTTAAGTGATGCTGTTGCTTTTTGTTATAATCAGTTTTTTTCAGCTAGTTGCAAATGTTCTAGTTGCACAGCTAAGAATACAGGGTGTGTTTCTTTTAGGTGCACCAAAATTTTTAAAGATTGCCTATGGCAGATAGCACAATTCTAACCCTTGATCTTGGGCTTCTTGAGATACAGTTTGCCCGTACTGACCAACACCTGCCAGACAAATCTTCGTGCTCTACAGGCTATTCAAGCTCGGGCTCTCAGGGTTTGTCTTGGTTTGCCAAAATGCACATCGACAGCAGCGACTATTGCGATTGCTCGGGACCAACCTATACAAACACACATTGCGGTAGAAGTGTTGAGAGTGCACATTAGGCACGTTGCCCGTGCCTGTTCCCACCATTTGGCAACACTACCGTCAGAAAGGCCACAGGCAGCATTTTGTACTACGATTTCGGAGTATTACACCTGCCTCCCATCAGGCTTCACCCCCGCAACTAAGCCATCAATTCCTCCATGGTGTTTGGCTCGACCCGCAGTGCACCTCACCGTACCAGGAATCAGGAAAAAATCTGAGCTGTCATCACCTGCTCTTAAACAACTAATTCTGCTCCTTCTGCACGAGAGGTACTCCGAACACGTACATATTTATACGGATGGATCGGCAACTCTCCAGTGTTCCTCTGGAGCCGTGGTCTTCCCAGCGAAAGCCACCACCATCAGTTTCAAGACATGTCACCCAACGACACCGATGGCCGCGGAACTTGCAGCCCTTCGCGCTGCACTTCGTCTCGTCAGCCAAGAACAACCTCGAAGATGGTCAATATTCAGTGACTCGAAGGCTGCACTGCAATCTTTGCTATCGGCCTTGCGGCGCGGACCACACGAACAACTGGTATTTGAGATTAGAGAACTCATTCATACCTTAACTGAGAAAGGACACCACGTGACATTTCAGTGGCTTCCAAGTCACTGCGGAGTCATAGGGAACGAACACGCTGATAACGCTGCTCGGTCGGCTCTTCAAGGGGACGAAGAGGAGCCGATACCGTTATCAAGGACAGATGCCGCTCGAAAACGTCGAATGATCAGCCGTGACATCACGTTCTCCTTGTGGAACGCTGGAAGTTTTCACGACTACCGACTCCACAATCTTGACTCCTCTCTACGCCTTTGTATTGCAGCTGGACTCTGCCGTCGCGAAGCTACCCTGCTTTGTCGACTATGGCTAGGGGTGGCTTTCACCAACTCTTTCGCTTACCGAATTGGATGGGCCGACGACGCACCGTGTGAGGACTGTGGTAACGAGAAGACTTTTCAACACCTTCTTTGTGACTGTCCTCGATATAATTTACAGAGACAATCACTCGCAACCGCGATAGCGTGCTTTGACCAAAGACCTCTCACAGAGGAACTTATTTTAAAATACCGCCATCATAAGCCATCGCAGCAGAGGGCGACGAGGGCACTGTTGCGGTTTTTGAGGGCGACAGAATTGGACAGGCGGCTATAGCCTGAACACATGTTGATTGTGCTGCAAGTGTCACGGTGCTGTGCGATGACAGTATTCGGTGATAGTGACCGATTGTGATTGTGTGTGTATGCTCCTTCCTTTCCTTATCTCTACTTTGTTACCACTTTACCTCCCTCTCCCCTCTCTCCCCAGCGTAGGGTAGCCAACCGGATCTTTTTCTCTGGTTAACCTCCCTGCCTTTCGCCTTTCCTCTCTCTCTCTAACCCTTGCTCTAAATTACTTGATGAGGCGACCATTACTTCTACAAGAAATCAAAATGTTCAATTGATCAATTAACGTAATTGTGCTAATTAACCAGTTAATTAATTACTTTCTGCCATATATTTTAATAAGCTCATTATAGCCGCTGAGTTCGCACGGCGTATCCACTTGGAACGAATTCTTTGGACAGTACCAGTTCTGAGATATTATTTTTCGAAGAGTCCGACGAAATGCATGGGCATTCCAGTTACTTTATTAAGAAAAGACTGTTTTATGTACTTAAGCACAAAAGTAAGTGGAACACCAATGCATTTCGACGGACACCTTGAAAATGAGTAATATCGGAACTGGTGCTGTCCAGAGAATTCGTTCCGAGTGGATACTTCGTGCGAACTCAGCGGCTAGAATTCGTGGATCGGAATATATGGCGGAAGTAATTAATTAAAAAGTTAATTAGTGTGATTGCGTTAATTATTCAATTGAACATTTTGATTTCTCGTAGAAGTAATGGCCTCCTCATTGAGTAATTTAGATCAATGGTTAGAATTGTTGGGTATTAGGCGCGAACACACACAGAAACAAGACAGGAGGCGGCGCTCTGTCCCGTCTCCTTTCTTGTTTCTGTGTGTGTTTGCGAAATAAAAGTTTTTCACCACCACCACCACCTAGTACCCAAGATGAATTGTGATCAACTCGCACAACAAGACGTCCTTTTAAGTTAGAATTGTTCTATCAGGCAATCTTTAAAACAATTGGTGCAGCTAAAAAAATAAATAAACACCCTGTATGTGTTTTCCAACTGACCTTACGGCTTGATCGTGTCTATACCTTATGCAGAAAGCCACATAATAAGTAACTGGCATGCGTACATGTTCTGTCACCACAATTATTTAGTTGCAGAAGAACATGAAGAACTATAATATTTAGTTGCACGCGGACACAGCCTTGCAGATAAAGACACAATATTCCATGCCATACTTTCAGGAATGGAATGGAATGGAAAACTTTATTGACTCTTTTAGGGTTTTAGTGGGTCGAGGCCGAAGTCTTCATTCTTGAAGCTTGGGTCCTCTTCAGCCATGAATGGGCCCCTAGTCCAGGGCTCCACTGAGCCGGGCCGCCTCGCACGCGTGCGCTATTAGAGCTCTTTGAGCCTCTAGCTCGCGGCTGGTGAGCCAGCTCTCCCATTGCTCCGCACTTGGTGTTTTGTGTTTGTGGAATGCCTGGTTTCTTGTACACTCCCATGTAATGTGGTGTAATGTTGGTTTAGCTCCGCACCACGGACAGGTTGCGCTATTCTGCGTGGGGAACATCCTACTTAGTATGTGTAAGTTTGGGAAGGAGCCAGTTTGCAGTCTCCGCCATCCTGCGGCCTCCTCCTTTGTTAATGCTTTATGTGGTGGGGGATATTGATATCTTAGCCCCTTATAGAGGTTTAATAGCTCTGGATTGCTGTTCCCGCAGTTGATCTGTGGCCCCTCTGGGGCGGTTGACGTTCCTGCTCGGCTGGTCAGCCCTCGAGCTAGGCTGTCTGCCCCTTCGTTGCCCCTGATCCCTGCGTGGCTTGGTATCCAGATAATGTTATGTGTGGGTTGTCCCTCAGCGATTGGAACTCTGCTGAGGATCTTGAGCGCCGTGTTACTAATTCTGCCTCTTATATAGCTCCAGGAAACACGCATGAAATAATTCATACAATTCATAACTTCACTTTATTATTGAAAAAATGAGGAGACTTCCGCACCATTATTCGCGCCGGCTGCTTCTTTTCGCAGTGCAAGCAAAACTAAAAGCACGGAAAGGGATATGCACTGACGACAGTCAGATAACACGAACATTTGCAAAGTTCTATCTATACACAAGAAAGTAAAAAGCAAACTAGGAGACACGGTTCCGTGAACAATTGAAAGTGTACAAAAGAGACTGAAAACACACGCATAAGTTAAGTTCATATGTACATAACTAGGAACATAACATATAATAACGCCAAACATGAGATACACACACATACGATATAATTCACAACCGGCTGTATTCAAAGTAAATGTAATAGCGGGGTAAACCGGAATATGTTAATAACCTTGTATATTTGTTTTAGCTAAAGAGATTTTAAAAGCCACAAATGCTCTTTTGTGCAGCTCTATTGTCAGCAATGGGCCAAGTATTTTTGTCAAAGTGAAAGGTCTATGGTGTAATATCAGGAGGAGCCCGTTGGCTTTTCACTTGTCCACTATCCTTGCCTTACGACTAATAGGTAATTATCTTAAATAATTGTGACACTTGCCGTCGTCGATTCGTGTGTATAGCTATTCTACGTAAATATGAATGATTTCAGTTTAATCATTTGTCTAGAAGTAGCTCGCCTTCCGCCCTGATGGGGGACGCCACCACGCTCGAGTGCTGCCGTTCAATACGGGGAGGTTCCAGCCGCAGCGTTCATTACGGCATAGCTTTGGCGACATAGCGCGCTCTTATACATTTGTCAATAGACTTTTCGTGTAACTGCATACCTAGCTGCACACTTCACGAGGAAGGCAGGCGGCATCAATAAACGCCACACTTTTCACGAAAGCTAAACACATTCCGCAGTCCTGACGTTTCGCAACACTTGACACCCGTCTCGGTCTTTTATTTCACAGCACTCCCGATTTAGAACACGACGCGCATACGTCTGCTTTGTTTTATTATTTTTTTCCCTTCTTTATTGTCCTCGAGCATACGTCTGTTGCTGCCCTTGCGCGATAAACATGATCCCTAAAGAAAATGAAATCAAAGGAAGCTGTCCGTTATCAAGCCTGTGCTTTCTTTTATTCTGCCTCCTCTATGTTTTTTTTTTTTTCTCAGAGCTTATCGCATCCTTTATCGACGCGAGCAGAAAAACAGGAGCCGGGGTCCGAGTTCATTCCAAGTGCTGTTCGCAACGGGGCAGAAGCCGTCTACGACGCGCAAACAGGGTCTCGCTCGACGCAGTATGGCGGGGCCGTACACGTCCCGTCGGTCGCCCGTGCTGTCGCTGGGCGGCGGAGCCAGCACCGACGACCCGCTCGCCACTGCCGCGGCCATCGGTAAGCACGTTCCGAGCGTTCCTTGAGCCCGTCTTCCTGTGACAGGCGTGCGCTGAGCCTGTATATTCTACGCTAGCTACGCGTAGTGTATCGACGGCGCATACGCCGAAGGAAGTTGCCGAGTACGGGCTCTGTACCATAGGTCGCCAGACTTGATCCCGAGAGACTTGAGTGATACTCTTACCCGAATCCGAGAGATCCGGGACAGTTTTAAGTCCTTGCGAGTCTTTGCACGAGTGAGTCTGACTGAGCCGGCGTGAATCTCGCTGAGCGTGCGTCGGAGTATATGCGGCGTTAGTCACTGCGATACAGTCTCGCACCGCTCGACGCGCTGCCGCGTAATGACGCCGCACTCTATGGCTCGATTTCTTTCGTGACATATATGGGGCAACTGGTCAGTGGTTAGTATTCGTCGACGGTATTAAGGCACTCGAACCCGCGTCCTTTGGTGGGAGGCGCACTCTCGCTCTTTGGGGTGACAAAAATTCAATGGCACCAAAATTAATGGCGCCACCATTGATGGTCGAACCCGCGACCATTGTGTTTATTAAGGCACAGTTAATAAAGTTGAAGTCACGCAATTAGGACTCTCGAACGTACGACCTTTGGTTGGAGAAAACAAATAGGAAGTAACAACGCAATCCGATGAGAAGGGCAAGTAATTCACTTACTGTCTCGTGAGCGCGCAGGTTTTCGCCTTCATCCTATGTAGCGTATGCTAAAGTTACTCAACTTTCTTTCCTGAGTTACCTGGCGACAAGCCAATGATGCGCCAGATGCATACGCCATGCGTCAGACATGCCAGCGATGCGAGCGAGCCAAGCTGCGCATGTGAGCGTTCGGCTGTTCGGCCACTCGGCGTCCTGTTTCTCTTCGATGTGGTATAAAGGTTGATGTAGCTTCGGGCTCTTGGGCTCTCGGCGTACTTTTGCGTTCCTGCTGCACTTTGACACGGCAATCTGCTCTATTGGACTCTGGCAAGGTGAGAAGTTTTGTTTGACAGTCTGCGCTGCATTTCAAGCAATTTAGGCTTTTGGCACGTCACCGAGCGTTGTGACGCAGTTAGCCAAACACAACTCGCCGTTGTATAACAAGTTATGCGTGTACTGAATCTTACTGGGACATGTTTGTGACGTTTTCTATGGACCCCAACATTATTGTACCTTATTTCGGTACTTTTAGGGCAAGCTGACCGCACAGGGCGTTGTGACGCAGTTAGAGAAAAACAACTCGGCCGTTGTGGCGCAATTAGTTTGGCATGAACTGAACCATGCTGGGAAATGTTCGTGACGCTTTGTATAGGCTCCAACATTAATGTAACTTATTTCTGTGATTTTTGGGATACTTTTTGGGCAGACTTGCTGCACGAAGCGCTCTTGTGATGCAGCTAGCGAAATTCGGAGCTGCGGTGGCGCACCATGTTTAACCTTGGCTAGTTTCGTGTTTGCCGAGTCTTACGGGGTCAAGTTTGGAACGCTTTTTATGCCCCGGCCCCCACCAACATTTACCTTCTTACGGTACTCACGCTTGTCGAAAACGCGACGAGCGATTGCTCAAAGCGATAACTATGCTGGCGCCGGCAGAACGCGCAAAGGAACGCAGCGGAGTTCAAGAATAAGGAACTTGTAACTCCAAAATTACGCCTTTTAGACGACAGAAAAGAGGCTTTGCACCCATACATCTGTCTTGAGTGCGAATAGAAGGCATTCTGCGAGCATCTAGCATGGTCTGGCTGGGAGCATGTGTAGTGGCCACCACTGTGAATGTGGCGTACTATCGCGTCGACTGAGGCCAATTTGTGTCGAAATCGTGCACTCGCCCGTGGATTTGTGCCCTTAAAGAGCAGGAAATAAAGTAATGGGGGAATGCTTGGAAATCAGATGTTTTCGTCATCTTTTATGTATGGTAGTGTTTGGTAAGTCCGGTATTTTCTGCGCCATGCTTGTGAAAGCGAATTGCCTTCGTTCGTAATGTTGCCTTTTGACCACTTTTGCATGTTTCGCCTCTAAACGTAGTTTTCTTATAAAATGTAAATACAAGAAATGACACGTGCTCGTAATTACTTTTTTTTTCAGCTGATGCCGTCCGATGGAGCTTCGGGCGGGAACTACTGCTGCTTACTTGGTGCCGCAACATTGGTTGAACGCACCAAAAGTCCAGAATAATGTTTTACATATATAAAGCAAAATAAACATTTCCTCATTTCACAAGGCGTCTTGCGTTTACATTCTGAAATAGCTCGTTCTCAGTCATATTTATTTTACTAAATAAAATTTCCGCACCGAAACAGTGCGCGGTTGAGCGATAAAAGCAAGTTAACACATGCCGCGCCGATCAGTGCAGCGTTCAAAACGCGCGCGCCCGAAACTGAAATTGGAAGTGTGGCTCAGGTTTCCACATCAGCCGCCTAGTGCGCTACAGTCAATTCGGCCGCTGGGTTCTCAGTGTGTCCGCTCTTGTTGAATGTCTTTCTCAGTTGCGCTGTGCGATTAGCCCCGAGATCTTTGAGTGGCGCCCTCTCGCGTGTGGCATTAGAGATTCGACCCTGGCCGCCGCGGCCAGGGTCGAATCGACGACCTCAAACTTAACAGCGCAATGCTATAGCCACTGGGCTACCACATCGGGTGATGATACAGCAGGTACCTTAAATATACGTTTGTTGTCTTCCTTATGCTGTCATTTATGAACTAAAACTAGGAAGAAATACAGACTGTAATTGGAGAACACTGTACTACGCGAGACGCAGTCATAGCGAGAGAAAACGCATGGAAATGAAGCTATTCTACAGCTGGAGCGTAGCAGACGACAAAGTTAGTTCCCCCGAGAGGCGTCTCCGGAGCGTAAAGCCCATGAAATTCGTAAAGTAGCGCCACGCGTTGAAGAATGCCGCCTCCTCCTCGCGCGCTCTGGCCGAGGCCGACGCCGCGTCGTTATTGGCCTAATAGCATCACGTGGGCCCTCGCGCCGGCTTCGTTTGTTTACAGTCGCGCTTCAGCGCCATTTTTGCTTGACAAGCGTTTGCGGAGTGGCGAGGAGCGTATGTTGGCGCAGTTGCTTATCTGTATCGTTTTGATTTGCGAACGCCTTGAAGTAAGTTTTGTATAGAATGTGCGACGTCGCTTCGCGGCATTTTCTGTGACCATGACCCGCTGTGCCTTCGGATGCCAGAGTAGCTTTAGCAAAGGCGAGAAGCTCTTCCCGATATTGTCCGGTAAGCGCTACGGGTTAAGAAAGACATGGATTCATCGAATTGGGAGGGAGAACTTCAGACCTACACTCTGCACACGACTGTATGAGGGAGTTGCGAGTATATCATAGTATAGTCCTACACGACGTGCACTTTGCTTATATAAGCAGTATGTGGTCGTATTCGGTGCGCATAATCGTATTGTACGCCAACAGTCTTCAATTCGCGGGCACGTGAGGCTGCGTGCGAAAACGTGATTATGAAACCTTTCGGATTCAGCGCACTCCTTTTGAGAAAATTTGAGGCTCGAGCGTGAAAACTCATCTTAGGAAATCAACTCTCTGCATTTTGTGGTTGCTAACTGAGCCTTGTTTAGAGCGAATAGCTTTGTTTGCCTATTTTCTTCGTGTTCGTCATTGGCGGTCGCCCAGGGGATTTACGATACAGTACAGACTCATATTTTTTTTTTGCACATTTCAATAGCTTTTGCTTGGACTTTAGCTAACGAGACACTTATGTTGCCTAAACACGCCTGAGATGGCTTCGTTAGCCTTAGAGAAAAAAGACCCATGAGTCATGACTGCAAAACCACCCTCCTTGTCGGCGGTCGCTACACACAATGAATTATCCACTAAATACGAAGCTACGCGACGTACAAATACCCTTTAAGGTTGAGGCTTACAGCGTTTTAGAGCGTCGACGTCTTCGGAGATGTCATGACTCATGGGTATTTTTTCTCTAAGGCTAACGAAGCCATTTCAGGCATGTTTAGGCAACGTAAAAGCGTCTCGTCAGCTAAATTCCAAGCAAATACTATTGAAATGTGCAAAAAAATTAATCTGAATAAGGTTGTAAAAGGCATTGAGAAGAATAGCGGGAAGTGTTTAGAAATATTTTTAGCGCGAAGACACACGAAAGGAACTTCCCCTTCAGGGTTAGTGTGTCTGAGAAAGGGATCTGGCAGAAGGAAATAGCCACCTACCTGCTAAAAAAATGATATCTTCTCGACATTAATGACCCCTTTTTTGTGAAGAGTTCAGACCAAGTTCTAGAATTTGTTAAGTGCACTCTGACGAAGGGTTGAACGTATTCTCCGCTGACATAAAATACCTTTATTACTCTATTCCTCAATCTGACCTGTTAACCTGCGTTGAAGAAAGCATTGACGAATTTGGTTCTGTGCAGTTTTGCAATGAAGCCGCAACTTCAGTTCAGAGTTTTTGTAGTATTACTCAAGCAATATGGGACCTCAACGTTTATCCAGTGGAATAATGTTCCGTTTCTACAGAAGCAAGGCGTATGTATCGGGTCTTGTTTGGCACCCGAACCCGTATCTTGCAAAACTAGACAGTCTTGGCAGAGAGGTTCAAGGGAGCCTCAGTTTACGGAGCATTCCGATACCTTGATGATTTCCTTTTATTTCTTGACTGCACTTCTCAATGTTTTCAAAAAGAATATGAAGGTGTTACAAGCATAATTTTTGAATTTCTTAGTCCCCTTGATGTGTCCTTCGAAATGCCAATAGATACGAGCATCCGCTTTCTCGATCTACAATTTGTATTGTCTGACGATCACATCTGCTAGTGTTACCAACCTAGAGCTAATAAGCCTCTTTTATCGTACAGTTCTGCTCATTCCAAGCTTAATAAAAGGGGCATAGCGAAAATGTGTCTGAACAATGCACTGAAGAAATCGTACCCTCATTGAATTTCTTCCAGTTTTCAACAACAGGTAGTGCGCGCGGTTGAGTGAGGCTGGTTTTCCAAACAATGTAATTGTCAGTTGCTGAAGTGATGCTCAGAGCAATGCAGTCGGGAGAGTCTCGTTCCTCGACGTCAGCCAGCGCAGGGTCTGTAAAAAAGAAAAACTTCGCCGTAATTCCTTACATCCACCACTTATCGCATAACCTGAAGAAGATAGGACAACGAGGAAAGGTTGACGTGATATTCACTGCCCCAAACAAGCTTATCAGCTTGTGTGCATAAACAAGACCATATAGTAAAACAAAGGACGCGTGCAAAAAGCAGCTCAGAAAAGCGTACGCTAACTGTAGGACCTGTGTTATTTACCGAATTCCATTGCCCTGTGGAAAGAGTTATATAGGACAAACTGGCAGATGCATTAATGATAGGCTTAGAGAGCACTCCCGATAAAGTTAACAAGGCTTCGCCGGATGGCTTCCTCGTGATTCGTTGTCATAAGTGCGGATGCGTTCCGCGATTCGATGATACAGTTATCGGGAGAAGCAAATGCGAATTCACTCGTCTCATCATTGAAAGTGCTCATATTGAAGAGTTTGGCAATGCTTGTGTTAGCCAGTCGTCCTTGTCACTATCAGAGTTGGAATTCCTGCGCACGCGTTAAACATACTAGTTTTTGTCTAGTCTGCAAGTGAGTTGTACTATCATTTGCTCTGTTATCTTGTCAGTAGACACGTGCTTAAAAGTGAGGAAATGTGAGGGTATAAAAGTGGCGCCCATCCCGGAATAAAATTGTTGTTGGAAGTGCCTGCGTGTGTTTGTTTTCTCTTCTGCGTCCTCGTGTTTTTTGCGCTACAAGAAAAACTGCAAAATGCTACACAAGCATGCCCAAATATATACACTGATGGGCTTGATAGGGTTGAAGCTTGTGCATTTCAACTTCGCAGGCATGTTTTGACTCAATGTTAGCGCGATCAATTATAGATAGAAGCGAAGGCGCTGTCGCGTTGTGAGTTAGATGGCCGGTAGCGCAGGGTTTGGTCGAGCGATGGTCGGCACGCTGATTTTGTCGGTACCGTGGACAAGAAAGGCCGTCTCAGTGCGACAACTCGCGGTCTTCGGTTGCGTCGTTGTCGGCCTGGTGTGATAAAATGCTTTCAGGTACGCACGGTACTCAATAGTCGGTCAATCGTGGACGTGATCATCTTGTCGGTATCGTATCGACTGTTTTACCGCGCCTTAAACGAGAGGAGTACGTGAAGTCGGGCACGCGCTGCCACCACGAGCAAGAGAGGGGCTACGCTGCAAGATGACGTCATCAGCAACGTGATGTTTTCAAGTGTTGCCCAAGTGTAACGCACGGGTTTTTCGTTAAATTTGCTAGCCATCAATGAAAGGGGGCAACTACCTGACTCACGGTGCGGTCCGAAGTACTCGGACGAAGCCCTGGCCGCTTTCTGTTCTAAAAGGCAGTTGCAGTCTTACGCTACGCACGTTTTCGGCACCGCAACGACGTCGAGCTACGAGTGGAGCTTCAACGCGGTACACCACACGAGTGTTTGCAGCAGCGCCACAGAACACATCTATAAACTTGGCAGCGCGCGTCCGAGCGCTTTTTTTTTTTTCCCTCGGAGGACTTTCCGACGTGCAGCGACGCGTGCTACCCTTCCAGAACGTTTCGCGACTAATCCGCTAGGGCAGGGTGCATGCGCCGTGGCGCCATGAAATAAGATGGATGACGGCGGTAAGGAATGAAGCGGGTAATCAATTCAACGAGTGTCGACGGCCAAGAAGCGCCGCCGCGGGAGTGTGAAGTCAGACTACTGCGATGTATTGTGGTGCTTTTCGCCGCAGAGGTGCTGAATCGCGGTGGAAACGCGGCGGACGCGGCGGTGGCCGCAGCGGCCGCGCTCCAGGTGCTCAAGCCGTACGCGACGGGCATCGGAGGCGACTGCTTCGCCCTCTTCTACGACGCCCAGACGCGAGCCGTGCGCTGCATCGACGGAAGGTGAGGACAGTAGCGGTTCACCACAGCGCGTTGAGCATACAAGAGCTGCAGATATGGCAGCGATTTAAACAGGATTCAAATAAAAGTTCTGAATGACTGGTAAGGCATTATTGCATTTCTTGGGATATACTTTGCTTCGGTCGTTCGTGTATAATCTCCGCGATCAAGTCAAGTTGGAGGAACAACCGAGCACAGCTACCGCAACTAGGAATATGACGTAAACGTGATAGAATACAGTGGCGCCACCACTTTAGAACTGTGCAACCATGCACAGTGTATATAGTCGTCTCTGTTAGAGATCTCAGTGAAAAAGATGACAGTAAGGGTCATTTTCTTGTTTCTTTGTTTTTTTCGATTTCACTCGTAAATGCGAAGCAGTGACGTAAAAGCTCGCACAATATTATGCGCCGCATGTCTTCGGCTGTTTCTTTCGTTATCAGTTGTAGTAAACTTTTGTAGATGGGGGGGGGGGGGGGGGCACACTTCGGTATCTTACCGCATTATTCACCTAAGCACATGCACATTCGCACAGGTTGTCAACTCCATACAATATGCTTTGTGGCAAGCGTTTTGGACAACTGACAGATTTCGAGTAGCAGGAAAATTAGTATACTGCTGACATTATTGACTCCTTCGTTCGCCCTAAAGGCCTGTTTTCGCAAGCACGTTACTGAATGTATATATAATTATGGTACAACGTTTCCGCAGGCTACATCTATAATTGATCTCGCGCGGCACCTTAAAAAGAGGGAGAGCGAAAACTCAAAATGGACCCGGACAAGCACCTGAACTTGACACATTTTCACACAACGCACTTGATTCACTCTCATGCTTGTAACTTTACCCGCGGGTCACCTTTACAACCTCTTCTCCACGCAAGCACGCACGCATATGGCTTCCAATTTTCAGCAAACTGCGACATTTGGTTTTTCGGAGTGGCTTGCGCTTACGCGTCTTCGTAAACGTTTTCGAGCGCTTATATAGTCGCAATAACTCGTTCGCTACAATACCGGAAGCTACGGGCTATCTGATTCCCTTTGTGCATTTGTCATCTCGGGGCACACAACGGATACTGATGTACTCAGTACCGTCACTATCGCACTATAGATTGATTGAATTCATGCGCTTAAGAGAAAGCTTTAACTCGAGGGTCCAACCTAAAAAAATGGGAACAGAGGAATAGTTTTTCTCCGAAACCGCTGCACCGATTTCGATTAGGTTTGTTGCATCTAGACGGAAAATCGAAAATCTAGTGACCGCAAGAAAGGAGTCTTGATTTAGACCGGCAATTTTTAATAGAAATTGTTGCAAATTTCACATCCGAAGAAAGAAACTCAAGTATCATCTTTTGCAAGAGAGAGAAAAGCAAAGGAAAGACAGGGCGGTTAACCAGAGATTATCTCCGGTTGGCTACCCTGTACTGGGGGAGGGGCAAGGGGATGCGATAGGTGAGAGAGAGAAGGATTAAAAATATAAAAAAAGAGAAACTACACACACAAGCACGTACGCGCAAACTGTTTCTGTGGACACTGTCACGCAGCCCGCAAAGGCATTCCTAGTGTTATGCAGTGTCACCGTACAATCCTGCGTCAAACAGTGAAGTCACAATCTGTCAGAAAGTCCAGTGTCTTTTAAGTACCGCAGCAGCGCCTTCATAGCCAATCGCGCTGATGTTCGCGTAGGCCAGTTTCCAAGGATCTTGTTTTCTGTCATTGGGCGCTTGTCCAGTTTGTCTAGGGTGGCTGAGAGGACTGCTCTTTGCGGGTTGAAACGAGAGCACTCTGTAATGTAACAATAAGAGAAGAAATGACAATTCTGTAAATTGAGCCTCATAACACGTATACACTCGTGGACAACTTTCTGTGGCAGTGAGGGGAAAGCTACGGGCACGTGGTAACACGCGCGCTACGGGCACGCGTGTTACCAAGCGGAGTAGTCCGGCAGCGTCTGACAGTGCTTTTGGTTGCTCGGAAGAGGTGCTGAATCGAGGCAACTTCCACGTGCGACGGTTTCGCGTTTGCCCAGACGCGGAAGGAAAAAGCCGCAAAATAAGTAAACTTTTACATTCAGTGGTGTGTTTTGGCATATTTAACTGCTGCTAACAAGGTGTTTGTTTTCTCTTCCCGAGTTTAAACTAACGTGGATGAAAACACGTGAATCTTTTGAGAAGAGCTATCTGTTGTACGTGCTTTGCCTCCGTAGCTTTCCCTTCACTGCCACAGAAAGTTGTCCGCGAGTATAGGACAAAATTCATGTATTATGCACCACTGTAAATTATACCTTTAGTTTGTGAGCAGTACTTCTGCGAAACCGTCGTAGATGTACTCACAATTTCACATATAGTCTGTAATTTTCTTGTATCAAATTTGCCCGCATTAGTAGTTCTAACAGATCCGGTTTACACAACTGCGATATCAATTATTGGCACATAGTTACGGATTTCTAAATTCCGTCATTAAATTTTTTTTCAGCTTACCACTTTCTGGAAATTTTCCTACAATATTTGCGAGTCATAAAGCAAGATATTGCTTTTAAGAGTCGCTAGCATTTAACTTCCTCAAGTACAACAAATTTCATTCGAATCGGCCCAGTAGTATTCATGAACAGATGTTTTTCGTTTTACATTTATTTGAGTAGGCAAATCGAAGTTGGCCCCGAGCTAAGGCTAGTTTTTATAAAACTATTGCCGGAAGTGGTTCGCTAATTTTAACCGTCTGACTGTTTTTGGAGTTTCCCATGATCCACAGCAAAATAATTTATACCTGGTGATCATAGCGCACTATTTTTCATATTTAGCGGCAGACGTACACTGATTCGTTTAGTTATTTATTAAGTAATGTGTGAAAATTCACCAATTTCTCCTCACCAGGTAGTTCGTGAACCGCTTGCCTATTTTCCTGCACGGAATGCACGATTCTTATCTTTTTTTTTGTCTGCTGGAGGCCTTGGTAGGGAAGCTTGACGCTGATAACTCGACGTAAGATAACCACAAACGGCACGTCATGGCACTAAACCATTATACTGACGTTATTGCCTTGGAATAGGGACAGAAAGCAGCCTTACTCTGTGTAGATAACAGCCGCGTAATCTGGGCGCTGCTCGCGAAGGCCAAATTGTATGGACTGACACTCTCGTTGAGAAGGTTACATTTCTTAGGTTGGCGCTTAAAGACGAACGATACCGTGGTTCGTCGCCTTTGTTTGTCAATACTCAGTGCGCCTGTTGAAGGAGTGCTTTGATACGACATTCTCGATTTATGATTTTTTGCATTAGGTTAGTCCAAAACCTTTACATCACGGAAATGAAATACTGGCAAACGTCATAACACGACATAATATATTATAGCGCTCATATTTATGACGGTCACTTTTGCATCTCCTTTACTACCCGTCATTTTCTCCATTTTTTACTCATATGAGAATAAATGAAACGTCTAGTAACCTTGTAATAGTGGCATTTACTATATTTCGCGTAATAGTAACGATAACGAATAGTATAAGATGAGAAGAAACATTTTCTACGTTCGAAAAACCATACCAGAAAAACCAACAACGTTAAAAAAACCTGAAACAAAGATTTTTAAAAAGAAAGTAAATGAAGTTCACACACAGTCAAAGAAATACGAAACAAAAGGCGCGGACAAAAGGCGAGGACAATTTGCACCACACAATGCACTGTGTCCCGGCATGTGAGCGCATACAGAGTTTGAAACACGTACACGAGGCCACAATTTCTGCTATCAGAAAAAGAGTAGCCGTCAGCATTATAGGGTGACTACATCTTTCTTTTATTTTCATTTCAGTAATAATAAAAAAAAAGCCTGCGACACGGTTTGGGATGAGCAGGTGCCCAGATGAGGAAGATGCATAGTGAGTAATGCATATACAAAGATACTGCAGTAAAAAGCAAACGTCATCACGCAAGACGCAAAAAAAAAAAGAGTACGGCACACATTGCGTACAAGCACACATAAATACAAATAGAAGTTGGTTGTGGTTGCATTAGTCAGTTAACTGCAGCACCTGGTGCACCCTAAGTATGCCTGTCTTTTATGTATATTCGAATGCGTTGGATGCTTTTTGCTATGTTGTTTTCGATGTCCAAGGACCCAGAAAGCTTGCACGTGAGAAAGGCCTTGTTCTTTGAAGAAAAGTCTTCTTCTTAGAAATGTCTTCAAATTTCCTGTATGCTAGCGTTAACGTTGTATGGTTAGCCAACCTGGGTATTGGTTATAGTGGCAGCGCACAACTGACGTGGGCGGGTGTTGTTGATCTGAAGACCTGTAGCGTAAACGTGCTGAGGTTGGTGGTGGAAGGTTGGCAATGCTACTCCCTCCCCCCCCCACCCCTCCCCGAAAAAAAACTTCATGCCGCTATGGGTTCTCACGAGCCCCGATTTATTGATCGGCGTCTGAAAAGAGGTCGCACCGGCGCAGCCTTTCAATTGTCCTTTACAAGCAGCCTTGAAACATTCGCTAAGTATCAAGTAATACATAGTGAAGAAAATTCGCCAATGCGTAAGCTCTCTCCATTCTTGGTGACGAAATGCTTCACAAACACACTAGGAGAAGGTTACAAAGCCCAAAAATGTTGAGTGGCGACCTCCTCCTGGAACATGAGCATGTCCAAAGGCTATCTGTCCAGTACCGATGATCCCAATTTGAGCACATCGCACACAAGGTGGGATGTACTATGTGAAGGAGACTTCCTACACTTAATAGAAGATGAACTCCTTGATAGGTTCAAGCAGCAAAATGTTATCAAATTCCAAAGAGTGAGACTGCGACGAAATCTCGGAGAACGTCCATCAAAACAGTACGCCTTCAACACCAGCGTACTGCCTAGCTCTCTTAATGCAGGTTATTTTCAAATAAGCGTTACACTGCATACTCCAAATCCGAGACAGTGCTTCAAGTGCCAAAGGTTTGTGAATTATCACAGACATGTAGTGTTAAAGCAACTTGTGCCAATTGTAGTGCCGGTGACCACCCACCCGACTACGTTAAATAACATTTTATTTCATGACATCAGCGACGACGAATATGCTTTAGAGCTTGATGCAGAATATTTTTAATGCTTAGAAAATGTGAACAACGTCGGTGCAGAATTCGACACAGAACACTCACAGAAGCCGGAACATTAAAAACCACCTAAAGAGCGACAGAGAAGGTGTGCCAGTCAAGTCTCGCAGTTATCTGCTCCCAAAAACTACGAGTGCACTCAGTCATCGAATGGAAGAAGACATACAGAACTCGGCGATTCACAATGATTCCGGCGTGCAACACGGGGAAATAAAGTGCATTCCGCAGTGCAAACAACTGAATGACCTAATACCACTAAACATATTTTGTTATGAAGTTCGACAGCTTGGTAAAAATGCTTGTAAAAAAATAAATGGTATGCTTGGCAAAACGGAAGGGTCTTCATAAGGTCGGCAGAAAAGAAATGTAGGCATTTCTTGGTATCAACCTCGTGATGAACAATCACACCCTACCAACTCAAAGAAGGTAACCAACGAAGTGAACGGAAGATCAAAAATAAAATACTACCATCCAGTGTTCTTTGAATTCCGGGACATTAGAGTAAGCAATACCTACATTAGCTACGTTAAAGTGCAAACTACCGATGTTACTGTGCCCGCTCTGACATCGCTGCAGCTCTTCCAAGCAGTCGAACGGTTCCTTATTCGAAAATGTTCGAATCGTGAGGGGGAGCACAAGTCTTGGACAGATGTACAGGTGCACAAGAAAGTCGACAAGGCCAGAACCTGCCTAACACGAAATTGCAAAACCTCCCCACTCGGGAGTGGTGCGCGAATTTTGCCAACTCGAAGCTTGAAAACCGCACATTTGCCTACTGCAACGTTTGCAATGTTCACTTGTGCTAACACGAAATTGCTTCATGGAGTTTCACGGTAGGAGTAGCTAAGAAACACGCGTAAATATTCGGTTCCCTTAAGGTAGATATAGGGACGCATATGTCCTAGAGAGGAACACATTAGCTATAAAAATGTATTTCTGAAATCGTTGTATTATTGTTTGGAAGCCCCAAATAAAGGAAAAAAGACCACAATGCATTGATAATTTCTCGGCTGACTTGCTTATGTACCTGAGGAGGTCAACTCTTAATACATAGATTATAATTGAGATTATCCAAGGTATTCATTCGCCAGCGCTTGCAGAAAGAAATAACAGCACTCACAGTGAAGAAGAATATATATCCTTTTCTGTAGCAAGGAAACTGTTGTCCTCTTGAGCTATACAAAACGAGCTATGTCGATGTGGCGCGACAGGTCTCGGGAATTTATTGGGCTCACGGAGAGTGGTCCCATAATGGCTCCTCCCACTGCCTTTGGTCCAGTGCGGCTACATCGTCATCAAAGATGGTTACACAGGACCCGAAACTAAACTGAACACCGCGGCGTCTCAGCCCCTAACTCTTCGTCCTCCAGCGCCTCTGCGAGTGACGGAGGTGGTTCCAAGATCGCCGTCGACGGTGAACGCGCAGCTCGGTATAAACGCCCAGTAGCTGCACCAAACAAAGGTCCGTTTATCTGAGGGATTAGCGCTCCTGTTAATACTGCATAATAATTCGATGATACATACAAGTTAAGCCACTTATAAATTTTTAGCTTGTGTTCACTAGTACGTAGCCTGTTTTATTATGACATCCTTATTTTCCTCATATATTAGAATTACAAAGGTCTAATACGCAATTTAAGTGACATAAGAGACATCAAATTCTCGCCTGTAGACTTTTGCTTACAGGAAGCGAATATAGGCCCCCAAAATAGGCGATTTATTAGAGGTTTCACCATTCTTTGAATATGCCGCGAACACTCTAGCTGATTGTTAGGAGAAGTTGTCAAGTTGTATAAGGAGGCATTTCTACCCGAGAAATTAGACGAAATACTCCTTTCAATGCTTAGCTGTAACTGTTTTGTTGTTTAAAATTCTGTTTTTTCACTTTGCATTCCACCTCATGCATTGGTCACTGCTATACAGCTTGAAAATTAAATACAACAGCTCTAGCTACCGGACCCTTTTCTTTTAGTAGGAGTTTTTAATGCTATTGTACTCTTTGAGGTAGCGATAAAAGAGGCGAAAGAAGGCAACTTATTCATGATTTTATTTCTTTCTAATCAAATTTTTCTTTTAAATTCAGGTGCACCAGCGTATTTTTCATCGATTTTGCGTAATTATAGTTGCCTTGATATAGCTTTTTGGTCACCCTATATCTTCTGCGACTTTAAATGGTGACTCTCGACACCTCCTGTAGTGTCTGTCTCTCAGAGTACATAAAGACTGATAGGAGAACGGCAAAGCTGCAGTGCGAAGTTTGGTGTGTTATAAAGCGCGCATCTAAGTATTTGAAAGCAGAGCGCATTTGTTAGGCTCCTGTGTATGTCTAGTTTATCGACAACCTATACCCACAGTTAGTTCCCTAGCAGTAACTGTTCCGTACTGATTTCTTAGCAGACACCGCTTACCGAATAACACAAATGCGCAAAATGGTTGGTGCTCGGACTTTCACCACCCATACAAAGGCTCAGAGAGCGCGTGTTCGCGCTCAACCCAGTTGCGGGGCGCGTTCTTCGCCGAATGCCAGTAGTAAATATCAGACTAAACACCTTCGATGCGAACGTATAGTTCTCAGAAACTTGTGCGTTCTAGATAGGTAATTCGCAACGGTAAAATTTTTATCCAAATTTCGGTAAACGTCCAGGGCTATTGCGGAGGTTGTAAGAATAGGCAGTGGGCGACAATGCGAAGGTAGCACTCGACTCCATTGTAGACATGCTTTCGTAACATGGTATGTATTGTGCGTCTAAGAGAACAGCCGGTCCTGCCGTCACGTGATATCACTGCTGAGCTTTGGGGCGTCTGAAGGTATAAAGTCTGACCACACGTATATGCTTGCCGACGCGCGCCAGCTCGCGTCTACGCGCCTGCGCATGCGCAGACGGTGCCGGACAGTTCTTGCGTGTCGAAGCTTGGCACGAGAGCGGGAGGTCTGTTTTAGGCATATATCGGTGCTCTGGGGAAGAATCTTACAACTGTTCACTTCGCCGCTTGCCTCAGTAGATGGGCCGCCCTCAAGGCGGAGGTGGGAGAAGGGGAGGACACAGCCAATAAACGAGAGGGTGCCACCTCTGAAGTGCGCGTCATCGTATTGCGTGTGCGTAGAACTGCAGAATGCTCCTGTTTGCTCAATAAATATAAAATGTAAATTCAGTAATATATTGCAAGCTTTAAAGTACAAACGTGCAAGACCACGTGTTTACGCAATGCTTGAAGCAATTTATTCTTGTATCTTTTTTTTTCATTCTTGCTGGCATGTAGCGTCGGAAGTGTTAAAGGGAAGCTGAAGAGTCTGTCGAATTCAATAAGACGCTCATATACGGATGCGGGAACCTTATAAACCATGTAGGTAAACTTTGGGTTTTTTTTTTTTTTCAATTAGGAGCGACGTACTCGTCGGTTGAAATTGCGCTGTAGCTCCGCCCCCCGTCGAATGCCGCGCGCTGCTGCTGACGCTGACGATGCGAGCGGAGACCGGAAACCACGGTGTTGTGACGTCAACTCTAGTGTTTCGTTCCTTCGCAGAGTCCGCGACCGTGCCTGACCGCGCTTGTTTCAGCGTGCGTGCCATCGTAATCTCCTGCGATCGACCCTGCATTCCTTTGTTGGTGCGTCTGCGTGTATGTAGAGTGGTAGTCAACGTGCGGTGGTAGTCAACGTGCGGTGGTAGTCATCATCATCATCATCATCAGCCTGATTACGCCCACTGCAGGGCAAAGGCCTCTCCCATACTTCTCCAACTACCCCGGTCATGTACTAATTGTGGCCATGTTGACCCTCCAAACTTCCTAATCTCATCTGCCCACCTAACTTTCTGTCGCCCCCTGCTACGCTTCCCTTCCCTCGGAATCCAGTCCGTAACCCTTAATGACCACCGGTTATCTTCCCTCCTCATTACATGTCCTGCCCATGCCCATTTCTTTTTCTTGATTTCAACTAAGATGTCATTAACGCGCGTTTGTTCCCTCACCCAATCTGCTCTTTTCTTATCCCTTAACGTTACACCTATCATTTTTCTTTCCATAGCTCGTTGCGTCGTCCTCAATTTAAGTAGAACCCTTTTCGTAAGCCTCCAGGTTTCTGCCCCGTACGTGAGTACTGGTAAGACACAGCTGTTATACACTTTTCTCTTGAGGGATAATGGCAACCTGCTGTTCATGATCTGCGAATGCCTGCCAAACGCACCCCAGCCCATTCTTATTCTTCTGATTATTTCACTCTCATGATCTGGATCAGCAGTCACTACCTGTCCTAAGTAGATGTATTCTCTTACCACTTCCAGTGCCTCGCTACCTATCGTAAACTGCTGTTCCCTTCCGAGACTGTTAAACATTACTTTAGTTTTCTGCAGATTCATTTTTAGTCCCACCCTTCTGCTCTGCCTCTCCAGATCAGTGAGCATGCATTGCAGTTGGTCCCCTGAGTTACTAAGCAAGGCAATATCATCAGCGAAGCGCAAGTTACTAAGGTATTCTCCATTTACTCTTATCCCCAATTCTTCCCAATCCAGGTCTCTGAATACCTCCTGTAAACACGCTGTGAATAGCATTGGAGAGATCGTATCTCCCTGCCTGACGCCTTTCTTTATTGGGATTTTGTTGCTTTCTTTATGGAGGAGTACAGTGGCTGTGGAGCCGCTATAGATATCTTTCAGTATTTTTACATACGGCTCGTCTACACCCTGATTCCGCAATGCCTCCATGACTGCTGAGGTTTCGACTGAATCAAACGCTTTCTCGTAATCAATGAAAGCTATATATAATGGTTGGTTATATTCCGCACATTTCTCTATCACCTGATTGATAGTGTGAATATGATCTATTGTTGAGTAGCCTTTACGGAATCCTGCCTGGTCCTTTGGTTGACGGAAGTCTAAGGTGTTCCGGATTCTATTTGCAATTACCTTAGTAAATACTTTGTAGGCAACGGACAGTAAGCTGATCGGTCTATAATTTTTCAAGTCTTTGGCGTCGCCTTTCTTATGGATTAGGATTATGTTAGCGTTCTTCCAAGATTCCGGTACGCTCGAGGTCTTGAGGCATTGCGTATAGAGGCTGGCCAGTTTTTCTAGAACAATCTGCCCACCATCCTTCAGCAAATCTGCTGTTACCTGATCCTCCCCAGCTGCCTTCCCCCTTGGCATAGCTCCCAAGGCTTTCTTTACTTCTTCCGGCGTTACTTCTGGGATATCGAATTCCTCTAGATTATTCTCTCTTCCATTATCATCGTGGGTGCCACTCGTACTGTATAAATCTCTATAGAACTCCTCAGCCACTTGAACTATCTCATCCATATTAGTAATGATATTGCCGGCTTTGTCTCTTAGCGCATACATCTGATTCTTGCCAATTCCTAGTTTCTTCTTCACTGCTTTTAGGCTTCCTCCGTTCCTGAGAGCTTGTTCAATTCTATCCATGTTATACTTCCTTATGTCAGCTGTCTTACGCTTGTTGATTAACTTCGAAAGTTCTGCCAGTTCTATTCTAGCTGTAGGGTTAGAGGCTTTCATACATTGGCGTTTCTTGATCAGATCTTTCGTCTCCTGCGATAGCTTACTGGTATCCTGTCTAACGGAGTTACCACCGACTTCTATTGCACACTCCTTAATGATGCCCACAAGATTGTCGTTCATTGCTTCAACACTAAGATCCTCTTCGTGGCTTAAAGCCGAATACCTGTTCTGTAGCTTGATCTGGAATTCCTCTATTTTCCCTCTTACCGCTAACTCATTGATCGGCTTCTTATGTACCAGTTTCTTCCGTTCCCTCCTTAGGTCTAGGCTAATTCGAGTTCTTACCATCCTGTGGTCACTGCAGCGCACCTTACCGAGCACGTCCACATCTTGTATGATGCCAGGGTTAGCGCAGAGTATGAAATCTATTTCATTTCTAGTCTCGCCGTTCGGGCTCCTCCATGTCCACTTTCGGTTATTCCGCTTGCGGAAGAAGGTATTCATTATCCTCATATTATTCTGTTCTGCAAACTCTACTAATACCTCCCCCCTGCTATTCCTAGTGCCTATGCCATATTCCCCCACTGCCTTGTCTCCAGCATGCTTCTTGCCTACCTTGGCATTGAAATCGCCCATCAGTATAGTGTATTTTGTTTTCACTCTACCCATCGCCGATTCCACGTCTTCGTAGAAGCTTTCGACTTCCTGGTCATCATGATTGGATGTAGGGGCGTAGACCTGTACAACCTTCATTTTGTACCTCTTATTAAGTTTCACAACAAGACATGCCACCCTCCCGTTAATGCTATAGAATTCCTGTATGTTACCAGCTATATTCTTATTAATCAGGAATCCGACTCCTAGTTCTCGTCTCTCCGCTAAGCCCCGGTAGCACAGGACGTGCCCGCTCCTTAACACTGTATATGCTTCTTTTGGCCTCCTAACTTCACTGAGCCCTATTATATCCCATTTACTGCCCTCTAATTCTTCCAATAGCACTGCTAGACTCGCCTCACTAGATAATGTTCTTGCGTTAAACGTTGCCAGGTTCATATTCCAATGGCGGCCTGTCCGGAGCCAGGGATTCTTAGCACCCTCTGCAGCGTCGCAGGTCTGACCGCCGCCGTGGTCAGTTGCTTCGCAGCTGCTGGGGACTGAGGGCCGGGGTTTGATTGTTGTGTTCATATAGGAGGTTGTGGCCAAGTACTGCACCAGGGTGGCCAATCCTGCCAATCCTGCTCGGTGGTAGTCAACGTGAGTGGTAATCAACGTGAGTGGTAGTCAACGTGAGTGGTAGTCAACGTGGTAGTCAACAGATGAATGTCACTACACGTACTGCATGAACCGGGGAAGCTTTTCACGCGTTTAAACCGTCTTTGTAGATTGCCGACAGCTTTGGACAGCGCACAAATGCCGACGATGGCATCCCCGCTTACGTTCCACGAGGAGGCATGCAGGAACACAACACTACAGTTGTTTGACCGGAAACGAGCTCACTAGATCGGGGAAAGATCGGCGAGATCACTAGATCGCTTTACAAAAAACATACTCACCAAAGAGCATTTCCAACACGAGGAGATCCCAAGACTTTGCTTTCGTTCGCGTGGAAAGCACTGCTCGCACCAGCATCGTTTGCTTCTTCGAGAGGCCGGCTCTTCTCTATCGGCTCGTACATGTAGGGAGTAACGCCGAACTCCTCAGAAAAACGCAGTCTCTCTAAATTTTCCATTACCGTCTCAAAAAAACAGCACCAAACTACCTGGCACCGCGCTTCATGTGTAGCGGCAGCGGTGGGTTACTAGTGTTGACGTCACGAGGCGCCCGACCAATCACAGGCGGAAACGAGACGCGCGAGCTGGGCGTGTCCGCTGCTGCACTTTTCGTCGAAATAAAATATATTTGCGCTTTCTTTCGCTCAATTTCGATACGATATTCGAATTCGGAGGGTTGAAAACCATTATGTACAGATGTTCACTCATTTTTTCTGGAAAACCTTTCAGCTTCCCTTTAAGTCACAAGAGTTGGCCGAGCGCAGTGCTCTGTCGTCTGCTACCACGAGCTTGCGCGATGCAGGCACCAGGCCTGCGCTGCCAGCACTTCTAGCGTAGCGAGTGTGCTAGAAACATGGAATGGGGTCTAGGGCCACGTTTTCTGACTTTCCACGTAAATTTTCCTTTCTGTTTTCGCCTTTAGTTATCGGCTCGGACATGATTCGCACGTCGCCTCCGCGCGACCATATTATATCTGCGATCTGCCCTTCTCGGCGCGTCGCATGCTAAAACCACGGAAAATGTAAATGACCATTACAAAATATTGGCCCTGCATTGCATGCGCGAAGTAAAATTGAAGAGCGCCGTGCCAACGGCGTGCGTTTCCAGCACTGGGAAACTGAGAATGAATGTGCTGTACTCACGAACTAGAGAAAAAAATGGCCGCCAAATAAGACATCTCTACACACTTCACGTAGTGACATTTCAGTCTTATCAGCCGAGCAAAGGAAGCGGTGGAGCTGCCTGGGTTTAACCTTTCTGGTTGCTGAATGGACGCTGGCGATAGCACTTGGAATTCGCTCTCGCCATGCAAATGTGTCGTTGGCTTCGGCAGCCAGGGTTGCAGGAAAGCTGACCAAGCCCTTCTACCGGCCAACAACAATAATTACGAGAGGAACTTCGTGAATAGTGTCCGCGCCAGAGATCTGGGGGATTTCAATGCGTGCTTCCCTTCCGGCAGACCTCTGGAAGCAGCAGGCCGGTGGCGAGGAACCGCAGCTTCTCCCTCTGTGGAATGGCCGCTGACACCCGAGTCTCCTCCAGTTCATAGCGCAGCTAGCAAAAGGTCTTGTAAAGCCGACAGTGACGTCGCAAATAATTTTCTGTCATGTTTTCGAGCGCATTTCGCACATCCAGCCATCGTGGGCACCGAAAGAGTAAAGCCAAGGAGACGACAGAGGAAGTCATAGCTTCCGAAGCAACCAACGCACGCGTACTCAACGGGTGCAGGTCTCTGGGATAGCGCGGCCGGCGAGCGCGGCCATGGCCGCAAGTACACTGCCAAGCCACAGCAAGCGAACTCAAAGCGAACTACCCCTTCGCCGGTTCCGCTAGCCCGCCGCCGCAACCGGGCAGCGCTGCAGCTCGCGTGGTCGTCAGCAGTGCTGACGACCTTGTACGTGGGCCGGAGCCAGCGCAGCTCGCCGCCAACGGGCCAGTCACGCTCCATGAGCCCAGGGCGGCTAGCGTCTTCCCCATCCCCGGTGCCGGGGCGCGGCAGCTTCGGCTGACGACACGGTCGCGGTCATTCGTCATACCGTGGGAACTCCGCCGTTGTATACTGCGCGTAGATGAGTCGCCTGGCGGGTGAGAATGGACGCTTCAACTCGGTGAACTTCACCGCGTAGCCACGGACGATTAGAGGCGCACCGCGAAGCCTGCTCTAGAGTTGTATTACTGTTGTACGTACTCCCATGTTTTGTGTACTTATGCCGTACGCGCCCTGACATACAAGCTAAAGGCAATGCCGGTGCGCCACGTCTTCCTCGCTGTGTGCTAAACCCCCGGCCCCACGAGCCTCCGTCACAGTGCCATTGGGAATGTGCCGCTCTGCCATGACTAAAAGAATCTGTTAAATTTCTCCGATGCAGAGCGGAATCGAGTCAACGTAACAAAGTTTACTCAAGGACAGCAAATTGAATGATTAGAAGGCTATGACAAATGCATTGGGCAGTCAAGTGCGCTTTTCAGTGAATGCCTTCCGCGCCAACGCTTTAGTGAGCAGTGCCATTATTTCACTGGGTATGTGACGCTCTTCAATGAACGTCTCGCCAACTTGGTTTACTGATTATGTGCCACTGAGGGTGCGACAAGCGAGGGAACAATTCTGGGCGTTCGCAGGTACCGGCGCGCCACGCTTCTCGTCTACGAGGCCATGCGCTGAGTTCTCGACAGCGCCACCAGATGGCGCAACGTGTCGAGAAAGAAGCGCGAGAGAGGAGCCCTGTTGCCGCATGACGCGTTTCTCAGCGTTCGCATGCACCGGTCCCCCATGCATTTCAAATGCCGCCCCAGTCTTCGCGGAGGCGCGAAGGGAAGCGCGAAAGAGGAGTCCCGCTGCAGTATACGCCTCAAACGTAACTCGTTTCGGCGGTGGCGATACTTTGTGTGGCCATAGATTCAGTGCAGACGTATTACCTTCGACAGTCACCGTGAGATTGGCTTGGCGAAATTTTACAGCCAAACTGTATGCCTCTACCGTCCAAGAAAATTTTCGTGTCGTTGTAAGCAAAACGCTCCCCATACATGGGCCGATCCCGAAAATAGTGCAATGCCGGCCGACCCGCGGCTGAGGGGAAGCAGGCGTTACCCACTCGCCGAACGCGGGCTGATCCCGAAGATAGTGCAATGCCGGCCCGTGCCGCGACGGAGGTAAAGCAGGCGTCAAGCACTCCCCGTACGTAGGCCGATTCCCCACGTATGGGGCACGTGCAGAGTTCGATCCCGGCCACAGCAGCTGGCCGCATTTCGATGGGGGTGGAATGCGAAAAAACGCTCGTCTGCTGTGCATCGGGTGCACGTTAACTAATCTCAGGAGGGCAAACTGAATTCGGAGCCACCCCACTACGGCGTGCCTGGTAATCATAATATCGCGGTCTCGACATGCGAAACCCCCAAAGCTTAATTTTTTTTTTTTTTTTGCCTAAAGTGTTCTCTGTGTTCGCGCAGCGGTCGCAGCCCTGCAGCCTTGACCCGGGAGCTGTTCGTAGCCGGAGCGAACTCTGGCATGGAGGCCACCGTTCCTGGTGCCGTCAAGGGCTGGTTTGACACCCTGCGCCACTGCGGCAGCGGACAGGTAATGCGCGTTGCTCATGCTCATAGTGATACGTACTTTATGGCATCGTTCGACGAACGCTGCCACCTTATAGGTCAATCCTGGCATTCGTGTACGACCACTGCCGTGGTAGACAACGTCACGAGTCTTCTGTATTTATCTTCACTAATGCAGTTATGCGAAATTCATTTGTACCTTTTCATCTGCCTGCACAAGAAACAAATGAGGGCTGGCAACGCCTGTGGCAATAATTCCATGTCTAGTATACAGGGCGTTTCAGCGAGCTTTGTGAATTTTTTAAAGATTGCCTGTGGCAGACAGCCCAATTCTAGTCCAGGTCTACTCGAAGAGGCGGACATTACTTGCACGAAAAATTGAAACGCATAATAGACTAATTAACGAAAATTTCACAATGAAGTTTTTGACTAATTATGGCATATATTGCAATTTACAAATTCTATCGGCTGAGATTGTAAGTCATATCCACTTGAAAATAATTGCGTGGATGACACCATTTACGAGATATGCGTCGTCAAACGCATAATGCTTAAAGGGACACTAAAGGCAAATATTAAGTCAAGCTAAAGTGATAGATTAGGCCTCGAGAATGGCGTATGCAACGTCACCACTCCCCCGGTTGGGTGGCGGGAGATTCGAATTGCGATAAAGGCATACGGACCTTTCAGTTGCAATTTTCTCGCAAACTAAGTATTTTCTTGGCAAGAGACAAGCGGTGCGAAGTTTCAGGAATGGTATTGAAACAGTCCACGTCAACTTAGTATTTGCCTTTAGTGTCCCTTTAAACTGTGGTGCGTTTTTGTGCTTCAATGCATAAAACTTCCTTTCATGCCTTGAAGCACGAAAGTAACTGGAACGCCAATGCATTTCTCCGCAAGGTTGGGGAATACATCGAAACTGATGTGATCTTGAGAATTAATTCCAAGTGTATCAGCCTTGCGAGCTCTCCGGGTACAATTTGTGAATTGCAATATGCTCCTTGATGTAATTACCTAAAAGCTTAATTAGTGATTTTTGTTAATTAGTCGATTATGCATTTAGTCGATTATACAAGCCAAGTTGCTGACTGGTAGCGTCTGACGCCTTGAACGCATCGTGGTTGCGCAGGCAGCATGCTTACGTAGCGCAATTTGAATCCATTCTTTCCCCAATTGTAGTGTTTAATTCCTCATTACAATGCAGTCGCGAATGCATGAAGGCGAGCTTTCTGGTTCTTTATTGTACGTGCTTTCATCGTACATGGTATGAATGTTTCTGTCGGTGTTCTAGCTTCTCTCTCTCTCTCTCTCTCTCTCTATATATATATATATATATATATATATATATATATAGAGAGAGAGAGAGAGAGAGAGAGATTGGACACAATCAGCGTGTGTAAAGCAGTTCCCGGCACTCCACTGTGATTTGTTCATCATTCTTCATCTCAAGGGGTTTGTGTGTGCGCGCAGGTGTCCATGCGTGAGGTCCTGGCACCGGCCGTGCGTCTTGCCCGTGGTGGCTTCCCTGTGGGCGTGGTGAACGCGGCCCACTGGGCCACCTACGAATCCAGGCTAGGCGAGCTGGTGGGGGGAGCCTACTTCCTACCCACGCCGCGAGCGGGACAGGTGCTGCGAAACGAGCCACTCGGCGACCTGCTCGAGGTGAGCGCCTCGGTGAATACGCCTGCAAAAAAGACCGAAATCGCCAATGCTGGCAATTCGTGTTCTCTGCTTCGACCACAGTTCTTGTGCTGCGCGTAAGTTGGTGTCAATCGCGATAGCTTTAAGGTAGATTTTTTTAAGTACATTGCTCTGGCGTGATCAGGAATGGTTACTTAGAAAGAATCTGCAACTAATGAAAGTCGTTTGAATTGTAACTGATATGCGGTAAGAAACCCAATAAAGTGATTGGGATGCCAACACAGATGATCCGTTCACCGACGGGTAGATCAACCGTTTGCCCTCAAGCGGCGTCGGAATGAGAACCATGGGCCGCTTGCACGGAGCATGTTACTTGTGGGTGAAATTGCGCGCGTTTAAGAAGCCCGAGTAACAACGATAGCGATCGATAGACAGAATTCTAACCTATAGACCTCGGATGGTAAAGAACGTATGTTCAGCAGGGCACATTTATCATACTGCGCATTTTTTGCTGTCTGGCGCCACGGTGTTTTATGTCACTTTGGCTACTAGAGAGAATTGGTAGTTATCGATGGGGAAACAGGACAAGAAACACGAAGAGATAACGGCGAGCTCTTAACTTCTAACCGATTTGATTTCGCACATGCGCAGGATTTATACTTGGACGAACGAGACACGTGAAAAGGGAAACATGTCTGCGATATTGCACAGACATGATTATACTTGATGGCTCCAGAATTTCTTTTTTTTTTTTTTTTGCTGTTTCTAACGTGCACCTACATCTAAATATAGCGCATACAACCGACTGTAATACGTGAAAGAAGCCCGCAAATGCACGCAAAGTGCCTCGAGCGGCCAGTCGCGCGGCATTTGCGGACTTCTTTCACGCTCGGAAAAACACTTTCATACAGCACGTATCGAGCAACAGAAAGCTGTATCGGGAGTATTTCGTGTCGCTCTACAGTTTTCTCATTGACACTTTTCATCTAACTATAATATTTGAAAGTTGATTAATTGATTAAGATAATGATCAGATTAGGTGGAATTAAAAAAAAAACACTTTGAGTACCTTCAAGCGACGGCAAACATTACCTTTGTTCTGTCCAGCTACTGTGGCATTTGCGTATTATTAAACTCTGGCTAAGTTAAGCTCGGACACCCTGGAGAGCGGATGCACTGACTATAACGAAATTTAGTTTGCTTCTAGAATTCCGCGCTCCGAAAACGTTCGCAGTCGGGGGTGCAGTTCTCGCGTTTTGCATCCATCACGCACGCATCGGAACAACACGACGGACAGCGAAGCGTGCGTGGTACATACCTGACGCCGCGCGCACGTGCAGCGACTGGGCCGAGAGGGCGCGGATGCCTTCTACAAGGGGCCCGTAGCCGACGCTGTGGCGGCGGCCGTCAAGCGGGCGGGAGGCGTGCTGGAGGCGACCGACCTCCTCCGACACCCGGCGGACAGCGGCGACGGCCTGGTGGCTCCCGTGAGCACCACCTACCGCGGCGCCCGGGTGCACACGGTGCCGTTTCCCAGTCACGGAAGCGTGCTTCTCGAGGCGCTCAACATCCTCGAGCGGTTCGAGCTGCGCGACCGGGAACGATGCGCGCACCTGCTGGTCGAGGCCCTGCGGCTGGCGCTCGCGGACGGCCTCGGCTGGGTGGCCGACGGGGGACCGGCGCGGGACGGCCGGATGGCTTCCAAGGAGCACGCCGAGGGCCGCATCGTGGACGTCGAGCGGTGAGCACGAACTGGCCGAGCAGCCTGCTTCTCTGGCCGGTGGGCAGGAATTTGGCGGCACCTGTATATGTACGCTCAATAACTGCCTGCTTCGTTTCATAAGTGGCAGCGCAGGGACGCACGCAATGCGCCATTAACGGAAACGTTGGCGCTGCATTACGTCCGCTACGTTAGTTAAATTTAAACCCGACGAGCAGTTCACATAGGGCCACTGCGTGTGGCAACCCGTTGCGGTATCGCCGCGGTTGGGGTGTTGCACTGCTGTGGTCGCGGGATCAAATCCCGGCCGCGGCGGCCGTATTTTGATGGGGGCCGAAGGCGCTCGTGTACTTATAGATTTAAGTGGACGTTAAAGAAACCCAGGAGGTCAAAATCAATTCTGAGAGTCCCCAACTACGGCATGTCTAATAATCCTGATCCCATGGTTCTGGCTAAGTTTAAGCTACGTGTGTCAATGACCAGAACGAGCATCGATCGGTTGTTTCTTTAATGACCCGCCGCTGTTGCTCCGCGTGCTATGGCGTTGTGCCGACGAGCGCAAAGCGGAGAGTTTGCTTGTCCCCGACGAACAATAACCTGTCTTGCTTGTCTTTCTTTTTTTGTAAACTCGGCACTCTCTACTTTCCTGTCAAGAATGCAATGACACGCTGGTAACGCGCGTGCCTTTCGGCACTTGAAAGTTCCGGGCGCGCAGCGTTAATGAAAGGCACGCAAGATGAGTGAAGTTTTTTTATTAAGGTTCCGAGAGGGCAAGATGTATTCCAGGTAAATGAATAAAAGGCTGCATTGATGTTTTTAATGGTCTGTGGACAGCTGAAGGGTTGAATACTGTGTAGTGGTTCGATATTCAAGGTCAGTGGTAACCGCCAAACGTTTCCAACGTCCGATTTGGTCGGACACCGAAATCCGCTCGATGCCGGCCGCGCTCTTGCGCGCGCGCACAGAAAAAGAAAAAGAAGAAAAACCCAGCGTGTTGTCATTTTTCCCTCAGGAAATCGGTACTTTTTTCTTTAGCTCCAGAAGGGGAGAGTTGCAGCTCTGACTTTCTCTATCCTCGCTTCTATGGACGCTTCTCGCCGCGCTCCTGCGGGCGCGGCCACGTTTGATCGTGTGCTGGCGCGTCCATTGCTTGCCTCAGCTCATGCCGCAGACAGCATCTGCTGCCTCTGTTTGCAATGGCGGCGCACGACGCTGGTGCGCTGCAGCAGGCCGCTTTTTTCGGCGCTTGTCGCCGACAATGACGGCGTGAACCTCGCGTACGTATGGCAAAAAAAAAAAAACGCATCAGAGGACATGTAAATGTCACAAATTCATTGTTCAGAGCTCATTACGCATTGTCGAAATGGTTCGAGTTCTGCTGTCTGGGGCTCGATTACTGTAAAAAAAAAAAATAATGACGATCACTGTCATACGCTCATAGTTTCTTTGTTGATTATTTCCAATGGCTTGGAAGCCGCAGGAATTGTCATGTATTTGGTTCAGTAACGCGTTTTGGTGCGATGTCGTTGAATTATTTATACTGTGGGTGAGAGTAAAGGGTTTTTCAGAGAAAGTAATTGCTTGCGATAAATTGTTGCTGCATTCATAGGTTTTCAATTTATTTCTTACTACTGAAAACTGAAAAAAATTCACATTGGGGACATGGTTTTTTGCGAGAAAATTCTACCTTCAGATGGTTCAAGCGACGTCATCAATTCCAGTTCACAAAACTTCGTTATGCCGTCGAGGTCGTTCCATCGACGTCGTCATTGTGACTTCATTCGACTCTCCTCATGCCATTGTCGTCACGCCATCGTCAGCATTTCACAAACGCAATCCCACTGTCATGTCGTAGTCGTTCCATCGACGTCATTTCCTCTTCGCCATTCTATCATAATCGCGCTGTCTCCTTTTATCGTTATTATGCCGTCGTGGTCGTTCCATTGTCTTCATACAGTCTTCTTAATAAAATCGTCTTCGCGCCATCGTCGTTGCGTGCACGCTCATCGTAGGACCATTGTCTTCGTGACGTCGTCAGCACGGTGTCGGCGTTATGCCATCGTCATAACTTCGGAATCATCTCATTGTCGTCGTGCCATTCTCGTCGTGCCGCCTTAGTCGTTCCATCGACGCGAGTCCACCATCGCCATTCTATAGTCACTGCGTCGTCGTCATACAGTCGCCGTCATGCCGATGGCCAATCTTGGCAAGCCAGTGCCGCAGCAAAGTGGGCCGATGCCGGAGACTGTATGTCGCATGTAGCCGAAGCGATGAAATTCTCAGAATGACCGTTAGTATTTAAACAACCGTCCCTTCCACAAGACGATGCGCAGCTGCATTGCTTGAAGGCTAATCGCATTACCGTCGACAGTCATCGTAAGATGGGTTCTGCCGGATTTTTTTTTCGCTGCATATAATGTAATCTCGTGTCGGGGCCTCCTTATTTCTTACCATCCTGATGACCACGAATCCGTTAGCAATGGCATGAAGGAGAGCCGAACGTGACGGGCATGCACCCAAGGAGGAAAACAGTTTCCCGGGAGTAGGCGGCCGTTTCAGCGCGTCGCGGCCATCACAGCTGCCCCCAATCCCGCACACCAGCCGCGATCTCGAGCGCTGTGGCTCTGTTCTGTCAGCGCAGGGTCGTACGCCTCAGCGCTCGGGCTTGACTGCCTATATACTGGGCGCTTTCAAGTGCAATGGTAAGAAACGCGCTAACCGTGGACTGTGTCGTCGCGCGGATTGTCTTCTCGACCATTGCCACCATTTGCGGAGAACTATAGCGTATCGTCGGAAAACATTAAGTCGTCATTCCTCGAACCGTACATAGAGCTCTTCCGGAGCACCGTGTGTTTTTTTTTTTTTTTTTTCTGGCACGTGTATGAGATCTGATCGGCGGCAATGCATACTGCACTGCCGTCTTCGTCTGCACAGAAAGACATTTAAATTGATTTTTTATTGTGTGTGTGTGGACAAACGTGTAAAGTGCATTGGCTCATAAACATCAGGATGTGGAGTACTACTCCATTGCTCTCATTATTTTGTAAACAGCGGAGAACACTCTAGCTAGGTGAGCTACAAGAATCATTCAGTGAGCTTGTAACGAACGCAGTGTTGCACTCGGAAGCTTATGGATAATAAAAAAAAGAATGCAGAAGATTTTTTGTCAAAAAAATCTGAGCGTTTTAGGAGAATAAAGGCGTTTATGGTTGCTGCGTAGCTTTTTTTCCGGCCCCCCAACACCTCAGCCCGCTGCTTGGAGCAACAGCATTTACCTCGGTGGCCGGTGGCGTCAGAGGAGGGGACCGCTTACAAATAACGCTCACAAATTATAACGTTCAGATTACGCGCGTCCATCGGCTAATTCTGCGGGTGCAAATAATTTTCCGCGGGTACAAATGCTAAAAGGGTTCTGAACCATCCCTCGTGCTTGGCGAAAAGAGGAACAAAAACAGTCCACGGCTAGCATACGCTCCTGTGAACATCTCAGCCAAATTTTGCAGTCGTGGGTGGCGCGAGGAGCTCGCAAGTGTAGCCCGACGTCACGTTTTACAGCGAACCTGTATAACTGCCCTCCCCCCCCCCCCCCCCCCCCCCCCCCCGAATGCACCTGTAGTGTCCGTGTGCAAAAATGTGGGCCGATACGGGAGGCAGTGCAATACCGGGCCGACGCGCGGCGCAGGTGAAGCGGGTTTCAAGCACTGCGCTCCTACAAATAATAAAAATAAATAATAATAAATGAAATAAATCAGTGAACGTGCACTGTTTCAAGCCGGTCGGTATACTGGAACCGTTTGTGAACAGCAGATGGACTAACGAGCCGGAGGCATTGCCATATACGCAAAGGACATGTACGTACAACCGTACACCCTTCCCTCGCAAGACGACAATTCCATCGACTGTGGGGATGTCTGTGCCGTACAAACGAAAGACTAAATTGTGAGGCTTTTCTTTTGAGGAACCCGTATGGGTTTCCTTTGTAGCAATTGCTACGATTGGGTGGATGTCTCATTTTCCCTTAATTAATTACAGCTCTCCACCTTGCGGGTTTCCGCAGAACTATTACGTCAAAGTCTTGCCTTTGCTTCGAGTTGTGGACAAATTCGACTTCGCCCTGCCATCTCCTAGCCGCCTGGTTAGCTCAATTGGTAGAGCGGCTTCCCCGGTAAGGCGGTGGTCCCGGGTTCGAGTCCCGGACCAGGACGAATTTTTCTTCAACTGTGAGGGTTTTCTTTCGAAGAACCCGTTTGGGTTTCCTTTGTAGCAATTGCTACGATTGGGTGGATGTCTCATTTTCCCTTAATTGATATCCACTATGTATATGGCTCAGGCACAAGCAAATGTGATATCGAGGAGCTCATGACCACGCACTTTGCATGAGTTAGCCGTGATGTCACTACCCCTGGGATCATTGTTGGAGACTTCAATGTTTACATTTAAAAATAAGTCAAGAAATGGTTCACTCAGTTTCTCCTAGAAGAGTTTGGTTTGAAGTGCCACACAAATCCAAGTCACTCAAGTACTCAACAACGGTCTTGTATAGATTTAACTTTGGCCAAGATTCTGTATAAGGTTGTAACCAAGCCAATCAGTGTGTCACAGTAATCAAAAAGCTATCGTCACTACCATTACCAAGTGATGAAAATAAATACATGCAGCCTTGTCTAATCCTGTGTGATGTGCTACAGCTTCGTTGGTCATCCAACTTCACAGAGTACAATGACTCCTTGATTTTTTCTCAACCCCTCTCTTCTCAATAGAAGCCTTCTGCTCACTCTAATCGGGCTCCTATATTTCGTCATATAGCAGATTCCCATATACGTGGCTGCTATTGGCCAATAACTCACCTTCAATCAAAAAGGGTGTTTGGATCTGTGCCCATCTTCCTACTGTTACTATGTATATTTATTGACACAGTTTAATCAACAGGCTGAACTAAGCGAAAACTTTCATTTCGAAATTCAATAACAATTTCGTACTTCCGAAAGTACGACTATCGTACTATGGCCTACTATCGTCTGCTAACGCTTGGTCGTGCCCGTCCGCCCGCTGTAGGAATAAAGCTTTGGCCACACTGCCGTCGGGTCTCGCTAATTTCTATGCGTTTTAAACGTATAGAAATGTATACGTTTTAAACACTCAACTAGCCTATAGTTCTCTATAAATTCTCTAAAATATAAAGGGCGATTAACCACCGTACATCGTCCCTTTGCTTCGACTTTCGCGCCAAGTGATTTTGCCGTATGTTTCTTATCGTGTGCACTATCCAAAAGGCTTACAAACTGGCTAGTGTTTCTGAACTAGTTATGCTGAATACGAATTCGCGCTGTTAAAATACCATTGAGCCTGCTGTGTCAATTATATTCAAGTAACCACCAAGATACGCAACTCTCAGGGACTAAAGCGCTAACTGGACCATATAATTGTGCGCCAATCTGTAATTTTGGAGCCATACTCACGGCTTCGACCACGTCGTCGGCGTATCCGCCGACCGAATGATATCTCCAGTAGACTTTCTCTTCTTCCTTTAATCTTTTCGTCCCCTTTTCCCTTTCCCCAGTGTAGGGTAGCCAACCGGGCTCAGTCCTGGTTAACCTCCCTACCTTTCATTCATCATTTGCTCTCTCTCTGTCTGCAGGGCCCGGCAGTGGAGCGAGGCGGACCTGCCGAACGCTCCGGAGCAGTCGCACACCGTGTTCCTGGTGACCGCCGACGAAAGAGGCAATGCCTGCGCGTTCATCAACAGCAATTTTTTGGGCTTTGGATGTGCCATTGTCGAGCGGTACGGATTCGCAGTCCACGTAAGCTCTTATTAGTTAAGCCATTTCATCTTTCGTGTATATATAGTCTACGTATTGTGTCATATGCCTCGGAAGGAGATAGTCGCACCACCGCATGAAGAATTTGCCCGACCGTGAGCTTCTTGCGATGATTTTGTAAGTACCGGCGAAAAACAACCTCCATGACAGAACTCGCGCACGTCACTGTGTCCTGTGCTGGCAGTTTTTCTTTTTTTCCTCGGGCAGGATGTTTGACGTACGTTAACAGTGCATATGACGCTCCAGGCGAAGATAAAGAAATTACATGCGGTGCTTAGGTTGCTGGTTTACGGTACACCGGAGCTGCGTACGTTGATGTTGGTTGCCTGTGATTTTGAACTGTGACATACAAAAACACGCAAGCAGGTAGCGCTGCTAACACTAATTAGACTACGAGAGTATCTGTTGTTAACGGAATTAGTTTACTCTCCGCTACGGGTTCTGTCGTATCAAAGCGTTTTAAGAATGCATTGTCATTCTGTGCAGGATGTTGAGTTGCGGGTGGTTGCTGTGTGTTGCGGGTCAGTCGCGCCCGTGAAGTACAATTCAGCCAGTCTCAGCCGTGGCTAGAGCGTTCCTTTTGTTCCTCGCAATATCGCCAAGTTTGTTCACTCTCACGGCATCTGGAGGCGGGGCTTGGAGAAAAGCAGGCCCGGTACTGACGGAAAAATTCTTGCATATATATATATATATATATATATATATATATATATATATATATATATATATATATATATATATATATATATATATATATATATATATATATATATATATATATATATGTGTGTGTGTGTGTGTGTGTGTGTGTGTGTGTGTGTGTGTGTGTGTACACGTATGTGAATGCATTTCGTAGCTACAAAGGAGCGTAAAACGAAGATATCTCTAAATTTTTTGTTCATATTTATGCAGTGTATGACGGAAACGTAGATTTCACATGAAGGTGTGCCGAAAAAACAGTATGACAAAAAAAACTCAGAGCCTCGCGTTCAAGACACCCAACTCAGTCAAAGAGCGTGATCGACGGCATGCTTATGTACATCACTTTTTTATGTATAAATATGCCTGTGAATTCTCCTAGTAATCTGATATTTGTGTTTCTTTAAGACCAATGCCTCAGCTGCTGGCATGTCCCTAATAAATGCGCATAGCCTGCGGTCCACAGTGCTTGCTGATATATATATTTTTTAAATCTCCCCTTTAAACATTGCCAAGTCTGTCCCATTAAACACACACTTATTGGGAAGTCTGACAGAGACTACATTATCACTAAACAGACAAACCCCACCTTACAATGCTTGACACCACACATATTTAGGCGCAAGCCTTAAGTGGCTCATACTCCCGATGGCCTTGAAAAAAACGCGTCGTCCGGGCCAATGGTGCAAAAACTGTCATCATCAGCACTGGCTCATATACCCCCATAGGCAAGGAAAAAAAAGAAATATCGCCCATGCACCCCGTATACAGATGGTAAACCAGCAAAGCTGAAATGTGCGGCCCCGGTGTTTATCGCTGGATTAATTCCGACTCATTAAACTCTTTCTTAATTATTGGTTACGTCTTTGTGTTTCTTAATGAGATTACGCGCACATTTGTCTTGGGTTTATCACATTGTTTATTTGAAATGTCACACATTGCGCTTCGCATAATCACCATTATGGAGGGGTGCAGTGAGCGGTTCATTGTGGTAATCCAGCGAGTTCGTCAGCCTTTCTGAACTATGTTACGCATTTGTGTTTCGTAATGCGTTCATCATAGTATTTACGACTCGGTTATGCACTGCAGTTACTAAGTGACACACCGGGGCCGCACATTTCATTTAATTACATAGAGGGACACATTTTTGAACCTATTGCGAAGTCTGAGAAAGACCGCATGAACTTAAGCAAAGTATCACTAAACAAAGACGGACATTGAAATAGGCAGCTTATAGCCACTAAACTGTTCATATGCCTACCCAATGAGAAATTTGTCCGTCCGTCACGTAAGGTGAATGCAATGGCTCACACTCTCCTAAATACTGGGATCATACCCCCGCAGTAGGGTTTCTGTGGTCGGACCACGACTACAGCTTCGCTGTAAAATGCAGTGGCTTATCCCTCTCGTAATGCAGAGGCTACAGACACTCAGCAAGGTGAAGTGCATAGATTCATTGGAATCAGGCATACAACGTACAGAAACACGGCGTCTAGTCGAGCGGTACAAAAAAAAAAAAAAACTACGTGACCTTCTCAATGGCTGATACCCCCGTAAGCAATGGTTGATAGCCCCACAGGCAAGCAAAAAATGCTATGGCTCATACCCCCGTAAGGCTGAGGCTACAAGCGCTCAAAGTGAACAGTACATACATTAATTGAAATCACCCTTATACAACTCCCAGAACAGCATATGTTTCAGTCCCTTGCCGAGAGGATGCAACGTAAAGTCGAAGAGAAACTTCGTTGGCGCGAGTCTGACCCCACTACCTATAGGAGCACGCAAAGCCGCAGCTAAGCTCCGAAAACGAGTCGAAGAAGCCGAACTGTGGCAGCAGCAACACGACGATGCGAGACGGCGCATTACCAAGTGTGCCCCAGCAGCCTTTCGTCTTCACGTCTTGCAGGAGTGTGACATGGTGCCGAACTTTTTCCTTTCTTTGTTAGCTCCATCAGATTTAGCTTCTTGCGCAACTCGACAAAATCTAGCAAGCTTGCTGGGTTGGGAATAGCTTGATCTACCTGTAGTTACGTTTTTGAAGAATACCACCCCAAGTGCGTCAAGGAATGCTTTGATGTGATGAAGAGGACCCAAGAACAGAGGCAAGAACATATAAATACCAAGCCCTTGGGGGAAATATTTCGGCTACATTGACCTAAAAATCATGGTCGCCGAGAAGGAGGGCTATTTTGTGACCTTGTCGCATGAAACGTCTTCAGAGTAGGCATGCGCAGCAGTTCACAAAGCAGGAAAGTAGACATCGAAAGGAAAGTAACTGGAATTGGGGCACCGCCACAACCTTGAAAAGCTGTAGGCACGCTGGAGAAAAAAAAACTGAAAGAAAAAAGCCTTGGTCAAGATAAAAGACACCTAGGGTGTGTTTTTTTTTCTTTCTTTGGCATGGAAGACACATAACGCTGGCATACTTTTCCGGGCGACTATAAGGGAAAGGGACACGCATGAAGTCAAAGATTCGAGATTTCTACACAGACACAAGTCTATGTTGATCATTTTGAACCATGTTTTATGTCTTGATTTTGGGGGAATCGGTTTCGTAATTAAAAAAAATAGTATCTAAAAAGCTGCCTTGTGTTTAGTGGGTACGTTGAGGACTTCATTCTCCTACTCTATAGTATACGGCATGATAAATTGATGGATCGAACGTTATAGAATGAAATGTTGTATACCAAATACAGGTCTATCGATTTTTTTTTACCTGAACAGCACATTCATTCACCCAGCTCAAACAGGCGCTCAGGCAGGGAAATGTCACGAGTTAATTCAGCGAACCATATCAAAATCAGAGCTGTAGCGTTGTCCCCTCAAAGCCTGCATGCAGTCACAACTGATCTGGACAGAACCTGCGAACGAAACGATGCGCAGCTAGCGTTTTGGTACAGTGTCTCAAACCCATCTTACCCGCTGTGGTGGCATAGTGACTTTGTAGTGACTTCGTAGTGATCGTAGCGTAGTGATCCCGCCTTCAGCGGCCGCATTTCAGTGGGGACAGAAATGCTAAAACACCCGTGCGCTGTACATAGGGTGAACATCTTCAAGGGGCAGCGCAATGTGACGAAGACAGAAAGCAGGAACACACGGGACAGCGCTGAACTCACAAGTAACTTTATTTGGAGGCATACACAAACCTATGTACTACAACCCATAGCCACGTGCTCTCCCATCGGTGGCGTCATTATCAGTGCGCCGGCAGAAACGCAAAATCCTGTAATCTATTGCTACGCTATGAGGCGGCTTAAAAATTCAAATTCACTGTCATAGAGATTTAACGATGGCATGCTTACACAACGCGTAAGCGTTGTGTAAGCATTGGGTGCACGTTAATATCCACCACAACGGCGTGGGGGACATACTCATACCTCTCATATTGTGGTTCTGCCACGTAAAACCTCAGTATCTATTTTTTTTAAACACGTCACATGCGATAAGTATGAGTACACACCCACTTTTCTTGCGTCGGATCGAGTGCAAAGCGGTATACACGTACGTGCTGTGCGGCTTTCAGTTTTACGCGAGAAATGGGCCCCACGAACGCCTTGGCGCGGTTCAGAACGCGCTCGAGTTTACGCACCCTTACACGGGCAGCCGAGACGAATGTCGGGCCCTGTTTATTACAGAACATCCGGCCTGCATGCACTGCATGTACACCGGAGAACTCCAGCAGGCGTTCTGCAATGGTACACCGAAATATTCGCGCACGAGTCCTCGCCACGGTATACGGCAGGCACCTGTCTGATTGACACCGTCGTACCGCAGTGCCGCGGCCGCGGGTTCAGCGCCGTGGCGGGCCACCCGAACTGCGCGGGCCCCTGCAAGAAGCCGTACCACACGTTGATGCCAGTGCTGGTGACGGACACCGCGAGCGGTGACTGGTTGGCCGCGCTGGGCACCATGGGCGGATACACGCAGCCGCAGGTCGACCTGCAGCTCCTCCTCGCCATGATGGAAGGGGGCCTCGACCCGCAGTCGGCGCTGGACGCTCCCAGGCTGTACATCGGCGACGGCAGAACCCTGCGGCCGGAGTGAGTTGGTCGAACACTTTTGTTTTTAATCCGTTAAGACGGAATTTTAAGCGGCGAGGGGCGTTAGCCAGCACTGGACAGGGTTAAGATGTACATATACTGTACACTTGGGTATATGGAGAGCTCAGACAAGTGCGCTGCTTCTGATCAGGTTTCTTGCCCCCATCACCGTAGCCAAGGAGCTGCTGGGCTTGTTCCACACTCATCGTAATGACGAACGCTTAGCCTCGAAATGGATGAAAGCAGCTCTATAGCAACGTTTCGATTTAGATTTTTATCCGCCAATGTCGCTTTATTTTCTTATGACACAAACTCTCAATATATAATTATTTTTTTGTTTTTTTTTGTTTTGAGACACCACTGTTGAAGCTCACGGTGCGGATGCTTGAACAGTCTAAAGGAATTCACATTCGCTGTTCAGCTACTGCAACAACTCTAATTTTATTTAGTATGTGAGGGTTCTCATTTGGTTTTTCTATATACCTGTGCACTCGTTTTATACGCTGCAGTGCCATTTGCTATCCTACGCGCTTCAAATACTTTCACTGTGCACACCGTATGTCTTGGCTTACTGATTAAAACCATGCAAGCCCTAATTGTTTCTTTTTTATCTCGCATCCTAAAGCGTTCATTTCGCGCCGGCTAGTTGCGTCGACGTTGTACTTGGATCGGCCACTCGGCTCGGCGGATCAGTAAAGAACAGAATCGAAAGAGAACAATCGTCACAAAAGACATCAATTTGCGTAGCAGCTGCATTACCATGATGGTGGAATGTTAAAGCGCTCGTGTGTTATACGGTGCTTCGACGCATGCTAGGTAATTCCAGGTGGACAAACCTGATCCGGAGCCCACCACAACGTTAAAAATTTCGTCAGTCAAGCAGTCGTTCAACCAACTGATCGACGAATTAGTACTGTCTTTTACAACAGCGCAAAGGACTAGGACGAGACGAGTGCACATAGCGCTGAACGTATACAACTGGTTTTATTTCCAGTGCTTAAATACGGTGGCAACCAATCTCAAATGAAAATACACAAACACAAAATTGGCGGTACCTGAGCACTGGGCTACAGTGCCACATGAACAGCTGTGCACGTGTTTCCTATTCAGCTTCAAGAAAGCGCAATTCTTTTTCCGACAGAGCTTTTGAGGTTGCGATTGCGCATTTGCCTTTGAATTTGTAGATTTCATGGGCTTCAATAATCTCTCTAGTGATTTTCGTGCGATTATCTGACAACGCGCTGCACTGACTGAAAATGGGATAACAAGGCGCTCCCTTATCCTTTTTTCTTTCTTCCGTACAGTCTCTGCAATGAATGCCCAGATTACCGGATGCGGTGTTGCTCACCCTTGTTTGTTATGTTCCCGTAGCCGGTCGTTAAGGCATGTGTGCTGTGTGTGCATGTGTGTCGACCAGTGTGCCCCGTGTAGTGCTTGCCACAAGGTAGCGGAAACCTGTACATAACATTGCTGCTACACGGTACAAAATGTTTTTGGTGCTTCTTGGCACAGCCTCCTTCCTTGCGTTGCTGGAGTTTACAATGTGGCAGAGTTTTGATAGTTAATCGGGTGCGTAAAAAAACAATATTCACATTGGAACGAGAACCCACGCTTTTGAGGTTATGTGAAATGCGCTGCAGATAAGGGATAACTGCAGCCTTTCTTTTTTCTTCCTTGTGCCTTTTAGTGGCTTCACTGCGGCCTGAATTTATGATGTCTATTGACAGGTTCTCTGATACAGCAATGAGAAGATAGGTTGGGTAGCCTGCTGCCTGGAGGCGCACCTCCTGATTTTGATAACTGTCTTGCATCAAATGATGGCACGATCTGAATTTAAATTTAAATTTAAAAAATCGTGCCATCATCAAACTATGAAAAAGTTATTCGATATTCGATTTGGTCTTGGAACTATTCGATTTGTATTCGATTCGGTCTCGTAACTACTATTGGCACATCCCTAAACAAGACTCCCAACAAGCTGGAGAGTATACAGCATAAAGCAGCGCGGTATATTTATAATTTGAACGGGCGTACGTCAGTTAGCGAACTTAGAAAACGAAGTATACTGCCTTCAGATACCAATAGAAATCAAATTTGTCGCCTAAAGTTCTAATATCAGTTAGCAAATAGCTATTTTTATGACATTGACACATCACATATTAACTCATTTACTCATGTTTACTCATACATATTAACATTTACTCTGAAGGATATGCTACCAGTCAAAGAAATTATTCACAGTAACTGTTCACTTCCACTAAACTATTTTCTAGTGCTCTTCTCCTTTCCAAGAACCATTCTTGAGTGGAATAACCTTTCTGATGATGTTGTTAACAAATATTTATTGTCGTCGTTTGAGAAACACTGACACAAATTTCACTCCCTCTTTGAAAATTTGCAGTGCTATTTGTGGTTTTGTTATAAGCATTAGTGCTTCTCGCAAGTTCTCCTATATTTATTCATTTTTGCGTAGGGTTTATTTCGTGTGCCTTGTACCTTAATTTGTGCATCAAATTGCTATATGTCCCACTCTATTGTGGTCTACCTGAGATCGCAGTATTCATAAATAATCTCTTGACATTCGAAATGCACTTGTCGGGTACTTTTAGTCACATGCGATAACGGAACTGTTTCGGTCAAATTAACGTCAATTTTCACAAAATGTGACAGCAAGAGTATAATTACATCACTGCCATATCTCTCCGCATGTATCTGGCTTAATATTTGGAATGAACGTTTTGCGCAGTCACTTCAGAGTTAATTCTGAAAAGGATTGAATGCAGGGTGAAGTAACATGTACACGGAATCTCCGGAGAGTATACCGCGAAAACATTAAAAACAACATTCACCGATGATTACGATGCTCCCTAATGCGAAATTTGAGCGCAGCTCCATACGTGTTTTCATTTCTCGATGTATTCAGGCATGGCACTTATCACCGCGCCCACTGGCAGAGCCGTTACGCGCAGCGCTATATACACGGTATTTCACGTAACTTGAACCAAGGATTAAAAAAAAGTGGTTAACGGCAACTGAATCAAACCAACAACATATGGTTTGCGTCGTGTGGCGCTCCTTAGCGTTTCTTCATATTCCACCTACTCAGTTAATTAATGAAGGTGAGTTATGCGATTTTTTTTAATACTTAGGGCCAAGTGCATTTCGTTACGTTGTAGAGGGCACACGAAAACGACCGATCCAATTTTCTTGTGGCAACGTACACGCTGCGTAGCAATTCTTTCCGGCGTTTAAAGAACGTCCGCAAAACGTGAAATAAAACCACGTGACTGCGCTCATGCGCTACCGTATTGCAGCGCTCTCATCGCGCTTTGTGCAAAAGAACCGTGCGAGCGGACCATGGTGACGGTCGCACATGGAAAGGAAGCGCCGTCGTCCTTAATAAGCGATAGACTCGACGCGCGGTTGACCGCGCTACAATGCGACGGCGTACGAGCGCAGTGGCGTGGTTTTATTTCATATTTCGCGGTCATGCTTTAAACGCCGGGAAAAATCGCCACGCAGCATGTACGTTGCCACAAGAATAGGATAGGTCGTTTTGAAATGCCTTCTATAGCGTAACGAAAAGGACTTGGCCCTAAAGTGAATATTAAAAATTTTGCATAATTGATCTTAGTAAATATTTATTTAGGCGCAATATAAAGAAATATTCTAAGGAGCGCCACATGATGGCAAACCATATGTCGTTGGCTTCATTCAGTTGCGGTTAACCACTTTTTTTTTTAAATCCTCGGTTAACGTTACGTGAAACACGCTGTATAAACCAACCACACAGTTGCCGCTTCCCGGCAACTGTAGCTTGTGCAACCGTAACCTTTACGGAGAAACGCTTGCGGCGAACGCTGTGTGCGAAAGTAAGCTTTCTGGTTCTTTTTTTCTTTCCTCCGGACCGCCGCTGTGCCACGGATGCGGGGACGTGAGCGCCATCTGGTGGTGCTTCAAGGTGGCTTCGTCCGCTTGCCTCCTCGCGCTCTCTTCGCTATCGCAGTCTTTTGCGTTTGTCCTCGCCCTTTCGCGATACTCTCCTCCTCCCGCTTTGCGCCTTATGATTTCTCCTCCTCTGCCGCTTTCCGCCTCGTGCTCTCTTCACTATCGCCTCCTTTCGTTCCCCACAGTGCTCAGTGTTCGCTCCGGGTTCTGCAATCACAATCGCAGCACGTTTGCCACATTTTGCTAACGGGTTACCAAAAAGAAATACATTTATTGACTTCGTGAGGATCACCTAGCTGTGCACAGTCAAACGCTTGTACATTGAAGTGCCTGAGACATCCAAAATCTTTCCTCATACCGGTCACTTCGTGATATAAGGACCGCCCATCGTGCCGCTCAAGATTGAGCAGGCTAAAAACGTTGAACAAAAGAGAGCCTTAAGTTAACACGAATTCAAGAGAGACTTACAGAAATAAGTCGTTAAATTTTTTTGTTCACACATCGTCTGACGGAATGTGCGGCTGCATACGACGCTACTGCATCGAGATACCCAGCCGGCTCCGCGGCGCAACGCGGGAGCTATAGGCGAAGTAAAACTGCAGATTGTCGAATGCCGCCATCGCCTCCCTTTCCGTCAAAATTCTTGGTTCCTTTAGACTCTTCATCATCGTTGACATTCGCGTTCTTTCCGTTATACATGGCCTTGAATAGGTCATTGGTCGCCATGTATAATTACATCACGCGGCCATGAACTTTCAGGTATTCGTCAGCCGTCGCACTCGCGGCTATGTTACAACCAGCGTACGAATCGGGAAGTTCCTGGAGCAGAGCAGCAGCAAGGCTACAACGCTTGCTCACAATGGCGCGCTCGTCGAGTGCGTCGCTGGCGCTGCCGCAAGCGCTAAAGCTCAGGGCGCTGCTCGACGACTTCCGCGGAGGGCAGTGGCAGCAGCGCTGCGTGGAGTTCGCTGTAAAGCCACTAATCGGCCGTCGGAGACTCGCCCCTAGTTCCTTCGTTTTACAGGAAAATTTGCTCCGCGGGTCGTCGCTGTAGAGACATAATGAATTCTTCGTTATGCGGGTCATATCGTTGTATAGGCGCTGGACTGTACTCAGTGAAGCGATCACATTGCCACCATTGTGCGCCCCCCTTCCTTTCAAGTGATCCGCTCTTCCTGGAGGAAGGGTTTCCGGAGGACGTGGTCGCCGACCTCCGGCGCAGGGGTCACCGCATTGCACCAGGCTTTGTGCCGCCTTCTGCTCGAAGCACCAGAAGCATGGCCCACATCGTGGCACGAGGCAGCTGGTGGGACCGCACTCGCGAGGTAAGCGCTCGATCAGCGCTAAGTATGTGACGCACTATACACAGTGCGCCAATGTGAAAAGGAACGCTTATTCTGTTTCGAACTTGGATTCCTCTGAACATATGAGAACCTCATTCATCGTTATTCGTTAAATGGTTATAATGGTGGGGAAAAAACAACTCCCTCACAAAACTTGTTCTTGTGATATCAACGCAGGAACAAGGAAAATTAGAGGTCTTAAACGAAAATCTGGTGTTCCTCTTCCAGTGAAATGTTTTTCCCCTGACTCAATCCCTAAGGCACCAGCAGAGCCACCTGGCAGGCGCGCTCTTGTCTTAATTTACGCTTCAACTGCTAGCATTCTCGCAGTGAAAGCCACGGCAACTTCGTGCGACCTCCGCAATTATATCAGCCTACTGACTTCAGCATGTCGACTCAATAATTCACTATGCCTATATACTGAACCTAAATACTGAATATCCTACGTGATCCGTGGTTGCAACCCTTCGTATGTTACCTTGTAATATGCCCTAAAGTAGCTCTCCTCGAATTATCTAAGAACAACAATAAACAGCTTCGTGCGGCGGAGTTCAGTGTTTTTGGCAGGCATATGAGGACGTGCACATTTCTCTATAGAACGATCTCAAGGTCGCGTCGCCTGGCGTGACCTGAGCGGAATTCTGATCGTCGTGCCAGTCATTTCGTGACCGCGTCGTTGCAGTGTGCGGTCGAGCAAGTGGCGCAAGTCCTGTGGTTCGGCTGCGAGCCCCGGAGCGACGGCGTGGCAGCCGCAGCACCGCCTCAAGACGTGCTCTGAAGACTGCGGCGTGCGCGGTCGCGCCATGTTGCGGCAGCACACGCATCAAGAAGCCTCAGACGAGCGATGCAGTCAAGGTCACATCCGCGGCTTCGCCATCGAGCTTCAGGCGTTGTACGAATGAAATTGACATAGCGTCACATAGTTATTAAACACGAATGGGCTCGTTGGCGCATTTTCCGAGGCTGAAGCAAAATAAAGTGCAATAAAAGGCAAAAAACTAGAAAAACCGACAAGTAAGGGGGATAACTTCAACAGGAACTAAGCGCCTGTTGAAAGCGTCTTCGTACGGCACATCGCACTCGCAATAATATTCTCAAGAGTGGTAGCGGGAGGTAAACAAACAGGCCGGACCCCATTAGATATGCATTAGGAAGTACCATAGAATGATAACAGTGGCAGAGCAATTGACACATGCAAGGACCATCATTCACTCGCAACACTCGCTTAGTCCTGTGGAAGTTCGCGCTCTGTCCTGTCTGTTTCTTCTCTTCCACTGCCGTTGACTTCGTTTCAGCCTATGTGATAAATAGCGCAGGTGCACAGCTGCAGCATTGCGCGTGGGCCGGACCTTCGCGTGGAAAGCGTTCATAGTGCACTCTGCCAAATTATAGAGCAAGTAACATGAAAAAAAATGTGTTTGTCGCTTGGAACAATGAATGAATAGAATTTATTGATAGGAAAGACAGAGAGGTCGACCTGAGCTAGTGCGCTCTAGTCTGCTACTCTGCACTGGGGAAGAGGGAAGGGGAGTGAAAGTATTGGGATGGATGGTGGTGATAAGAGAAGTGGTGAGTGCTTATGTACAGTCGCGGTCAAAAATACGCGGCCCACGGCTCCAGTCGGCGGAGCGGCCGCGAGCCGCACCGCGGCGCTCGCGTCGGCGCTGCGAGAGTTTGCGCTCTGACGACAGGTATCTCCCTCGCTCTCGGGCGGATACGTAACGGACGATACGTAACGGGCGGATACGTAACGGATACGGACGATACGTAGGGAGATACCTGTCGTCAGAGCGCAAACTCTCGCAGCGCCGACGCGAGCGCCGCGGTGCGGCTCGCGGCCGCTCCGCCGACTGGAGCCGTGGGCCGCGTATTTTTGACCGCGACTGTACATGAGACAGTTGCCTCGCTAGAGCCGCTCGTCAAGCTTGGTGTCCTGCAGGAACTTCAACAATACTTTTGTTGCACGCATTGAAATTGCAGTGTCAGGCCATGGGCCGAGGATAGCTTCCTCCGACAGTAGTTGTCTGCCAACGCTGGCTAGGAAACTGTCTAACGTCCTTCGCTCCAGCATATATGCTGGGCAGTCGCAAAGTACGGGTTGCAGTGTTTCGGGCATCTGGCAGTGTACACAATCAGGGCTGTTCGATTGGCCGATGAGGTGTGCGTAGCGACGGGTGAAAGCAACGCCGAGCCGAATCCTGTGTAGCAATGATGTTTTGCTCCGTGTAAGCTTCGGGGACAAATAGAATTTACCGTCTGGGTCAATCGTACGTAGACATCTGTGAATGTTATCAGAGTGGGCTCTGTAAGCTTTTGTAAGGTCCTGCATGAGTGCCTTGATCATGGAGTTGGTGTCAGGTCGCGAGTAGGCAATCCGTATTTCATCAGAGGAAGAGAAGGCCGATCTTGCCTCACTGTCAGCGAGTTCATTACCAAAAACACCACAATGGCTAGGCACCCATTGAAAGGTGATCACGTGGCCACTTAACTCGGCACTGTGACAAAGTTCGACGATTTCTAGCACGAACAGATAGTATGGTCCTTTCTTTAAAAAGTATTTTAGCGCCTGTAGGGCTGGTTTGGCATCGCACAATATCGTCCATTTATGGGGTGTCTGCGTTCTCATAAAACGGACAGCCTCCCGTATTCCCGCAAGTTCCGCAGCCGTAGATGGCGATTTGTGGTCTAATCGAAATCGTTGAGTAATTCCAAGTTGTGGGATGACAAATGCGGCCGTTGTGGCAGATGGCGTGACCGAACCATCGGTATATACTTGTACAGTCCCACTATATAATGTAAATATATGGGACAGGGTGAGCTGCTTCAAGCCAATGGAGCAAACGTGAGATTTCTTCCTAATTCCGGGTATCTGAAGCCTCACTAGTGGTCTTGGCAATGTCCATTGAGGTGTCGCGGGGATGTCGGTGGCCTGGAATCTTGCAGGTACAGTGCTTGCGTGACATGCAATAGCTTTAGAAAAAGCACAGTCAAGTTTGGTGCTTGGAAGTGTTGACAGTGGATGGTGTGAGTGTCTGGTTAGCAGGCGAAGATAGGTTCGCACAGGTTCACAAGACCTGTATATGTCGATAGGACAAGCCCGTGCTTCCGCTATTGTGCCCTTAGTTGACGTGCAGCGTGGCAAGCCAAGACATATCCGTAGTGCTTGTGCCTGAAGGCTCTCCAGCGTGCGTATACAAGATGACCCCATGTTAGATAACACAGGCATGCTGTAGCGTATGTAGCCCACAAAAAGTGCCTGGTACACTTGGAGCAAACGTCGCTCAGAAGGGCCCCATCTCAGTCCTGATATTACACGAAGAAAGTGTATGAAGTTGGTCAGTTTAGCCCTAAGCGCAGTAACATGTTTGGTCCAAGAAAGACTGCGGTTTATTATCACGCCAAGATATCTCTAGTGGGCGACTAAAGGGAGCGCCGTTCCGTCGACAACGATTGGATAATGCGACATTGATTTGCGCATGAATGCCATGACTACACACTTAGTTGCTGAGAGTTGCAGGCCTCTACGGCGCAAGTACTTCGCCGTTATGGTAGCCGCACGTTGGAGCCTTGCACGCACTTGTGGACGTGTGACCCCAGATGACCAAATACAGATATCATCCGCGTACGTACTGATATGCGCTGTTTCAGGTAGCTCATCTGCAAGGCCCACCAGTATGATATTGAACAATATTGGGCTAAGGACACCACCCTGCGGAACACCCCTGCGAACGTCATGTCTATCAGTCTCGCTATCCGAAGTGGACATGAAAATGGTGCGGCCACTGAGGTAACTCTGCAGCCATGCATACATCCGGCCACCAACACCAGTATCCTCAAGCGCCTGAACAATCGAATGGTTGAAGACGTTGTCGTAGGCACTTTTGATATCCAGAAATATTGCGCATACCAGACGGCTTGGAACAAACTACTCCCGCATGTTCTGGTCTTTATACTTGCGTTATCGGCGGTTTGAAGTCGCGTATATAGTTTTGTGTCAATTGGCTTCAATCGTGTGCTCTTGTCTGGCACATATATCTTTACCTATATATATATATATATATATGTAGCCTGGCTACGCCCACTGCAGGGCAATTGCATCTCCCATACTTCTCCAACTACACCGGTCATGTGCTAATTGTGGCCATGTCCCTGCAAACTTCTTAATTTAATGCGCCCACCTAACTTTCTGCCACCCCCTGCTACGCTTCCCTTCTCTTGGAATCCAGTCCCTAACCCTTAATGACCATCGGTTATCTTCCCTCCTCATTACATGCCCTGCCCATGCCCATTTCGTTTTCTTGATTTCAACTAAAATGTCATTAACTAGCGTTTGTTCCCTCACCCAATCTGCTCTCTTCTTATCCCCTTAACGTTACACCCATCATTCTTCTTTCCATAGTTCGTTGCGTCGTCCTCAATTTAAGTAGAACCATTTTCGTAAGCCTCCAGGTTTCTGCCCCGTAGGTGAGTACTGGTAAGACACAGCTGTTATACACTTTTCTATTGCGGGATAATGGTGACCTGCTGTTCATGACCTGAGAATGCCTGCCAAAAGCACCCCAGCCCATTTTTATTCTTCTGATTATTTCAGTCTCATGATCCGGATCCACGGTCACTACCTGCCCTAAGTAGATGTATTCCCTTACCACTTCCAGTGCCTCGCTACCTGTCGTAAACTGCTGTACTCTTCCGACACTGTTGAACGTTACTCTAGTTTCCTGCAGATTAATTTTTAGATCCACCTTTCTACTTTGCCTTTGCAGGTCAGTGAGCATGCATTGCAGTTGGTCCCCTGAGTTACTAAGCAAGGCAATATCATCAGCGAATCGCAATAAGGTATTCTCCATTAAGTCTTGTCCCCAATAAACATATATGTATATTTATATTTATATTTACATATATATATATATATATATATATATATATATATATATATATATATATATATATATATATATATATATATATATATATATATATATATTAGATCGATTTGTGCTCGACGGGGTACTGTTGCATGTATGTACAGAGGGACCCTGGGAAATACAGTGAACACCACGATTTGATGAAAGCCGCGAACTCACAAAATCGCCGGAGAGTTATAGGTGCACTTTGCCGTACGGGGCTCCGGCAGCAACTTCCTTCCGAAAAGGTTTGGTGTATTAAAGGGGAGCATAACGTGTTAGGCTTCATTGCATCAGTAAAGTGGACATGACAATAACATTGTCTGGCTTGAACAAAAAAAAATTGCACGTTGTCATCTGTCACATTGATCTGGAAGATGTAGAAACCCTGCACGCTATAGTCGGGTTATACCGACTGAACTTCCTTATACGATGCTCCGTCAGCCTGTAATTGCACGGTGAAGTTTGGCAATGCCAGGTGCAGTTTATGGCACATATGTTCTGTGTACACATATAAGGCTGTAAAATGCAGATGGATATGCGAGGCCTTTTTGCATGTGAAGTCGACAACTGTATGCGCACATCTGTACCGGGATCTCGAGTAAATAAAATATCTCCTTCCAAGCACTCCGTTCAAATGGATCAGTCGCACGTTTCAGCGAAGCTGAAACGTGCGACTCCGGTCTTTATCGCTGGGGTAATCCTGACTATTCATTAAACAAAGGCATGGTATGCTGCCGGATCCTCGGTACGCAGTTGCTGCTTGAGCTCGGCTGCGACGGCCACCAGCCGGGTCACTACTGGCGCAGCCAATCGCGTGCATCTGTCCTTTTTTTTTCGCTCATGTGCATGGAGTTGCACCGGAGGAGTTTTCCGCGTACAAGCGACAGATGGACGGACGAATCGGCTAGCCATATATATATATATATATATATATATATATATATATATATATATATATATATATATATATATACACACGGAGGCTTCGCTGTAAAATTGCGTGCTTGAACAAAAGGATGCGTGATGGATGATTTGACTGTTGTGTCGTGTATTACTGAATACGCGAGTGCGACCTTTCATGCATGTAATCACTGGTACACTAAAGCCAGATTATGTCTAGCAGTCCTGTGCATTTCGAGTTTGTCATCGCTTCGCTTAGCACTGTCGCCTTGTGTCGTGATGACAGTTCACAGGTAGCTGCGGCGTCGGATGCCACGTTAGCATGCAAAGTAGTGGTGCAGTTAGCGAACCAAGCTAGAAACGGGCATCGCGCGGCTAGAAGAAGAGTGTCTAGCCGCGGCTTGTGCCCGCGGGACGAGTTCGGGGCCGCGCTTTCTACACACCACCATCCGTTGATACACGCACCAGAACATTTTTCAGAGTTTCAGTATCCGGCATATAGTTACTGGCTAAATAAACAGGGTGTTTTTTTAGAACATGCAGATTTGTTCTATAAGAAGGCTATAAGCGCAGCGAACGTGACGTTTTTCCAGACAAGTTTCTAGGCGAGGCGGTCATACTTTGCTGCTAATAACGTGATCTTCGGAAGACTGTCAAAAATTAACTTTTGTATTAGCGCCAATTTGTTTAAATGGCGAATTTGAAGGCAGTCACATTTCAATGCACCCTCACTTTTTTGAAATGTTTGTTTAACCTAATTCGAGATTATATATATATATATATATATATATATATATATATATATATATATATATATATATATATATATAGAGAGAGAGAGAGAGAGAGAGAGAGAGCATTAAAGAATAAGCATGACATACGTGGAGACACGTTCATTTTACTGCCAAACGTTTCTGCTGGTTGGCCAGCGTTCGTCAGTGTATAATATATATATATATATATATATATATATAAATAAATAATATGAGAGACTCGAAGTTCAACGGTAAATCCAGGCAATATCGAAGCGCAGAAAAGGCTGCTCCGCCTATCATATCAGACCGAACGCCCCGTGACAAGCACGAGGAAGTTTGGAATTGAACGCATAGAGAGAGACATTCAGCAAGAGCGGGCGCTCCCATAGAGCCCAGCGGCCGAATTGGCTGTAGCGCACCAAACCGCTGGCAATAAAATCGGAACCCCACTTTCGGTTTCGGGCGCGCGCGTTTTGAACGCTATAGCTGGTATCGGCACGACATTTGTTTTTGCTTCTACTGCTTAACCGCGCGCGGTCTTGGTGAGGAATTTTTTTTTCGTATTCATTTAAATACCTGAGAGCTTTCTTTACCAGCCTCCATCTAATCTGTCCTGTGTGCAACGTGCAATTTCATAAAGTAGACGCAAGACGCGCCTTGTTAAATGAGGACATAAATGCTCGTCCAGGGTTTTTGGTGCGTTCATCCAATGTTGTGGCATCAGGCAAGCAGCAGTAGTTCCCGTAGGAAGCTCCACCGGATGGTGGATCCCCCCAAAAATTGTAGGTTACAAGCATGCGTCATTTTGGTATTTAGATATAGGAAAACTGCGTGCAAAGGAAGAGCGTGCGACATTACAAAAAAAAAAAAGAATTAGCTTTTAAATGCATGGAAAATACACGACTCGTCGCAAGGAATACCATGAAATCTGAACGCATTTGATTTCCAAGCATCCCCCTATTCCCGGAACTTACTTTCTTTAAAGTTAATTTTATTTACTACAAGATAAAAAAAAAGTGCACATGAGATGTGATTGGGAAGGTGGGGAAACAGCTACGTATACGTGTCGCTTGGCCCCCGGCCCACCAGCCGTAACACATGAGGTGGTGGGCCGGTTTTTCGGGTCCACCACATCGTCGCATGTCGTCACCTTGTCATATCTGTTTACATCTCACCGCCCACCCCCACCCCACATCGCCTTGTAGTATACAAGCGTGTTCTTTAACAGTATTAAGTTGGTTTTAACATCGCCTCAGTCACGCCAGAGCATTTGCCTGTGTGGTAACCATGATCACACTCCGTACATTTCACGAACCCGGTCACTGGGAGCCCCTCATCCTTTTCAGAAGGCATAATTAACAGTAACTTTCAAAGCTGAGTTTGCTAAGTCACACCACAAAGAAACATACACTGGCAGCGGATTGGCAGCATTGAGAAAGAAAGAAGACAAGCGAGCGCTGCACGGAAAACGCCAAAACAATCTTCACCAACTTGAAAAAAGTAGAAATACACGAAGAATCACGCAACGTTCTTTTGCCGCCGTCAGCGTTACCAAAACAGATGCTTTTTGCCGTAAGTTAAAACACACACGAAACGAAGACACGTAGAAGACAACACGGGCGGCACTTCCAACTGATTTAGTTTACTAAATCAGTTGAGTAATCAGTTCACTTTACTAAATTAGTTTACTTAAATTGAATCAGTTAGGAGTGCCGCACGTGTTATCTTCTATGTGTCTTCCTTGTGTGTGTTTTAACTTGTGGCAAAAAACATGTCTTTCAGCAAGCACCAACTAGGCCAACAAGCAGTTCTATTGCACCGTCACCAGAATGAAAGTTTCCGTGGCACAACACCACTCGAAAGTTCGCTTTCAGAGGATTCCGTCGATAACGCTAAGGGGTACGTGGTGAATTACGGTGCAGCCGTACGAGTGATCTTGATCCGTCCGTCGTTGCAGCAGGCTTATGACGGCGTCGGTAAATCCATGCTGACATTTACGCAGAACCAAAGAAAGCCAGCAATTGGGACCTGTTGTAATCTCACCGCTGACGCCCGTTGTTGCAATCGGGCCGCTGGCACGAGTTGTTGCAACTGGGTCGCAAGCCCCAAGGGTAGCGTTGGCCTGGCGGCATGGGGCACAACTGGAAGCATCCGAAGGTCCCGGCAAAGCATGAGTCGACTGGTAACAGAACAACTTGTTTATTCTAGCATCGCAAAAGAGCGGGAGGTCAGGTCGACCGAAGTGGAGAGACGGGAGAGCGTAACTCAGCGGAAGAAATCGGAGCCTCTCTCTTGGTGTCCGGGGGCAGCTGCTCTTATACTCTCGCAGTTGAGGGGAAGAAGGAACGCCTCGTCAGAGGCGCACGTGATGCGGGGCACGGACAGGCTGAGAGACATGTTGAGACGAGTGTAGTGACGCATCCGCCGAGCCGGCGCCGGTCAGACCTCCTCGCTTCACACTTGGGGAGCACCTCTCCCCGGCTGCCGCGCTTTGACAAGCGTGGGCACCACCATGCACACACACACACGCGCACACTTGAAGACACGTGGCACTGAAACATGCCTGGACGCGCGTGGCGGGGAGGCATATCGGCGGCGCTGAACGGGCCAAAATGTCCGCCGCTTTGAACGAAGCCCCGGCGTCCGTTGCATCCGCGCCGGCTATACCGCGCGTCGTAGGCGAAACGTAACAGACCGCCCCGCCGGGGGAAGGAGATCCCGATGGTCAGGGGACTGCATCCGCTGTCCGGAGGGATGTCGCTCGATGATGCTCATAACCGAAGTCGGGCGTCCTTTGGCGTTTCTTGAGCGCAGCGCGTTCTCACGTTCAGGTTCACCCAGGACACTGCAAAGTGACTTCGGGAGAGTTGCCATTTTTCTCTCGTTCCCAGCAAGCGTTAGAACTACGCCGAAACTCAACCGCTCAGTCAGCAAGCACGAAACAACCCTCACCAAGTCCTGCCAGGCTCTTTCCCCTTTTATACCACTGCCTAGTTCCTTACAGTAGTCTAGCAGCACTCAGAACGCGTCCACAAATTGGAAAATTGCACTAGAAAGCACGTCATCACTTTGAAACACTAAACAAAAGCAATATGTTAAAAATCCTGCCTCAGGAAGAAAAACATCAGTAACAAATAACTTTGAGGCTGATTCTTACGTTAGGGGCTTCGACTTGAGCCATCGGCGTTACCGTTGAGACTCCCCTTTTTGTAACGCACCTCAAAGGAATGTTGTTGCAAAGCGAGGCTCCAGCGCAGGAGGCGGCCATTTGTGGAAGAGATGGTCTGCAGCCATTGGAGAGGGCATTGATCCGTATCGAAGCATGCGAAGCGGAGCGACCGTACACTAGCTCAGCTGGCGAGCTAGACCGCGAGCGACCGTACACTAGCTCAGCTGGCGAAAACCCCGTAGCCGCATGCGGCGCGGTCTTTAATGCCAACATCACCCCAGGCAGACACAGCTCCCAGTCAGTTTGTTCAAACCACAATGCTCTCAACACGCGCTTCATGACGGAGTGGAGCTTCTCAACGGAATTCGACTGTGGGTGGTACACTGAGCTGTGTAACAGCTTTACCCCGCACCTTTCGAGAAAGGCTGTCGTCAAAGCGCTCGTAAACACCGTGCCCTGATCTGACTGGATTTCCGCAGGAAAACCAACTCGCGCAAATATGGACAGTAGTGCATTGACTATCTCAACTGAGCTGAGTTCTTTAAGCGGCACTGCTTCAGGGAACTTCGTCGCTGGGCAGATCACAGTCGAAATGTGTCTGTACCCCGTGGCTGTTACCGGCAAAGGTCCCACTGTATCAATAACGAGCCGTCTAAAAGGCTCCGTAATGATAGGTACCAACTTCAACGGCGCCCTCGATTTGTCCCCTGGTTTGCCCACCCGCTGACAGGTGTCACATGTCCTCACAAAGTGGTCTGCGTCCCGAAAACACCCTGGCCAATAGTACTCTTGCAAGAGACGGTCCTTAGTTTTCTTAACTCCTAGGTGTCCGGACCACGAACCCTCATGCGACAAGCGCAACAGATCCTGACGGTAGCACTGAGGCACGATCAGCTGATCGAACTCCACTCCCCTGCGGTCTAGATACTTCCGGTACAGGACCCCACCTCTTTCCACAAAACGAGCATTTTTCTTGGCGATACCTTCCTTGACATTGTAGCGGATGTTTTCTAGGCTGGCATCCTTTTTTTGCTCGGCTATCAAAGCCGACCGGCTGACTTTTAGCAACCTATTGAGTCCATCTGACGTAGGCGCGATGAGCAAACCTGCAGATAGCTCTTCTAACTTTCCCGTGTCGGGCATTTCCTCTCCAGTATCTGGTGCCTTCAACGCTACAGGCTCAATTTTATTCAGTTCGGACGTGCTCTGAATATCGGCTTGCTGCGCCTCTGACCCTTTCTCATTGTTCGACAACGTCGGCCCTGCAACTACCGCCTTTGCAGCGAGCTCCCGAACCTTCGATCTGGTTAAGGCCTGAACGCTAGCCTCACCAAACAAAAGCCCCTTCTCGCGCAGGAGGTGATCGGACCTGTTCGAAAATAGGTACGGGAACTGGGGGGGGCAGCATAGATGACACTGCGGCCTCCGTCTCAAGCGCTCCGAAAGGTCCTTCAATAAGCACTTTTGCTACGGGCAAACACACGCTATGAGCTTCCACGGCTTGCTTGATCCATGCGCACTCGCCCGTGAACATATCGGGTTCTACGTAAGAGGGGTGAACTACATCCATTGTAGCTGCGGAATCGCGAAGCACTCGGCACTCTTTCCCGTTCACGAGGAGGTCTCGCATGTAAGGCTCGAGAAGCTTCATGTTCTCGTCAGTGCTGCATAATGACAAAAACACGACTTTTGTTTTTGTTTCTGGACACTGCGCCGAAAAGTGACCCGGCTTCTGGCACGTATAACAAACGCGCGCTTGCCTCGTCTCGAACCGCTTTCTGCGTTCGGCTTCGGCTGCCGCCGTCTCCTTACGTTCGGTCGGACTGCTTTCACTCGCATCCGCACTACGTGTGTCCCCCTTTGCTCTCATGGGCGTGAACTTCGGCCTCTCAAACTTGGAGCCAAATTCACCCTTTTGACCGTCCTTAGCTCCGCGAGCCCGACGCGTCACAAACTCCTCGGCTAGCTCAGCGGCTCTAGCCACCGTACTAACGTCTGGCCTATCCAAGACCCAGTACCGCACGTTCTCAGGTAACCGTTTATAAAACTGTTCCAGCCCGAAACACTGCAGAACTTTCTCGTGGTCACCAAACGCTTTCTCTTCTTTGAGCCACCCCTGCATGTTTGACATTAGCCTGTAGGCAAACTCTGTATATGACTCACTTCTGCCTTTCTCATTTTCCCGAAACTTCCGACGGAACGCCTCCGCTGACAGCCTGTACTTTTTTAGCAGACTCGATTTCACTTGGTCGAAATCCTCTGCCTCCTCTCTCTTCAAGTGAGCGACTACGTCGGCCGCCTCGCCGGGTAGCAAAGTGAGCAAGCGCTGTGGCCACGTTTCCCGAGAGAACCCCTGCTTCTCGCACGTTCGCTCAAAGTTCACCAGGAACAAACCAATGTCCTCTCCAAGCTTAAACGGACGCATTAGGTCAGTCATTTTGAACGATACTCGTTCTCCTGCACCGTGTGCCTCACTTCCATTACGAGCGCGTTCCATCTCTACCTCGAGACGCTTCATTTCCAAAGCGTGTTGACGGTCGCGCTCTTCTTTTTCTTTCTCTTTTTGTTCTTTTCGTTCGCGCTCATCTTTCTCTTTTTGCTCTTTAAGGTCGTGCTCCTGTCTTTTTGCCCTCTCCTCAATGGTCTCAAGGCATTCCGACAGCTCGTCATCCTCAGCTTCTAACTCAAGAATAGCCCTCAGCAGTTCTGGTTTTCTGAGTTTGTCTGAGACATCCAGACCCAACTCTCTTGCAAGCTCCAGCAATTTCGGTTTGCGCAACGACTTCAAATCCATGGCTGCTCTGAATGCTGCTTTCTCTACTGCCTACTATTGTCTTGCCGCAAACAAACCCGGCAGCAACGACAACCACAATTACCAGCTCTGTTTCTGACACTAACAAAAGCCTGGCAAAGCTCAGAAGAAGAAAGTCCCGCACTCACCAAACCTCGCAGCCAAGAATTCAGCGCAGTCGTTCCGCTGCAGGCAACCAGTCATCACACAGGGCTCGTTGCACTGCTCCCGGATGGTCGTTGTGCTGCTCAGGGGCGCTATAACGTAAAACTATTCCAAACTTTTCTATTCCAATTCTGCTATCAGCCCTCCGCGATTGGCCAAAACTTTTTTCGACCACCCCCCACTTCACCTGTCTGTCACGCGACGTCACGAAAACCGCAACACCTCCCCATCTGATATGTGTACACACTGATTATGCATGATTTGACAGAAAAAAGAAAAACAGTTATTTCTGATTCGACCCCTCTTCGCCATTAGCCCTCAGCTATTGGTAAAAAGTTTTCGGGCTGCACCCACTTCACCTGCCTGTCACGCGACGTCACAAAACCGCACGAACTCACCGCGTCAAAGTGACGTGTACGCGATAAAGATGCATTAATATGCCGAACAAAACTGAATTTTTTTCGGAATAGCCGCAGGCTGCCCCGTTCCGAAAGGAATAGAAGATGGCTGCCGCCGATCGCTGAGACGCTGGCTACTCGCACCTGCCGGAGAGCATGGGTGTATTTGCGTATAATAAAGCTTCTTGCGTGACCGTGTAACGTTTTCAAGCACTTTCGGCACGTTTACTACCTCATTCTGCCAACTCTTCTTTGCTGAGGGTCAGCGTTAGCGTCATTCTTAAGCTTCCGTTGCATGCCGCCGCGATTTTCGACCAGCCACCACAAGCTAAGTAAGGGAAAGCCGACCAATCGCAGACGCCGGCACCACCCTCTTCATCCGGTTATCGATTTTCAGTGCACTGGCTCTGCCCCAGTGAATCCCTCTCCACTTGAACGTTCTCCTCGCCTCTTGTCAGCCAATTAGACACGACAAGCCGCTAAGTGTAGGCAATGTTATTCGTTTTTCAAGCAAACAAAAGTGACCTCCTATAAACGAGGAGAGAGTTTGATTGGTCTGTTCAGACAACCCTGTGGGTGACCGCCCGGTGCTTGCGTCGGTGGTTACGCAGATTTGACGTCAGGAAATTGGAATAGAAATATATTGGAATAGTTTTACGTTATAGGGCCCCAGCATACAGTCAACCGCATATCTTCGCTGCTGGCCTCCGTTGTCGCGATCTCACCGCTGGCAGACAGTTGTTGTAATCTCACCGCTGACGCCCGTTGTTGCAATCGGACCGCTGGCACGAGTTGTTGCAACTGGGTCGCAAGCCCCAAGGGTAGCGTTGGCCTGGCGGCCTGGGGCACAACTGGAAGCATCCGAAGGTCCCGGCAAAGCATGAGTCGACTGGTAACAGAACAACTTGTTTATTCTAGCATCGCAAAAGAGCGGGCGGTCAGGTCGACCGAAGTGAAGAGACGGGAGAGCGTAACTCAACGGAAGAAATCGGAGCCTCTCTCTTGGTGTCCGGGGGCAGCTGCTCTTATACTCTCGCAGTTGAGGGGAAGAAGGAACGCCTCGTCAGAGGCGCACGTGATGCGGGGCACGGACAGGCTGAGAGACATGTTGAGACGAGTGTAGTGACGCATCCGCCGAGCCGGCGCTGGTCAGACCTCCTCGCTTCACACTTGGGGAGCTCCTCTCCCCGGCTGCCGCGCTTTGAAAAGCGTGGGCACCACCATGCACACACACACACACGCACACTTGAAGACACGTGGCACTGAAACATGCCTGGACGCGCGTGGCGGGGAGGCATATCGGCGGCGCTGAACGGGCCAAAATGTCCGCCGCTTTGAACGAAGCCCCGGCGTCCGTTGCGTCCGCGCCGGCTATACCGCGCGTCGTAGGCGAAACGTAACAGGCCTCTGAAGAAAGGAGAAATACATGAAGAATCAGGCAACGCCCTTCTGCCGTTGGCACCACTTCCAGAATCGGAACCTACACTTTAAAAACACAAATACACGGGCGTCTGCACGTTTTAGACACAACTTGGCCAGAGCCGACGCGATGGTACGTCACGTACTACATAGAGGCGGCCAGAACACAGCCAGACCATGCTAGACGCCCGCAAATGCCTTATACTCGCACTCAAAGACAAATGCGTGGGTGTAAAGCCCGTTTTCAGTGGTTCAGAAGACGGAATTTTCGAGTTACAAGCTTCTGGCTTTTGAGCTCTTCGGCAGTATCTTTTGCGCTTTCTGCCGGCGCAAGCAACGCACTCCCGTTATCAATCTTGGCAATCGCTCATCGTGTTTCGACAAGCATGAGTACCGAAAGAGCGTGAGTACCGGTTGGGGGGGGGGGGGGGGGCGCATAAAAACCGTCATAAACCTGGCCCTGTAAGATTCAGTATACGCGAAACTAACTGCGTCTTCACGGCCGAGCTGCTTTTCGCTAACTGCGTCACAGCGCCGGGCGCGACCGCGCCGGGTCCGTGCAGACGGACTCGGCGGGTACGCTAGGCCTAAGCTTCGGTGGAAGAGAATGATCTCGGCGTGGGTACCTGGCGAATACTAGACTGTGTGCATTTGAGCCTCGGAACGTTTTATCGATTGTTTTTTAGTACACTGTGGAAAGCGGAAGCGCACGAATTGCGTCAGCTTTGTTGTAAGTGCGCTAATATCAACAGCAGGCTTCCCACGGGTTCCGTTAGAACGTGTCCGAATGACTTCTGGGTTTTGTGTCGACTCCAGAACACTTCGAAAATGGCGAGAACTCGCAGTCATCGGTTGCGTAAAGATTACTTGAAGAGGAGGCGTTATCTGCGTTAGCGTAATTTCGTTCGAGGATATAGCTACCCGCCTAGCCAAAGGGGAAATCTAAAAACGAAAGTAATCTTCAGTGTCACATATATGCATGCATAAACGGACCGGCTCACGCACCTTTATTTCATGTTTCGACACGAAATAGACATTTCGGACCCCAAGATATAGCGTTATTTGGGACAAGAGACTACTATCTATCGATAAAATTTTATAAACCATTTAATGTTACTCCTTCAGCACAGGAACCAGTGCTGTACAAAGGCAACCAGCGCAGTTTCCAGTACGAGCCAGCGAAATGCAGCGAGAGCCAGCGCGAGTACAGCACAAACTAAAGCGCCCCAGCGTCATAGCAGTCAAACCAGCGCCACGTCCTGTGTGACCCAGCTCTTATCCATCGTTCTCACCGGTGTCCCAGTGACTCCCAGCTAGTTCCAGCGTCCCCAGTGCGATCCAGTGTCAAAAACGTGTCGGTTTTACACTGGAAGACGAGGGTTTTTGCAATAGTGTGATTTTTAAGAAATCCAAAAAAACTTAAAAATTATCACCCTGTATGTCGTGAAACCTGGAACGAGAAGCGTTTCCAAAACCTATTGCTAGAGTCAGCATGCAGTGCAGCACTATTACAATAGAAGCGCATCAGTACCGGTCGCGCAGGTAGTTTGTTAACATCGCTTTGAGAGACACATGCAAATTAGGTTGCGTCAACTATTGAACTAGTATTTTGTGGCAGACTACATGAAATGCCTTGCTGATCGAGAGCGAAATAAATAACATCCAACTGTCTTTTCCTATACACTGCTTGAGAGGCATGAATCATGACAAGAACTAGGTTAGTAGTTGTGGGGCGTCCCATTATGAAACCATGCTGCAGGGAAATAATGGCATTCGTAATAGAAGACGAAATTAGTTAGTGCAATGTCGACTCAAATAATTTAGATGCTGCGCGTAAGAACGAAATTGGCCTGTAGTCATTCGCAGCAGTTTTTACCGCAATCTAGAAGACGGGAACGACTCGCGCTGTTTTCCAAGTTTTTGGGAATGCGTTCAGCTATAAAGAAGAAATAAAAATACAAGTAAGCGCCGGAGCAAGGAAAGCCCCCGTACGTCTTAAGCACATCAGGTGGAGTGTCGTCTGAGCAACACGACAAACATGGTTCGAAGCTCTTGACGGCTCTTGAAAACATGTTTCTCCTGAACTGTGAGTTCAGAAAAGGGCGAGTGGGGAGCTGACAAAATCCGTCACTGTACCCGCATACAGAGCCGAAATGTAGGCCGAAGTCGCCCACGAGATCTAAGACGGGTTCGACATCATCGCTAGGACAGACAGCTTCTTTCGTGCTCTTGGACGATATTTCACGGGCCCGTCTCCAGAAAGATTTGGAATCTCTAGTAGTGCTAGGTTCAACGCGTGCTAGATGGCTGTCGTGATCAGGCTTGTAAAGGCCATTAGAAGGTAACTGGTAGTCTTTAAGATATGTCTGCCAGCGTTCTTAGTTTGTACGTTGTGCCTTCGTGTGAGCCCGGTTCATAAACTTTAAAGCTGCAGTTTTGAATTTTGCAGAAAGCCAGTGGGAATTTTAGATGTTTTAGCCCCTGTTGGTGGTATAAAATTATTAGAGATAAATATATAAGTTGTATACAGTTTCTACCCGTAACATTTTCGGTGGAAGTGCGAGGAAAGCTCGCTAAAACACCGCGATCTGGATCTTCGCTGAGGACGGCCCGTTGCTGCCACAATTTTGTCCGGCCAAGCGACCAATACAATAGACAGTTTTAGCAGAGCGTTTGCTTGCGCTCCGCTCCGCACACGTTTCACGCGCACCGGTGGCTGTACAGAATGCATTGATTTCGCTTATCTAACAAGAGCGTCTTCCAGAGATGCCACTGACGTGCTCTCAGCTTGGCGGTAAAACGATTACGAAAGCAACTACACGCTCCCTGACGCACCGCTAAATCAGGTTCCTAGCGGAACGTGGTCAGCGTCCCACGTTCCGCTGCCGCTATGTGTGCTGTGCGCACGCGCGTCAGTGTTCCCAGTAGCGTTTTGCTGAGCGGCTGCGTGCCAATTGTTGTGATAGGCCGGTCTGAGCGGAGCGGACCGCAAACGCTCTGCTAAAACTCTCTAATATGCATTAAGCCCGTCGCCGGTCATCGTCTTGAACCTTCGTGATCCCGGGTCATTCAACGGCACAAATAGCGGGAACGTCGATGACTGGCTAGCTATGTACAAGCGCGTCATGAGCATTAACATATGCGACCCAACGATAATGCTTGTGTATGTTATCTTCTATTGGCAGGAGACTGCAAGCCTCTGGTTCGAGACGCGTGAGAATTGCTTGAAAAGTTGGGAAGCCTGTAAACGGAAATTATGCGATCTATTTTGGAAACCTACCGGACTACAACTAGCGGCGAAGAAACTAAGGACGGATTGGTGCCCAGAGGTACACAGAACCGTACGTCATATATCGGCCGTGTTTGCTCTGTGCCGCAAGGTCGTCAAAGACATGCCAGAAGCGTGCAACGGCGGACATGTACTTAAAGGCATAGATGATGACGTCTTCAATTTTCTACTGTGCAAGAATTGTTCTACAGTGGAGTCGGTCATCGCGGAATGACGTCGTTTTGAACGGCGAAGTCGGTGTCATATTCACTCAGCGCTTCGACCGAAAAAGTGCTGCAGCTGCCACGGCCTCATGCGAAAGCATATGCTCGCGCTACGTACGCGTCCCCGACGTACCCACGATGACGTGGCATATAGCCACGCTATGTCAATCGTTCCAGAAAACGTCAAAAACTCGACGACATGGCGCCCGTTACTCCTCAGGACAGTATGCAAGAAAACAACCTTGGTACTATTTCACCGATTCAGGCCAGCATTTCACTCGCCTTTCCTAACAGTAATGTTGCTCCCAACTCAGTCTCCGCAGACATCGCTCATTCTACACAGAAACCGACCTGCACGTCATGCTCTCGAAATCGAGTAGAATCACCCAGGCCTGACGAGTGGCCCATATGTTTCACGTGATGTTGGATTTGACACATCGTCCACCAGTGCCGCAGCCATTGGACCTCGTTCCTCCGACCGGGCCTTTACTATCGGTGACACTCGGCTCGTGCACCACTCGGCTCGGTGACACTCGGCTCTTGCTAGAGATTCCCAGATATTTCTATTTATTTACGCAAACTTTATAAATAAATCTATTTTCGGAGGAAAATGTCTAAATACAGTTTTTGTTAGCTGCACTAGTAAGCCTAGTATAGAGGCATATATATAATTTTCTTTCTTCCGAAAATGCGCTTTTAAAATACAAAATGTGGCACCTGCAAGGAAAATATTAGAGCTGACTGAGCGAGGTCGATCTTGGCTGGAGTGTTCTTGTGAGAAGAACCCATTTATTCAGTGGCTTTCAGTATGCTCTCACGAGTGACAATTCTTGAATTGGTGCCGTTCATGCTGGCCTTACCCGAGACCTAAACTTGGGGCTTTACTTGAGGATTGAAGCCTGCCGGTGAAATAAGAAAACTCACGCGATATTTCGCAGTCAGTCACTAAAGATAGATCTTGCATAGTATGTATCTGTATGCTGGAACTGAACAGCAGCGGTGAGAGCCAACGGCTGTTCAACAGTGCCGCAATGAAGTTCCAGAAATGGCCGGGGCATCTATGTTCTATTTATTTGGGATATCATAGAAAAATTTTGCAGGAGAAGCAACTGCGGCATTTTGGCGTTGCAAAGCGGGATTTCAATGCCCTAGTAATTTGGCTTGTGTGCATCAATGACTTACAGCTCTGTGAGGTCTTGATTAGAGTGCCTTGCATAATGTGCATAAGTACGACGAAGGAAAGCCTGTGCCAGAAGCTAATGATTCCTGTTTGCGTCTGGCTGAGTTTTGTTTTCGGCCAAACTGCTATTGTACATAGAGCCGACCTACAAGAAAACATGAATGAATGATTCATCAGTGCTATTTCACCTTTTTATTCATAAATAGCAGATATGCGCTCGAGAGCATTTTAACCATCACTTCAGTTGCAATTAAAGCACTGTTCAAACCAAAATTTCAAAACAGTGCCCTATACCAAGTGCCGATCAGGTTCAGGTGACCATTGGCGGAATTTTTTCGTTATAAAGAGAGAGAGAGAGAGAGAAAGGGAGGGATGTCAACCAGACGAGCGTCCGGTTTGCTACCCTACACTGAGGGAAGGGAAAGAGGGAACAGAAAGAGGAAAGTGGGATACAGGGAACAGTGTGTGTGCACCCAGCAAAGTGCCTGGAAATCAGTCGTCCAAGCAAGTGCTCCGCCGATACGTTATACAAAGGTCAAGCAAACATGTATCCATGACTAGAACGAGAGCAGGGCGGTGAATATCAAGGTACCCAAGCCCCTCTTTAAAACTATCATTGTGAATTATCTGAAATATTCTGAATTATGAATTATCAGTCTAATTACCTTAAGCTGAACCACCAAAGCCTGATATCAAGGAAAAGTAAGGGCGCATGTGGCACATGCATTCTAAATTCTCCACGCATGCATTATTTTGTAAGAAGTCTCAGTTTCACTCGAAAGGCGAAGCAGCGATTGCGATAGCAAGTTAGACAGCTATACGAAATAAGGATATCAGTTTTATCGGCCGTGTAAACTTGTGAAAATGCGCTTACTAACTAAATTACGAGCATTGTGTGCCGCGCGCACAAGCAAACATGAACACAGCTCTCTCGATGAACCGCAGAAACTCGCCGTCAGAACGCTGGAGTGAGGAAGCGCGGCAGCACCAGCGAGCGAATTGGCATTCGTGCTGCCTCTCGACTAGGCGCGTCACCGCGCCACATAAGCGAATGTCAACAACTTGCCCACGCGCGCTGTTTGGGCAGCCGCCGCCGCGTCTCTTTCACCCTTCTTTCAATTCCCTCTCCCTCTTGTGCAGCGCGGTTGAGGTGTCCTCACCTGAGAGACAGTTACTGCGCTGCACTTTACCCCAATTTTTCCTTCCAACAAGAATCTCTCTCTCTCGCTTCAACATGAACTAAGCGGTGAGAGCACAGCGCACACGAAGATTTCCGCACTCGCCAGTGGCGCAACGAGTTTATTTGAGGGGGGATTCCACCGACAACTACCACTCCTCCCCTCTCTCGCCCTCTCTTCTCCTCTCTCTCTCACCCTATATATATATATATATATATATATATATATATATATATATATATATATATGTATATATATATATAGCACGCGTAATGTGAATTCTTGGATTCGTATCCCACCTGCCTGCGGCCAGTTGTTTTTTCATCCATTTTCACTTCCTGCAGTAATTTACAATTTCTTTAAGTCAATTAGCGAGTACAAGTAGTTCCGCCAATGTTGTGCTTGGTGTCTTTGCTTGTTGGCTTCCTACGATATGATTAATAAAAATCGGGCCCATCGGTTCCCTTTCTTCTCGTTCCTTATATATATATATATATATCTATATATATATATATATATATATATATATATATATATATATATATATATATATATATATATATATATATATATATATACACCAGGTGTCCCAGTTTCACCTAGATTTGTTTAAGAATACCAAGAGCTCTAGAGAAATCGTACCGACTGCATAGTAGCGGCAGTCGCGTTTGCTTACAGCGAGTATTTTTTTCATCCCAAAAATTTATTAATGGCTTTAATTAGTGAATTGTTTAATTATTGCTTGAATCGCAAACATGTCAATTGCAAAGTTGTAGGGCACCTTAATTAACCTCCGAATCAAGCATTTATTTCGTGCTGAAGTGTGCCTGGTTGTTTTCCCCAAGGAAAAACGAAAGCCCGCGAAATATGAAATAGATGCGCGCTCACGCTCCGCTGCTCAAGCGCCTCCAAGCAACCTTTGAAAGATACACGGCTGCATTCGTTTATCGCCGCATTGCACAAGGCTTCGTCATGTAGGATGGCTCGAGAGGTTTCGCGACCTAACTAGCGTGGTGCGATAGGCGTCAGCATCTGCGGACGCAAGAATGTTGCGCTCGATCATGAGGCACTGGGGATAGCTTTAGCCTTCGCGTATCATGAGAGAAATCTACAAAAGAAATTCAAGCAACATAAAGAAAGTGCACAATAGAGAACGAAAAACGAGAAAAGGCAGCTCTTGGAAGAACAGAAAAAAAAGCTACTTAGGAGTTTATTTCAATAAAAAATAAACCAAAAGCACGTAAGGCGTCTCAACCACCCACAAAGAAACATCCAAAGCTGCAACTGGTTTAGAACCATTTACCCTTTCTGTCTCTTGAATTCCGGAAAAGAGGCAAAACAAAGCACTTTTTACCTATTTCTATCTTTGTAGCAAGCTTTTTTTATGTAAGGATATTGTGACATCATGAAGGTGCGTTAAACAGTCACGCTTTACACTAGTTTACACAGTCACGATTTACACTGCCACTTAGAGCACGTGCTCAAACAGGTCATCGTCTGAAAAAATTAAATTAATGGGTTTTACGTGCCAAACCCACTTTCTGATTATGAGGCACGCCGTAGTGGAGGACTCCGGAAATTTTGACCACCTGGGGTTTTTTAACGTGCACCTAAATCTAAGTACACGAGTGCTTTCGCCCCGATCGAAACGCGGCCGCCGTGGCCGGGATTCGATCCCGCGACCTCGTGCTCAGCAGCCCAACACCATAGCCACTGAGCAACCATGGCGTATATCTCACCGTCCGAAGCAATACAGTACTTGTTTCTTCCAACACTTGTGCTGTTGCAGCCTTGACCAACGAAGTTGGAATCTCGCGGCAGACTGCGTATTTTTGCCTTTAGGGCGTCCGGTATGGTAGTTTTGCTGCTATACACGCGATCTTTCACGTAGCCCCACAAGAAGTCCAGTGCTGTCATGTCCGGCGACCTTGCAGGCCATGCAGGGTACAGGTCCGTGCCGGCCAATCCACTGTCTAGGAAAAAGCTTGTCGAGTTGCGCTCGAGACTGACTACTACTATGCGCAGGAGCATCATTGTGTTGTAACCAGATGTTCCCAAGGTGCGCAAGTGGACCGTTGCAACAGACGTCGTTCACGGGGCCCTCGAGGATGTCGTTAGTGTGTTGCCAAAAAAGATGGGTCCAATGTTGTTGCCATAAAAAATACCGCACCACACATTAAACGACCACTAGTATTGGTGTCGTGTTTGTGGCAACATAGTGGGGATTCCTATCGCACCAGTAGTGCGCGTTGTGAAGATTAACTTGTGCGTTTCTGGAGAAATTAGCGTCATCCGTCGAAAGCGCACTAGTGAGAAAGTCCGGTTCTTCTTCACATTAAGTGAAAATCCAATTGGCAAAGTCAAATCTGTTTTCACAATCTCGGTCTTCAAGTTTTTGATAAAGATGTACATGGTACGGGTCCATATGATCTTTTTTTTTAAATTCTCCACACTGATGACTTCGTGGTTCCGGCCTCCGCACTGGCGTCGCGCACACTTCCGTGAGGGTTAGCAGCAAAGAATGCCAAGACATCCGTTTCCGCTTCTTGAACTACCGTAGCAGTCCTGTGTCATTTTCTGGTGAAGCTATATATCCGTCTCGTAAAGGACTTCGTACGTTCTAGGTATTGTTGACGGAGTAGGGCGTCCTCCGCAATGCCATATCAAGAATGGCTTGACTGCCTTCCTCTTGTCGCCGTGCGCCGCCCCCAGAGTCAAGACAATTTTAGCCTTCTGATCATTCGTGAAGGGCGTGACTGTCTTCTTGAAGAGCAGGTCAATGGAGCGGTACCGTTGCGATCTTCCGTTTTTATCTACGCACTGACACGTCAAGCAAAAATTATTTAAGTAATCGACAGCAGCATATGCTGGCCACACAGATCCGCCAAAACGCATAGATGGACGTAGCCTGCGCAAGGTTTGTTTCTATTGCTAAAGGGAACAACAGGAACATACGTTCCAGGCGCGCCTATCTGCAGAACAAGATGAGTGCGCAAAATTACTGTTCCAAGTGCGCCGCCAATGTTTCCCGGCTTCGAAATCCCCCGCCTCCCCCTTACGGCTCCACAACGCGTATCAATGCGTCAGCGGCGTGTTCTCATGATGCCGCAACCATCACGTAGCGTGAAGCCCTGTATCGAGCTGCCGCCACTAGTAAAGCCGCGTATCCGTGGCTATTCGCTTGAGAGCGCTTTTTTCTATTTCGTATTTTGTATGTTTTGTGCGCTTTCTTTTCTCGGAAAAACCAACGAGGCAAAGCTGAGTACGAAACAAATACTTGATTCGGAGGTTATATGAGGTGCCCTACAACTCTGTGATTGATATGTTTGCGATTCAAGCAACAATTAAAAAGTTCACTAATAAACGCGAATAATTAATTAATACTTCGTGATGAAAAAATACGGGCTGTAAGTACACACGACTACGGCAACTATGCAGTCGGTACGCTTTCTCTAGAGCTCCTGTTCTTTTTTTTTTTTTAAATCTTGGTCCAAGTTCCGTGGAAACCCGGTAAATGTATTCATATACAGGTTGTCCCACATAACTTGAACCAAAGATTTAAAAATGAAAGGCACTCCGCACGCGAGTTGAACCGAATGCATAATGTTGGCACTCGCCTAGAATTACTCAGGCTATCTTTTATTTTCCCCTTAACTAAGCATTATTTATGTTTAACTAATCGACTTTTAAGTATTGGCTGCAGACCCCAAGTGTGATACGCAAAGTTGTAGAGCACCTTGAGAAGCCTCTAAATAGTTTCCGAAACGATATATCTCACGTGGTCCTCATTTCCGCGTTCCAAAGAAAGCCCGCGAAGTGTGAAAAAATACCACGTGACGGGGCGCTTGCGCGCTGTTATTGTGCTACTCTCAAGCGTGCGATGGATGAACAAGGTCAGCTGCAGCGAGCCTGGCCCGCGACAGGGCGTTATGCCTGGTGTAGGTATCTGGGCATGGGGCTTTTATCGCATGACGGTGCAAATGCATGTTGCTAGCCGAGCGTTGCCGAACCCTCGCTCAACATATGCTTGTCGATCTCGAATGTGCGGATCCCGCGCATGGCGGTGAATGAATGACTTGGGTGAAATTATGACGGCGTTATCACGACGATGGCGTGATAACGGCGAGGAGGCTGGTGGTTAGAGACAGAGCTTGAGGAGTAGTGGCTACCAGCGTCGTACAGCCGCCCCCGTCTCCAGGAACGATATATAGACACACACACACACACACGTGTGTGTGTGTGTGTGTGTGTGTGTGTGTGTGTGTGTGTGTGTGTGTGTGTGTGTGTGTGTGTGCATGTGTGTGTGTGTGCGTGTGTGTGAACAAGAAAAAAGGAAACCGAGGGGCCCGATTTTTATTAGTACTTTATTAAGATACTAGGAAACAATGACGCGTAGGACAGCATGTAGGGGAAATTATTTGTAGTGCTAAATTAAATAAAGGAATTATGAATAAATGAAAATTCAAGTGGGTAAAAATCAAGTGGCCACAGGTGGGATACGAACCCAGGTCTACGCATAACGTTGCTTCGTATGTGGTTTCGACGTGAGTTCGTATCCCACCTGTGGCCACTTGTTTTTTGCTCCACTTTCATTTCCACAAAAATGACCGATCTCGGCATGCGAATGTCATAGCAACGTGGGTCGATACTGGAGAACAGTGTGTGCGCATATAGCCGAAGCAATGGAAGTCTCGAATGACCACTACAGACTTTAAATGAACGTGTCTTCAGCAATACGGTGAGTCGCTACATTCCTTTAATGCTAATCAAATTACCGTCGACAGTCATAGTGAGATGGGTTCTGCGGCGATTTATTTCTTGTGCGTGCTACAGGCCACCGACTGCTCCTTCTTCATTTGCAATGAGTTGCATGGTGTATCAAAATGAATGGTAGTTTGGTTTCCCAATTACCCACTTTATATATTTGGGGTCTTCAATTTTCTTGATATTATATAGGCTACAGCGATTCAGTTTCCTATAGGCGATGTTCTGCTGAATGCTCCAACTTTGTTAGTGTGCTCCAATTTTAATCTGTCGCAACTTGTGCTTCAAGCGACTTCGCGTGGAAGCTTGGGCTTGTTGGTGATTCACTGGAAAAGGACACAGCGCAAGAAAGACACGGACACGAGAGAGCAATAAGCACACAGCGCTGACTTAACAAGTACGGTAAGTCAGCGCTGTGTGCGTGTCGCTCTCTCGTGTCCTTGTCTTTCTTGCGCTGTGTCCTTTTTCCACTTGTGCTTCAACCCACGCGTGTGTCTGCCTAATTGTCTAACATCATGGGTTTAATTTTCATGGCTGTCCCTGATAAAGTTTTCCAGCTTACTTACCTAAAGGATTGAGCGATCATACCGCGCTTAACTTTTCTTTACGCGCTACCTTGTTGTAAGGATAGCGACTTATGAGGCCCAAGGCTTTACGAAGTTGCCTGCCGTACGTGGAGGGGCACAACCTGCGGACCATGGCGTTGAGGTGCCGCACTTTGCTTTCCTCATTCTATAGTTAGCCTCGCACGAATTGAAATTACTCGTTCGACTAAAGAAAGCGAGCTTTGTTCACGTGAACTTGGCATCTGAGAAGCCGCCTGGTCGTTTGCTAGCCCAATCGAACATCGTACGACGTGGGCGATGCGCATGCAGAATGACTCTCCCTAGCACTACTTCAGTGTTTGCCGAAGGCGTTGAGTACGCAGCGTGAGCGTAGTCGTCCCCTGGTTTGCTGTCACCTGCACATTGTCTGCGCTGCTGTCTCGGACTACCATCGAGCCACCCCAGGCAATGGAGATGGCTGTGGCCAGTTCAGCACAGCGACTTCAGCAACCACCTGTGCCAGGCTCGCAACTCTCGGTGGCTGGGAAAAGAGCCAGCAGTCACCAACGGCTACTGCGGCTCTCGCAAGCAGGGCGCGTCGGCGCAAGCGACGCTTGCTCGGGCTGACTACTACATTGCCGTTTCCGGAATACTGGCCTGGGGTCGTGCCGTCGAGTGCGCAATAGCTGCTGCTGTGACCAACGGATGCGAACGGTATACCGCAGAGACATTCTCTGCGCGCATGTTACGGACAGGGGGTCGACACTTCCTCGACGCGGCTACTGCCGCACATGCATACTACTTCTTGTTCGCGAAGCACGCGTTGATGTTAGACTATGTGACATGTTTCGGTGGAGTATGTAGTGATTTAAGGTTGGCGGGATGTGGGGTTGGTCGACTATCACGCGTCCCCTCACTCGCATTCCCACTCAGGCGCACAATCGCGTTCGTACTCACACCTACTCACAGTCACAGGTAAAATAAGTTATTGTCGCTAATCGACCGCTTCGTGCCTCAAAGGAAAGTGGGGTCCAAGCTACGCTCGCCTTGGTTAATGCTTTCAACAAAAAAGGCTTCGTAATAAAAACCTGATCTCTCGTCGTGCGAACACTTGCGCTGCTTGGTCAGAATGTGCGACTGTTGAAACCGAGTACTGTCGTTGTGTCTAGTGATAAACGTTTCCTTGGCGTCAGTCTACCCTAAATTCCTCGCGCAAACACACGCAATTTCTGGAATCTATAGTTAGCTAGTGAGAACCAAAAAAAAATGTAATCTCACCCTTACTGACGATGTAAACTTGTTACTTCAAAACGATGTTCGTTGTCTTCAAGTGATGTATTTTTGTCATATTTTCACAGATCAACGTCCATCACTTCTTCGCCTTTGTTTAACCTTGACTTTTACAAATGCATCCAGTTGTAGTAAATTCTGTCGGTGTTTGTTGCTTAATTCAGAACTTAAAAATTTCGTCTTCATCTCGGCCTGATTCACTAAATAACAAAACAATCAAATCTACTGAATTTTTCTCGTCTGTTGCTTTCTCTAGCATTTTCACTAAGTAATTACAGTGCTCCACCCTGCCCAACGACTGCAGTCCACAAGCCAGGTAATAGACCCTCGCCTAATAAATGCCGCTTACCGGTCGACCTCATTAACAAACATTCCTTGTAAAATATTAGAACACATAATATTGACACGTGGACTTGTTTATCTTTTACAGGTGGCGCTTTTCACACCGTCTAACGAATGTTACTGCTCAGCGCGGGACGCGCCCGCATGGGAAGTTTCTCGAATGTTATCGATAATCCTGTTGTCGCTGAGGCTCGCGTAATCTGATCGAATGTGCGACGCGAATGGTGAAAAACTTTCTGGAAGACACGCGGACACCATCGATTACTCTGTAACCTTCGATGACTCGTGGATAAAAGCCGACGCGCTTGACCAGCAGATCAGATTTTCGACGACCGCCGACTGTCTTCAGTGTAGCCTGTTTCTTAGGGCACAGGTTCGCCCAAGTCTTGCTGCTTTCGTCACCGTCACTACTACATGATGTCTGATGAAGGTGCTAGCGCGTTCATGTACCGAACGCTCCCGCAAATTGTCGCGATCCAAGCCCGAAACTCGAGGACAACACCAACGTCGCCAAGGACAACAAGCTAGCCCTAGGCAGCAAGGACTGCTATCGGAATACGGACATCTTCCCAAGAAGACAATAGTGATCAAGCCTGTCAGCAACCTTGGGAGCCACCAACCTTCCAGGGATCACCGTCTGAAGACCAAGAAACCTGGCTGGAGACCTATGAACGAATCGCGACTTTCCACAACGGCGACAAGCTGCGGCATGTATACTTCGCCTTAGAAGACGCCGCCAGAACGTGGTTTGAAAACCGGAGTCGACCCTGGCAACATGGGACCTCTTCCCTAGCGGCTTCCTGCGGACACTTACGAGCGTCGTGCGCAAGGAAAGGGCCGAAGCTATGCTAGGAGGCCGAGTACAACTACCCAACGAGACCACAGCGACCTTCACCGAGCAGATGACGTGCCTGTTCTGCCACGCCGACCCGGATATGCCTGGGAAGAAAATTCGGTTCCTCATGCGTGGAGTAAAGCAAGAGCTCTTCGCCCGATTGATACGCAAACTGCCCAGGACTGTTGCTGAATTTGTCTCCGAAGCCACAACCATTGAGAAGACGCTCAATATGCGGACAAGGCAATATAACCGCCGAAACTACACCGATAGCCAAGCAATCGGCAGTGACGACATACGAGAGACCATCAGAGCGGTCGTTCGCGAGGAACTGCAGACCTAAGGTCTCAGCCTCAAGTGGCCTCAATCGCCGACATCGTCAAAGAAGAGGTTCAGCGATCACTTGGGGTTACCGAAGTGCAACCGCCATCGCCACAGCCTCAGCCGGAAGCAGTGACATACGCCACCGTCGCCCGCCACCAGATTCCCCCTCCGCGCCCGCACCAGGTCTCCATGACGACGCGATTCCGTCGCCAAACGCCGCCACCACCACCGCCACCTTGCCCACCAGCGAAATGCCCCGAGAAAGACAGAGATTTGGCGCGGCCCCGACAACCGCCTGGTCTGCTACCATTGCGGGGAAGCCGGCCATGTCTATACCGCCGATGCCCATGCCGCGACTTGGGATTGCGAGGGTTCGTCGTCAACGCACAGCGTCCACAGCTTGAGAAGCGCCCTCATGACATCGCCGACTATCTCGCCGCTACTCAGTGGAGTTCTCGACGACCGGTGACGAAGACGCCGAAAAGACGATCTCGACGATATATCAACGAGACGCCGCCATCCCGACGAAGCCTAGAAGCAAGGAATGCGCTGACAAAATAAGACCTGACGACGCGATGTTCCAGTCACAAATCGACACGACGCAGTCGTGATCTGACGTCAAAATCTAACCGCTACGTAAGACAAAGAACCATCGACCACGGCGTGCTTCTCGATGGCCACGCAGTCACCGCCTTAGTGGACACAGGAGCCGACTACTCCGTGATGAGTGGACCCCTTGCCACTGTAACATTCGCGGTGCTGCTCACATTCTACGCTGGGGCCTGCAGATAAGATTGTCCCGCTTGCCGCGATATCTTTTCTTTTTATTTTGCCACCCCCTGATTGGCTACTTAGCGCACGAAAAGCGCGTCGCTGAAGGAATAAAGGTGATTGTCTTCCTGGTGCTGCATGGGTCGTGGGTTCCTTCGGCCGGTCGTCCTGCCGCTCTCGTCCACTAGCCGCCGAATACGTAACAGCTGGTGGCAGCGGATGGAGCGCTCGCTGGCGGTGGCCTTGGCGTCCGGTTTGGTGAGAGCACGGCTTACTTGACTTCATTGGGAGCATTAGCGACATTTAATTGGTAGAGAAGGCATTTTGACTTTGCTGAATATAAGTAGTACGTGTAAGATTGGCACTTGTTATCAGCAGTCATGAACCTCGCATCATTAACGAAACCCAACCTATTGTTGCTAGCTGAAGAGTTAGGTATACCAGTACAGGAGTCGATACCCAAGCCTGCAATTATTGAAGCAATATCCAAATGCGGAGCGAACGACGACAAAGTCGAGGAATGTTGGAAGGCAATTTCCCAACAGCTAAAAGAACGAGAGGTAGAACTGAAGTTAAGAGATGCAGCTGCATAGCCTTGAACGAACTGACAGTTTTGACTTGCGCGGATATACGCAACCTTTTAAGGCTGGTAGTGACATCATTTTGCACCTCGTCAGCTTTGAGAGGACGTGAACTAGAGTAGCGCTTGCAGAAGAGACCTGGTCGCAACTTCTATTGACATTGTTTACAAACGAAGCAGCGGATGTAATCACGAGAATGCCAGATGAAGATGCGCGTGACTACAATAAAGTAAAGCTTCAGCCGAGGCGAAGGTACAGCTCGTCTACAGAAGCCTTAAGGATGAAGTTTCGTAACACGGTACGTAGTCAAGGGGAGTCATTCTCGCAATTCGCCTAGAAATCCATGAGCTTGATGGAAGAATGTCTTAAAGGTGCCAACGCATACGAGAACAAGTAACGTCTGATTGAAGTGTTTGCGCTAGAGCAATTCTATGCGTCTATTCCGGAGCAAATGCGCCTGTGGATTCAGGACAAGTCAAACGGGGAGATGTTGCAAACGGCAGCTAATTTGGTTGACAAGTACTGTCCCCGCAGAATGGAAAGTTCGGAAGAACTGCGACAGAAACCGTCGGTAGCATTCAGTAAGTTTCAAAAAAAAAAAAAAAAGAGCGAGAAAAACGAACCAAGGGAAACCCGACAATGTTCCCGCCCAAGTGCATGCGGTCAACTCGGGTGAACCAAAAAAGTTCGAAGAAAGAAGACCGTTACTCTGTTACAGATGCCAACAACCAGGCCATATCGCAGTAGGGTGCCGAGAAGCAAATGTCTGTTAATTTGCTAACTGAAGAGAGCGATTTACTCTCACCTTACACCTATGACATGATGGTGAACGGCATCAGTTGCAAGGTTCTACGTGACACAGGAGCAACATCTGACATCCTGCGCCCATCGTTTGTTAAACCCGAGGAATTTACCCGATCGTGCGTATGGGTGCTTCACGCACTAGAGCCCGACATGAAGTGCTTGCCGGTAGCCGAAGTTGAAATCACGGGCGCCTTCGGCAAATTTCAACCTGAAGCTGCTGTTTCACACAAGCTCCCTCAAAAAAAACCATCTATTTTTTGCTAACAGATCAATGGGGGACCTGCAAAACGGAGGAATGGAACTTCATGCGAACCCTGTAATGGTCGTCACGAAGTCCCGCGCAAGAGCCCAAACCACTAACTCTACTCGTGCCGCCGAAATTCCAGAGCAATGTGATCCGTCACAAGCTGCCGCAACGAGCGAAACCGTTCCAGACACACCAGCCATTGATAACTACCCGGTTGCTTCCGCGCCCGGAGAGAAAACGATAAGTCCAATCAGTGAAAATTTTCAACTTCTTGCAAAGGTAGACAAAAAAGGCGTTCTCAAAACGGATGAAGCGAACGACGAATCACTACTGTAAACGTGCTGGGAAAGATCAAGACGGAACCAAAGGGGACCAGTATCGTTCACTGTCAAAGACTGCCTCTTGTACCGAACATTCAAAAACAACAAAAGCCGCTCTTTCGAAAAGCTTACAGTTCCCCAAAAGTACTGTGCTGCACTTCTAGATTTGGTTCACGGAAATTAATAGCTGGGCTGGCCATTTAGGCATAAAAACAACTACGAGCAGACTATTGAACGACTACTACTGGCCGATGTTCAAGGAATCTGAGCAATAGGTACATTCCTGCAACGTTTGCCAAAGGACCGGATCGCCAAACGAAAAACTCCAGGCACCTTTGGTATAAGCGCCTTTGATTGGCGAACCTTTTCGCATATCGGTAGTCGACATTGTTGGTCCATTACCAGTAACAGCGGTGGGCCACAAATACTAACTCTCATTTGCCCTGTCACGAAGTTCCCGGAAGCAGTGGTGTTACCGGAATTAAACTCCACGGTAGTTGCAAACGCGCTACTCGGCGTCTTTGCCAGAATCGGATTTCCCAGTCAACTCCAATGCGACCAAGGTTCTGTGTTTACAAGCACGCTTAAAACGACATGCTTGCAGAAATGTGGCATATCCATTCACCACAGCTGTTTACCACCCGCAAAGCAATTCAGTCGAAAAACTTCACTCGGCAATGAAGCGGATTCTGCGCGCGCTCTGCTTCGAGAAGGGCACCGACTGGCTTACGGCTTTTCCCGCAATGCTCAGCGCTCCGTCACTCGCGAAGCAACTGGATTCACCCCGTCGGAAGTTGTTTATGGTCGAGCGCTTCGCTCCCCGCTCACCTTACTAAAAGAAAAGTGGGAAGACAAATTTGTTGACGAATCCGTTGTCGTGTACGTGCTGACCTTGTTGAAACGCCTACGTGAATCGCAAGAATTGTCGCAGATCAACATGGCGGAGGCTCAGCAACGTGCAAAGGTGTACCGTGGCAGATCTGCATGCACTCTCGCCTTCAAGGAAGGCGAGAACGTGCTGACTTTGAAGCCGTCGAAGGGAAATAAACTGGGAGTAGCATGGGATGGACCGGTCACGGTTAAGAAAGAGCTTTCCGACACCAATTACTTGGTAACGACGCCCGGTAAACTCAACGACGTGACAATCTACCATTGCAACCTAATGAAGCCTTTTATCGAACGCACGGAGACGTTGAGCATCGACCTAAACGAACCAGAGGAAATAAATGTTGCAGTCCCTCAAGTACCGACCCCTTGCTCCTCCCCGTAGACAGAGGAAATACTCGAATCTGTCTCTAGACAAGCCTCTTTAAAGGGCCCCTCACCAGGCCCCGTAGCAAAGTTCGGTTATACGCTACGAGTTGTTACGTGTCGTATAGGGAGCGTTCCGCCGCAAGAATTTTTTTTAATCGGCTCATTAATAGCCGAGATAGAAATATTTCAGTGCCGCGAATCCATCATTCAAGCAGGCGGGTTCCACTGCCAAGCAAGACGCTCTCTCCACTCGTCCCGTCTAGCCTACGCAAGCGAAATTCATTCCCTGTGTTCTCCCATACCGGACCTCGAGGATCATGTGAGGCATACGTCACATGCCCCACGTTCACTTTTTTTTTTTTTTGCACCTCGCTTTTTTTTCGGCGCTACGCGCTTACGCCGAAGGGGGGGGGGGGGGGGGGGGGGCGTCGCGCGCGAGCTGTTGTCTCGTTCGTCCAGCCCACGATTTTGCGCGCTGTGCACAAGGAAACATGACTAGCGGTATAATTCAATGCTACACGAATACTGAGGCAGAACAAGCGGATCGCAGAGTGTGATCACGCGCTGGACCACGGTAAAAAATGGCATAGTTTCGGTACCTGCGCACGTGACCGCACGACCGTGGGAACAAGGAGACGAAACGGAAGTACATCTCTCGTGCTTCGGTGCGAAGTAAAACAAAGGACACACAGACTTTCCATTTGTGTGTTTTATTATTTCTCTAAACTTAAATTCGTCAATTCAAGCAACAGATCCCACAGATAACAGATGTTGTTTTGAATAATTCTTGAAGTCGCGTGTCACCCCAAGCGACGTCACGCTGCGGACACGACTACGTCGGCGCAGGGTCCTGACTACGTCACCGTCCAGCTTGGAGCACGCGGCCGCGAGGAGCACGAAAATGGCATTCGGTTTTAAATTTCAGATCTTTCCGCAGCGCGTAGCGACGTAATACTTTGCAGACACGATCGTTGTCGCGCCATGTATGCTCTGCGCTTGTCAGCTCAAAACGGCCAGACCTGGTGAGGGTCCCTTTAACAATCAAGCAAAGAAAGGAGTTAAAAGTGCTTGTACGCAACTTCAGCTATTTGTTCAGTCCCTATCCCGGTAGGTCAAACCTTGTGGAACACGACATTGATTTGATATCTCACCAACCCTTTCGTACAAGGACGCACAGATTTTCGCCCTATCATGAGAAGTTGTTGAACGATTCCGTTCAGAACATGTTGACACTGGGTCTAATTGTTCCAGGGGAAAGCGAATGCGTACGTGTCACCGATGTTTATCCTAGAAAATCCTGGCAAGGAACCCCGACCCTGCGTTGCCTGTTGTAAGCTGAATACGATAACAAAAGCGAAGGCGTTTCCTCTTCCCAACGTTGCGGCCTCGATCAAGACAGTTCCTGTGGCACAGTGCATTTCTACGTTAGATATGGTACGCGGCTTCTGGTAAGTGCCACTCACTGAGAACGCCAGTAGGCTCGCCACTTTCATTACTGCGAGACACATATCGCCCTCTGGTGCTCACTTTTGGCCTCAAGAATGCACCGTTCGTGTATTCAAAACTAATGAATCAAGTGCTCACAGGCACCGAGCCTTTCACTGTGCCCTACCTCGATGACGTCGCTGTTTTCTCGAGCACTTGGCAACAGCATTTGGCACATCTGCAACAGGTATTGCTTCAAATCCGTGAAGTAGGCTTGACTGTCAAACTAAGCAAATGTCTTGCAAGCAGTGAAGTCGGCTACTTGGGAAAACCTTGTTGGCCAAGGGAAGCGACGTCCTTCCGAACTTCAAGTTTAGGCAATCGCTAGGCTTTCCTTTCCCAAAAAGAGACTAACTTGCGTTCTTTTCTACTTCTTTTTTTTTTTGGGGGGGGGGGGGGGGGGGGGGGTAGCGGACTGCTAAAGAACCTACATTCCAAATTTCGCACATATCGCTAGTCGTCCTTACAGTCGCTCTCCGCAAGACTGAGCCTACTATTGTGCGTTGGAAAACGGCGCGTAAGGACTCATTTTCTGCGATTAGAGATTCGTGTTGGCGAACCGGTTCTCGCGGCAGCAGATTACTCTCTCCCTTTCCTGGTTCAGTGTTACGCCAGTGATCGCGGAATGGGTGTTTTAAGTCAGGTGAACGAAAAAGGCGAGGAGCACAACAGAAAAAGAATGCGCTTGCTTGGTGTGGGCTCTCGAAAAGCTCTCGTGTTATCTTAAAGGCTCTTCCTTAGTATTTGAAACCGATCACTCCCCCTTAGTGTGGTTGAACCAAAGGTCAAACAAAAATGGTCACTTGATGAGGTGGAGTCTAGCACTTCAAGTTTGATTTCCTAGTGCGGCACAAGAAAAGCAAACTATATGCAACTGCTGACTGCCTTAGCCGCATTCCCTAGTTTTTTGCTCGTGTGCATGCAGTCGACGCAAACATTTTTCAATCTCATCTTCGGTTTTCATGTCTTCTGCTCCCAGTAAATTCAACTGCCGGGCTTTCTTAAGCTTGGGCGCGAGGTTGCTTCTGACGTAGTTAGTGCATTTCTTCCGCTCGTTCACTAAGCCACTTCATATCCTGTAGTGCCGGCTGACATGGTGAACCCTGCGCCAGAGGTCTGCGGCCGTCTCCCTGTCGCTACGTGCTCGGCAGCATTTCGGCACTCCGCCAGCAGTGCTAATTATGGGCGTCGCCTCCTCCTGGCCGTCCCAGCCCCTCTCCACGGGCTTGTTCGAACACGAAGACGCACAGTACCTTCACCCTTTCTACGATGTCTAGCTCAACTTGCCCGCCTGTGCCACCATGCACCTCGGCGTCTTCACCCATCCCAAGCGCAAGGACAATGTGATCGTGCAAAACGCCTCAGTGCTGTGCTTGGACACTCTTGTTTCCATCGTTGGCTGCCTGTTCCCACCTCCAGTTGTTCAAGAAGCGTCATCCTCTTGAACGCCTTCCGAAATGGGTAGCTATGGCTGAGCTGTAACATTCGCGGTGATGGTCACATTCTACGTTAGGGCCTGCCGATAAGATTGCCCCGCTTACCGCGATATCTTTTCTTTTTATTTTGCCACTCCCTGATTGGCTACTTAGCGCACAAAAAGCGCGTCGCTGAAGGAATGGCGATGGTCTTCCTGGCGCTGCGTAGGTCGTCTGTTTCTTGGGCCGGTCGTCCCGCCGCCTTAGGCGTCTCGCCACCGAATACATAATGGCAAACAAATCGCTGCAGTTGCGTACAAGCACTTCTAACTCCTTTCTCTGCTTGATTGTTAAAGAAGCTTGTTTAGCGACAGATTCGAGTATTTCTTCTGTTGGCGGAAAAGAGCAAAAGGTCAGTACTTGAGGGACTGGAACATTTATTTCATCTGGTTCGTTTAGGACGATACTGAACGTCTGTGTTCGATAAACGGCTTCATTAGATTGCAGTGGTAGATTGTGAGGTCGTTGCGTTTACCGGGCGTCATTACAAATTGGTGTCGGAAAGCTTTCGCTTAACCATGACCGGCCCATCCCATGCTACTTAGTTTATATGCCTTCGACGACTTCAAAATCAGCACTTTGTCGCCTTCCTTGAAGGTTCGAGTGCGTGCAGATCTGTCGTAGTACACTTTTGCGCGTTGCTGCGCTTCCGCCATGCTGATCTGCGCCAATTCTTGCGATGCACTGTTGCGACGCCTGTTTCTCGAACCTCGACCGGCGTTACTATAGGGTAGCGTGGCGTTGTCGTCAGGCTGCAGGCGTCGGTAGACCATGGCGACCAGGCAGGGACGAGACGATTTCCAGTGCGAAACTTCCACTGTTTATTCAATGGTTGGTGAAGCATATAGAAGAGAATACATTGAAAATACATTGCGGGGCCGCTTAAATAGGCCCGCTAAAATCGTAGGCGCGATCTTTCTCACGTCAATGTCACGTGACATGCACTGAGTCTGATCGGGGATGGGCGGCTGATCCTTTCTCTTAGGCGACGTTGCACGTGCTTGCCTCCTCTAGCGGCCACCCGTGGTTCCTGTTTGGTTCACGGAAAGGGTCTCCCCTAGAGTCGCACACATAAAAAGGGACCTGTAATCACGGTGGGACGCCTGCCACACGGGCAACCACTCGAGACAACCATAGTAAATTAGGGATTCATCCTCCGTTTCGATTGGGCATGGTCTTTGAGCAACCTTTTTGCCCGGGGTGTTGCACGCCAACCGTAACAGTACGTACTGGACTGCGGATTTGTCTACAAATTTGTCTTCTCTACTTTTCTTTTAGTAAGGTGAGCGGGGAGAGAAGCGCTCGACCGTAAACAAGTTCCGCCCGGGTGAATCCTGTTGGTTCGTGAGTGACGGAGCGCAGAGCAAAGAGAATTGCAGGAGCAGCCGCATCCCAGTCGGTGCCCTTCCGTCGGTGCCTACGCATTCGGCGTCCAGCCACCGAATACGTAACTCCACCCAGTTGAAGAAAGTTAAGACTGCATGAAAAGGCCCTCAAATCCGGACAGCTCGAGGACACCTAATAACGCCGACGAGAATCTGCAAAGCAAGAATTATCGTTCATGACTGGACCTACCCTGCCACCTTCGTTATCCTCCAACAGTGTTCACAAGACGTCATTCTCGGCATGGACTTCATGAACCAACACGGCGGAATCATCAACCTGAAGTCGATAACGCTTTCGGAAGATCAAATGATACCGCCGGAGAGCTGTCGTAGACACCACGCCTTGAGTGTGCTCGAAGATCAAGTAAGCATCCCGCCTCATTCCAGCATCGTTATTTCTGTCGGCACCGAAACACCCACAGACGTAGCAGGCGTCATCGAGGGTTATCAGCGTCTACTGCTGGATCGTGAATATTGCGTTGGAAGAGGGATTGCTCGACTCCACGGAGGGAAAGCGAAAGTGATGCTAACGAACTTCAGCCAGGAGTTCAGGCACATCAACAAGGGCACGACGATCGCATACATCGAGGAAATTCGAAACCTGCAATGCGCTTGTTCCCTTGGATTCTGTCGTATTTACCCCGACGACCATAGTTTCCGAACCAGACTTTGACATAAATACAAGTCTCCCCGTGAGTAAGCAGCAGCAACAGCTCCGAAATCTTCTCCGACGATACAAAGACTGCTTTTCGACATCATCGAGGATTCGACGAACACCAGTTGCAAAGCATCGCATAATAACCGAAGAGTACGCTCGACCACTCTGCCAGAGCCCTTAACGAGTTTCGACGCGAGAACGTTAACCTATGGGCAACAAGTCGACGAAATGCTGCGTGACTTCATCCAGCCGTCGAAAAGCCCGTTGGCATCTCCTGTAGTCTTGGTGAAGAAACAGAACGGAAACCTACGTTTCTGCGTCGATTATCGTCAACTGCACAAGATCACGAAGAAGGACGTATACCCCCTCCCACGAATATACGACGCATTGGATCGGCTCTCCAAAGCTAAATACTTCTCGTCGATAGATATCAAGACTGGCTACTGGCAAATAGAAGTTGACGAGAGAGATCGCGAAAAAACCGCCTTCATCACGCCAGACGACCTCAATGAGTGCAAGAACATTCCGTTCGGACTGCTCGGTGCCTGCAACGTTCCAGCGCGTCATGGCGATGGTGTTAGCAGGATTGAAGTGGCAGACGTGTCTTGTTTACTTGGATGACGTCGTCGTCTTCGCTGAAAATTTCGACGATCACCTTAGGTGGCTTGCGACAGTACTAGAGGCCATCAAGTCATCAGGACTCACGCTGAAGCCGGAAAAGTGCCGTTTCGCTTACGATGAGCTTCTGCTCCTGGGCCACGTCATCGGCAAATCTGGAGGACGCCCCGACCTGCAAAAGACAACTGCCATCGCAGAGTTCCAGCAGCCCATCGACAAGAAGGCAGTGCGTAGATTCCTTATCATGTGTGCCTATCACGGTGTAAGAATATTCTTAGACCGTGGTGCCTACTACATGCGCTTTCTCAAGTACCTTTTACGCATCGCTGTGCCGCTGACACATCTAATTGTGATGCCGAGTTCAAGTAGGAAACTCCACAGGCCGACGCATTTCAAGAACTCAAACGGCGCATGCAGTCGCCGCCGGTACTTGCTCACTTCAAGGAGGACGCCGATACAAAAATGTACACTGACGTCAGTAGTCTAGTCCTTAGTGCCGTTATAGTCCAGAGGAAAGACTGACTTGAACGGTGGATAGCTTACGCTTGGCGGACGCTCTCAAAAGCGGAAGTCCATTATTCTATGACCGAAAAGGAATGCCTCGCCATAATTTGGGCTACAGTAAAACTCCACCTTTATCTATATGGCAGTCCGTTCAAAGTCGTGAGCGACCATCACACGTTGTGTTGGTTACCTAAATTAAAGACCCTTTCAGACGCCTGGCACGGTGGAGCCTCAAGCTGCAAGAATATGAGATCACTGTAATCTAGAGGTCCGGAGCAAAACACTCTGATGCCGATTGCTTATCACGCGCCCTAATTGATCCGCCGCCGCAATATGACGAGGGTGACCACGCCTTCCTCGAAATAATAAGCGCGGAACACTTCGCTGAACAGCAACGAGTAGACCCAGACCTAAAAAGCCTCGTCGAGTATTTGGGAGGGAACACCGACGTTGTCCCTATAGGGCGTTTAAACAAGGATTGTCTTCGTTCTCGCTTCAAAACAACCTACTCGTAAATAATTTCTAACCAGTCCGCGCCAAGTACGTTTTTGTTCCATCACCGCTGCGTCCAGAAGTACTGCACACCCTACATGACGATCCGACCGCTGGGAATCTCTGATTCTCCCGGACGCTATCGAGGATACAGGAAAGGTATTACAAGGCGCGCCTGACTGCCGACGTCTCCCGTTACGTCAAGACATGCCGAGTCTGTCAGCGACGCAACACACCACCGACAAGGCCAGCGGATTACTACAGCCGATCGAGCCTCCTTTCTGACCATTTCAGCAGATCGGGATGTATTTGTTGGGACTCTTTTCGATGTGAACATCCGGATATAAGTGGATAGTTTTGGCGACAGACTACCTCACCCGCTTCGTTGAAACGAAAGCTCTGCCGAAAGCTATAGTGCAGCCGAAGTGGCGAAATTCTTCGTCGAGTACATCCTGCTGCGGTATGGCGGCCCAGAAGTCCCCATCACCGACAGAGGAACGGCCTCAACAGCGGAACTCACCCAAGCCATTCTGCAATATAGCCAGACAAGCCACAGGACAACTGTCTACCACCCGCAGATGAATGGTCTTACGGAGCGCCTGAATAAGACCCTCACCGACATGCTAGCAATGTACGTCGACGTCGAACACAAGACCTGGGATACCGTCCTGCCGTACGTAACCTTCGCTTACAACAAGACGGTGCAAGAAACGACACAGATCACGCCGTTCAATCTGGTTTACGGCAGGAACCTGACGACGACTCTCGACGCCATGCTGCCACACGTCACCGACGAAAAGAATCTTGACGTCGCCACCTATCTCAAATGCGCCGAAGAAGCTCGACAGCTCACTCGCCTGCGGATCAAGAACCAGCAGAGGACCGACAGCCGACACTACAACATTCGACGACGCTACGTCGAGCCCGGCGACCGTGTTTGGGTTTGGACCCCAATACACCGGCGAGGACTTAGCGAGAAGCTTTTACGCCTCTATTTCGGACCCTACAAGATCATCCGAAGCATTGGCTCACTCGACTATGAGGTCGTACCAGACGGCATTTCGCTATCATAGCGACGCCGCTCACGACCTGAAATAGTCCACGTTGTGCGACTTAAGCCGTTCTGCCAGCGCTAATGAACTTTGCTACTTTGCGTAGCTGGACCTTTGGACTTTCTTTTTTTTACTTTGTTTCTTTTCGTTGTCTTGTAACTTTTGTTTAATAAGTATCCTTTTGTGTTTCGCTCTCCTGTTTGTAGCATCGGGACGATGTTTTTTGAGAGGGGGCATTGGCACGTGGGCTTGTTTATCCTTTACAGGTGAGCGCTTTTCACCGTCTAAGGAATGTTATCGCTCAGCGCGAGACGCGCCCGCGTGTATCAGAAGTTTCTCGAATGTTATCGATGGTCCTGTTGTCACCAAAGCTCGTGTAATCCGATTGCATGTGCGACGCGAAATGTGTAGGACTTTCTGGAAGACACGTGTAAAAAGCCGACGCGCTTGACCGGCAGATCAGATTTTCGACGATCACTGATTGTGTTCGCCGCTATCGTCGTTCTTTGAGTGTAGCCTGTTTTTGAGCGCAGAAGTTCGCCCAATAAAACGCTAGTTTCGTCATTCCCAGTTTTTCTGCTTGCTTCACTGCGACTACTACGTGACAATATATTCTCCCTTCGCTGAGTTTTCAGAATCCGATTTGTATTTTAACACCGTTCAGCATGGATTTCGAAAACCACTTCCTGCAAAACACAACTCTTAACCTTCCCTGAACGATCTGTTTGCAAATGCTGATTTTGTAACTAGCACAAACTTTATATTTTTACTTTGCCAGAGCCTTTGCTACTGAGTGGTGAACTTAATTTTGATCAGCAGGGACTTAATTGGATTAAATGTTTTCTTTCTGAAAAAACTCAATACGTAACAGCTAATAGCTTTTGTTCAAGTGCTTCTTTGTAATATCTTGCGTACCACAACGGCTGGTTCTTGGACCGCTTCTGTATATATATTTTTTTAAATCTGTGTAATGACCTTGCCTATTGGCTCACATTAAGAGGAAGCTTTAGCATATCTTACTGGAAACAGCTCCAACACAATTTTCACCACGTATCGGAATGCTGTTTGAAATTCCATATGAAGCTTGATTTGGGGAAATGTAAAGTCATGCATATATCTCGTTCTCGCATCAACACTGCGCTGAAATTTAATCTTGATAATTTTCTTCTGTCACCTGTAACGGTCTACAAGTACTTTGGTCTTCAGATTACTTAACTTTCAGGGCACGCCTCTACTATTTTGTGACCCCGGCCAACTCGCCCTTGTTCACACACTGGAAGTCATTGAGAATCAAGCCACACGTTCCGTTATTTCCAATTACTCGCGTCATGCCTAAGTAACGTCGTTGAAGACCAGTTTAATGTTACCCGATTTTTCAATGCGTCGTTAGGGTTCCCGCCTCTGCCTTTTTTCGTAAAATGCATCATTATAACCATGTCTTCAAAGAAACCATTTTTTTTCTTCGCTTACCTACATTTCACCTAGGTCACACCACAGGTTTAATGTAGCATTGTCAGCTTGTCATGCGAACTTGTTTAGCGAATCGTTCAGCGCTAGAGAAAGCGTAGACCGGAATCACCTTCCTGCTTCCATCGCTCTCATCTTGGATTATAGCAACTTCAAATCTGCTGTTACCCATGCTTCTTGTGCGCACCCCTTAGGCGCCCCTTCCTGGGTTGAGCGTCGTCGTCGTCGTTGTTGTTGTTGTTGTTGTTGTCCTGAGTAGCCGTGGCACATACCCACAGTGGGGGACTGGCCATGAATCGGGTAATTCAATTAGGTGCATAAAAAATAATAACAAGGGAGTTAACAATTTGAACATTGGAGTTTAAAAGTAAACGTTTTGTGTTTGGAGAGACAAAAATAATCGGAAAAAACCGGGTATAACAAGAGAAAAAAAGAAGACAAAAATTAATAATAGATAAAAAATAAAAGAAACCTATGGTTGGGAGGGAGAACGATCAATCTAACATGGAATTCGATTGGTTTCAATGAGGTAATTTCGGATTGCCAAGCAAACATTTCTGTGGCTGAACCCAATAAAGGAGGCTCCAAAAGATAGGATCACAGGCACTGATAAATTTAGACCAATAGTGCGAAGTGGGATTTCGAGTAGTCGTTTTCTTATAATAGAAAAACTCCTGCAAGACAACAAGAAATTGTCTCCGCTTCGCCACAGAATGACCATAATGGTGAGAGGACGAGACCAGACCTGTGGAGATAGAAGTTCAACGCAGGTATACGGCAGCGCAGCCTCGTGATGGACATTCCAATTTTCCGTGTTCGGCAAAAATCTCTGTGCTAAGGGTATAGGAGATGTCGGTAATCCACAGAGTTGGTAATTGTGGAGCCTGGTACTGCCTGCATGACACTCCTGCGAAATCTAGCAGCAGTAACAAGAGCAGTCAAAGGGCAGCAAGGGAGAATCGGGCCACTTATCGATACCTTGGCTAGAGAGTCTGCAATTTCATTTATGATTAGTCCTCTCTGACTAGGCACCCAAATCAAACGCACGCTTCTCAAGTACCCAGGTGCCAATGATTGAAACGTCCTCATCACTCGAGAATAATGAGAAGCAGTAAGGGATGAGCCCAATGATGACGAATCGGTGACTATCACGACTGACGTAATTGATGGTCCTAATTTGCGTAATGTCAGCACCACGGCCATGAATTCTGCTAAAAAAGATCGGTATGAAATCTGGAAGCCGAAGAGAGAATGTCCAATCAAGAATCGGGTAACATATTCCTATACCTGACTTTTCTTCACATTGTGAAGCATCTGTCAAAATTACAATGTTCGAAGTTTCTTCAGATGACCTTGTAATATACTATCTATAACACGGTGTGGAAGTAATTTTGCTACCCGCGCGCTCGCGCTTTCGTCGTCGTCGTCATTGTCTTCTTCTTCTTCTGGCTCCGATGCCGCTCATCATGCCAGCGTTCCCTTACTTCCACTGACTCCGCGATGGCGCTGACGGCACTGGCCCACCACTGCAAGTCGGAGCAGTTATTTTGGTTTCGATTTCTTTGCCTCAATATATCGCGAAATGAAAACGCGTATACAGGTGCGCTCAAATTTCGCATTACGGTATTGTAAACGTCGGACACTTTTTAAACGGAATGCACAGGTCTTTCTTTTTTAATCGCACTTCTCTAAACCTCCTTCGCGAATTGAGAGTACTTAAAATATATAAAACTGTCTAATTAATATAGACCTGTCCATCAATGGGACAGAACAAACTGAATACATCACCTCCCTCAACGGCATCACCAGGAAAGCAGGCTAGGCACACTCCCCCCCCCCACGAGTATACCAAGTGTCTCGCGTAACATATGCCAAAAATTTAGAAATATGCAAGTTCCATACGTAACTGGACAGAACCAAGGTAATGTTTGCTTTCGCTACGGGCAAGTCAGACAATTTTTTTGTATTTCGCCTTACATAATTGGTCAATAATAATCAATGCACTTCTTAATTATAAATTCAGAGCAAAAGTGTAAACTAGAAAATTTTAGAACATCCTCGAAAATTCCCAATCATGCGCGACTAGTTGCGTGGCACTTTTTGTGTTTCGCGGGCTTTCTTTCGGGATTAAAAAATTTTTCGCGTGCATTGAAAAACAGAACTGTTTTAGTAATTTTTCAGGACAGTGTATTATTCTTTCAAATTCGAAGTGGTTCCCTCTCTAAATACTTTGTTTTCCTCGAGTTCATTCCTCATAACATTTCTTTCTTTGCTTTAAAGCAAGTTGTGCTCAGTCTTTTTCTGTTCAATATTTATTGTCCCTGGATACGTTTTTAGCGTTCATTGTGCACGATATCGCCTTTTCACGAACCGATTCTCGCTCTTTATCCCTTAGTGTGTCTGCGTCACTTGGCGTATGGAAAACAAAGACGACGACGGCCATTCGATGGCCCGTGCATTTCCTGCTCCATTAACACCGGCATCACCTACACAGCAATGTAAGTGCTTCCTAGGAAAGGCAACATTCTCTTCTGTGGCCCTACCTATCTTTGTCTAGTATATCCCGTTTCATGTACCAATTAGTGGTTTAACTTTCGAACATTCTCACTTTTGGCACGATTGAGAAAGCGTCGCGGGTGCAAAGCTGTTCCGGTTTTCATGGTAAAAAAAAAAAAGAAAACGCAGTCAGAATGTGGAAGTCGAGATTAGCACGGACAAGGGCCTGCAAATTAAACAGGGCTGGCTTAGCTTTTGGCAACTGCACCGTGTGTGTGTGTGTGTGTGTGTGTGTGTGTGTGTGTGTGTGTGTGTGTGTGTGTGTGTGTGTGTGTGTGTGTGTGTGTGTGTGTGTGTGTGTGTGTGTGTGTGTGTGTGTGTGTGTGTCAAACATCTGCTTTGCTGCTGTGCTAAGGAAACCGGATGCTCAGGGAACCCACCGTTGGACCAACCTGAGTCACTCGGTCTTGTTCCGACGCTGGATTCACAATGCTCGCGGTTTTTTTTGCTCCGGCGGTACTACTTGGTTGGGATCGGAGCTTGACGTTCCATGAGCATCAGAACACTAGGCGACTGGGCAGGTATGACGACGAATCGTTGTAAACACTTAACGATGGTCAAGGTTTGAGAAACGATGAGAGCAAAAAGGTACATGGCCGGCTCCTTAAGTAGCCCGACGTAACATTGGATGCAGTCAGGTGACTTGAGGCCAGTGAGGGTCTAGGCGCAAAGAGGTGTTGTCCTCCCTCTGATTGGCAGCCGGTCACGTGGCATCAGGAAACGTTTTGGATTGGCGGTAAAGTCAGTGGGCCAAATTCACGCCATTTTCGGCGAGGAGGTCACTCCTTTTCCCAAAGGTGCGTAGAAACCTTTACGCCATGGTGATACATGACGTCGTTCACTCTCTGGGCGAACGACGTCGCCCAGAGAGTGAACGACGTCGCCGCCCTACAATGAACCTCTTCGACGACACCTCGAGTCACTCGTTATGTGCCACTCTTCGATCAGAAAAACAACTTCAAAATTGATCCGGTGCTGGGTGCAATATGATCCGCGTAATAGATATACGGATAATCTTGTCTGAATAATATATATATATATATATATATATATATATATATATATATATATATATATATATATATATATATATATACAGACACACGCGGACTACGCGGTAGTGCCGCTAGATGGCGCAGCGTGTCCAGTGGAATGCGCGAGAGAGGAGTCCGAGTGCAGTACACGGCTCGTACATGACGCGTTTCGGCGGGGGCAATGCGGTGTCTCGCTACATTGCTTCCATGCTAATCGCATTAAGGTCGACAGTCATCGTAAAATAGGTGATGCAAGAATTTTTTTCGTTCAATTTTGTCCCTTTAATAACCACGGCTCATGTCTAATACGTCTAATAACCACGTCTAATAACCATCGCTGGTCACAGGAATAGCGCCGTTGGAGAGCAGCTCGGACCACTGAAGGAAAAAAAAAACATTTGAAAAAAAAATTGGATGGAATCGCCACATTATACCGACCAGCGGTTCAGAAGTGAATTTTTAAAAGGGGAGGAATTTTAAAAGTGGTACTGCTAATTTTGTCCTTGCGTATATTTGTTGTTGTTATCGGGAAAGCGAGGGTTAATTAACTGGATTGGATGGAAGAATACTCTCAGAGATGTGGGGGGCTCACTAACCCCATTAACCCAGGAAGCAACAAAACATGTGGAGGCGCGGATGCTTACACCTTTTCCCCATGAGCACCTTTTCACTACAGGAAAGCAGTACTTTGTCAATAATGCTAGAGAGCTTTACAATCGCGTTTGCAAGCAAGGGGAAACATCTTACGCATGTAAGAAGTGTTGGCATTGCTCTTAATGACATTGGGTTTCAGCGGTTTGTTAAATATGGCAGCTCTCATGGCTTCCGCTTCAGTCTGAATTGTCCCTATTGCAGCGATCACACTATTGTTGGACGCCAACAAATAGTGAAATGAGCTTTCGCTTCCTGTAAAGCCACCTGAAACTAGTTGTGAGCGCGTATATCTTGTCCAGTTTGTGAAATGGTTGGGAGATTCCAGGAGGGTTCCTAATGGATTATCTTAGCTATGACAGGGTTGACAAGACACACCATAAGCGCCCTGTAATCTGACGCTTTGTTTCGTCTACGGAAAGTCTTTACTAACTGTAACAGAAATTATTTCACATTCCAGAATTGGTCGCCTTGGCAAGTGGTGCCTTGTTGCGAAAAAAGGCCAGCAACCAGCACCAAGACTTAATCTGAAGTGAGCCACTTCGTGCAAAGTTGCGGTGTTTTGAAAATCCATTTTGCCGGCCCGTCAAGAATACCGAAAAAGCGCACAGCTGAACAAAGGTCAAGGTAGTGAGCGAACCGATTCACTATGACGCAACCATCCCCCGGTGCTGAGCTAATCTGCGGACTCCCGCGTGCAGCGTGGGAATCGATATTCCAACTCTTGGACGGAGCCTCCCGCCTCGCTCTCACCGAGGCAGCAGCTGAGCTCACCGGAGTCGCCAACTGCATGCGGGTCGTCGAGGCCATAACGTTTACTTCTGACACGGATGAATGTACGCTTGGTGAATACTGCGAGAAGGTGAACACGAAGAACTTGCGCCAATTGAGGTTCACCAACTGCATAGCTTTACCCTCCGACGTGCTCCTTGGATTTGTCGCCATCTGCGATAACATACAGGAGCTATGCGTTGTGAACTGCGTCGTCGAGCCTCCGGCGCTTTTTAGAATGCTCTCACAGAGGCTCGCGAAGATGAAGAAGCTAGAGTGGTCGCTTTACGAGGACCGCCGCTACGATTCGTGGCTGGAGAAAGACGCTGTCGCGGGCACAAGCACGCAATGCGAGCCTCAGACACTAAAGCTACAGTCCATGTACGTCGAAGTTGTCGCGACTCCGCTGACGGCAGACTTCTTGGAGGCCGTCTTGAATGGTTGCCACGGCCTGCAGAGCCTGCACATTCACGTCATACGTAAGGATGCTGTAGGAATACCGATGGGCGACGCCTATATCAGGCTGAAGGCGCCCAGGCCCGGTCTGCGCACCTTCCTTTGCACTTGCGAGCGGGTACCTCCGCCCAAAGGCCGGCTCTCACCGGAAGCCTCGTACAGCTTCATCCGACTCGAGGATGTTCGGGAAATGAGGACGTCCCTTCAGGGAGTGCGCCGGGCGGTCGTGGCTGTGGAAGCCGACTCGGAAGCTGCCAGCCGCTTCCTCGGAGCAGCAAAGCACCCGGAGCACTGGAACGATGTCAGGTCCCTCTCACTAGCCCTGCTGCTCGAACAGGTCCAGCTCGAACGCCTCCCGAGAGCTGCTCCCGGCTTCCTGAAACCAATGCGGAAGTTTCTCCGAACGTGCCTCGCCAACATCTCCGAGCTCAGCCTGACAAAGAGCCACTTCTCGCTCGTCTGCAACTTCTGCTCAGTCGTGGGCCCGGCCTTGTCTCAGCTGCGCTCGCTGGCCCTTCCACCGTGCGCCGTGAATTCTCATAACTCACTTCAGTGCCTGGCGCGATGCTGCCTGTTCCTCGAGGAGCTGGACGTCAGCAACGACGAGACTCCTCCATGCGCCGCCTGCAAAGTGCCTTTGATGTTCACAGAGCGTGACTTCGAGTGCCTGCACAGGCAGACTAGGCTGTGGCGGCTGAACATCGCTGAGACCGCGAGGATCTTATGTTTCAAGTTCCTACTTGGGTGCCGAGTCACCAACCTTCGCTTCAGCCTAGATAGTCTGGTGAGTGACGCCGGCTCTGTCTTCTACTTCGGGCCTTGCCATCTCCTTTGCGCAAATGAACGGCTCTCTACGCTCACCATAGAAGCACGCCACGTGATGCTTGGGCAGAAGCCTTGCTTCGCTGCTAGACTCACTGCGGCAAAGGCTCTGCGCAGATTGTGCCTGCTGACCGGAGCTCAGGCAACGGACAGCGCGGTGGCAAACTTTATCGCACGCATGGTGGAAGCATTGCCACTGCTGCGATTGGTTCATGTGCACTACCTGGCTACCAGCTCCACGCTGAAAACCATGTCGTGGATCAGGCAGCACCACGCAGTCGTGAACACTCTGCCAAACGGCAAGAGGCTTCGTTGGCAAGGCCAGCTCTGTGACGACAGTCCCTGCGTGGGCCGCTACTGCTGCGCCACATCATTCATCGGTGTGGCAAGGCCGAGGAACCGCTACTGAAAAAAAAAAAAACTTTCTCCGCACTACACCGCCGCCACTACCCGTTCGCCTATCATGGGGTAGATTTCCTTCGGAAATAAATTCCAAGTGCAGCTACTTTCTCCTTGCGTTACCGTTGACGTAGTTCACGTAGTCTTCCTATCTGTGCGTAGGTCGGCAATAAGGAAATGTAATACGAGACACCTCAAAGTGCATGTGCGTGCATTATTAATGCTAACACGAAGTTATGAGTCAGAAACAGTATCGGCATTGTTAACGTAATTCTTCAGTGCTACGCGGACTAGTATACGGAAGGAATAGCAAAAACCTTGTGGCGATGCCTAACGTTGCAAGGGTTGAGGTGCGGCTTAACTTTTTGTTCGTACGATGTTTCGGACTAGTGTTCTAGCGCAAAATTAAGACAAGGGCGCTCACAACACCAGTGCTTTTGTTGCGTTCCCCTGTCAAACACTGATATATTTTTCAGTAAAGCAGTTGCATAACGGTTTTACAGGATCACTCTTGCAGGAAATTTTAAAAAATGTTCACAAATGTCTGTCCTGAATTGCATCCGTGAGTCAAAACGACAAGAAATACAGAGTGAGAGGAAGTCTGCAGCCGCGTCATGACCGTGAGGCGTCAAATATATTTTAACCGTGGAAATATCGCTTTACTTATGCAAATGTCTCCAATGGTTTTAGCATAATTGTTACTGTGGTCTCCAAAATTCAGTGTTCTGGAAGGCTGACTTCGTCTGAAAAATCTCGTCCACATACTTACTTCCGCCCTTGTTTCAAAAAAAAGACGTTGACTTATTCGGACTCGCTTGTGCAGCAATAGTATTGTCATAGTGGGAGTGATTTAGGGTGAGCAGAAAAGTTACTTTCGATCACCCTTAGAGAGAGCCAGTCTTCGCGTCTTGGAGGAGTTAGGGAAGAGAAAAAGAGTAAAAGCCGGTTATTACCACATAGGAAAGGGTTGGGAAACCGTTCCCCTTGTTCTCACGAAAGCATCACCCACATAGAGCTACGACCAATCTGCCTAAATAAGGGAACGGATACATTCATTTTGCTCACCCTTCATGCTTTCCAGCGAGCACACCCTACCTCGAATGCTTTAATACTGCGGAAACCAGGATGTTCTGGTAGAAAGCCACTTTCCAGGACAGCCAATCAGCGGTTCATTTTGTCTCGGGGAAAGGAGGAAGGGATGGGGGGCGTGGTGCACACATGGTTCGTGCACATTGCCGGAACAGCGTAGGCAACACGGTGTTTCTTCTTTTTTTCGACAGATTGGGATATTTTATATGCTTGTTCGTTTAGGTAAATTCGCAGGGAGCGCTCCTAGTGCTAGAAAAACCTATACCGGGCTATGAACACGAGCATTGAGCCACTTGGCATGTGAAAATAGCGTTCAAAAGAAAAATGCAGCGAGAATACAATTTTCTGCATCCTGTTTTCTTTTTCATATCCCTCTCACTAATGTTCCAAAATTTAGCAGCATCCGCGTAGCCTCAACGCATTTATCTAAGAACAAAGGACACTTGACAGTACAAATTTATTACGTTGAACTAATTGTGCCAATAAACTACGGCAGAATTATAAAAATAAAAATTCTGGGGTTTTGCATGCCAAAAACCAGGATTTTATTATATCAACTTTGTTTTGTTTTTTTTTTTCGCCCTTCGTTATCGGCTCGGACATGACTCGTTCGCTGCCGCTATCTCTGCGGTCTGCCCTACGGCGCGTCGCGCGATAGAAGCAATGGAACGTGAAATCGAACATTACAATATACGGGCCCTGCATTGCCTGCGCGAAGTAAAATCGAAGAGCGTGGTGCTGACGGTGCGCACTGTGCGTGAAATTGAGAACGAAAGTGCGGCACTCCCGAACTAGAGCAAAAAGGGCACCCAATTAACAGATCTCCAGAATCTTTCCGTCCTGGCTCTGCAGTTTTGTCAGCCGAAGGAAGGAAACGCTGGAGCTGCCTGTGTTAAACCTTTCTGTCTGCCGCATGGTGATCTCCGAGCTATGGGCGCTGGCGGTAGCACAGGGAATTCGATCTCGCCATGCAAATACCTCCTTGGCATTGGCTTTGACAGCGGGGTTCCTAGGAAAGCTTCCCCAGCGTTTCTCTGGCCAACACGGCAATTGCGAGAGCAACTTCGTGGACAGTGTTGCCAACAGAGATCTAGGCCATTCCGATTAATACTTCGCTTCCGACAGGCCACTGGCGATAAACCGCAGCGCGCAATTCCTTTCTCTGCATGGAATGACCGCTACCTGGTACGCTGTCACTCGAGTCTCCTCCAGTTCGTAGCGTATAGCCTGCAAAAGGTCTGCTTCGAAAGCCTACAGGGGCGGTGCAAATAATTATCCGTCATCTCTTCGAACGCGCATCGCATTTTCAGTCGTCATAGATACCGAAAGAGCAACGTCAAGCAGACAAGGGCAAGCGATAGCCCCCGTAGCAACCAACGCACGCAAGCGCGACGCCAGCGTGTCTCCGGCGTCGCGCAGCCAGTTTCGCAAGCCAGCAGTCAAGCCACAGCAACCGAACCAAAAGTAAGCTACCTCTTCGCCGGTTACACTCTTAGCCGACGACGGGTTTGCTCTGAAAATAATTGACGTATGCGTGACATGTTCATAATTTGCAGTGCCGCCCCGCGGTCTGTGACAGCCGGTGCCGCAAACGTCATTCTGACCAATCACATGAAGCAAAGTGAACCGTTTGCTTTCCAATCTGTTAGAAGATTCCGCCCCTGCTTAGCAGCTTCTCACGGGGCCGTGCCGTTGATGATGTTGCCGTCGTGATGAAATACAGGGAGGCGATATTACCGTCGGAGGCGCTTTTATTTTTACGTATATGTCCCAACTTACAGATTCGCGATGCGGTTGTATGATGCTCGGCGGTAAATGTAGGCACAGCGCCAACAAATGAGGTCTGCGGCGCAGCTGTCACGGCGGATCATGGAAGACCTCGAGTGGTGCTGCGGATGACGCCATTGGTTTTCCTCTCTCATTTAAAACGCTGTCAGTGACGTATCGGTCACAGCGTTATAATCGTGACCTTGGGCAAGATGGTCGAAATGAATGAAGTTAATTCTGTAGTTTTACGTGCGAAAACCATGATTCGATTATGAGTCACGTCGTAGTGGGGGACTCCGGATTAATTTTAACCACCAAATGATGTTTAACGTACCCCGAATGTACGGGGCACAGGCGTTTTTGCATTTCTCCCTTATCGAAATCACGCGACCTCGTAAGGTGGTCCACTCTTTTCTGCGTCGGTTTCACTTTTAGAAAGACACAATGCTCTAATGCTCTAAATGCAGTCATTCATTCTTGTCTGGTGGATTTATATTTGAGTTTGAATGAACTCTATATGTGATTTGTCTCCGAGTGTGGATGTAAGCAGGTAATTGCTCGCTCGCTCATTCATTCTCCCTCTCTCTCTCTCTCTCTCTCACACACACACACACACATCTGCACGCGCCCACGCATGTATAAACGCACGAAAACATACGCACACACATGCCAATGCACGCATACACAAACGGGCGTATGCTCGCACACGAACGCTGGCACAAGACGTGGACAAGTGTATACACTCTCTCGCTCCTTGCTGCCTCTCAAAAACTTGCGAGTTCAAACTGACTGAATGACATTCGCTCTGCCGTTACCCGTCCAACGCCAGCTGTAATATATCTGTACGGTCAAAATTTGACGTCTCTTCCTCAAGTCAATGTGTCATTTGCAGGGAAGTTACAAAACGATTCGCACCGGCCGTGCGACTTCACCGCCCATCCATGACCAATACACTGCTTTATCGCCCCAGCAATGTTCCCACTAAGTGCCAATATACATATGTTGTAAGAAGGGGCTACCCTCTCGGTGCAGTCTGCTGAAAATTGTTGATACTAAGCCGGATATTTTGAAATATAATTTTCAAAAAATTCAGAGCCCTTCCGCTATGAGAAGATGAAAGACCAGCGAGGCTGTATTGCTCAATAGCTATATTAGGTTCTATATGATGGTTAGGCTATATTGATTGAATAAAGGCGCAAACACATAACTTAGTTATTTGTTTCGTCATAGTTATTTTTTTTCTATTCTTTTTATGTGTTATTGTTTTTTTACTTTTCACTTCTTTTTTTTACTTTTGACAACGCAATCACGAGAACTATCCTCTGTAACCTCGAAAACCTGGGCTGCGGGTCTCGGGCATACAACTATGTCAGGAATTTATTCACGGACCGCACGGCCGCAGTTGGAATATACAACCTGCGCAGCGACAGCTTCCGACTATTGAGCAAAGGAACCCCGCAGGGTTCGGTCATATCGCCGTTGCTCTGCAACGTTGCCGTGGTCAAACTACCCAGCCTCCTCGACACCATACCAGACTTACGACACGCTTTTTATGCAGATGATATCACGTTATGGACAAGGACCTCAAGCACCGGAACGCAAGAAACACGCCTACAGGACGCAGTAGATACCATCGAGAGCTACTTGCGAAAATTAGGCCTCCGCTGTGATCCCGAGAAGTCGGAACACCTCGTCCTCAAGTCAAGAATGAGAGGGAGACCATCCGGCTACGATGAACGCGATCCAGACGTCACCCTCAATAGAACGCCCATCCCACAAATGGAAACCCTACGAGTTCTAGGGCTACACATCCACAAAGACGGATCCGGGGCGGCCACCCTCCCGCGACTACAGTGAACGCTATCACAGCTCACGCATCTCGTTAGCAGAGTCGCAAGCCATAGAAGCGGACTTAAAGAACAAGACACACTACGCGTGATGCAAGCGTTTCTCACCGGTCGAATAACATACGGCACGCCCTAGCTCGCGCTGAGGAATGCGGAGGTAGAAAACTTGACATTAAAATACGCAAAGCCATCAAAATCGCCCTGGGGCTACCATCCACGGCTTCGACTACAAGACTTCTCAATATAGGCTTACACAACACCTACCAAGAACTAGTTGAAGCTCACAAAGCCAGTCAATTAGAACGACTGGAGCTCACGCCCACCAGAAGATCAGTAGTACAACGGCTGAGCTACCTGCGAAACCTTTAAAGCCACCACGGATCAAAAAGAAAGAATTCCTCCAAAAATCTGCGAATCTCTGTCCATAGCACCCAATTCCACGCAACATGGACACACATACCACAAGGAAATTGGGGCGCACCAGCTCCCGCCATACATACAAGTCGTGTGGACAAAAAAAACGCTTACGCCCTGAGCGTCGTAGATTCCTAGGGCAGAGAGCTAGCGTATGCCACAGTACGCGCACAAACCCTGAGACTGCAGAAGAGGCGGCGATCTCTTTTTTCAGAGAACAATGTCCAGGGCCGCACATCGCATCCTGATTGGGGCGCCCCAGCTCCCGCCATACATACAAGTCGTGTGGACTCCGGGGCAAGAGAGAGTCCTTACGCGGTAATCAGCAGGCACACGCCTACACCCGAGCGTATGCACACCAGATGCCGCGAGGGGGTCACGCCGAGCAGTTCCACCCCGAGCCCATACCATTAACATGCACGCACATCCTACAACACTATCGATTTTCACGAGGAACACACCGCCGCCTCATAATGGCCAAAAATCCAAACTAGCACATATCTTTAGTCTCCACCACGCCATACACCTTGCGCTGTATTCCTATAAGTGGCCACACTGCGATCAATGCGCAACGCTTTACCACATGGTATGGGCTTGCGCAAGTACACCACAGCTCACACCCATAACACACCCCACCACACGGCAATGGGAGGCAGCGCTGTCCAGCTCAGACTCGATGGACCAGCTCAACCTGGTCAACCGAGCGAGAAGGGCAGCTAAGGCCGCTGGACTCCTGGACTGAGGGGCCCTCCTACTGCACAGCGGAAGAGCTACCCACGCTAGTGTGCTCTTTTCTATAAAGTTTACTCTCTCTCTCTCTCTCTCTAACCAGAATTTGTTAGCTGTACTCGTTAGCCTAATGTAGAGGTATATTTATAGATTTTCTGTCTTTCCGACATCCACTTTCAAAATACAAAATGTGGCAACTGCGAGGAAAATATTAGAGCTGACAGAACCAGGTCGATCTTCGCTGGAGTATTCTTGTGATAAGAACCCACTTATTCAGTGGCTTTCAGTATGCCCTCACGAGTGACAATTCTTAATTTGGTGCCGTTCAAGCTGGCCTTACCCGAGACCTAAACTTGGGGCTTTACTTGAGGATTGAAGCCTGCCGATGAAATAAGAAAACACTCGATATTTCGCAGTCAGTCACTAAGGATATAGATCTTACATAGGATGTAGCTGTATGCTAGAACTGAACAGCAGCGGTGAGAGCCAACGGCTGTTCAACAGTGTCCCAATGAAGTTCCAGAAGTGGCCAGGCCATCTATATTCTCTTTATGTTGAATGTCGCGTAGAAACATTTTGAAGCAGAAGCAACTTCGGCTTGTTGGCGTTGCAAAGCGGGATTTCAAGGCCCTAGTAATTTGGCTTGTGTGCATCAATGACTTGCAACTCATCGATGTCATGGTTAGAGTGCCTTTCGTAATGTGCACAAACGCGACGAAGAAAAGCCTGTGCCTGAAGCCAATGATTCCTGTTTGCATCTGGCTGAGTTTCGTTTACGGCGAAACTGCTGTTGCACATGGAGCCGACCTAAAAGAAAACACGAATAAATGATTTATCCGTGCTGTTTCCGCTTATTTATCATAAATAGCAGATAGGTAAGCGACAGCATTTTGACGAACACCTAAGTTGCACGTAAAGCACTGTTTAAACCACAATTTCGCAACAGTGTCACATGCCATCTGCCGATAAGGTTCAAGTGGCCATTGGCGGAAATTCGTCGTCATAAAAAGGCCAAGCAAACATCTATGCATGACAAGAACGAAGCCATGGCGATGACTATCGAGGTATCCAAGCCCCTCTTGGAAACTATTGTGAATTATCTTAATTATTCTAAACTTTGAATTCTCATTTGAATTACGTTAAGCTTAACCGTCATATACTGATATCAAGGATAAGTATGGGCGCTTGTGGCACGTATATGTCACACTCTGCACACCACATGTATTCTTTTTTAAAGAGAAATACCAGTAGGCGAGTAAAAAAATAAGAACGCTAATAAATCTGTGAGGAAGGAAGCATGGCACCCAAAAAAACCACGACCAGGAATTGACTCCAAAACAAACGACAGCCTAGCTGAAAACTCATATCCGTTCAGTTTACGTATTCTTCTGTTTCTTTTTGTTCGTTTGTATGCCTGAAAACACCATTTCAGTTGCGCTAAGAATTTATTTTGTGACATGTTTGCTTAATTTCTACTTGTGTTCTCCTGCTTTATTTTCTTTTTTTTTTTTCTCCTTATATGTGTGATGTTAGCCCGTTCCCTCTCTAATGCATTGTATACCCTGAGGGTACAACAAATAAATAAAGTCTAGTCTTCCTATTCGAACCAGAACAACTCAGCAGAGCGAATACCAACATATGGTAGTAACATGGCGTGGTTGCTTGGTAGCTATGGTCTTGGGTTGCTAAGCACAAGGTGGCGGGTTTTAGCCCCCCCTACGGCGTGCCTCAAAATCAAATGATGGTTTTGGCACGTAAAACCCCATATTTTACAAGAATTAACTGGTAGCGTAAAAGGTGTCTAGTGTGTACTAAGTAAAAAGAAGCAATACATCAGACGAATTTGCATGCATAAATATTTCACAGTATGAGCGACTAGACTATTTCACATTTAAAATAATTTTCGCGAGAGAAATACTGTAGATTTCATTTGCTAACAAACACTTCCATCCCTGAAGCGCCCAGGGAAATCACACTTACGCGTAGGGCCTGAGGCTCACACTCAGTTTTAGATCGGCTGAAACATTTCCCAAAGCTGTCCCAAGAACATTGTGTACTAAGATCACCAAAACATTTTTTCTACACCATCAGAAAGGTGTCAGTACATGAATATTGTAGGCATGGCAGCGCCAAATCATTTTTATATATAGCATTGGGAGACGAAGTTATCGACGTATATATAGCCTAACCAAATGCATTGTGCAATATTCTCGTGTAAAGAGATTACAGAAATGTTTTAACCATATTCAATTCGAGTAGTGTTACTTCTTTAATACAGGCTCCTCCGCAGAGCATACTGCTAAAAAGGCATCACAAAGGACCATTGTACAAATTGTGACAAATGCACTGCAAGATACGGATACAGGAAACGGCATTGTCTCATAGGGTACGTTTGTTTTCTTTAAAACTTACGCAGAGGATCTATGCAACACAAAGCACCAGCACATAAATGCGCAACATGCCATACGATGTGCGAGTTCAACGTGAAATGCGCAGAGCACGCAAACATCATCCGAATAAACACTGTGCAGTGCATTGTGCTGTTGTACGGGGTGATATTTTCCGTCATTGTAGAGCGGCAGATATTCCCAGTGGTACTTATACCTATTCACCAAACGTGGTGTCGAAGAGATTCATTGAAGAGCGGCACACACCTACTGGCACATACCCTGTGACCCAAGTTGGCATCGAAGAGGTTCATTGCAGACAAGTAGCACAGACCGAGTGACACATACCCTATACTCCAAGTCGGCGTCAAGGAGTTTCTTCAAGCAGCGGTACCCACCCAGTCCCGTATCTACAGTGACCGATGTCGGCGTGAAAGATGATCGTTGAAGAGCAACACATATGTACACATTTCCACATACTAAGTCACCCAAGTTGGTCTAAGGGTTAGTTTCGAACCCTGTTATATCAGCACAGCTGCCCGATGTGCTACGCATTTCGCCACTACCCAGGTAGGCGGGAAAACGGCTACATACAGATATGCATAGAAACATAGATAGCTGTGGAAAGTCGGTGAAGTCCCCTAAGAATGCTAACGCATTACAAGTTCATAAAGCATGCTCCAAATATGTGCATGCTTATTCAACTAGCAAGATGCACAAATTTTACTGTTATTCCCAAGATCAACAATACCTGGCAGTGCCTCTTTCCTAGTGGAGGAGTCGCAGTCACCTGAAGCCAACAGACAATGGAACCAAAAAAATAGATGGGTACACTGCTTGCTTTTAATTGAAATTTTAAATTGATAAAGTGAAGGAAACGTGAAAGTGGACGAGAAAACTACCTACCGCTGTTGGGATTCAAGCCCACGTTTTCGCATTACTTGTGCGATGCCCTTACCAATTCAGCTTCTGCGGTGCCGCTTTTTTCCCTCACTTTCTTCCGTATGGTACGAGTACTAGCCGTAGCTAGTATCGTTCAAAACTAGGAGTCATGTCGGCGGATGCAAAACAGCCTTTCTACCGTAGGCTAAGTGCAATGCGAAGATGTCGGTTCGGATCGCACGAGCGGCAAGGCGTTTCTCATATACTTTCATTTTTAGTTTGCCTTAGCACTTCTACATGTCAAACAATTTAACCTATGCTTTCCTTTGTTCCTAGGACTGTTGGCTTTGTATTATTGTAACTCCCAAAAATGGGTCTTGGATAACTCTTGAATTTGTTGCTATAGATGTAGCGAAATTATCTCCAAGCACGTTACACTCTTAAAAAAGTTCGCACACTATAGGGCTTATCTTGTGCCACAAATAATAATCCCCATCTTTCTTACCACCATTTCCTTTATTTAACGCTGTGCGCCCGGTACTTCCACGTCACGACGGCATGCGCGCTATCAGCGTGACATAGCATTCTAGACAGGGAAGTAGCGAGCGCAGAATTTTCAAGAAAGTAAACGGAAGAAAAGTAGGTGATTACTGTTGTGGGACAAGATGAGCCACAAAGGGTGCTAACTTCTTTAAGAGCATACCCCCGATTCCTTTGTGCCCGAACGTCCAGTACACTATAACATCTTGGTTACATGCATAGGTAGCATAGCAGCGAATAAAGGTCGTTAAACACAGGGTTTTTGTGTCTTTGCAATGACTTGGAAATGATTGCAAAGACACAAAAGTGCCGTAATACATGAAAGTGTGGTAAAAGCAATAAATATTGCCTTTACTGCACTGAATCTGTAAACGAAATTACCTTCTGTAATTTTAATTTATTTGCGTTTTACTGCGGACAATATTGCATAGGGCTCAGCAGTAAAAGTACTTGTTTCCGGGTGCAAACAGTAATACTGTTACGTGAAGGATGAACCAACTAATGCATAGGAAACGCAAGCGTGCGACTTTGGTGCGTGAAATTCAGTACAACTGTACTTCGCCTAAAGCTCTAGGAAGCGCATATGAATGTGTATCTCTGAAGCGTTCTTCGTGACTTCTACAAACGATGCATCACATTCTACCAGCTGCCACTATCATGGTGGCGGCAGCTTCGCTGGAGTCATCAGGTAATGTTCAAGCGCTGAGACACTTATTCCTTCACTGAGTTTTCACACATGGAATGAGAATGGAAGCTTCGCTGTTGGTCAGTTATGGAAGAGTAGTACATGTGGTATTGGTAATGGCGTAATAGGAAGGATGCGCACAGTTTGCAGTTATTTTCAGAAAATATCGTGAAACTGGAATATGAGCTTTGAAGATGCAGTGACTACACATATATGATTCTACTTAAACAATTTGTGCAGTGCTTATCCTAAAGGCACGGGTCGCGAGGCAAATGTCAAGACGTGAGCCGACGGGGGTTCTATACAAGTTCAAAAAGGCGTTTCGTGTCAATGCCCCATGTTGAATGTAATAGAAATTTCAATAAGTTCATTGTCTTCAGGCGTTTAGCTTTCAAGTATTTATTGTGGGGAATTAATGTCAGTTTTGAGTCCAAAATGATGCCGAAAAAGTTATGTGCTTACAGATGGTGTACTACCCAGTAGCAGGCTCTCGTACAATTCCTCTCTTATTTGTGAAAAAAGAAATGCATGAACTTTTGTGCAGACTCAACCAAAAACTACGTTAATCAGCTCATTTAACCAGATTATTTAGCTCAAGCTGCACTTATCATTTCACCATGAAAAGTGTATAATTGATCCCGCCGTCTTGTGGAATGCCAGTTTCTTGGTTGAAAGACGTGGACAACGCCTGGTCAACCTTTACACGGAAAGTACGGTTCGACAAGTAGCTTTCGATTGTATTAACAGGATGTCTAATCAACCCGAACCGAAAACCGTAACTGAATTCTAGCCGGAACTGAACCCTAACCCATATTCTTAGAATGAGCCTGAACCCCGAACTGAACCGAAAAAGAAATAAGCGGTTACAGTTTCGGCACGAAACGGTTCAAGCATAAAGGGCGCAAACGGGCGCTCAATGAATCAGCGATTGATCCAAACAACTTTTTCAGTCGCTGCACACCACGAGCAGATCGTCACGACTAACTAGTTGGGTTATGTGCGAGAATTGGCGTGTGTGTGTGTGTTGGCAACTGTACGACCACCTATAGGTAGCGATGCTTGCACTTAACTCGGCCATATGCGGCCTGGGTTCCGCCGCTGAAATTTTTTTTTTTCAAGGGTACTGCAGAATCACCGTTTCTCTTCAAGATCCCAATCCGGCCGTCAGACCAGCTCGCTATAATTACAGCTAAATTTGAAACGCGGGCGCCAGGACACACGCAAAGCAAGAAAGAAGGTGTGCCGGAGAAGGAAAGAAAGGAAAACCAACTAGTCCGTCAGCATGTCTTCCTTTAACAACACCGCGGTCGCTAATAAATGTCCCCACCTTATATTCTGGGGTCTTACGTGGCAAAACCACGGTATGATTACGAGACACGCCGTAGTTGGGGACTCTGGATTAATTTTCGTCACTTAGGGTTCTTCAACGCGTGCGCCCAATGCACGGGACACGGCCATTTTTGCATTTCGCCCTCATCGAAATGCGGCCCCCGCGACCGGGATTCGATCCCGCACCCTCGGGCTTAGCAGCGAAACGCCCAAGTGCACTATACGCCACCACGCCTGATGCAGTTACCTTCTCAATGCGCGCTAACAATGACTGTAAACGGCACAATATTTTTTTTTTTTCTTGCGAGCCATGGTTCAACTTGCGTTCGGCGCATACAAGCAGAGAACACAACGCTCCTAAATTTCTGCAAATCATTCCGGGGCACGATATGCGCGATTTCGACATTTCTTTTTTTTTTTAATCTGCGCTTCGTAAGCGCAAGCCTATGCGTCACGTGCAGTTGCGTAAGATCGTCACACAATGTTTAAACAAGGAAAAATTCTTCCTGGCGCGCAAAACGTGGAAGGGAGCAGGCGAGAGGTCACAGCGCACAGTGCGCGCATGGCGGGTGTATAAACGCGATGAGGGGAAAGGATACGGAAAAAGAAAGGAACGGGTGAAACTGCGTATGGACATGTACGAGAACACGCGTCACCTCTAAAAATAGCGACATTCATTATCTAGTAAGTTAGCAGTGCGCGCTCTCCAATGCAACACTTCTTCCTGCAACCTGAATAAGAAAGGCTTCGTGAATTCCACATGCCCAAGCAAACTGTCTACACAAACTTTGTGGAGAGCTTTTGTGGGCAGCTCTGTTTAGCACCACCTGTTGTCGCCCATAGTTCAGAGGCATCAATGTCCTCACCTGCTTTTATATTTAAAGATATAGTAGAAACACGAGCAATATATCACTTGCTGGTCTCTTTCTGACTAGAAGTTTCGAGTTGCAATTTACGTAATACAGTGTCATCCTACGCATAATCATATACTACTTTGCTACCACCAATACAGTAGTAAATAATTAAAAGAACAGTTAAGTGACGATCTGCTGGCGATGTGCCGAAGCTAAGCTCACCCCATGCGTACATAGGCAATCTCGCTACTTAGCTATGCGATAAGTATACGCGAAAATTTCTCCACGTCGGCGCAATCGAATCTTAAGCTGCCCGTTGTAGAGGAAATACGTCCTTATTCATTCGTACGAAGCCGTCTCACCTGCTTTCCAATAGCTCGCCTTCGAAAAAAAAACACCGCTAAGGTCGCAGCGATGGCTCCCGTTCTAAGCACGATGTGCGCAGCTTGGATAAACGTTTCGCGCTGCCGCCATCACTGCGACTTTAGCGACGGCGGCAGCGCGAACAGTTTAAATTGCGGCGCGCGTCGTGCTTAGAACGAGTGCAGCTAGCACGGTAATTAGGTTGTGACCGTGACAATTCGTGCTTACAAATCCAGGCGCTTATACTATAGAGTTGCGCAAATGTTGTACCTATTAAATACGAATTGAATAGTTTTTTTGTTAGTCTACTCCTACTCGATTCGGGAATCCACTATACTAAGTAGGCGACTGTCTGTCTGCTCCAGTGCTAAGAGGGACAGCAACAGTCCTTGCTGTGTGCAGGGAGAAAGACTGACGCAAACTGACGCAAGGAGAAAGACTAACGCAAGGCTCGCGCTAAAGCGCGAGCCTTGTGCGCATAAGAACGAGTTTCTGCACAACAGCACAACAGCACAATGCACAACAGCAGCCAGCCGTTGGCGAGCATGTCTCGTCTTGGGCAGCCCATGTATTCGCCGTCTCGATTTAGACAGACCAATTTATCATTTGACCTATCTCACCATGTTTGGATTCCTCCAAAACGATGCGCGGCATTTTAGCATTGCATTTAATAGCTTTCTAATCGAGCGCTACAATCTACTAAATGCGTTTGGCAGGCGCTGTTCCGTTTTCTTTATCATTACCTTTATTGGTCATCGTTAACCTGATGTGATCGTACTGCGTCGCGGTGTACCTCTACCAAACGTAAACAATTTTTTTTTTTTCGTTGCAGAACACAATCCACAAAAAGGTTCACCTTATTAGAAATTGCAAATGTTCGATTCGATATTCAACGGCCATTTTTCTCAAGCACTCGGAGCATCCATGTGATCTTTATTCCATGAATAAATAAAATCGCAATACATAAATAACTAAAATATAAAATTAACATAAAAGCGAACTCTTTACTCGACGAAACAATTAAAAAAGTAAAAGTCGCAAAGTTGAACTGCGGCACGCAGTTTTTGAAACAAATTTATGTGGTTCTAAATATAATTAACAAAGACAGATTGTGGGAAAGATATATCAACCGTCTTTTCCGACAAATTAAACAATCATGCAAAGTTTCGCATGAAAAAAAACTATTACATATAACGTTTTTTTTGTTTTTTCTTTTTTGTCTTTTTTTGTCTTTTTTCATATTCTATATTTATATATCGCTAAGTGCACGATGGCGCACTTAGCGGTGCGCCCGAAGATTCATGGCGTGCGGCTCAGGCTGCGGCCGCTCTGCCCGCTTCGCTCTGCGCGGTGCCTCGGCGTCGCGTTCGAGGTGTGGAAGGACCTGCTCCACCACAAACTGCTCGGCCGACGGGAAAGACAGGATGACGTCCATCCAGGCGGAAAGTCGGCCGCGAGAAGAGGAGGGCTCAATGACCTCAGTAACCTGCTTTGTCTTGGGCAGCTTGTGGAGCAACTTCATCAGCAAGTAATGAAGCCACAGCACGTTGGTATGCGGGCGAAAGGCCTCCCAATCGTCACTGCGAGAAAAAAAGGAAGCAATAGAGCGAGTAAGGTGTGTGTCGTAGATTCGTTTACTAAACTTGAAAATGGACAGTCTGCAAAGAACAAGTTGTTTAAGCGCAGCGCAAAAAAAAAAAAAGAAAAGGAAGGCGGCAGGGACACGAATAAACCCACACTGACATGCGATACTTTCAAGTTCGCGCGTTTGCGTTCTGCTTTTTCCGTTCGTGTTTTTATTTGCGCCATTCCTTGCATCGCCATTTAGCACTTTTCTGACATCTGAAAGGATGTAAGTACACTGTCATTTTTCTTTATTTCAGTGCCTATCAGTACAGTTTTCTTCCTCATTTTGAGTCATTTGCATCAGTGTTTCGGGCCATACGAAAGTGAAATGAAGGAGCCAGAAAGGAAATGCTTTCAATGTACCTACCTGAACTAAACGCTATACATTTTCATTGATGGAGCTATCGACCTAATAATCAAATTCGCTGATCGACGTCCATGCCTGTTAGCATTTGCGCTATGATGGCTGAAGGACGCCATATTCTTATCCATGGCCAATCAATAAAGCACATGGTGTTGCGCTTATTGAGAACAAGTTTCGAGCACATGGTTGTATTTTCACATATTCGGATATTCAAATCTATTGCACTGAAAGTTGAACTGCCAGAAAATATTTAGTGTGAAAAAAACAAAGAGCGCTGCCGGCACTCAGAATATCGCCGAAGCCTTCGTCGCACTCGACTGGTCCGACGCTGGGCGACGCTATTTAACCGACTGTCGCGACATAGCGCAGCTTAGGAACTTTAGCGGCTGCAGTTTGGCGGCCTTCAGAGTTGTAGATGCCTACGACAGTTGTTAAATGAAGAGGGATTCTTCGTCTGTGCGAAGGCACCTAAAAAGACCAAGCACCCCGCGTAGCGAGCAAAGGCCCGGCCTCTGGCATCCATTAAAGAGAGACACGTGTAACTTTTCATTCGGTTTGGGAACGCCAGCTGATATGTGCAAGACGTCCGTCTCCGCAGGACGTCCACCAACTTTGCGGGGACGGTGTAGCCAGTGCTGACTTCGCCACAGTAGGCGCTCTGCTGGCTCGGATTCTTCAGTGCCTTAGTTGCCTCGGAGTTCTCGCACGTTGCTGTACGATTAGCAGTGTTTCACGAAAGAAAATGCATTGTGACGAAAAGCACGGCGGGCTACGCAAATGCGAAGGCGTGGATAGCTTATAGCACACTTTCACAACGCATGAAAGCAGCAGGATCAAAGCTGTGCTCATTGCAGTGTGTTCATCAGTATTCGCGCGTTAACTATAATATGTGCCGGGTAGATAATTCAAGCAAAATCAAAGAAAAGCGCAGTTACGGTGGTGCTTTATCTGTGTTTAGTGTGTTCTCACAACCATATGTATGCATACAATTGCGTACCCTGGACACGACCGTACACGCAATGCATCCGACTCGTAACTGCGGCTATCTCCAATGAGCGCAAATCGAGATCAAGTCGTGATGGAACAGCGACCGCGGAGACCGCAGCAAAGCACGTTAGCCAAGTTGCGCGCCTTTTTCGTCCACTACTACGCGAGTCTGACAGGCATGGGGACATCTTATGGCAGCATATACAATAGCTAACGTTAGCCAAGCTCTTAAAAATAAAATTTAGAATATAACGAGGACGCAACCAATGGTATTCCGTCAGCAGTGACGTACCGCAACAGGAGGATTCTTTTTCTCCTAACTATGGATAGATACGTTAAATAACGAAGCTTTTAATTACTGGTTTGAGGGCGCGAATTTTTATATAAAAGTAATAATTGCGTTTTAGAAACACCCGCTTCAGTTTTCAGTGCGCTGTCTCCCGTAATTTTTTCCGCCTTATAAAGAAAACGCGCGAAATATGAAAGTAGCCGCACTGTTAGATACTTATCGGCACATACCCTTACGGAATTGTAATATATTAAAACATGCCATCATAAAGCAATCATAAGCTACTTAGAAGTTAATTTACTTTATAGCCGGAAACACGGATTTTGTAAAGGGATGCGAACTGTAAACCATTTGCTTGAAATTGTGCATGGCTTGTCACGGTAATTAACTCCACCCTGCAAGCCGACGCAATTTTGATTGATATTGCTACCACGACCCACATTGTAAGTTATTCGAAAAGCTGAATTCAATAGATATTCATCCCAAAATAATAATATGGATTGAAGCATATCTTTCGAACAGTGTGCAGTATGTTTCAGTAAACAATGTCGATTCTAGTCATCCTAATGTTTTATCAGGCGTAGAACAGGGATCCATTTTGGGACCTTTATTTGTTCATTTATGTTAATGATATTTATTCATGCGAAGATCCAGGGGTTACACTGAGGTTATTCGCCGATGACTGCGTGACCTACTGCACTGTGCCAGCCTGAAGGACCAGAAAATTTAATTACGCCAAATTGCTGACTTGTTTGGCTTGGGACATGGAAATAAACGTCAAGTAAACGAAGTTCCTCACGGTAAGCAGAAAAAAAAAGAGCCTTTTTCAGTTGCCAAATATCGGGTACTGATATAACACAAGCGTAGGAACTGAAATATTTAGAAGTCAATTACACACGACCTAAAATGGGCGCAGAACACTGCGACTACATGCACCAAGGCATTCAAACAATCAGGATTTCCTCTCCGAAATTAGGGATGGCATCACCACAGGTGAAAGTAGCTTACAAAACCTTAGTAGCGCCAATTTTTGAGTATGCAAGTAAAGTTCGGGACTCCAATCAAGCTTATCAAGAAGCTTGAAAAGTACAAATTAGAGAATTCAGGTTTATCTGCGGTAAGTACTCACGTCACGTCAGTGCAACTGCTTTACATGCCAAGGGATGCATTTGCCCCTTCGGCAGAATATCGCTGCAATGAAGCTTTTTTTCTTTTGTATTTTATGACGCATCAAAATTGACAAGGAAGACCACCCGAAGCAACTGTGGCGGTATTCTGGTCGAAACAACCACAACAGGTGCATTCGAGCGTCTATCGCACGGTGCAACACTTTGAAGAACTATTTCCCGAAGCAAGAGAACTGTGGAATACACTGCCAAACAGTGTTGTGAATGTTGGTGTTTTTTTTATCAAGTTGAAATAATTCTTGTACCACTGCGAGATTGGTGAATTGGTTTTGTTACGTGCTTGAATTCCATGTATTATTCCGTCGACCATTTCGCGCTGTGAGCATTAAGTTTTTTATTTTTTATGCTCCTCTTTATAAACTATTCTTTGCAGTGTGCTGCCACTGTTTTTGTACCAACCACGGTTATCCATTATCTGTACCCACTTCCTGTATGAGGCTTAGAAGGCTTGCGGTATGAATAAATAAATTTTAGAAAGACTTATCAGATCACCAAATGGTCTGGACCAAATCGTCTTGACCAATCTGTCTGTAACGGTTCGATATCGCTTCCAGTTTCCCCCTTCTACAGCACCACTATGCCTGCAAGACTTTTGGCGAAGCTTCTGTAAGAGTTCTGCCTGCTTTGCACTGTAACGAGCAAAATAAAACAGCACGCGTATTGCTTAGCACTCATTTTAATGTCGCTTGTATTGAAAACCCGCAAAGGCGGTCAAGAGCGTCGAGATTCCTTAAAAGCACTTGTTGGGCTAGTTGGTAGCTGTTCATTATAAAATATAATGACGCCAAATAAATGGACACACACAAGAGGCGCCCTGTCCTGTTCCTCTCTTGTGTGTCCGTTTATTTGGTGTCTTTATAGTGTTACGGAAGGATGAAAGAAGAGAAGAAGAAGATCGCGGGACGCTGGCTGCTGCGTGTTGTTGGTGGTCAGCCATCTTATCTAATCTGACTCATTTTGCATATATATTGTAAATACAATCTTCTATACTCCCAACATCCCGTAACATATTGGTGAGAGGTGCGGGGTACTACGGCTGGAAACGGAGCTCCGCAGTGGACGTCGCATCAACGTCCGCACCATGACCGACGGTGAGCACTCGGGATCAACGTCGTTGTCGCCTCCTACGTCACCGTCGCATGCTACGTCGCTGTCACCTTCGGTTGTTGTGCAACCCAAGGATCCTGAAACTTTCTGCGGGACCGATGGCGCCGACATTGAAGAGTGGGTGGCTATGTACAAACGCGTGAGTGGAATCAACAGATGGGACCCTACGCTTATGCTAGCTCACCTGTTCTACCTAAGAGGCACGGCAAAGGTGTGGTACTAAAACCACGAAGAGGAGCTAACCAGCTGGGACCAATGCAAAGAGAAATTGACAGAGTTGTTTGGCAAACCAGCCGGCCGTAAAATTGCCGCAAAGCAGGAACTGGCCTCCCGTGCCCAATCCCCCACGGAGTCCGATGTCTCGTACATCCGGGACCTGCTGGCACTTTGTCGTAAAGCCGATCACGACATGACAGAAGCTGAGAAGGTCGGGCACGTGCTTAAGGGCATTGCTGACGACGCCTTTAATCTGTTCATGTGCAAAAGCTGCTCTACAGTTGATGCTATCATTAAAGAGTGCCGACAATTCGAGCAAGCCAAAAGCCGACTTCCCAGTACTGCCGCAACGTCGACGTGTGAAGATCAACCCGCACAGCAGCATGCATCGCCATCAGAGCCCGTGGTGCGAATCGTTCGACGTGAACTGGATACGATGGCGCCCGCAGATTTCTGTTCGCGTAGCGCTGATGCTAGCATATTTTCCGTTCCTCTCGTACAAGCCATCGTTCGCCAGAAACTTGAAAACATTGGTTTACATTCTGTATGTGCTGTCGCCAATCCCAGAGCTAACGAACGCCCTTCTATTTTCGCTCCACCCCAACTCTTCTCTCCGCATTATCACAACCCGACTGAGGGGAGAACTGTGGACGACCAGCCGATCTATTTCACCTGTCGCCGCATTGCTCATGTCGCCTGATACTGTCGCAACTCGTGGCCCTCAGCACCTCGCACGCCGACCAACCAGAACCATTTTGATGCAAATGTCCGCAATGTTTCGCCCACCGCCGAGTCTAACAGCGCCGACAACTCAGCTCGGGACACGTGGTACAGCCGCTCACCATCGCCGCGCGGACACCAGTCTCGTTCATCTTCCCGTTCGCCGCAGCCATGTCGCCTTTCGTCCCCTGTGGCTTTTGGCCGCACCCTTTTGGAAAACTAGGAAATGGAGCCCTCGGATGTGGTGCTGCATTGCCGACTACTGCAGCAAATACTCTGTCTGTGCCCACAAGGAGAAGTATAATTGACGTTAAAATAGACGGCGTACCTGTCCAAGCACTCGTCGACACTGGAACCCACATATCCGTGTTGAGTGCTAGCCTACGTAGACTGTTTAAAAAAGGTCTCACCCCAGCAGCTGCCCGAGTGCTTCGTGTGGCTGACGGCGGCGTACTGGTTGTTCTTGGAATGTGTACTGCGCGTTTAAGTATAGCCGGCCGCCCTACTCATGTTCTCGTTGCTGTGATCTACAACTGCCCTCACGACGTTATCCTTGGATTGGCCTTTTTATCCATTCATTCTGCTCTCATCGACTGCGCGACCGGCGTTCTTCAGTTAAAACTGCCTCAACTCGCCGATGCTCCGAGCACCACCCCAGCGCACTTGTGCTCGCTTCACGATGTGCGTCTGTAATCCGAGGCAGTTATTTATAAATAACTGACGGTCAAAGTGACGTATACGTCACTTTGACCGCCCAGCCACAGGTTCCTGACGGTGAATATATTTGCTTCGCCCAATCATCGACGTGCTTTTGAATCGGAACGTTGCTGTTCTACATACGCTGGTCACGGTTACTAATAACGACGTCGTTCTACCACTTCTCAATTTCAGCCTGTGCCCTCAAATCATTCCGGCCGGCATGTACTTGGCCAGTGTTTCTTCTGGTTCCGAATTTGATATTGGGAGTCTGAATGCCGAGAGTGGTTTATTAGCACCAATTGCAACTCACAGCTCTGGTTCCTTAACGGAGGACTTCGCGAAAATGATTGCACCTGACCTCACCTCTGCACAGGCCACGGACATACGTCTCCTACTTGAATCGTACAGTGACATCTTTGATTTCGGCGACAACCCTTTAGACCAAACATCTGTTGTTCAGCACCGCATAAACATTGGAGACACGAATCCTATTCGTCGGCGTCCCTATCGTGTATCGCATGCTGAACATCAAGTCATCCAATCAGAAGTGGAAAAATTGCTCCGCAAAGAGGTCGTCGAGCCATCAGCCAGTCCTTTGGCTCCGCCTCTCGTCCTTGTGAAAAAGAAAGATGGTACCTGGCGTTTCTGCGTTGATTATCGCCACTTAAACAAGATCACGCGAAAAGACTTCTACCCACTACCACGTATCGATGACGCCTTGAACTGCTTGCACGGAGCTAAATACTTCTCGTCCATGGATCTTCGATCTGGCTACTGGCAGATTTCAGTTGATGCAATGGACCGCGAGAAGACGGCCTTGATCACGCCGGATGGCTTATATCAGTTCGAAGTCATGCCCTTTGGCCTATGCAATGCTCCTGCGACATTTGAACGTATGATGGACTCTTCTGCGAGGTCACAAATGGACCACCTGTCTATGTTACCTAGACGACGCTATTTTTTCTCCCACGTTCGGCAGCCACCTTACCCGACTCGCTGCAATTCTCGCGGTCTTCCGAAAAGCCGGCCTTCAACTTAACTCCACGAAGTGTCAATTCGGGCGCCGTCAGCTTACCATGTTGGGACACCTCGTTGACGCATCCGGTGTCCAACCAGATGCAGAAAAAGCTCCCGCAGTAAGCAGTTTCCCTTTGCCACGTTCTGCTTCTGACGTGTGCTGCTTCGTCGGCCTGTGTTCTTACTTTCGCCGTTTCGGCGAAAACTTCGCCAACGTTGCTCGGCCTTTGACAGATCTTCTGTCTGACAGATCTTCCGTCTACACTGACGCAAGCGGCCATGGCAGCGGCGCTGTTCTCGCCCAACAACAGAATGGTACCGAGTGCGTGATAGCTTACGCCAGCCGCCTGCTGTCACCTGCCGAGAGGCTTTAGTTTGGGCTGTGGCCAAGTTCCGGCCATATTTGTACGACCGCACGTTTTCGGTCGTCACAGATCATCACGCACCTTGCTGGCTGTCTTCCTTTCGGGACCCGACTGGACGGCTTGGCCGCTGGGCTTTGCGGCTCCAGGAATTTACATTTAGTGTCCATTACAAGACTGGACGCCTCGACAAGGACGCTGACTGCCTCTCGCGTCACCCCTTGGATCCCCCCGATCCTGCTGCGCATGATCCGGTGACCTGCGTGATGGCCTTTACTGACATGACCGACATGCGCGCTGGACAACAACGTGACGAATCCTTACAGTCCATCGCCGGAATGCAATCTGGCAGCACTGACGGCACGTACCGCATGTTCGTACTGCATGACGGCATCCTCTACCGCCGAAATATCAACCCTGATGGCCCTGAGTTGCTCCTTGTCCTTCCTTGTCATCTGCGGTCCATCGCTCTCGGACAACTTCACGACGCATCGACGGCGGGACACCTTGGAGTTTTGCGTACATACGACCGCGTACGAAGCCGGTGCTTCTGGCCGGGTCTCTACCGCTCCGTGGGTCGTTATGTCGCCACTTGCGAATTGTGTCAGCGCCGAAAGAAACCTCCCCTGCCACCTGTCGGACTACTCCGTCCAATTTAAGTTCCCTCTCAACCGTTCTTTCGCGTAGGCCTTGACCTGCTTGGCCCTTTTCCGACGACGACTAGAGGGAATAAGTGGATCGCTGTCGCTACTGATTACGCGACACGCTACGCTATAACAAAGGCGTTGCCGACTAGTTGCGCAGTACACGTCGCCGATTTTCTCCTTCATGACGTCATTCTCCAGCACGGCGCACCTCGACAGTTACTTACAGACCGCGGCCGCTCGTTCTTGTCTCGAGTTGTGGACGACCTGCTCCGCTCTTGTGCCACTGAGCGCAAGCTGTCCACCACCTACCACCCACAAATGAACGGCCTTACGGAAGGTCTCAACCGGACAATCACAGAGATGCTGTCGACGTATGTCTCCAACGATCACCGCGACCGGGACGCCACGCTGGCCTACGTGACGTTCGCGTATAACTCGTCCCGACATGACACCACAGGATATTCACCCTTTTATATCTTTTGTATGGTCGCGACCCCACACTGCCGTTTGACACCGTCCTCCCTTCTGTGCCACGTGTTGTAACTGAGTACGCTCGTGAAGTCATCGATCGCGCTCACATGGCACGTCAAGTCGCCCGATTCCGTTTATTAGCCTCGCATCATGTACAAAAAGAGTGTTATGACCAATGCCATCGCGATGTCAAGTTCGCGCCAGGTGCTTGCGTGCTCCTTTGGTCACCATGTCGTCGGGTTGGTCTCTCCCTGAAGCTTCTCTCTAGCTGCACAGGGCCTTATGAAGTCCTACATCAAGTGGACGACGTAAATTACGAGATTCCGCCGCTACAGTTTGATGCATCCTCAAGTCCGACGCCTGTTGACGTCGTGCACGTTTCGCGGCTGAAGTCACACTTCGCTCGCAATTCTTCGCCTATAACATGCGCCGAGGCGGCGCTTCACCACCCGGGGGTCCTGTTACGGAAGGATGAAAGAAGAGGAAGAAGAAGATCGCGGTACGCTGGCTGCTGCGTGTTGTTGGTGGTCAGCCATCTTATCTAATCTGACTCATTTTGTATATATACTGTAAATACAATCTTCTGTACTCCCAACGTCCTGTAACAATATTTTACTTTCGAGATTCTTTGCCGCACTTCGAGTGAGGCGAAAAAAACTAGTGTAGAGTACTCCTTTAACGGCACTCCTCGCAACCCCTGTTTAGCTTCAGAACATATAAGCCCCATAAAAGAATGAATCATTGCTTTGTGTCAAAAAACGGAACTGCATAGTTGATTGTGCATCTTTTTCTTGACGTGACGGGGACGAGACCAGAGACGAAAATTAAATCAGATCACTCATTAGGGTTCCAGCCTCAAAAGCAATAATTCGGCTTAGCAGACAAACCAGTTATAACCACTTCTCTACAGCGCCTTAAAGAGAAGTTTCTGAACGATTTGCCAAATGAGGCATTCTCCATTACATCAAAAAAGGCATTGAAAACCATGATTTATTCACTGTAACATGGTTGCTTCAACATTTGTCACAAATGCTGTTCATCATTTCTAAAACATATACATCTTGAAAGCATATTTAGCGCAAGCAAACAAGGACGGAAGGGAGACAACACCACAATGCGCTATCCGGTGTTGCCTCCCTTCCGTTTACCAACACGCCCAACAAATGGCAATGTACATCCTGCCGTCGATTGTTGATTCTTGCTATATGTTTTGCTTCTTGTTCGTGTTAAGCTTCCTAACTTAATTCTCCTGCAATGTCTCGCCAGATGTCTATGGTAAAGCAAATATTGCACGCTCGTCCGCTGATTTTGCCGGGCCAAGTCCCTCAAGCCACTTGTGGTTTTGACAGGCCCGTTTCTTGTTTTCTGTATTCACTTGTGCAATGAAAATTATCATCATTATCATTAATGATTACGAGTGGTGTATGGGCCAGATATGGCCAGAGAGCGCCATGCGAGTGGCGAGAATTATTAATCGCGCTAACCTTCTGTTTCTTTTCATACATCACGGAATTCCTGCCCCATACTCCTGAAGTTGCATCACGTTTCGCATTCCGCGCAAGTTCACCAGGGAACATGGACCTTTTCATGTTTCCTGCCTGTCATCGACACTCAACTGTACAGGAACGCTTAACCTTATAATATGACAAAGCCAATTTTCAAGATCTCGATATTTTTCATAACTCGCTGTCAATGTAGAACTACGGAACAACAAAGCAAAGCTCGGAAACGAACACACTGTTCAATTGCATTTTCCTCTTTTTCTTTTATATTTACCTTGCGCTTCGTTACGTGTATACTCTTCTTTTGACAATTGCCCTTTTTTTATTATTATTCAGCCTCTTTCTGCCGGCCACGGCAGAAAGCGCGTTCGCTTGCAAAATGGAATGTGCCTGGCACTCCCCCTATCCGCGCACTCCGTAACAACAGCGCAGCGCGTGGCGATTTTGCCGCTCCGGTCACCACTCACTTGTGCTAAACTTTTTCCGCTAGGACTGTACGAGCAAGGACTATATTGCCGTGTGAATAAAGGAAAGTGTTAACCTAGTGATAATGCAAGACTATCTCAAGTAGTAGTGCCATAGTTGCGAAAATCCTTAGAAGTACGTGACGTCACACCAACTCACCGGCGCTGTTGTTCGGGAGCGAACTTCGAAAACGCAGTGCCAGACGAATCGGTACTGGAGAGAAACACTGGCTTACCCTCACCCTCGAGACATGCGGGCACTTTTGCAGTCGCAATTAGGCGTGCAGCGATTTTTATTTTTGTAACGCCTGCAAGGCAAATACGTGGGGCCGTGAACTCGAAAAACGATCTTACGCTAGAGCTGGGCGTAAGATTATTAGCGGCGGCTACCGGCCAATGGCAAGCAGCACTTACGAACAAAAATCTGCGCATGCGGGCCATGGTTTTTTACCAAGCAGTCTCACTCCGCTCACCCGTTGTGCTCCTTCATGATCCGGTAAATGTCGTACTGGAAGCTCCCCGTTCCCTGGAAAATAGCGGAGTCTTTGGAGAGGTCTGTGAAGTACACCTGTCCACCTGGGCCGAAAAAAAGGACAGATGCAAACTTTGTACATTACGCAGGAAACTAAAGAACGACGTACACAATCTTGTGGTGAAAGTGAAGGTGTATTCATGTCCTTAGTATAGCATTTGACCCCGCATTTTGGATGTCATCGTCTATGCCGGAATAGATAAAATAGCTGGGATTAGGAGACATGGCACAGCTCAATGAATGAGTAGAGAGAAATGAGCATACGTGCTTTTTAGGTTATCCTATTCCTCTGCATAAACATGCTTACTCGCTTATATATGCAAGGCAGCAAGCTCTCTGAATTTTGTTATAAACCCCTGTCCACCTTGGGTTTCACAGACTTCCTTTACAAACAGCGGTGCCAAGAAGACAGTCGAATGACGTCGAAACCACGGTGTCCTTGCGCGGGCGAGCTTAAATTATTGGCACCGTCCAGGTCGAACTAATCGCGCAACTATCGATCGGCGTGTTTGAGAATAATTCTGCCCTCTGTGCCTAGGTAAAAAAAGAGAAACGTAATCCCAAGGATTGGCGAAAAAGTATTCCCAGGAATTTAAGTCGTCACACGTGGTCACTCACGTAGGGGCCCTGAAACCGGAGGACGCCTTGGAATAAGCGCAGCGCTTTTTGAGGAATAAACGTATATTGCGGGATTTACCGTCCCGAAACTCCGAAGTGGTTTATACGACTAGGAAGGGACACGTAAAGGGGGGGCAAGGCGGGTCAGCGATATAAAATTTTGTCCCTTTGGTGTTCTTGAATGTGCGCCAAAACACGGCACTACAGCGTTCTTGCATTCCGCACCCATCACGAGGAATAAATTCCGGAATTCTTCATATGAAAGGATTCACGCTTTGAGGCTTCTCACACTGCCCTTTAACGCTGGGCGGGCACCGGTAGCAATTCATGTGGTACTACATCCTCCTATAGCTTCGGCGTACGTATATATGCATACATATATATTTTTCGTTCAATTTCTATTTCGCGGTACGTTGGCTATCACTTAAAAGTTAACATACAATTCTGGGGTTTTAAGTGCCAGAACCACGATCTGCATATGAGGAGCGCCGTAGTGGGGGACTCCGGAAATTTGGACCTCCCGGGGCTCTTTAACGTGCGCCTAAATCCAAGTACCGCGGGGGTATTTCGCATTTCGACTCCATCGAAATGCGGCCTCCGTGGCCGGGATTCGATGCCAGCGACCATCACTTGCATACGGGCGCACGAACACCGGTGGAAACACGCGACAGGCTGTCGCAAAGCCACGGTCGCCATAGCGGGTCGCCTTGGTCTTTAAAGGTCCCGGGACAGCGCAAGCAAAGCCGGCCGAAGCGTTCGCCCAGGGTGGCATACCTATGCGCGTCCGCGACAGCGTGTAGTCGATGACGGATGCCTTGACGCCAGCAGTGCGCACTCGGATCTTCCGGCCGTGCAGCACGAACTCGGCGAACTCCTCCTCCGTGGGCTTCACCAGCACGTTGTCGCAGTGGAGGTCCCGGTGCTCGAACTCAAGCTCGGGCTCGGCCACAGCCAGCGAGCAGGCGACTTGCAAGAACACGCTCTCCAACTGCTCGATCGTTACCTGCATGAGGGCAGGTGCGCCACGCCCCTTATATAGCCCCATACACGCCCCGCAGGACTGCCTTGGCGAGTAAATACGCGCAGTTCTCGGACAAGTATACGTACGCTTGTTGTGGTAAATACCAGAAAACTCTGCGCCGCTTTCCTGTGAACCGTAAGTGCTAGCTATGTTTTAAGGAACAACTTTTGACGACCGCGGTTCAATTTCGGAAAACGCGGCGAAAAGTTTGTGCAAGAAGGCACGGCAGTTATACGAAAAAAATCCAACATGATCCGGTCTGGTGGCACCAAATCGTTAAGTGAAAACGTATCCTTTCTTTTTTTTTTTTAACCATTAAGAATGACACAAGTTGGGTAATCCTGAGTTAAAATCTTATTGCAGCACTGCATCTGGATGGAAAAAAAAAACGACTGTAAAAGTATACGCCACGTACACGTTGGCGTATACGTCATTGCACTCTTTTGCTCCTAGCTTGATTCTGCTTGACAATACCGTGATATTTTTTTACCTGATGCGGTACCATTGCGCGCGAGAAGCGTTAAAACCAGCTAAAAAGCACCGAGGACAGCGCGGGCGGGTCTCCAGCCTAGACACGAACGATGTCGATTTGTTGTTTTCGGCAGTGTGAGACCACGGAGTAGACCCGGTGGAAAATCTAGTTTTTTCCTTCGTTCGCACCAAAATATGTGGAGCAAATCGAGGTACTTTTCGAGGGTTACGCGTACGTGGCCAGTGCTCCCGAACGAATTATTTGTGCGGCCACGTTCAAGACTGAATTTGTTGTCGACAAGAGCACAACGTATATGGCAGACCGCGCGTACGCCGATTACACGAGAGAAGCTTGCAACATAACGAAGCCTGGAGTAGCGGTGCGGTTTGGGGGACGAACTGATTAAAGACACGCTTCATATTTAGAGTGGATGAAAACCCGAAGGATGTTCGCAGAATGTCACGTGACACGGCTCGCCAGCGAGTTGAGGCAGGTTCGTAGAGTCGCACAGACTTGCGCCGATGCCCTCAGTGCACGTTCAATTGGTTTAAGTCTCAAGAACGCAGCATGAACTCCTGTCTACATCTGTTCACCATGCTCGCTACAGACAAGCTGGCATGGCAGACAATTTCAGCTGGAAACAACGCTTGTGCGGGGCGGACACACAAAAACAGACATGGGCGATGTGCTATTTCTGACTTAAATTTTATATCGAAATGTGCCATTTCGTGCGTGCACTGAACAAGGCAAACCAATCCACTGATACAAGGTTTATTGCATCCAGTTTGGTACACGTTAGAGAAAAAAAAAAGAACCGATGTACCGAAACTGTCCTCGAGCTGCTCCTGAAAACACAAGGCGCGTCTGCTTCGTTACACCGATCACAATTACTTCCTTCAAAAATGCAATTACCGATTACTGCCCGACAAAAGTCATTCTTTCTCAAAAGTAATCGATTAATTCTACATTGCTTTCCCCATATATTTTCTTTATTTTTCACAGATACAGTGAACGGAAAGATGGCCTGGCATTTTCAATTATTTTTTCAAAGCTTTTGCGGGCCTTTTTGCCTCGTTTTTTGTTGAAAAGACATCAGCAGCGACACTGAAGACTCGCTCGATGTGCGCGCTGGAGCGAAGGACCCTGTTGTAACGCACGGACACCTCGCGCACAAGATTGTCAATTACTCCGCGTCTGTGTCTTCTACGAAGCACGACGCTTCATTGTTACGGGACTTGAAGCTTCCTTCCGGTGGGCCTATGCAAGGCTGAAAAAAAAATCGTCCGCAGGCCATTTCCTGGCATTAATGTCCTAAGCGGCCGTCGTTATCGATAACTTATACCAGCACTGCGGTTCAGTTCGCTGGCTAACAGGTGAGGAAATCAATTCAACCGCAACACACCTTGCGGTAAAAGTCGACAGCAGTGCGATTATCATTGAAGCAATGCAGCGACGCACGCGTACTGCAGCAGCGGAAACCCGTTTCTCTTGCGCTTCCCACTGAGCACGCTGCGGCAGGTGTCAGCCTCCGCCTAATCTGCACTTTGTGATTCGGGTTAGGTTCTGTCCAGCACCAGACACACACACACACACACACACACACACACACACACACACATAATTGGCCACATGCGCAACGACACATACCAAGTGACCCAAGTTGGTCCGACGGTTGCTTTCGAACTCTGTTCTCTCTGCACAACAGCCCGATGCCTTTGCCATTTTTAGCATATGGACTACCGAGTCATCCAAGTTGGTGGGAAAGCGGTTAGATAAAAAGTCCCCTGAAATAGCGTGTGAAGTTGCCAGAGAAAGCGCGTAGAATGCCGAGCTCCTGGGTGTGCCTGTCAGAGCACGCGCGTCCGCGAGGCTGCTGCGCAGCACGATATCGGGCCAGTGTAGTTTTCGCCAAATTCACGCTCTCAAACCGACGTGGCCTGTTACCGCTTGACCTTTAAAGAAAGCACCTGCTTACTTGTGATTACGGAAAAAAAAGTAAGTGAATTACAGTGAGCGTTACCGATTAAACAATGTAATCGTTAATTCACGAGGTTAACCAAAAATGTTATTAAGTAACTACGTATAATTCATTACTTCGAAGTTTCATTGCAGCCCATTCTCGGGTGCGTGGATAGACGTAGTGCGGGCGGCGAGATGGCTAAATGACAAGGCCGTAAACAAAAAGTAGTCACATGAATGGGCATCTCTCGGTGCACTGTCGTGTCTGCGGGCGTGAGACAATGTTCAGTGCTGCACAACATCGTTGAACAATGTAACACCACGACAGCGACTCAGTGGACCAGCTGCGTGGCGTAAAAGAATGGATAGAAACAAGCGGGTGGAAGCTATGCCCGATTGCGAAGGTTGCAAGCTATGTCCGTTAAAAATTAGATTACGCGGTTTTACGTGCCCAAACCACTGATTATGAGGCCCGTCATAGTGGAGGACTCCGGTAATTTCGACCACCTGGGGTTCTTTAACGTGCACCTAAATCAAGCACACGGGTGTTTTCGCATTTCGCCCCCGTCGAAATGCGGCCGCCGTGGCCGCGATTCGATCGCGCGACCTCGTGCTCAGCAGCCCAACACCACAGCCACTGAGCAACCACGGCGGGTAAGCTGTGTCCGTCTGCATCATTTATGACCTATCTGAACTCTGCAGAAGTACGGGAGCGGTTATATTCCCTTGCATATCGAAATAAATGAGTCGCGAGAAGGCCATCGTTTATGTCCATGTTTCTGTGTCCTTGTCACTTAGCGATATGCGACTCCCTGTAATGTCAGTGAACAAAGTCAGTCCCCTCTCGAGCCCAAAAGTCTGCTTTCATAACATCAGCCTCGTCACTATACGCCTCGTTTATCTTGCATGCTGCGTTCTTACCTGCATTAGTGACTCGCATCTCTGTCGCCATGCGCGGATACAACACGTATTTATTTTTTTTTCAAGGGACCCTCCCACCTCGACTGACAAGTCACTGCTTCAAATAAAGGTGTCATTCGCAGTACTACTGCATAGAGAAATCGTGCAGTGCAGCTCAGAAAACACGCCATCAACAGCGGACAGTTGCAAGTGAGAGTCTACGCGTGGTTTTAAAGTGCAACACTAATTCCTGTAGCCCAGGCCCCATACCTTGGAGCGTTCCAGCGTCTTTCCTCCGAACTCGAACTCGAGCAGGACGTAGTGTTGGGTCTCTTGAAATAAGGCTGAAAAAGACCGCCGAAATAAGTACGGAAGCGGGAAACAAGCATACCAATATTTTGGCACGAACTTCGCAAGCAAGAAAAAAAAAAGGGCTCCGAAAATTCTGAACTCACAGTTATGAAAACTGCGGCGGATCACTTGCCATGTTAAGAATCCAAGTCATGAGACATGTAATTGTTCCTCTTTCACCGTGGCCGATGTGCAATGCATCGAATTGTTGTTAGTGCAATCGAACCACATGACACTTAACCGAAAAATGGACGCACCCATAGACACCGACAGGGTGTTTCACTTTATCAAAACTTTTAAAACATGCAAATGCTACGTATAGCTGGACCGAACCATGGTAACGTCGTTTTCCGTCACTTGGATACACTCAGACTATTTTTGCATTCCGCCTTAAGTAAGTTGTCTTAATGAATTTTTTAAATGTTACAATTAGATGAAAAGTGTCAATGAGAAAATTGCAGAGCGACACGAACTCCCGATACAGCTTTCTCTTCCTCAATACGTGCTACACAAGTGTTTTTCAGAGCATGAAAGAAGCCCGTGAGTGCACGCAAAGTACCCCGAGCGGCCAGTCGCGCGGCAATTCTTTTTGTGCGTTTTTGTGCAATCCCGCATTATTCGTAAACAATATCTGATGGAAAGAAATGTTTTAAGCAGACATTCTCAAGCAAGCGCCAGAAGTATCGCACAAGTTGTGTTTTCCAACACTTATTTACGTGCTTTGTGCCATTACAGGAACCTTGTGCTGTTATTCTGTCATTTGATATCAGTGTTTCTGTTCATACATTTATTCGCAGGACACTGAATATAGAAAGCACTGAAGCACTTTTGTTTCATACAACATTCGTGGAAACTATAACTCTATTAAAGGTTCGCTGTCGTCAAGGGCACGCAACAAACACCGGAAATACAACCAGCCTGTGCCAGCAGCCACAAATCAATTACTTGACTGCAATATAGGGAAAACATTGGGAAGGCGGGAGATGGAAATTCAAGACGATGAGCAAAGCGAGAACAAGGTAAAAGCGGGAGCCAACGTTTCGACAAGTGCACTTGTCTTTTTCAAAGGGACATCATTGGAACATGGTTCTTCTAAAGGGGAGAGTGTTAAGTCGGGTGGGCGAGGCAACGACCGAAGGTGCGTTAGCGGCGAGGGTGTAGAATGGAGATTGACACGCGGCCGTGTCCATATATTCCCCCTTCATTATCTGCTTCGCTGGAGATCAGTGGGCTATCGTCTCTCTGAAAGAGATGATAAAAGGAGCGGCAGAAAACGGTGCTCCATTCTATTCTGTTCTCCATTCCATTGAAATGAAATAAATATCTAAAGGAAACAAAGAAAGGGAGGAAAAAAATACACTAGGCAATGAAAATAACTAAGTGCTGTTGTCTATAGCCTGAAATTTAGCTAATAGATTCTAAAGCTCCCTTTGAAACGTTTATGCCTATTGGTTACAGTGTCTTCAACTTATGGATGAGGTATGATTCTCTGCATTTTGTTTCTCGTTCAGAACGGAAATTCCACTGTAAGTTGCTGGGTTTAAGTTCACCAAAGTAATGACCTGAAATTAAACTACATCTTACGGTCAAATTTCCGTTCTCAACGAGAAAGAAAATACAGAGAATCATACGTGCGCGTGTTTTAGCTCGCATCAGTGCTTTTTGCGTGTCGATCGCTATCCTGCGGTGCGATCACTCGCGATCTTCTCTTGCGGTAACCGTATTAGGAAGACCTCTTGCTCTTCCTTGCACAGTAAGAACAGACACAATATCCGCAATTACGTAAACATTCTCAGAGCCATCAGCGTACCAATTAGCGTACCAAATTCATTGCCTTAGCTAGTGTCCATTGAGCTGCCTACCGAGCTATCGCGGCAACATCTGTCCAGCCACTTCTAGCGCATCTGTGCGCAGAATTAGCCCTCATAGTGCTATCCAGCGCCGCTCGGGGCGAAGCGGTGGCGCCTTGAATGCGAGGATGCCTTCGTCTCAGCAGCGCTACCGCCGTGCAAATGAACATTGACCAACTCACCCAGTTTTATATCCCGATGCAGTACCAAACTAAGCCCAGCAACGGCAATTAGCGCGGACTTTCCTGGGTCAGGCGTGCTCGGAGAATTGTGGGGCCTGTCTACGCATTTGAGAGGTCATAGCGACGCTGGCGTGCGAAGATGACGTTATGCGCATCACAAAGGAAAAAAACAATTTTGGTTTCTTTAGATGAGATGGTGTTCGCTGAAAGAGCTTGTCGCAGCATCACTAGTCTCAGAGCCGCACTGAAGGCTGAAGTTTGTCAATTTCTCTACGAGCGTTCGGGCCCAGCAAAGTACGCGCAGAAAGACTCCGAAATAAATCATTTGTATAGCGTACATTTACAAAAGGTAGTAAAAGAGGCAAATTTGGGGGGAACTGCCTGCGCGAGCTTTTTTTTTTTTTTGCTCGTGCTTTCGCTCTGCGCCAGAAATTTGAGCTCACTAACATCTACAACACCACACGCCATAAAAAACAACAAGAACTACGAAGCCGTAGAATTTTGCCCCTTTCCTTGCATATTCTGTAAAAACCGGAATGTCATAGACTGCGTATTCAATTTAGTCAAAATTTAGATGTTGATTAAATTATAGACCATGATGGGTTTGATGTAAACCAACAATAAATAATTATGTTTAGACTCCATCCCCCCCCCCCCAAAAAAAAAAAATATACAGAACCCCAGGAAGATGGCGCAGTGCAGAGACTCAACAATGCATGTTTGGTATAAACAACACAAGGGGTGCAAGAAAGCAATAAATCGCGTGCATTGTACTGGAGCCCTTTTAACATTTGTGGTATACAGGCAAAGGAAATATTGTTCTTTTTTTTCTCTCTCTCAAAATGCCAATATCTGGTATCTTCGGCACACCTTTCTACGATATATACCACTCGCCAGATTACAGTGAAACATTTACAGTAACACTGTAGTGCTAACAGTCAACATTCATTAACAAAACATTCTCAATAAATCATATTGGCGTAAAAAAAATCTTTTAGTTTTCTCATATATACCGACAAGTTTAGACATTCTTCCTCGCAGGCTGCTAATACAAATAAAAATTTAGGTTCTATTTGAGAACTGTTACATATCAAATATACCTGACCAATCAAATGGTCATCCGCCGATTAGTTTCCGAGAAAGGGTACACTGAAAGTAGAAACTGCCTAGAATGTGGCACATAAATACAGAAACTATTGGAGGTGCTATGGCGGAAGAACTACTGTACTTTAGGTTCTTTCAGCACGCAATATTTTGAACTGACACACGCAATAGTTTTTTTATGACAACGCTGGAACCAAGTCGACCCATTGACCTATCCTCCGTTAAGGCATTTGTATAATGTGGGTACGGGCTGTGAGCGCGAACAGATTTTCCACCAAGTGTTCTTGACACCACAAAATTTGCCTCTAGCAGACTACTGCAACTTTGCTGCCGCCGGTGAGGCTCATGGAACAGTAAGCATCGCGCGCAAACTTCGGATGAAAATTATCATACTATAGCGTTGTTTACAAAAGACACTAAAAAAAAAAAGCCACTCGCTGTTTTGGGGAGGCGACAAGCAACCATGCTACATTCGTAAGAAAACAATGTTCGCGTGTTAATATGCGCACTACAGATGCAGTAAATGTTTTGCTTGCTCCGGCGTGCGCGCGTGCCATTTGCACATTTCATGCGGAATACCAATATTTCCGTGCAATGAGCGTAGCAAATGCGCATCAGGGGCGCGATCGGAGATATTTTGTTCGATACGCGTTCTGTTCAGTTGCTGCAACGTCACAAAGTTGCAGTATGCAAAATTTGTGACAGCGGGGCGGAGAGAGCAGCCAATCAGGAAGCGGTGACCTCCCCGGAAGTTTACTTCCGTCGTTTGTCGTCTGCTTGCAGACAGTATACTACAAAACGAAATGTTTCTCGTCTTCCAAATGAATGAAATCGTTACCTAAAAAAACGTATTTTATCTTCTCAAGCCCAAACACGTTTTCAAATAGTAGTACGTGTCACTACTGCAATTTATAACTATTAGGTTCTTTGCGTCGTCCCTAGGTGGTGTCGCGCACAGCGAGAAGAAAAAAAGAAAAAAACGACGGGAGGAGTGGCGCACTTTTCAAGGGGCAGCGACAACATTCCAGTGGCTCGCTGGCACCAATGATGTCGATTTATCTGTACAACCAACGAATTATTTGTTTCGAGAAACAAAAACGACGCCGGAATTCACTTTCTGCCATTTCTTCAAACGCGTTTCGCACCGCCACCCGCTCTCCTCCTTCCTCTAGAAACGCCAGCGCAACAACAAAAGTTCCCAACGGAAGCGCCATTTTCTCGAATTAAACTATGGATTGGATTCAAACGTGCTATTCCGCAGCCGAAAGAAAGCCGAAAAGGCCACCTGTTGGATCCAATCCAATCCACCAGACGCGCCATGCGAAGCCGTATGATCGCTCCAAACTTCTCAACTCCCGTCGCGTTCGGACGAAATGCTCGGTGGGCGGATGATTGACAGGAGCGTGTCGTCATTTTGACGTCACCAAAAACGGGGCGGCGCCCCGCGGCTGGCGACGTCGGCGCGGAGTAGGCCAATCGCGCGCGCCGGTAACCGAACGAACGCGCCGAACAACCATCTCCGATCGCACCCCAGGTCACCGAGGAAACGGTCGTCACAATGAAATGCTTGTTGTAGAACACTTTAAATGGAGACGAATGGTAGGTAATAGGATGGACATACCGCTCCAAATTCGCGGGTATTTCTTAGTTACGAGTGAGACGAATCATTGAGTGCCGACACAGATGCTCCCGTGACTGTCCTAGCTTACACGCGAACACACCCGTGCGTGCTTACTGCGGGTGTGTCACCTCCTGCAAACTCGTGCGCTGCCTCGTATTGGTACGCCGAGCATGGATTGGCTTGAAGACGACGCATATAAAATGTCAAGGTATCAGTTCAGCAGGAAAAAAAAAATCAAATTATGGGGTTTCACGTGCGAAAACCACTTTCCGATTATGAGGCACGCCGTAGTGGAGGACTCCGGAAATTTCGACCACCTGGGGTTCTTTAACGTGCACCTAAATCTAAGTACACGGGCGTTTTCGCATTTCGCCTCCGTCGAAATGCGGCCGCCGTGGCGGCCGGGATTCGATCCCGCGACCTCGTGCTCAGCAGCCCAACGCCATAGCCACTGAGCAACCACGGCGGGTAGTTCAGAACGAAGAACGGAATAAAAAGGCAGTAGCGTATAGTTCACTTGCCGGGGTCGCTGTTCTCGGAGCAGAACTGGTTGTCGTAGTCGTTCCAGCTCTTCATCAGGACGGGGTGGTAAGTTCCTTGGACACAATAAATTCTGCAACAGAGGACGACCCCATAACGGCGGTGCTATATCAGGGAGTGCAGAGGCGCAAAAAAAAAGGAAAAAAAATGACGCGGGAGATCGTTTCGCTTGTCATAAGCCCGCCGCGTAACTTGAATGCGACGCCTGCCAACCAGTCTGCGGAAGCCTGGACGGACTGATGAAATGGTTCGTCAGTGGTCGGAGGGACGCTCTGCCATTAGTGATGTCCTCACAATCGTCTGTTTGGGCTCGGTAGATTATAAGGAATGTAGCGAAGCGAAAAGGATATTCACACTATGCCGTACACGAGTCTTGTCATGCAGAATACACACTTTGCGGCGCCGTAAAGAAGCGATGGGCAATAGTTCAGCTCCGGCAATAGATGCGACACCGCCAACAAAAGCTCTCGTTATGACAGAGAAACAAATCGCTTCGCCAATTTATCCGTGGAACTGAACGCGAATGTGGGGCCGTATTTTGTAGAATAGAACAAATACCTTCCTCGCATTCATTTCCTATAGTCCGTTCTGCCGAGTGGCCGATCTGAGCGCTAACGGAGGCGGTATATACCTTAGCGCGAGCCGACGACGAACGGGGGAAAAAAATGAAGTTGTTTACAAACGGCCCCCCCCACAGCCTGGAGATTTGTGCTTACACAAATTTCTCGACGGATCCGCCCGTATACTCACCTCTTCAGCTCGATAAAGTTTGCCGACTGGTTGGTCTCGTTAAACCGCAGGTTGCTTAGCTCCCTGGAAAATAAATAAATAAATAATAATAATAAGAAGAAGAATACTAAGAATAATAATAATAAGAAGAAGAAGAAGAAGAATTTTTACTGCCACTAAAATCGGCAAGAAAAACATTTATTTATTCTACTTAAAACAACGGAAATTGAAGTAAATATTACGCTACAATAATGTTCTGGAAGTTAATTTGACCATAGCTCCTTTAATAATTCTTTCAGCGTGCTTTTCGAAGACGCGTTAAAGATATCATCTGGTAACTTGTTCAAGATGTCCGATGTCCGGCACATATTAGCGTCTGGTCGCACCATACCTTCTGGCTGAACGATAAACTACATAACGGACGTGTTTTCGAAGTTCCCTTGTGGCGGCGTTTTTTTTTTTTTTTTTTGAATGCCGAATTGCAAGAATGTTTGACGCCAGCTGTTACGATAAGAAATGATTGAAAATTCGGTAGACCAAGTTCACGGAAAATATTTGCAGCTTTTACTATTAGGGAATTGTAGGCAACATTTTTAAGAATTTTTTTTTATAATCCTGTATATCCTGCATCTCCAACCATCCGAACAGAAGCCGAATGCCGTACCTCAACATACTATAACCCAGTACATGTGCAATAACATTTTTTACAAGCAAAGGTGCAAAACTTTTGGTATTAAACAACAGCCAAGCGACTGCCATCAGTTTAGAATAAATAAGTGATAAGTGATGTTTCCAAGATAAGTTACTATCTAAAGATATTCCAAAATATTTCACATAATCCACGTATGGAATAGGCGCACATTTACAAGACATACACTTCGACTCATGTAATTAGAGAGGCATGATAACTACAGCAGTTTTTTTTTTTTTTTGGTGGAGAGCGAAAACAAACAAGTTGTGTTTTTTTGGGCATTAACAACAGTTTCATTGTTAGTCAAACAAAGCATTGCATTGTACACGTCATTTTGCAACATTTCAGTGGAAATTTTGTAAGAAACATGTTTCGCCAATAACACAGTGTCGTCAGCATACTAGAACACCGAACATTTAGAAATTGCCAAAGGAAAGCCATTACCGAAGATGTTAAACAACAATGGCGATAAAGTGGAGCCTTGATGAACTCCAGCTTTAAACGATAGCTTAGAACTAAAAATAACAGATCGGTAGCAATGATCTGTTGAAACTTGAAATCTATTGCTCAAGTAATTTTCGAGAATGTTGTGGAAAGGCCCGCGAAATCCCCCAAAATACAGCTTACTTAACAAGATTTGATGACTCAGTGTGTCGAACGCTTTCGCTACATCTGAGAACAGAGCACACGTAAAGAGATACTGATCGAATGCCGAGAACAGTTCACCTGAAAGTTCCTCAAGCAGTCCCACAGTCCCATGCCCAGAAACAAACCCAAACTGTCGATCAGTCAGGATAGAAAATTTGTTAATTTCTTAGGTGTTGAAAATAAATTTTTCTAAGACCTGAGCAATAACCGGCAATATAGAAATCGGCCGATAGTTTTCAACATTTTCTTCCCCGACTTGTGTAGTGGTAAAACAACTGCAGTTTTTAGGCATTCCGGAATTTCGTCACTTCCCAAAAAATCATTCAGCATATGCAGAATACCTGACAGAGCATTGAAATTCCTTCTGATGGTATGTAATGATATTCCATAATATCGAGGGGGCTTGTTGGGACGGAAACTGAAAAGTATTCTTTCCAGGTCACACCTCCAAATTCTCGGAAGCTGACAAAGATACGAATTGCCCTAACGATCGAGTATTTGTGGATAGAGACAGCTCTTTGGGACGCTCTTACAAAGTGCCTGTTGAAAGCATCAGCCGCTGCTGTGGGAGGTTGCTGAAAAGCACCGAAAACAAACTTTACTGGAACTCCCTCCTGAGAGATGATTTGCCAAAGACCAAGTTTTGCTTACATTAATTGAAAATTGTTGGAAGAAGTAACGGCGTTTGGCGCCATGCAGAAGAGCAACAATTCTATTTCTTGCCAACTTGTGTTCTAATCGCAATGCTACGTTACTCGCATTTTTTTTTTTTTGCAACGTTTCCACAAGGTATCTCTGTACGAAATAGAAGCAAGAATTTCTGTGTTCATCCAGCAGTGACCCTTTCTTATCGGCTTAGCTATCAGCCATGTGCAATGCAATTTTTTTTTTCATTTGCGTACAGAACATTCAGACTTTTCCCGACGAAGATTTTTTGGTTAAGGATGCCCACTCAAACGAAACGATAAGATTATCAAGCTTGTACTGTTTAATTATAGGGACAAGGCATCTGCACTGCCCAGATGCAGTTTTGACCGACTGCGTTCCAGATGCGTCTGGTAATACAAGACGGCATGCTACAAAGTAGTGGTCAGCCAACCTTTGTAGAATAGTACATGACCTAAATGAACAGTTGGGAGCTCTGACCGCCATGTGATCCATACAGGATTGTACTAGGTTATTAATTCCGCTCTAGTAGGAGCTCCAATTGAAAATTCCAGGTCATAAGCGGACAACATAGACAATCACACAGACACTTTTTCGGGGCACAACATGTTGATATTAAAGTCTCCGATCAAACAGAATTGGTCCACTGAGCTACACTGCCGCACAGTTTCATCAAGCTCTACAAGAAACAGTGAAAGGCTGCATGAGGGTGGTCGATATATAATAATAATAATAATAATAATAATAATAATAATAATAATAATAATAACATAAAGGGAGAAAGGCAGCATTAATTGGGTGCTTGCCCGTGGATGATTAAAAACGAAGTGTGGACAAAATGCGACAAGCGTGAGGCACCTAAGCGGTGGTCACTGATAAAGTAAGTGAAGATTCCAGGCGCTTTTTAGACTCAGAAAATACATATTTATTTATTCTAGCGACAGCTTCCTCCAGCTACCTCGTCTACGTTGGATGGCTGGACAGTGGGCGGCGATCTGGCACGGCGCGTGGGATCCCCTTTAAAAAAACATGACGGCGACGAGCAGAGGAAGAGAGCAAAATCCAGAGGGAGAACGCGCAGTGCGGCGAAGGAAGAGGAGAGTGAGGAGGACGCGCGCAAGGGCTGCGAGCGCCCATCCACAACAGACGCCGCAACAGTCGAGCGCTGCCGAATAACGCAGAGCCATTGCAACCAAGATGCAGTCAGGTACTACGGATACTGGAGGCTGCTACGAAGTGTCAAGACGATTCATAGACAATTTATTCACGTGCGCCATTGCTGTGAATGTTGACATGCCCCCATTCCAGGAACGATCACATTTATCTTGAATCATCCGTTATTTAATAAATGGAGAAATAGGTTTTCAAGAATTGTGCAGATCCCACTCACGGTGGTAACCGATGTAAGCTAAGCGTTCTGCGCTGTTTGCGTTTATTGACGACATTTGGCGGTGATGACGTCCTACGACAGTCGTGATGTGATGTGAAATGTTACCGTGCGTGCACCGCTTGCGTTTATCTACGTAGCAGACGAGTTTGCTCGAGGCATTGTTATGCGGCGTTATTCGTAGCCTGCGAGAAAATGAGCACTCATCCTGCGATGCCCCCGCTCACACGGGCGCATCGCACCTTGACTGAAGCGTTGATTTGCTGCACAGCCGCTTGTGTGTTGACTGTTGACGCTGCGGTGTTTTAGTGCAGCTTCGCGTCTGCAGGCCCTGCGTCAGTTGTCCGAATGTACAAACATGCAAAGCGTTTAGTTTTCAGAAATGGCGGCAGAGCCGTCCGTATACCTTGAATTAAATTTCTCACCGTTTGTCCGCAACTGTTGCCATGTCTAGTAGTAGCGTTTCTTTTAATGACGAGACCCGAAACAAAGCACACTTTCCGACGGCGCCTTTCCCTTCTCCCGCGAGCATCCCATGCAAGCTGCCACGAGCAAAGAGTGGCTATTATACATCGGTTCATTGGGGCGTTGGCTTTACACATTCTCTGTCTGATCTTTCTACCGTACTATCTCCCCTCTGGGCTGTTGCATACGAGTACAAATGTAAGCTTCTGCAATGCTTTTACCGGGGGCTAACGGGTTAATAAATATAACGGGCGATGGCCAGGGAGTTTCAGTGAGCAGTGTGACAAGGACCAGAGAACTCCAGAGGGCATTAGGGTGCCCCAGTAAACCCAGTAAAGAAAAATCGGCAGTCATGATGGTTAATGATAATCAGGGCGGCGAGCATAGGATACAGGAGATTACGCTGAAAGGAGTGGATAAGTACAAATATCTTCGCGCGTGGATTAACAATGGGGATGAGTACCTAAATGAACATTAAAAATATGTAACGACTAAGGATAGCAGGAATGCAGCTATTATGAGAAATTGGGCGCCGTGGAAGTAGAATAGGTACGAAGTGGTGAGAGATTTGGAGATGGGTGACAGCTCCTGGTCTGACTTTCGGCAAAGCGGACCTGGGCATGAGATCACAGGTTCGAGCAAAGTTAAGAATCATCGGTTAAGAAAAAGGTTAAAGAAACAGGGGTCTGTGGAAAATAGGGATGCAGACGAAATCAGCACTAGGAACGCACAGAACTTTCCAGCAGGAAATTGCCTAATAAAATATCTGCGATATCTAGGGGAAGCTTTGTTGTTTGAAGCCAGGACGGGAGTTTTGCGGACTAAGACGTACCGAGTCCAATAACTAGGGATAGGCACGTTATGCGGTGCATGTGGATAGGAGGAGGAAACGGCTGAACACTCGATACTTTTCTGTAAAGGGCTTCGCCGTACAATTCAAAGCAACGAGGCTGATTTTTCTCGAAGCAATGGCGTTTAGAGACAGTGGAGGCAAAATACACTAAACGGGTGGAAATAACCAAACAGAGGTTGTCTGAATGGTGGCTAAAATAAAGGCAAGAGTGAAATTTCACTTTCCTCTAAGTACAAATGATATCACTGGTCACGGCTAGGTGGCGTGAGCCGCCGCCGGATTTAGAGTGTTCAACCTTATCCATCCATCCACCCATCCATCCATCCAACGCTCTAACGTGCACCCGATGCACGATCCACTGGCGTTTTTGCATTTCGCCCCATCGAAATGCGGCTGTAGCGAGCAGGGTTTGATCCCGCGACCTCGTGCTTAGCAGAGTAACGATGCATGTACGCATGCATGTACGTATGCATGCATGTATTAGCCTAAACCATAACCGGAACCCTAAATAAATGCCTCAAGCAACCACGGGTGGCGAAAACAAACTGAGCCCATCACCACGGCGTCTCTCGGGGACCAACGCGCAGCCTGGAGCTGCTTAGCACCGGGATCATAAAATATAGCACAGACATGTGAACGTAGTACGGGCCGGTTGGTCGGTTATGGTTCTCATTAAAGGCAGTGCTAGCCTGGAAGTCCGGACGCCCGTTCGTCTCTTCGCTGCGCAGGAATCTGCCACCACATGTCCGAGTTCAGTGCCGCGTAGGTATGCGAGCAGAATGCGCGAGATCGCCGAAGGGCCGAAGACAGTCTGCGAGAAAGTTATCTCTTCCAGACATGTTCTGAACGCGCTCTTGTTTGCATGCTGCCAAATAGAGCCTCCTTCCTTTCGATTGAAGCGCCGGCGTGGTCAAACGAGGTGTCCCGAATGTGCCTACCGGCTAAGAAGCCTCGTACGCAAAAAAAGGGTGAAATTCACTAGGGAAATTTAGTAATATGCAACCTAAAGTTGCAAGGTGATTTTGTCGCCCAGGCTTCTACAAAGTACGCAAGCAAAAAAGTATACAAAAGAAAAAAAGAGGAAAAAGCAACGCAGAAGGCGTAGACATGAGTTTGACTCTTTGGGTACGCAAGGACGCTTGGGGGACGGTATTTCTTAAAACTAGCATCTTTATTGGCGGGTCTGCGAATACTGCCCTGTTCTCCCGTTCAGCAAACCTGCCATTGGCAATATTCATCTGACGCAACATCATCGAATGAAGACTATGGAGAGTTGCAAGACGGGGGAGGGCGGACAACAGCCTAACGCGATATGTACGCTGATAAATCGGAGTGGCGAAGTAGAGAGAAAGGAGTTTCAAAACAGACATTATGTGGGAATTGCTTCAGGGGCTTTCAACTTCCGCGTCGAAAATTCTCGCATTGCTTTCAACGGTCCCCGCAAACTCGCGAACTGCAATTTCTTCAAATTTTTTTTCAATTAAATGTAATACTCCTACATGCGCGCGTTTATATATGGCCAAACTAAATAAATAATCCTGGTTTGAATCAGTTCACATGGCCCTTCATTTGTAAGCGCTATTTGCCATTGGCCGGCCTCCACCGCTAACATTTTACGTCCAACATCACGATTGCCTCGCAGCTTCTGTACGATTGGCTTTAGCGCAAAAAATAATAAAAAAAAGAAAAACACATTGTAGCGGGTCCTGATGTGAGCGCATCATTTTGCTTGCTTATACAAGTTGAAACAGCCTGCGATACTGTAATAGTGTGCATAGCCATCAGAACACTTGCAACAAAGTGCAGTGCGCGCATTAGCCCAGTTTCTCGTAGAATCTGGAATATCTAAATGTTACTCAATTATATTATTGTAACTGATTACGACGCTGTATTTCTGGAAGTCATTCATTTCCTTAAAATTTTCATATATACGAAGTCTGTTAGAAAAGTATCCGACCTTTTTTTTTCGAACACCTGATGGACATGAAACAAGCGCGCTTGCATCAGCTACCTTGAACCTTCGTGCGCATGCCCGAATTTTTCCCCGCCTGCCGATAGAGTCAGTCGCTGGGACGCAGCGTTTGAGGGAGGTAGTGTGCAGTCCTCTCGTCGGTTTTTTTATTGCAAGGAAAATGGCGGAGCGACTGGATCGGCGCTACTGCATCAAATTTTGCTAGAAACTGGGCGACAGCCAAGTGGAAACCACTCGGGAGATTCAGACTGCTTTCGGTGACGGTGCTAAGAGCAGCACGCAGATTAAGGAGTGGTACAACCGGTTTAAAGACGGCCGCACATCGCTGGAGAGCGAGCCACGCTCCGGTTGGCCATCAACATGCCGAGATGACCAGGTCATTGCCGAAGTGAACGCTGTGGTGAAGCAGGACCGTCGTGAGACTATCCGACAAATTGCGGAAGAGGTGGGCATCAGCACTTTTTCTGCACATGCCATTATGGCCGAAGATTTGGCCACGACGAGAGTTGCGGCGAAATTCGTGCCGAAGCTGCTCACGGTGGAGCAAAAGCAACTTCGTGTTGAAGTCTCACAGGACATGCTGGATTCCACAAACAGTGACCCCGACTTCATGAACACCATAATCACTGGTGACGTGTCTTGGGTGTATACGGGTACGACCCGGAAACCAAATCCCAGTCGTCACCGTTAAAGCATTCCACGTCACCAAGACCAAAGAAGGCCCGCGAAGTACGCAGAAACGTCGAAGTGATGCTGACTGCTTTCTTTGACACCCTCGGTGTGGTATACACCGCGAGTACGCACCACAGGGTCAAACAATCACGAAAGAGTACTACAGGGATGTCCTCCGTCGCCTGTATACGTGATACTGTGCGGCGCAAGAGACCGGAGTTGTGGTCAACAGGAAATTGGCGCATCCATCACGACAATGATTCTGCACATTCCTCGCACTTGATTCAGACTTTTGGCAAAAAACCAGACTCCTGCAGTTCAAAGGCTCCTTACTGGCCTGATATGGCCCCCTGCGACTTCTGGCTGTTTCCCAAAAGCAAGAGGCCATTGAACGGAGCGCAATTTCAGACAAGAGAGGACATTATGGCTGCAACAACAGCTGAGCTAAACTCCAATCCGAAAGAGGCCTTCTCGGAATGTTTCCAACAATGGCAGCACCGCTGGGAGAAGTGTGTGGAGTCCCAAGGAGACTACTTTGAGGGTGATTAGGTTTCCAACGCTCCAGCTATGCCAGTTTTTTTTTTTTTTTTTGTCTTCGACCAAAGGGCGGATACTTTTCTAACAGACCTCGTATACGTGTTTCCCGTATTCGCTGATATTATCGTGTTAATGTGATGGTTCTGTGCGTGTTTGCGTTGCGTTTTCCACCAATGAGCGCGGCCGTGCGTACGTCAGAATGAACATCTAGAACGCTTGCGAACTGCTCAGAGAATTGTTCTTGATGCGTGTATGAACTTTATTCTTCGTACGTCACTTTTTTTTTTTTTTGAGCTAGTCTACGAACTAAGAGGCGTAACCGGAGCCATCTAAGAGGTACCAACATCTCCCTGCATACAGTTTTTTAAGAAAGCAGTGTTCCTTACATTTTACTTATTAAACAACGAAGCGGCCAGATCAATAGAATAAACAACCAAATACGTGACGTGCTCCTTGCCACTCCGCCGTCAAGCTGCTACGACGTAGTACGTGTTCGTGCCACATACTGCAACCTGGGCCCTTATTCACAAAGCGCTTTGTAAGCTAAACTGATTTTTCAGAGCACGCTAAAGCCAATCTTGATTCAGAAATACTATAGCGAAGGCCGACGGCCATTAAAAAGAAAATATTCTTACAAAATAAAAAAAAGGAATTTCAGAATACGCGGCCTACGTTTTGCTGACGACGCGTTTTACCCTTTCGGATATTTTAGCCATTGAGCCGCCAATCATTATGCGTTATTCATTTTGCATCTCGTAGGTTTCTGTAATAGCCTTGGGCCGATTTCTAAAGATGAAACCAGATAGGAGATGTGCGCCGTCAAACTTTCTGGAAACGTGTCATATTGTTCCACTTTTCTTTTTTTTTAACACGACCTCGTTTTATGCATTGAAGCACAAAAGTAACTGGTCAGTCATTGAGGAACAATTATCTCAAAACTGGTCTCATCCCGCGAACTCGTTCCAAAGGGTATACGTCATGGGAACTGACCGGCTACAATTCGCAAATCGCAATTTGCGCCGCATTGTAATGTAATTAGAAAAAGTAATTAATATTTCATAATTGGACTATGCTTTTCGACGTCTCGCCCAAGCAATGCCCCGTCTCCAGTATTCCAGCTCAAGGGCGAGAATCGTGCCATCTTCCAGAGGCAATATCTAAAAAAAAAAAAGGAAAATCGTACGGTCTATAGAAAAACAAACGGGCGCGGTCGCCGCCGAACCTGGTCATGACGCATTCGAGGATGACGCTGCTCAGCGACATGGGCAGCTCGCCGTCCTCGTTGCGGCCGCCGCCCACGGGGATCACCTTGACGGCGCTCTCGTCGCCGCTGGGCCTCCGGATGCGGTAGACGTCCGCCGTGCAGCCCTCGCCCAGCTTGAGACACCGGCGGCAGTCGTCGCTGCACGGCACAGACGGAGGAGAGGGTGCTGAGCACGGGTCCTTACTCGGGGGGAGGGGGGGGTGGCGAAAAAAAAAATTATGGGGTTTTACGTGCCAAAACCACTTTCTGATTATGAGGCACGCCGTAGTGGAGGACTCCGGAAATTTCGACCACCTGGGGTTCTTTAACGTGCACCTAAATCTAAGTACACGGGTGTTTTCGCATTTCGCCCCCATCGAAATGCGGCCGCCGTGGCCGGGATTCGATCCCACGACCTCGTGCTCAGCAGCCTAACACCATAGCCACTGAGCAACCACGGCGGGTGGGGGGGTGGCGAAAAGAAGCGCTTCCTGAGGAGTGTTTTTCGGAGATGGCTAACTCCACCGTTCGGGCAGACGATCCCGCACGTATACACTCGACGCCACTGATTTTGGGAAGAAACGCGAACGTCTTGGCACGTTTTATGGGAGATCGTAACACCGCCGCATTAAAACGAGGTCAACATTGCAGCTAGAAACAACGAGCTTTTTTTATTTTCGCTACAGCAGCCGAGCATTTACATTATAGCGGAGCAATAGCGTTTAAAGTTGGGAACGGACTACCCACATTGCGCGACTCCCTTTCGGAGCTCGAGTCGGGGCAAGCTCTGGCTTCACTTCCAACGGCGAGAAGCTGGGGGTGCAGACACCGGCGAATTCTCGAAAAGAAAGCCCTCCTTGGAAGAGGCGTTGCACCCGGATCACGGACACATTTGTTAATCGAGTAGACAGTCGCCCACAGCATAACCGAATGAACTCGGGCGAACAAGCAAGAGTCCCGCGGAAGAGGAGCAACTTGTCGAAACAATGGTCGAAAACACGCGGGATACTTTTTTTATGTAACTATTCACTGCTCTAAAGATATGCAGTATTTTAGCGAGTCGGTATTTTGATTTCTGCCGGTCTTCACCACATTATCACTACTATCAGATTATCGCTCGGCGCAAGAAACGCGCAAACAGTACATATATCCGAATTTTCTTGAACGCTGTCGCCAATTCCATTGAAAAGGATGTGCGCGTCCGATCATCAGATTACGCGCGCCACGAATAGCGTATACACATTTCTCGAATGTCGGCGAGCACCAACGACTACTCTGAAATGTGTATGGACGCGCGGTGAGACACGTATGAATGCCGGACGCACTCGACCACTTGATCCGTGAGAACGGACCGGACGAACCGACGACTGCGCTCGCCAATATCGCCAGGCTTCGTATTATCTGCCAATGACGGACACTTTCGTGGGAAACGAACTGCCCCAAACAAAGCCCTCATGCGAGCCTATGAAATGACCTATACCAACGCCACCTAGATAGCACAAGGCCTGTTCACTCCCATCCATGACGTCATGCAAATGGCCCGACTGCGATAGAATGTAACGGGTATGCTCTCGAGTAAGCCGCAGTCATTTTGACGTCACTGCTGTCGTCACGCCAGCCTTGGCAATGGAAATTTCGGGCCAGAAGTACGGGACGTCATGAATCGGAGTGAACAGGCCTTGTGCTATCTAGGTATAGTGTTGCCTATATAGGGCGCTTCCCTTGGCTGTTCCCTTTCACTCAGGCCCGTGGGCAGATAGACGCGTGGATGGAATAGGGAACGCTCGCATTGAGCCCGCGGGAAGTACGGGGGAACTGAGGAAGTGTACCCTCCGCGTGGACAACTCACGTGAGCCGCAGCGCGACCTCGAACGTCACCGGCGCCTCCTGTTGGCAGTGCCTGAGCAGCTGCTGGAGCAGAGTGGCGGGCCCCGAGTCGTAGTCGCCTGCGGCGGGCGCCTGTTCACGCTGCGTCGCGAAAAAAAATATATATATGTCGCACTTTGAGAGGCATATCTGCGATGAAAAAAAAGAAGGCTTTATGATAAAAAAACGGCCAAAAGAAAAGTTCCTTTGAGCAAGAAAAAGAGTTAGCGCGTCGCCAAAATCTAATACTTGTGTTTTGAAAAGCGCTGCACAAACCATCTGTTCACACCTTCGACGTAAAGGTAATTCATGAGGAAGTTGTTTATTAAGCATTACTAATTAATCTAATAACGAGAACGCGAGGGATACTGGAAGCTCCTCTAGGATGTTGCTGACGACTATACAGAGGGCTTCATCAGCCCATGAGGCTTCGCCTAAAAGGTAACTTTTTTTTTTTGGGGGGGGGGGGGGGGGCGGAGATGAACTGCATTAGCTGTGACGCTCGGTACCTGACCGGCTTCGTCCGCAACAGCTGTCTCCCCCACCCCATAGGTCATTTTGCTGTTTACAAAGAGCCTGGAAATATTGCGGTTTTACCTAAGAATTTGCCAGCTGACACGGAAGCGAACGTTGAGTCGCTGACTCGCTGTAGTGCGCCAGAACACAGGCCAACACATTTTCGACACTTTTCCTCTGCCACTAATCACAGGTTTACCAATCAATTTTGTTGCAAGTTACATGGGAAATTAAACGTTTTACATTTGAGGCTTGTGCCACATTACTTCTATCCGAACACGTAATAATATCCCGTACATTGATCCAACTTGAAAACGCGCTTTACGAGCATTGTACACTGCTAGGTCCCGGATGTCTCCTGTGGCATGCAAGCCCACTGTTGCTACCGCGTTCGCAATTGCGTCTGTACTCCAACAACCCCACTGTTGACCGCCGTTCAGGCGTCAGCAGATGCAACAACCAACTGCTACTACAACAAAGCACTGTCCGTTCACTGGCGCGGGCAGGTTGCGCTCGGAGCACGTGCACAGGTGCACACAGGCGTGCACATCGACGTACCTGTTCGCGCAGCGGGTCTTGCGGAGCTTGGGAAGCGCGAGAACGACTTCGCGCGCCGAAGCTGGCGATGGCCGACAATGGCGACAGCGCGTCGGACAGCAGGACTCGCTCGCGGTTGGAGCCGACGCCAAAGCGCATCACGATGCTCCTGCATAGATTCAACAAAGTGAGCGCTCGATGTTGCTTCTTTCGACGAGCCCTCTGCGCCCATTGACTCACTGCCAGCGCAGTTTTATATGTTTGTATTTAGGCACGCCGTGGTGAACCACCAGGGGTTATGTTAACGTGCACCCAATGTATGGTGCACGGGTGTTTTAGCAATGCGCTTCCATAGAAATGCGGCCGCCGAGGCCGGGATTCGATATCGCAAACAGCCCGACACCATAGCCACTAAGCAACCACGGCGGGTGTTAGCCCAAAGTACATGGCGGTAAGACTTAATGCGATAACGAAATCAATTATGGCTTTTTTAATGGAAGCCGCAGATGGTCGAGCCCAGTGTGATGCGTTTGTTGTGGAATAACCCACATGCTAATAAAAGACATACACGTCAGGCGCAAGACACCTGTGGCATGACCATAATCTGATATGAGAGCGTAGAGCGCAAGAGCTGAAGCTATATGCACTGATAGAAGGCAAGAAGCAAACGTGATAACATTCAGGTAGAGAAATGTACGGAAGGAGAAAAAGGGGGCCAAAGTAACTGGCTAGGAACATATACAAGAATATGAATCGTTACGTCTGCCTTCGTGGCTGTTTCACACCCTATTTTCCTGCCTTCTCAACCCCTCTCCCTCAGATTGTGCTTATATTCCCGTCGTCCGAGCCATAAACGTGATTGTGTGCTCTGTCCTGCCGCCTTCTTCCTTCTCCGTTGTGCACACCAAGTAGTACTTTTTATTGTCTAAAGAATGCTTCATCAACCAGTCACCCGTAAACAAGCCGTCGTTACCGAGGGTTTCTTTTGTTTTACGCAACACGAGCAGACCCACCACTCCGCTGCGTCGACGCTCCTCCGACTGATCGAGCTCTCGTCATGACGCCGTGAGGCTGGGCTGGGAGCGGCGCTGGGAAGCCCAGTTGGCGGCTGCCCACCGAAATTGGTCCCTGCGAACCACAAACACATGGCAAAAAAAAAAAGAGAAAAAGTTAACCTTTTTGCTCAAACCAGTTATCACGACTTCGCCACATGCTGAATCCCAGATCCTAAATCCGAACGGGATGCTTAAGCGAGAGAAAGACTGGTTTAAAGCCTTATGTAATCATCTGACAAAAACACCTTGGCGTGTCAGCATCTCGGACAAAACAATGCTCTACTCTCCTCACAGATTCTTCAAACTGTAGGGGAATCCTGTACGCGTGCCAAGTCAGAGGTTGTACAGCGCAAAGATGCGCGGACCCAAAGGCACTTTTTCGTGCTAGACGCATTTTTCAGTTATTCGTGAAGAGCCCGCAAATTTCTCCCACGGGTAGCGAAGTGAAACTAGCTCTGGATGCGCTAACCTAACATAAAAGTGTTAAAGCGAAAGCACTCTTCAGCTACTTTGTCCAGTCTGAATGGGCGTCAGCCGATTCCGCATAAAAACGGGAGAGGGTAACACGAACGCGAAGAAGAGTAAAGACAAGAGACAGAAAGCGCCGCTGCGGAAGAGAGCAAGGCATCTGATTGGTGGTCGCGCACGCACGTGACGTCACGCACTAGGGCAGGAAAAGATGAGACCGCCTTCTCATAGACCTTCCACCCTCGATCGAATGCGGCCGCTTGATACAAGGTCACTGCAAGGAATTCGCAGTCAGGAACTCGGGGATAGTGGGGACTGCTACGGAGTTTCAACTGAGGTGCTGTGATTACAGCAATATAGGAGAGAGTGCTGATAAGCATTGAGCCTTAACCTGAAAAATGACGAGGTAGCTGTAAATGCCTGGTACATCGGTCAATTTTTTTCTCAATGGTGCAAAAATGAGATACATAACTTCAGTTTATCATTTGTTTTCAGGTTCAAAGTGAACATGAGACAACTTCCAGAAAAGTTTATTGCGGAAGAGCATAGGACCATAAACTGCTGTTTCTTAAAGGCAAAGGTTTGAAGCAGATCCATGATAATGTCACTAACTGTGCGATTCAGGTCCTTCATATGCTACCGTTATTATGCTACTTCATATGCTACCGCTACCGCCGTGTCGTCGTTTTATTCGTTCTGTTGTCTTTGTCTTGGGTGCGCTGTTACAACCCTTACCATGAATCCCAACCAACTGGCCCAACTTGACGTTCTGATGCTACCGTTAAACGTTGGGTTGCCAATTTTAACATTAGCCATTTAGGTTTTCAAGATGAGAAACCTAGTGAAACAGCTGTTTCTGCCTGTGGCTCAAATGTGAAATGCCTCCATGACATGCTACATATCAGGAAATATCCCGTGAGAATTTGTGCCGTTATCCACGACGATTTGGAAATGAAGGTTGCAGCAAAGTGTATCCCGAAACTTAACTGAACGAAAGAGGAACCCTCTGGAGAGATCATTGGCTGCTCGGGAATATATTCAACAAAAGTCAGATTTCCTGAACAAACTGGTAACTGGTAACGAGACAGATGTACCGCTATGATCACGAGACAAAGGACCAGTGTAAGGAATTAAGGCACGGTGGCTCCTGCAGGCCAAAGAAGTTCCGTGTGCAAATGTAGCTGTGGAAGCGAACGGCAACAGTTCCTTTTGATAAGAAGGAGTTCTGTTGATGGAATGCCAATAGGGTGCAACCATTACAGCAGAACATTATTGCGCGTTATTGACTAAGATAAAACATGAAAGAAAGTTTTCCGACGGTGTCGTCCTGTTGCATGACAATACACCATCGCACACTACAGGTGAAACAATGGGAAAGCCGACTTCTTTAGGCTTTGAAGTGACACCCCGACCACCCTATTTGTGCCGACCTCGCATTCTGTCACTATCAACTTTTTCCGCTGTCTCAAAAAACGCTTAAGAGGAAGCTTTAGCTCGGGTGCTCCTATCTAAATACATGTAAAAGGAGAATTCGTTTTTCTCGGCAACCACTGCACCGAATTTGACGAGGTTTGTTGGCTTTAAAAGAAAAACTTAAAATCTAGTGACTGTTGGTTTCGAATTATTGATTTAGGTCCTTAATTTTTTTATTAAAATTTGACAAATATCGCAAATTTTCAAAAAAAGAAACTATCAAGTTTACAACTCTAACTCAAACGAAAAACGATAATACAATTCTTTGAATTGCATCTAATAGTACATCTAAAGCGGACAAAATTGATATGCTATACATGAATCTAAAAAAATTTAGTAATATGGAAATACAGCTTTTGCAGAACCTTTGTAAACAACGTAACAAATTCACGTAAGATATAAAATGACATGAAATTTGTCCGCTTTCAATGGTCAAATGGATGCCGTTTACAGAACCGCGATATCTGCTCTTGATGCAGAGTTATGAATTTGTAAACTTCATGCTTGTATTTTTTTCAAACTTTCGAATTTTTGAAAATCTTATCAAAATTCAGGACCTAAATAGAAATTCCGCGACCAACAGTCACTAGAATTTCACTTTCCCTCTCAAATGCAACAAATTTCATCAAAATCGGTCAAGGGGTTATCTCATAAAAACGTTTTTGCGTTTTACATGTATTTGAATAGGCCGCGTCGGAGTTGGGCCCGAGCTAAAGCTTCCTCTTAAGGCTCACTCACACTAGGCCGACCCGACACGCATTTCGATCTGCCGACTGTCGGTGACAGCGCTTTTTCCTTCGTGTCGGCGCCTCTGTCGCACCGTACCGACGCCGACATGCTGCCGACGATCGGCGGAGAGCTCAGCGTCGGTACAGTGCGACAGAGGCGCCGACACGGAGGTAAAAAACCGCTGTCGCCGACAGTCGGCAGATCGAAATGCGCGTCGGGTCGGCCTAGTGTGAGTGAGCCTTTAGAGACAACTCGGGAGTGTTCTGAAGGCAAATTATGCTGAAAATGAGTTACCCGAGCAGACGGAACAACTTTTCTTAACGCGTTAGCATTAGGAGGGTCGACGTGGCAAAAAGTATGGGAAGTGTGGGAAGCCGGTCACGTGGCGCACGCACACAGACGTGCACACGCACGCGCTGCTCAAAATGCTGGTGCTGCGTTAGGCCGGATCGCTTGCATAGACGCGATAGTCACGCCGCATAGCCCAGCCGCCATGTACATAATTCCCGTATAACAAAAAAGTTTCGCAAGAAAACCGCAATATCAACGAGCATTCAATTTTAATGAAAGGTGGGAACGTTAGTTGAACAAAAGGTTTGGCATGCTACTACAGTATGGGGTATATATGGGGTGATCATTTTTATCTTTTTCGGAATTTTTGATTGATTTCTAGGGTTAAATTTACACGCCAAAACCATGATTTGATTATGAGGCACGCCGTAGTGGGGGCGCGTTTTGCATTTGTCCCCCATCGAAACGCGGCCGTCGGGGCCGGGATTTGATCCCGCGACCTCGTGCTTAGCAGCGCAACACCATAGCCACTAAGCTTTCTGGAATTAAACATCGCGTGGGGCAGATAGCGCAATTCGTGTCCTTGAGCTGGACTATTCGAAGAGGCGGACACTTCCAGCACGATAAATCAAAACATTTCACAAAACACACTGTTCACTGATTGACTTAATTGTTTTACGGCACATATTACAATTGACGAAATGCAGCGCATGAGTTTGCAAGATGTATTCACTTGAAATGAATCTCCAGGATGACACCACTTTCGATATATTCCCCAAAGTGTGGGACGAAATACATGGGCGTTCCAGTCCCTTTTGTGCATAAATACATAAAAGAAAGTTGTTAAAAATGTAAGTGGAACAACATGGCCTTTTTATGGGGAGTTCGTATATTTCCAAACAGCAGTGAATTAGCTGGGGTGATAAACTTGGGAAATTTGCAGGCGCAAGTTGGGATCGGCTAGCGCAATACACCTGTATTTGGAGAACGCTGGCAGAGTCGCCCGTCTTGCAGTGGGCAAAAAAAAAAAAAAAAAAAAAAAAAAAACCGGCTGGGGGCGATCTCCAAAGCGGTGTCATTCTGGAAATTCATTCCAAGTGAACGCGCCCTGCAAACTCACCCGCTACAATTTATAAATTGCAATATGTGCCTAAAAATAACCAAACAACAAGTTAACTAGCGTTTTTGTTAGCTGAATATGTGTAACTTTCTCGTGCAAGTAATACCCACCTCCCTTAATAATTCAGGCTCGACGAACGAAAGGTTTGACATGCTACTACAGGTTCAATATATAACCAGAGATCAAAGGACGAGATTACAAGAAAAGATAAAGAAACGCACATGCATCCACTCGCACAAAAACTCGGGAAGCGGCAGTAGTGAACACCATGAAAGCAACATGGTGGAAAAGGGAGCTTTATGGCGCCGACAAACGAATTGTTATCCATCTCTGGCCATTTGGCTGCACCACAGCAATGGGTAACATTTTGGTTATTGACGGTTGACAAAATGCCAAAATACGTGGCAAAGTAGATAAATTTAATGCTACTGACAATTCCAATAGCGTCAATATATTCGAAAATTAAGCACGTTACACTACACCCCTGTAAATGGTGCACCATCGCAGATATAGACACGTTGAGGCAAAGCCCCCACACGGCACACTTTTGGGAAAATGACTTCGCTTGAACTATACTCCATCTCAGTAGCTTTTTGACTCAGGCCGCTTGGGGGCCAAGCTGAGAAGCCCCGCTATCCATGGTCTGCGTACATTTTCCATGATTACGAGTGGAATTTCAAGACTAAACCATCCTTTGACGAAGAGAAACGTCGGAACGCCTTGCAAGAACAACAAGGCTTTGGCAGGAGGACCCCTCTCTGGGACACAGCAGCGACTTTCGTGAGCGGCCACGTCGGCGACCCAGCTAAGCCTCAGCTGGCATACGACAACCCGCTGCGCCGGCGGGTTTCCCACACCCTGGCCTGACTAGGGACTGGGCCCCTCTCCGCTAAGAGCCAACACCAGCAGAAGACACGGACCTCCTTGGAGTGGAGGGAGAGACAATCTCCCCTGAAGAATACGAGCATAAGGGTGGATGGCGGCACACCCCCGCTGAAAATCGATTACTCGTAGCAGCAACAAGTACTAGTAACAAGAATGCAGCAAACTATGGAAGGAATCGATTCTCGGGTTACGACGCTTGAGAACATGCAAAAAAATTGGACGCTCGATGGGAATAGGGCCGGTAAAAATCCACAAACCCTACGATAGGCCCACGGGGACCAACGAAACTAGGGCCGCCGAAGAACCAGTTCCCAGTCATCATGGCCTCACGTAATCATTAAAAAAAAATTGGCAGTGGAAGTGCAGGGGGTACCATTCAGAAACGGAGTAATCTTCAGCAGTTCATAAATAACAAGGAGGCGCCAGACATCATCGCTCTGCACGGAACGGGGGGACCAGCCAAACTGTCCGTATATAAAACTTATGGTACTGCAAGCAATAAAACCCCTGTCTCAACCCTAGGTAAAAGAAATTTAACTGCACTAACACACGATACAGGGGTTATAAACGTGGACCACGTCCTAATTAAGATAATCCCTAAACGACAACATCAGGAGAGTTTATTCGTGCTAAATGTTTACAGCAGCCCTAGAAGCAACGAGATGAGGTTTGGAGAGTTAGACAAAAACAAACTAGCCAATCATCAGGCATTGGTAACACTGGGGGACTAATGCACTACACCAATGCTGGGGGTACAAAAACGACACCGCGAAAGGCAGGAATCGATGGCTTCAGGCGCAAAGGGCCCACCTTACCCTAGTAACGGACGCACAAACACCCACCAGGATAGGCAATAGTGTCAGCATCGATACTACGCCGGATTTGACATTTATCAGAAACATGCATGATGCCCATTGGACAAACACCCAGGAAAATCTTGGAAGTGAGCATTATATCCTTGAAACAGCAATAAACGCCGGACCCCCGCGCACGAAAGGAAAATCCCTCATCATGGCAGAATGGAAGAAACTCTGCAAAAAACGGAATATACTACTGCACTTGATTGACCCTGAACATGGTAAAACTGCACAAAGGCACAACATCCAAAGCAAACCCACGCATATGCCGGCACAGGCACAGAATCACTGAAAGAGGTCCAATCAATATATACACAGGAAACCTAGCGCAAACTGCGTTACCGCAATATACTGGAGAGGAAAACCTCGAATTGGGCGTGCCTGTAAAGTATGCAGAAGTTAGCCGCTGCAGTACCTGCGCCCGAAATCCGCTCCGCGCCCCGATGGCATCAGCAACAAACTGCTGCGGAATCTCGATGATCCCTCTATATATCAAAAATGAAATTATGGGGTTTTACGTGCCACAACCACTTTCTGATTATGGGGCACGCCGTAGTGGAGGACTCGGGAAATTTCGACCACCTCGGGTTCTTTAACGTGCACCTAAATCTAAGTACACGGGTGTTTTCTCATTTCGCCCCCATCGAAATGGGGCCGCCGTGGCCGGGATTCGATCCCACGACCTGGTGCTCAGCAGCCCAACACCATAGCCACTTAGCAACCCCGGCGGGTCTCTATAAAGGAGATTACCCAATACGTGAACGACTGCTGCGAGAAGGGCGCTATCGCTCAACAATTGAAAACAGCGCATATAAATAATCATGATCCCAAAACAAGGAAAAATGCTCAAGTTAGAAAATCTATGGCCAATATCATTAACCTCGTGTGCGTTACACACATGCTATTGCTGTGCTTGGCCACCTAAGAGAAAGACTAGTGACGGATGATAAATGATACGGCAAAAAAACTTCACATCTTCAAAGTATTTTGAAGCAGCTATAAAAGGAAGCATTGCTTCATCTGACGAAAATTGGACAGGGTGACAACATATATGATGTGTAACAATACGTTCAAAATAAATGTGACAATGGATATGAGGACATTCTAGTAAAATGTACAGAACGGTTAGTTGCTCTCCACAATTAAGACAGGTTGGTGAGTCTCCTCCGATTAAAAGCACGAGCGTTCCGCGTGCGTGTGTGCGTTCTATTCGTAATCTATTACGAGGGACGCCGACGCTCGCCGCAGGGACGGGCGCCCAAGCTGCGCTCTGAAACCGAGCTGCGCGAGTGCCTAACCGAATATAGTCCGGTTAGGACACTTAGTGAATCCGTACATATAACAGCTTGCTGTATTCTGTTTTCTAGGATATGATTGACGGTTAGGAGAATGCCGCGAGCTTTAGGTGTAAGAAGGCTGCTGTTCTTTTTCAATTTTCGGCAGCTTTCAAGGCTTGTATCGTGAGCTGCACATGATACTGCTGGGGTGGATTTTGACACATCAGAGAAAAATGAAATTGATCGATACATGTATTCCAAGAATAAAGTGTTGTGTGATCACTACACTTGGATTGTGCTTACTATTTATGGATTTGAAGGAAAATCAGTTTACTGGGCGAAGATCCCATGGGAGCGATGCTATTGCCGTAACTTCCATCACGTCATTGAAGCTAATCTGAAGATTATTTGTCACGGCCTTCACAGCCAACGGGAATGGTTTCGAAATGGACGGGCGATTTTCAAGCAGTTGCATATAGAGAGGATCGCAAAGAAGTGATTTGCAGGGACGTTTACTTTGGGAGATGACATTCAGAGCAGATGTCACGGTTCGTCGCTCAGAACAATCTTTGCTGAGTAACTTCTGTTAATATTTTCCACGTCTTTTAGCCCTGCCTGCAGCGAAACCCTACAGCAAAACAAACTGAAGCAAACTTTTCCTAACAAATAAGTGTACTGTTAGGATTTCCGTCACAATATACCTCATTTCCTTTCTTTATTATCTGAAGAAATGTTACTTCTTAAATGTGAGTTACTAGATTTTTAATTAATTTTCTGTATAATGTAAGGAACTATTTCACGCGTACAACTTGCCGCAAAATATCGTAACAAAGAAAACTAATGGTGTACCATCTGCGTTGCAATACATGAGTAAAAAGTAGCACATGTCCTAAATAGAGAAGAGACAAAGCGTCGCGAAGTCTGACGGGGCATCAAAATCGGCAATACCACTCAGCGATCGCAATTGTTTGTGGATGACCAACGTGAAGCTGCTGAACGAAGGAAAATTCTGCGAATCGACCCACATGCCTGCGGTTTGTCCTTCCACCAGGTTAGTCAGAAAGTTGTCAAATTCCCTTGCTAGATCGTGGCGCAATACGAAGCCAGGGTTCACGGGCTTTTTCACTACGAGCATGAGGCGAAAGTCTGCGCAGGTGAGAGCCAGCCTGGATACCGCCCCCTCTCATCTGTGCTGCTCGTCTCCTCCGCCGCTTTTGTCTAAATTGTCTCTAGCGTCTTGCTGCTCAGCCCCGGTTCCATTTCCGCCAGAGGCTGAATGCAAGTAGGACTCGTGTGCCGAGCTCCGAGTGCACGTCAAAGCGGGGCGACAGGATATTTGAGACTACTTTTTTTAGATGAAAGTATGGCATCTATAAACCTTAGAAATAGCAGTAAGCGTTATAGCGCTCTAAATGATTTAATATCTTTTCTACAACCAGTTTCGATTTAGTTTCCCAGGAGGGGACAGTGTCGTGACGCCACGACGCAAGAAGTGGTCACGTGGGAGAAGGGCATCGAGACATCTTGATACTCCCTCCGGCTCGCTCCACCTCCTATGCTGCTACATCGGGCCATTCGTGCCATAGAAGTTATTTAACACTCCAGACAACTCATTTCACGCAAAAAGTGAACAGCCTCAAATATGTCCGTGCTCATTTAAAAATAAATCCCAGTGAAGCAAAAAAAATCGCTCCAGAGGGGCTTTCACCCCGGCGATTCTCATAACCCCCACGTTGCTAGGGAACGTAAAAAATCAATCAATCAATCGGTAAAACACAATCGATAGTGGTATCTAAGAAGCAAATGTTGCTGCGAATGGAGCGTCAGAGGGAATGGTCGTTCTTGCTGCCAGTCGCGAGAGAGATGCGCGTTCACGCGGTTTTCTTCCCTAATAACTGTAGTGCATGCGAAGAACGAACGCTATTCTTAACAGGAGAAACAGGACGCCCTTGAAAAGCACGTGAAAATTTAAACCACCTCTCCCCTACGCAATACTGTCGAGTCACGGTTAAAACGCATCTCTAAGACGCGTCCAGGCCTCCCTGAGAAAGTGTCGTGCCTCTCAAACACTCATCGCGCGTGTCATCGCGCAATCACACCCGCATGCCCGCGCTCGGCAGCACAACGCCACAGGGGCGCGCACCAACGTGTCTCGAAGAGCCACGCACCTTCCTGCAACTCTGGCAGCAGCTGGGTGATGACCAGCGTCTCCCCGCGGTCCAGGGCCTGCAACCTGCGGTCCGCGCGCTGCCTCCTCTCGGCACTCGCTGCCTTGACAAGCGTCCCGAGCAAGGCGGCCGAGTCGGTCGTGCTGATGTCGCGCGAGGAGACGAACCTACGTGGGGCCCCGTGCGGGGTGGAGTGCCACACGCGCAGAGGCCCTCTGGAGGTTCTCGCCCCTGGCCTCATGAAGCTGGTGGTCGCAGAGTCGTCCGAAGAGAGATTTAAGGAGGGCGGAGTCTGGCCCCGCTCCAAGCCAAGCAGCGGATCCTCTACACTGGACGTCGGCGAAGGAGTGGCCAACAGCTTCCTGCGGACGCTACTCAGACGACCTGGGATTAGAGGACGAATACAATTTCTCACCCATCCCTATTTGAAAACACCCGAATTCCTCTGATAACACGGGAACGTAGGTCGTTTCATATGAGAACTATGATGGTAGAGAAACGTCAACATTGGGTGTGTAATAGGCATACGCTTTTTATCTTTGTCCTCTCTCCCTGTCTCTCTCTAGGGATCGGTTTATGCTCGAAGCCCGTCCAGTCATTCACATCACCATAACAAAAGTGCTCGACTGACTGTTGGAATCAGCCACTGCGGCCAGGAATGGAACTCGCGACGTAACGCTCAGCGGCAGAGCGCCACGGTTCACTGAGCCACCGGTCAAGTCGCGCCAACCATTCAATTAGTGTCGATCGCCGCGAATTTTCGTTGAACACTCGACTGCATCCACTACGGAGATACGATTTATAAGGGAGATTACACCGCGGCCCTCCGTAGCAAACGTTCCCGTGTTTTTTGCCAACTTCGAAAGGCTGTTTGCCACATGCACGCCTACGTTTCGCAGCGAAGGAACTGATGTGCCCCCTGTCACAGGGAACACATGAATGCAGGGCGCGAGCAAATTTGCTCCTTCTAGAAAATGTGCAAATGTAGGCATTGTCTTCTCTCCGCTCTGTGTCCGAGCGCAGAGAAGGTGTCCGAGCTATCGTGCACCAAGTTTTAAAAAAATTGGAGCCTTCGATGCGGGTGAAATCAACTGCATGTCGTTAGCAGCAATTTTCAGAAGCGCATCTTACATATTTTGTGGTCTTTTTAATTGGTTTGTAACGATTAATTAACGAGCGTTTTACATATATCTACAGCAGTAGGGTCAACAATATGCCATCCATCTGCTAGCAGATGGCAACAATCAGTATAGAATTCTTCCGCTGCTCTTACTGTACTTTCGAGATTACTGATGATATTAGCCTGCTTGCCTTTCAGTACACATAACTTGGCTTGTGCTATGCCAAGTTTTCTTGTCACTGATTTTATGCTGGGTCCATTTCTTTACTTCTTTCTCACGTTAAAATTTCGAATATCCCTTACTTTCTCCTTGTTGATCACTTTTGACAGTACTGTGGAATAGTGAGCTCTCTCAAACGAGACCATTCCCGATCGGATGGACTAACGTATGCATTGCCGAGCTACGCCTCTGAACGACGAGCGAGCGGAATTTAGCTACGATTGCGTCATGTGTGGCGCCATAACGGCGCCATCCGCGCACGCGGCACATGCGTGATTGAGTAATGGCTCTCCTCTAAACAACGATACCAAAGTAAGGTGCGTTGCAAAGATAAGCGACAATGCTATAACGTGTTTTCGTTACATCTGTTTCAGCAAACGAACCCCTTTGAGAATTTTTAAAGGTGTTTCCACCGTGGTCCGCGTTTTCCTTTTTCCCCCCAATAGAGCATGGGCCATCTGTTCAATGAACATCTATTCAATCAAAGTCGTTTCCCGTGAAAATGAAAAGGAAACAAAACATCACAAGGACACAGACAGCATCACCTGTTACGCTGCGGTCTGTCGGCGTTACGACGGACGAGCGGCGAAAGCTTCGCTTCCGGCTCGATTCGTCGCCGGAACTGAGGCGCCCGGAGCAAATCTCCTCGAGGAGACTGCGCTGCCTTTCGATCCTCTCCCTCCTCTTTCGGATGACGTCGGCTCTCGTGAGTGACGAGGAGGAGGCGCGCTCCGCGTCGCCGCCGCTCTCACGGTCGACGTCCTCCTCCCGGACGCTGCGAGGCCACGCGCCAGACGTGTCCCGCACCGTGGAAAGCTGCGCGACGCGCCCACTCGCACCAGCGTCGTCGTCGGTGCCCGAACTGATGTCGTCGACGCGGCCCTCCGACGTCGGCGGGCTACCGACGTGCTTGTCGGCGTCGTCGCTGCAGACTGGCCTTTTACGCGAGCTTCGAGACACATGCGTGTCCTCATCGTCGGAGCTCGAGACGACCGAGCCGTCCGCCAGTCGAAACAAGACTCGCCTGTGAGGCTGAGCTTTGCGAGGCGGCTCGCGAGGCGCCTCACGAGGCGGCTCTGGGAGGCCCGCCTTGCTGGTTGACGCTTCGGCAGAAGCCGGGACGACCGTACTGCTCGCCGGCACGCGGAGCCCCCTTGGCGGCGGGGTGTTGGGGCTCAGCGAGCTGCCGCGCGTGCGGTACTCGAACGGCGCGTAGGTGAGCGCGAACTCCTCGACTTCGCGAAACTCCGCCGCCGTGGCGGCCAATTTATTCGCGATCCTTTCGTCCTCGGCGCGTCGCTGTTTCGCGGTCAGGTTGTAGTACCACATCCAGGGGGACGAGTCTTCATCTTCAGGCTTCGCGCGCTTTGGGGCGGCCTTCTCATCCTGCGTAAAGATAAAAAAGATTGTTGCAGAAACAATCGAAGAGCATTTTAAAACCAAACGAATGACGGTAACGGCGGCACAAATTATCAACATTTTTTTTTCTTTGGTACACACGCCACGAGAGTGACCACGACGGTGTGACGACGGTAGAATGAAGATGGAAATGATGCGGTGCGACGATGACGCCATCGTCACACAGACGGCATGACGAAAAAGCAATCGCGACAGCGCGCCGACGATGGTGAGATGATGGAGGCTGTGGAAGCTGCGGCACTCCTTTGCCAACAGAAAGGACAAAGTTAGTCAATTCGGGTTTAATGGCGCAAAAGCGACTAAGGCCATGCTGCGCCAGTCACAGGCAGGGTGTAAAGGTATATGCAAGTTATACAAATTGCGCAAATGTTTCCGCCTCTGTGGTTCAGTACGTGGGCCTGTCACAATAATGTGGTTTACTGAAAGTGATTCATGAAATTTCTCGCAAGCTGGTGGGTTTTCTTTTCGAAGTAGAAAATTGTGTGCTAGATGTGTCTGCCCAATTCGAAGTCGACATAAGATCACCTCATGGAACCGTACTTGGTGACTGCACGATTTCCACTCGCCAAGCAGGGGTTTAGTCACATGTAATTGTTATTTATGCACGAGTTAAATTATTGTTGCCATTTTGATGCCAGGGTCTTACTAATCGCTCGGATCCTGTCTTTGTATGGAAGTGTTATGCGAGTTATGCCTTTGTGCGCTGCCATGGACGCGCATCTATCTGCTGCTTCATTCCCGGGTATACTAACATGGCTCGGGACCCAGTAGAATCACTGTTCTTCAGTATTTATTATTAAAGGGACATTAAAGGCAAATATTTCATGAAGCTAAAGTGATAGATTAGCCCTCGAGAATATTTAAGGCGTCAAAATTATCGCGAACAAAGCCTTAATTATCCAGAAAGAGAGGTAAATGCAGGGCATGATTAGAATGCTGAATGCTGTTTTCGCAATTTTTTGTTCTACTTTCGACACCCACGTATACTTGTGCTTTAGAGCCGTCAGTGTGAAATTCCTTGTAATTTTTACATTTTTCTTGAATAGCTCAGAACTCTTGTATTATGTATTCTTGTGGGGTGTCTTTTCTTTAGATGCGTTAGTGTCCAGTCACAGATGTATGAAATTCCACCATGGGGGGCAATCTTTGTGGCCTTTAAGCAACCTCCAGGATCTCTTCAGGAACATCATAAGTCAGGAGTATTCCTCGTGTCGTAAGGGGCCGAATAACGTTATTTGTGTAGTGTAAGCTTGAGTTGCATTGTGTCACGATGTTGTACCATATGTGCTGCGGTGACTAACGAATTCTAAGTGCGTAGGAAAAGTGAGTAACCCTCGGCGCTGCTGTAAGAAAGGTTCATTACAGTCAACGTATAAACTTGGGGCAGGTGATGTTCTGCAAGCACCACTTGCCAGTCGCACAAGGTTATGTACTGGATCAAGTCGTCCAATGTAAGGGTGTCTGGCTGAGCCATAAGCTACGCAGCCGTAGTCCAGAAAGCTGAACGTAAGATCTACGTAAGATGCTACGTTCCGACCGAACGTAAGAGGCACGCTCGGTCAGAACCCAAGTGCTTATGGGATAACTCTTTCAGAATATTTAACGCTTTATTTGCGTAAATTTTTGTTGTCTTTCTATGGGCCACGAAGTTTAGTTTTTTGTCAAAGATTACTCCCGAGAATTTACATTCTTGTTTTACCGGCAGCGCCACATCATTCAGTTTTAGAGCCGGGTCTAAGTACAATCCGAGTTTTCGCGAGGATAGCACTGCAACAGTTTTTTTTTTTTTTTTTTTTTTTTTAGTAGAGAAGCGAAAGCCATTTTTCTCAGCCCATTGTATTAGCGTATTGTGATCTGGAGCTGCCACTGTGATTCGGAGCACTATCTATGCCTGCTGCATAGATAGCGCGGCAGTCTACGCAACATAGTGTGTAGGAATTCTAAGAACACAACTGAAACAGCTAGACCAAGGATTATATGGCCACCCGATCCAAAGCACATCAACATCCTATGGCGACGCCCATGAAAAAAAAAAGTATATTTTCCGTATGCCGGTAGATACCGCTCCGGATGCCCACGGTCCATAACACGGCTCAATTATTCCACTGAACTAAGCGGTCAGGTTCAGCACACGACAGCACTCACCCAGGGCCTTGAGAACCGCGGCGGGATGTCTGAAGTGTCGCTGTCGGCCGCCTCAGTCGAGTCGCTCCAATCGGACATGACTACCAAATGAAGAACCTGGATAGGAAAACAAACATTGACAGACTCGTTTACCAATTGTATATTGTAACATAGAGTGGAGACGGGGTGTTAGAAAAGAGACGTTTCTCTTTAATGGCGGGGCGGGCCAGAAGAAGAGTGTGCAGCTTGCGCACTTCATCGTCTTTCATGGCGCCGACCTTTGCGCGCGCCGTTCTGCGGTGCGGAAGCCCCACATCTTTGTGTCAATTGCCCCCATGCGAAAAGCGACCGTCTCGGTCGCGTCACAAAGTTCTTTCAGCGACATAAGTGGAGCTCCTCAGGTGCATCTCGGCGTTCACGTACGCGCCTAGTATGGTTTCATACGCACTACATGAACACCTTCAGCGCGAGGACGACGACGGAGCGAACCGGGGTCAGAACTGCAGGGGACGACTTCGTAGGTCACGTCACTGAGGCGGCGCGTAACCTTGTAGGGACCAAAATACAGGCGGATCAACTTTTCCGAGAGTCCACGGCGACGGACGGGCGTCCAGACCCACACGCAGGCGCCGGTATTGTAATGGACGTCGCGTCGACCCTGGTTGTATCGAAGGGTGTCTGTATGCTGTTGACTCCGGATACGATGCCGAGCAAGCTGGCATGCCTCTTCGGCTCTTTGTACGAACTCTTCCGCGTGTTCGCTGGTCGGGCTATTATCAGCCAGAGGTAGCATGGCGTCAAGTGTTGACGTGACATAGCGCCCGTATAAAAGTTCGAACGGCGTAAACTGTGTAGTCTCCTGTACAGCAGTGTTATTATTAATTAGTGTTTTATGGCGCAAGGGCTACAACGGCCAAAGAGCGCCAGCAACGATGTTTAGTAGTGCGGTAGAATGTCATAAACATGTCAGTGGGTATAATGGGTCGCAATGCCTGTGACGTACTGCGGTGGCTGTAAAGGCCTAGGAATTAAAAACATAAGGCTTGCATTTCTTGGGAGAATTTAAGATGATTATGTCGGATTTCGGGTAGCGTAGGGAAGATGAGTTTAAAAGCGGTAAGATATATTCTTCAAAAAATTCACATCATTAAGATAACCTAACAGCCGGTCGAGGGGGAACATCGGCTCAGCCGATAGGAAAAATGCAGGATGCATAGGTAAATTGGTGCGGTAAAGTTCAGGAAAGTATTTTTTTTCGCGTGGCTTCCATGCTAGGGCATTGTATAAGAACATGGATGACTGTGAGTTGATTTCCACATCTAATGCAGACCGGTGGTTCAGTACCGGCTAGCAAGTATGAGTGTGTTGCATGTGTGTGTCCTATCCTGAGTCTCGACATGATTACTTCCTCCTGTCTATGCCGGTGTACAGGTGTTTGGGTAATGTAGGGTTGGATGATGTGAAGTTTGTTGTTATTTTCTGTGTCCCAAGCTTCTTGCCATGCGTCACGCAGTATTCCTCGAACGACAGGTTTCATATCTGTATATGGAACATAACTTACATCTATTTGGGGCCTTAGACCTGCTAAGGCCGCATTTGCGTCTGCCGCTTCATTACCAGGTATACTAGTATGGCCAGGTACCCAGCAGATTATAATATGTAGCCCCCTCTTGTAGGCTAAGGTTAAGCTGCTGATGAGTGTTTATCACCGGATTCTTTCTTTGTTTTCCAAGGTGTATTGACCGGACCACACTTAAGGCATCTGTATATATTATCGATTGATTGATCTGTTTTGTTATTTCTTTAACTGCGAGGAGTATAGCGTGTGCTTCAGCAGTGAATATACTTGTGTATTTGTTTAATCTTAAATGGGCTGCAAAATCTGGACCGATTGCAGCACATGATGTTTCAGCAGTTTTTGAAGCATCAGTGTAAAATTCTGGACACTTGTACTTACTCTGTAGTGATAAGAAGTGTTGTTTTATAGCTTCTTGGGGTGTATGCTTTTTGTTTGTTTCTGTGAACGAGAAGTCACAATGTATGGTGACTGATTCCCATGGTGCTACTAACTCGTTAGTGTTATGTAGGTGAACGTCCGACAGCAATATGTTGTTTTCTTGACATAGCGACAGTGGTTTCAATGGAAATGGCTTTGCTAATGATGGCCGCTTTGCAAAGAGGGTTTGCGTTTCTGTGCTCTTCAACATTTTGTAACACGGGTGTTCTCGGTTGGAACTAATCTTAAGTGCGTACATAAAACTACAATACTTACGTTGTCGGTCTAGGTTCCACTGATTAGCTTCTACGTGCAAACTTGGAACAGGGCTAGTACGGAATGCACCTAGGGCTACTCGCATGCTAAGGTTATGTACAGGATCCAGGATTTTTAAAACAGAACGTGAAGCTGATTGGTAAACAATGTTCCCGTAATCGATACGTGTTCTAATCAAACTGTTATACAGCGTGAGCAAGCATTTCTTGTCAGTTCCCCACGACTGGTGCGAAAGAATTTTGAGGATATTCATAGTTTTTAAGCATTTCATTTTTATGTTTTTTATATGTTGCACAAACGAGAGCTTATCATTCAATATAACGCCAAGAAATTTCCGCTCCTTTTTCACACTAAGCACATACCCGTTCATCGTAATATTCGGTTCAGGATGTATGCCTCTTTTCCGAGAAAATAACACGCATGTCGTCATTTCTTCATTAAAGCGAAAGCCATTCTTGTCAGCCCATTTTGAAAGCCTGTTCACTCCCGGCTGAATCTGCCTCTCGCATATGGACAGATTGCATGATTTAAAGCTTATCTGTATATCATCTACATAGACTGAGTAGGATATAAATGGTGGGAGTGTTTTTTGTAGTGTGTTCATTTTAACTAAGAATAGTGTGCAGCTGAGTACTCCTCCTTGTGGTACACCGTTTTCTTGTACAAAGACTCTCGACACTGCAGTTCCCACCCTTACTCTGTACTTTCGTTCGGACAGATAGCTTTTTATCATGTTAAACATGTTGCCTGACACGCCATACGACGCGAGGTCTTGCAATATTCCATACCTCCAGGTAGTGTCATAAGCTTTTTCGAGATCAAAAAATACTGATAGACAATATTGCTTACGAACAAATGCGTCTCGTATATAACTCAAGTAGAACTAGGCTATCTGTTGTGCACCTTCCTGGTCTAAAACCGGCTTGGTGGGGATCCAGAATTCCATTGTATTCCAAGAAGTACATTAATCGGCGGTTTGTCATTTTTTCAAATACTTTACATACACAGCTTCTTAGAGCGATAGGCCTGTAGCTCTGTACACAGGAGGGGTCTTTTCCATGCTTTAATATTGGTACTACTATAGCTTCCTTCCAACAGGACGGCAATCGACCACTGCAGAAAATTTTATTGAACAGGTATAAGAGGCATTCAAGTGTTTCCTCGGGTAGGTGCTTGACCATCTCATAATTAATACTGTCTAATCCTGGCGCAGAGTTTTTGCAGTTGCGCAAAGCTATTTTTAATTCTTGCATCGTGAATGGGCAATTGTACCCATCGCTATGGGATTTTCGGAAGGAGAAGGGTATTGACTCAGCTAATTTTTTATATGTGAGGAATGCTTTTATGTAATTCGCACAACTCGATATGTGCTCAAAGTGTTCTCTCAAAGAATCTGCTTGCCCTTCTAATGTAGTAGCACTGTCATTTACCACGGGCAAGGGTAGTGTGGTATTCCCCTTCAGCCTTCGAACCCTACTGTACACTTTCTGGCTATCTTTGTATGAGTTTATTGAGCCGATATAATTTCTCCAACTAGCTCTCTTGGCTTCCCAACGAATACGTCTTCCATTTGCTTTTGCACGTTTGAAATTTATAAGGTTTTCTTCTGTTGGATATTTTGAAAACGTACGCCATGCTTTGCTTTGTTCTTTTCGTGCTTGCTTGCACTCTTCATTCCACCAGGGCTTAGGGTTCACTATATTACCAGAGGTTTGTGGTATAGTTTGTTTCGCGGCATGAATAATGTGTTCAGTTATATAGGTGGTCATTTCTTCAATGTCAAGCTGCCTTATCGATTCAAGGGATATACATGCGAGTTCTTTGAATTCTGCCCAGTTTCCAGCATTTAGCTTCCATTTTTTTGGATTCACAGGTGGGTCATACGTCTGTATCGCCTCTAAGAGAACTGGAAAATGGTCGCTTCCAAAGGAGTCTGTGAGAGCTCTCCATTCAAACAATGGCAGAAGTGTTGCAGAACCAACCGCCAGATCTATTGAGGAGTAGGTGTTATGTGCAGTGCTATAACAAGTCGGGAACTTTTTGTTAAACAGGGTTGCTGCAGAGGATAGAAGGAATTTTTCAATTACGCGGCCTCTTGCATCACAGCGTGAGTCCCCCCAGAGTTCACTATGAGCATTAATATCACCAACCACAATATACGGCTCAGGAAGCTGGTCTATTAGTTTTTCAAACTCATTAATGTCGATCCGTTTGTCTGCTGGAATGTACAAAGATGTACAGCAGTGTTATACGCGAAAGTCACATAGGGTAAAATCTCGTCCCACGTCTTGTGCTCTACGTCGACATACATGGAGAGCATATCAGCCAGCGTTCTGTTCAGACGTTCAGTTAATCCATTGGTTTGAGGGTGATACGCAGTGCTCTTGCGGTGAGAGCAATGAGTCAGCTAGAGAACGTCCTGCATAACTTCCCCTGTAAATGCTGTACCGCGGTCGGTGATGACAACAGACGGTGCACCATGTTGTAGGACGATGTGGCGTACCAAGAACTTCATACGAATTTGCTTGAGGGATAGCTTCGGTTTCGGCGTACCGGGTTAAGTAGTCGGTAGCGACGACTATCCATCTGTTGCGCGAAGAGGTCAGTGGGAATGACCCAAGTAGATCCATTCCTATTTGTTGGAACGGTGCTTGAGGAGGGTTTACAGGATGGAGAAAGCCGGCCGGTTTGACTGGTGGTTTCTTGCGGCGCTGACAATCGCGGCAGGTCTTCACGTACCGTTGTACAGAGGAATAAAGCCGGGGGCAGTAATACTTCTGTCGTATCCTTGCTAATGTATTAGCAAATCCCAGGTGTCCCGCGCATGGCTCATGGCACGCTTGCAAAATGTCTTGGCGCAGCGCCGACGGCACGACAAGGGGGTACGTATTGGGACCGCCTCCGCAGTTTTTCCTGTAAAGGAAGTTGTTGTGGAAGTAGTATGATAAGCCGCGCACGAGCGAGCGGGGTAAAACACCTTCAACTCCTTGAAAGTGCCCGATCAGCGGCAGCAGCTCAGGGTCAGCGCACTGGTGCTCAGCCATTTTTATGGCGTCGATAACGCCGACAAATGGCAAGTCATGGTCAGGGTCCGATGACGTCGTACGGAGTTGTGCGCATGACAGACAGTCAGCGTCACTGTGCTTCCTTCCAGATCGGCAGACAACTGTAATGTCGTACTCTTGTAGGCGCAGGCTCCAACGTGCTAGTCTGCCTGAAGGATCCTTCAGGTTGGCAAGCCAGCACAGCGCGTGGTGGTCACTGACTGCCTTAAAGGGTCTACCATACAAGTAGTGTCGGAATTTACTAATTGCCCACCCAACCGCTAAGCATTCTTTTTCAGTGGTTGAGTAGTTTTTCTCAGCCTTGCTGAGACTGGGGCTTGCATAAGCAATGGTGCGTTCCGCACCAGCTTGCCACTGCACAAGAACTGCGCCGAGACCAGTATTGCTGGCGTCAGTATGAATTTCAGTGTCCACGTCTTCGTCAAAATAAGCAATATTGGGGCCTCTTGCAAACGCTTGCGCAATTCATTGGACTGCTGCTGCTCGTCCGCCCAAATGAAAGGCACATCGTCGCGTGTAAGCCGTGTCAGAGGCTCAGCAATTTTCGAGAATCCCTCGACGAAGCGCCTATAATATGCGCACAAACCAAGGAAGCGTTGGACAGCCTTCTTGTCTGTGGGTGGTGAAAACTCGGCGACAGCAGCTAACTTGTCGGGGTCTGGTCGGACGCCTTGAGGACGAACGACATGGCCAAGAAATTTGAGCTCTTGGAACCCGAAGTAGCATTTATAAGGCTTGATGGTGAGGCCGGCAGTATGGATCGCAGCGAGGACACTCGAGTCATGCGAGATGTTCGTCAAACGTACTCGAGAACACGACGACGTCGTCCAAGTATACGAGGCAGGTTTGCCATTTGAGTTCAGCAAGCACGGTATCCATCATCTGCTGAAAGGTAGCAGGTGCGGAACAGAGACCGAAGGGGAGAACTTTGAACTCTTAAAGAGTGTCAGGTGTCACAAACGCTGTTTTTTCATGATCCTGTTCATCAACTTCGATTTGCCAATACCCTGATTTAAGACCCAATGAAGAAAAAAACTTGGGATGTTGTAGACGATCCAGTGCGTCGTCGATGCGTGGCAATGCATAAACATCGCGCTTGGTGACACGGTTCAACTTTCTGTAATCTACACAGAAGCGTAGTGTGTTGTCTTTCTGACTAACACTACAGGGGAGGCCCACGGGCTGGTGGACGGCTGGATCACGTCGTCTTGGAGCATCTCTTTCACCTGATGCTTGATCGCTTCCCTTTCCACTGGAGACACTCTGTAGGGATGCTGACAGACAGGACGTGCGGACTCGTCCGTAATGATGCGGTGCTTTGTGATGGACGTGCGCCGCACTTTGGATGACGTTGAAAAACAGTCCGCAAATTCATTCTCGAGACTCAGTAGACGATCTTTCTGGTGGTCTGGCAGAGCGGCGTTAACGTGAATCCGTTCTTTTAGGCTGGGTAACCCAGATTGCTGAGACGATGTGGTTTCAAATGTGGCAATGTCAGTTACATCAGTGATTTCGCGAAGGAATGTGATTGTCGTTCCTCGCGGTACATGCCGATATTCGTTGCTAAAGTTTGTTAGCAAAACGACTGAACATTTGTTTCGTACCTGAAGAAGCCATCTGGCTCTACAAATGTGGCGCTCAAGAAGCAGGGGCATGTTCGCCTCAGCAATTCCTTCGGCGTCGTCCTCCATGTCACATCGGACAAGGGTAAGCACGCTGCTCTTGGGTGGCAACGTGACGTGATCGTCAGCTACGCGAAGCGCGACGTAATGGTCGTTGTCATTACTGTTCGCTATGGCTTGCGCAGTAGCGAAGCTCACTCTAGACTCTTGCATGTCGATGATGGCACCGTTCGCCTGAAGGAAATCCATGCCGAGTATAAGGTCCTTTGAACATTCAGGAAGAATGACGAAGTCGCCGATGTACGTGAAGTCCCGAATATTGACTCGCGCCGTGCACCGGCCCATTGGAGTTATGAGATGCCCTCCTGCAGTACGAATCTGAGTTCCGGTCCATTGCGTCGAAACTATTCAGTATAGGCGCGAGATTCTGGCTCATAACAGACGTGTCCGCACCCGTGTCGATTAACGCCGTGACTTCGTGGTCATCTATGGTAACTGGTACGTCGCAGGATACTGACCCGGAATTACACTGCTTTCTCTTCGTCTTAATTACGTCATATCGCGGTCGTCGTAGTGGAGGATCTTCAGCGTTCGCAACGTCAGCGACCTCACCTCCGCAGGTCCCTGAACTCAGTTTTCCCGGGACGCCTCGTTGCTCTCGACGTGAAGAGGGGGCTGGAAGACCTGTTTTCGGCGGGTGACGGTGACCGGGGTTCACGGAATCCTGGGGCAAACGAGGTCCTGGCGTCAGCGAGGTATGCTTCAATTTCCAGGGGGCGTTCACCATTGCGCGGGCACGGCGCATTCAGTGAAAATCCACGGAGCCCAGCTCGGCGGTAAGGACACGCCCTGAAGAGGTGATCGGCTTCACCGCAATGAAAACAAGGGCCTGCGGTCTGCGGTACGCCATACGTCGCTCTTGCGGGGTGGCCGGGTTTCAGCCATGAATGGCGTGCGGCGGGGCCTGAAGTCGCCAGTTGCTTGTTGAACGGCGCGCACACCATGATAGTCCGGGAGGTCGCGCACATCGTAAAAAGTCGGGGCCAGCGAACTTCGCGCAGCTTCCGCATACGACATACGAGGCTGTGGCTGCCGTACCTCCTGCTGTGGTGTCTCGCGTCGCTCTGGCACTTGGACTGCCTGCCTGATTTCCTCCCGGACGACCTCAGCCAGAGCGAGTCGCGGTACCGATACCGGCGTCACCTGAAGCTTTTGAAGCTCTTCTCGCACGACAAGCCTAATGAGCTCCCGCAAGGCGTCGGTATTGTCCAAGGGCACAGCGAGAGGGTCACGCGATAGGCTCGACACGTCGCGGTTATACACGTCGCAGTTATACACTTCACGAGTACAGCCCGCCCTCTGACCAGACAGTCGTTCGCTTCGATAATAACGAAGGCGACCTCAATGGCCAAGGGGGCCCCACTAATAGCGGCGGGAGATTTCAACGCACCCCACGAAGCCTGGGGTTACGCAAGACCGATGTCTAAGGGAGAGCGGCTATTGGAGGCAGTCACTAAGTGCTCGCTAGAGCTGGTGACGGACCCCCGCTATCAGACTCGACTAGGCACGTCGGTGGGGCGGGACACGACGCCCGACCTGACCATCATAAACGTGCCAGGGGCAGAGTGACGCAACCTGCACGAGAACCTCGGCAGCGACCACTACACACTGGCGGTGATGATCCCCATCAGGGCGGCACCACCGAGAGAATTTAAGGTCACCGACTGGGACGCCTTCCACAAAATAAGGAAGAAAGACAAGCGAATACGCGGACCTAGACAGCCTCTTTGGAAGGCCCAAAGAGCACGTTAGCACCGCGACGACGGTCGTCCAAACCGAACTGAACGTGAAAAGGATGGACGCGACATTGGCACACCTATTAGAGGCAAAGAATTCCATCACGGCCAGGTGGAAAACGCAAGACTAAATCGCAGACTGCGGAAGAAAGTAGCGGCACTAAACCGGGAAATCGAAGCGCACTCGATCGAGCTTTCCAAGCAACAGAAGGACGAGGTGTGCGCGTCGGTAGACGGACAAATGAGAGCCGGAGGCAATTGGAACCTTTTGAAGAAACTGTTAGACGACAGGCAATCCAAAGGCAATCAGATTGGCAATCGATAGGATTTTACACAAGCAAAAGGAGCAGGGCAAAACGGAAAGCGAGCTCCTAAATGATCTGGCGGAGACGTATCTGCCACTGGGTCCGTCAGGCGACGGCGACTATCTACAATACGCCGGCGCAGAAGTCGAACTCGACGCGCCCTTCACGGAATCTGAAATTTGGGATGTCCCACAAGGCCTCAACGGACGCCCCGCGACGGGCCCGGACGAGGTCTCGAACAAACTGTTGGGAATCCTAGACGGAAAGTCGGTCTAGAAGCTTACCGAAGAAATCAACAGAGCGTGGAAAATGGGACGAGTACCAGAGGTCTGGAAAGAGGCCTCGGTCATACTAATACTGAAACCCGGTAAACTAGTTGCGGTGGAGAACATGCGGCCCATATCGCTCACCTCGTGCGTGGGTAAGACGGCGGAACATGTCATACATAACAGAGTATCGCGGTACATAGAGAGAGGGCCTGTTCCCACATAACATGGTGGGTTTCAGACCGGGCCTCTCCACACAGGACGTAATGTTACTATTCAAGAAGCATTTAATCGACGGCATGACCAGAGACACCAGGGGCATATACTGGCCCTGGACCTAACGAAAGCGTTTGACACGGTCAAACACAGATTTCTAATGGAAATGACATCGATGATGGGGCTCGGCCGGAAATACCACTCTACAGAGGCTCCTTCCTCAGAGACAGGAAGGCCACGATCAAAATAGGAGAGGCCACATCCGATTGGTACACGCTGGGCGCGAGGGGCACCCCACAAGGGGCGGTGCTCTCCCCGCTATTATTCAATCTAGCAATGAAAGGGCTCTCGGACCGGCTGACGAGAGTGACCAACGTCAATCACGCCCTGTACGCAGACGACATTACGGTGTGGTGTCCGGGAGGGTGCGACGCAGAAGTCGAGCGGGCTCTTCAAGAGGCGCTGGACACAGCGCAAGAGTACCTGAAGAAAACGGGACTCCGCCTGTCAGCCAGCGAATCGGAACTGTTGCTGTACAGGCCCTCAAAACAAGGCATGAGGAATTTGATGCCGATCGATCAAATACCGATCAAATTACGAGCGACGGCCAGCCGATCCCCAGGAGTGGACACTAAGAATCCAGGGGCTGCTAACTGAAGTTAATGGCGGTAACACGCAAACGGTCATGAAACTCGCGTCCAAAACGGAGAACATGCTCCGCTTGATCCTAAGGGTGACCAACCGCTGGGGAGGGCTCAGCAAGAGCAGTCTCAGACTTTACCACGCCTTCCTCATGAGTCACGTAAATTACGTAGCCTCGGCGCTAAAATGGACCAAGAGAGACGCGGCCAAGATAGAGACACTGATGCGCAAGAGCATCAAAAGGGTGCTAGGTCTTCCGATCACTACAAGCACGGAGCGGCTCGATCGGTTAGGGGTCCACAATTCGCTAGCAGAATTCATCGAAGCACAGGCCACGGCATAGGTCGTGCGGCTGTCGACCACCAGGGCCGGCAGACGCATCCTAGAAGAAGCAGGCATAAATGCAGATGCAGAGTGCAACGCACGCAAGGTCGCGCTCAGCGCGGCGGTCAGGGGCACTTTCAAGGTTGAACCGCTTCCAAGAAACGTCCACCCGCAGTTCGACGAGGGGCGCCGTCAGGCGAGTGCCCGAGCACTGCTGAAATCGACCACCAAGTGCCCGGGACTGGCGGCATTTGTAGACGCGGCCCAGTACGGGCGCAGCGACCGGTACGCGGCCGTCTCGATACGCTGGGATGGGACGATCATTAACGCGGCATCGGTCAAGGGGGTAACGTACGAAGTGGCCGAGCAGGTGGCAATAGCCATGGCAATGAGGGACCCCGAACGTCCTTACGTGTACACAGATTCGCGATCGGCGGCCAGAGCATTCGCCTAGAGCTCGATATCGCGGGAAGCGGCGGCCGTCCTCTGCAACGAGGGAGCCGCGGGTTATCACATCGTCAAATGGTTTCCGGCCCACATGGAGGCCGACGTGCACCCCGACTTTCCCCAACGCCAACGAACTGGCACACGGCCGTGCGCGAGGACTCGCGCACCGCGGCGATCGTGGCGAGCGAAGTGGCGGGAAAGGACTGGAGCACCGAAACCCGCTGCTCACCTTCAACGAAATAACGCACTATCAGCTGTCGAGGAGGACCTTCCCGCTCCCCCACACTAAACTCACTAGACCACAGTCATCGATATACAGAATATTCCAGACAGGGTCGTTCCCCTCGAGAGGCAGGCTGAGCCTTTATTCACCAGAGGTGAAGCCGCAATGTCCGGATTGTGGCGAATCGTACTGCTCGCTAGCGCACATGCTCTGGCAATGCTCCGCGTTAAGCGGCACCGTGTTCGGTAAAGAAGAAGACTGGGTGGACGCCCTGCGAAGCGACGACCACCAGACCCAGCTTCCGGCCGTACAGAGGGCTCACGAAAGGGCGGAGGATCACGGGCTCCGCGTCCCAACGTGGTTGCGGCCCGCGACCCCTGCCGACCACTAAACCAAGAGTGGGTAGGGAGGGGTTCCTCAGGACTCAATAAAGTTATTTCCTCCTCTGCACCCCTCCCACATAATGTAATCGGCCAATGGAATGACAAGATCACGCGCCTGCCGTCTAGAATAAAAGTATAAATACCAAACGTTTTCCCAGAATTCTATTTCGCCATGGCTCCGCGACTCACAGCAGAAGAGCGACGTGCAATTGATATTTTGGGGCACACAATGTCTCAAAGAGCGATATGCGCAGCTACGCGGCGCCATATGCGCACAGTTAACAGGGTCCTTCAGGCCGCTTATAATGAAGGACGAATTAGTGACGCCTCCCGTGCCAGCCGACAGCGGGTGACATCAGAAGATGAAGACCGTTTAATCGCGGCAGCAGCTGCGGCTGATCCATTCCTCAGGGCCAGGGAAATTAGGGATGAAGTTGAACTGGATAATCAGTCTGACGACAATCAAGAGAAGGCTTCACGAAGCCGGTATAGAGAATATCTGCGCAAGAACTATGCTGGAGAAAAGACATCGCAATGAGCGTCTTGAATTTGCGTCTGCGGTGGAGCCTTGCTGCACGAACAACTGGCGCGCGGCTGTGTTCACGGAGGAGGCCTCATTCTGCACACGTTGGGACCAGCTGAGAAGCGTGTGGCGTCCGCGCAACTGCCGGTATATGCCATATTCATACCGTTGTCATTGACTGTGAACGCTGTGTAGTTCCCTACTTCTGTCAGGAACAGCACTGCCTGTAAATGAAAACGTGTAATCTCTCATCCTTGTAAACAGTTATAACGTGAAAAAGATTTTACTTCAACATTGCAACTAATACTTCCTTGTCTTACTGCATGGTCTCGGAAGTCGCCTTACCACTCGAAGTTTTGATTAGAATGAACCACTTCCCTTTCTTTTTTCTACATAGTCCATGCATGATTTACCAAAATTTCGCTCCTATCTGTAAAATACGTGTACTCAATAGCTATCAGTTTAATGCATGCGTCCCTGACATCTCCTGCAGGTGCGAGGAGCGCTATGTCTGAGGTACTCGTTCAAGCGGGAGTGTCACAGTCCACGTGTGGGGCGCGGTCAGCCACACAGGTTTACGTCGATTTCTAGAGAGAATGACCTCTAAAACGCACGTGGACGTTTTGGAGACTGCTCGTTCCGCAGTTCCTTGATGGCCCCTTCCCGGATGGACTCTGCTGGCTTCAAGGCGGAATTAGCCTGCGAGAAGTCCTGATTTAAATGTCACAGAAAATGTATGAGAAATAATGAAATTAAACCTAGCCAGAAAGGCAGGTCTAGTCACAGCTAACGCTGGCCAGCTTTGGTTAGCCATTCCAGAGGGGCAGGACTGTCCTCGACAGCTGCCAGACCTCGTGAATGAGCTCTACGACTAGCTTCCCACGAGGATAGCAAATGTGAAACGGAATTTTGGGGGACCCATCTTCTATTGGGAGGGAGATGCTACAGCCCGCTCCTGATTTTTGCATAAATAAAATTAGTTCTTCCATGTTTTGTCTAAACGCTACAAGCCGTCATGGCACACTACTGATCCAAACACGCGGTCACGGCTGCCGCATGGCCATGGCATTCAACGTAATGCTGTTTGTTACAAAGAGCCACAACGGGGCGGGGCCACAGAAAGACGTAGATTTCAAGTCGTCCGCATTGGCCTAACCAGGAAAACCTCAGGAAGGAGCTGAACAAGAAAGCTGAAGCTTCTCTTGTTCGTAAATTGCTGATCACGCCGTGTTCTGTTAATGAGATAGAGCCAAAATGCTAAAGAATGCAATAGCAATAGCCGCCTATGGTAGGCAAAACACGGTATCATCAAATTAACGTATGGGACTTCTTTTTACTCAGCCGTTCGCGTTATCATTTTCCATGTAACCGCGTCGCTCGGCAGAGCCAGAAAGCGTGCGTCGTTTGTTGTGAAAGAGCCGGGCTCGTACGTGTTATAAGCCCAAACGCGTCATTCTTTGCCAACGCAATGCCGCAAGCGCCCCGAGGCTGACTGCACATTCGGTTGAACACTTCTCAACTTTGACACTCGTGCAAAGTAGACCTGCACGTCTAGTAGGACGCGCATGCTCCAGTGCACACTAGCTGAGACCCCGCAACTGCCGCAAGGTGCCGCTCGCAGAGAAAAGCAGGCTGCTCGCGCGCTCTACGCTGAAGTGGACGGCACTGTACGTATATTAGATGCTCCGGACTTTTGCCAACTTTGTTTCTTTATCCCAGTCTGCTTTATGCTCAGTAGAGGATCTTTGGCAATACTTTAAAAATCTTGTGTTGCAATGCGTAAGTAACTTTGTACCGACTAAGGTAATCATTGTCCGCAAAACCCGCCCACGATAACAAAAGAAATTGTACGCTTGGAACGAAAGGCGAAGAAGACTAGAAAACACCGGAAGCACCCCTCTGGAAGTAACATGCGCAAACTTTCAGCGCTGCGCACTCATTTAAGCCAAAGCATTAAAAAAGCAAAAGACTACTACCACAATGTCACCATGTCCAGGAATTCTGCACATTCTCCTTCAGAACTTCACAGCAATGCACAAGTGTAACTCAATGGGAAAAATTATATTCAAAATGATATTTCAGAATATCGGCCGAGGATCAAAACGTATCAACTGACTAGAACAAGAGGGTAGTCCCTTCTAACAATGTGTGCATTCTGGCACTTAGTCGGAACATTGGTGGTGCGTTAAAATAGTTAAAGCAGGTCAGAGAGGGGCGGTGAAGTCCCACGCCAGGAGGAAATCGTTTCGCACCCTCCTGGTAGAGGGCACATTGACTTGAAGAAGCGCCAAATTTAAACCATAAAGCGATTTATTACAGTTGGCATTGAGATGATAATGGTAGACGGAGTGCTATGAAGTCTGTTAGCACGCACAGGTTTGACAGGCAGCCGAGATTGTAGAGTGGTTATGCGTGTGCATGTCTTGAGCGTGCCTGGGTATGGTTGCATGGGCTTGTGCGCTCTGTGTATGAGTGTGCGCGCGTGTATTTGCGTTTGCATGCACGCGAGTGCGTGTATGCGTGTGAGCGTTCGCGGCGCGTGTGTGCCTGCGTGTGCGTGCGTGTGTATGTGTGCGCGCGCTTGCGGTGCATGCTTGAGCGCGTGTGAACGTGTACGCGTGCCAACGTGAGTTTTCGAGTTTCAGCATGCACGATAGTGAACAAATGTGTGCGTGCTTGCGTGCGCATGGATGTCTGTGCGTGCGCGTGGCGGATGGAGAGAGTACGTGCGTGTGAGGGAAAATGCTTTTGTGTGCGAGGGAGACAGAGCGTGCGTATGCACGAGGGAGAGAAAGTGTGCGCGTGTGAGCTAGGGCAGAGTGTGCGCGTGCTAGTGCCTCCGTGTTTGCATATTTTTGCAGTCGAGTGCGTGTGTGCGTGTGTGAGCATTCGCGGCGTGTGTGCATGCCTGCATCTGCGTGTTAGTGCATGTGTGTGCACTTGCGCGATTGCGGCGCATGCATGGCGGCGTGTCAATGTGCACGTGTGCGACCGTGCGTGTTCGTGTTTTAGCATGCATGCCTGCAGACAAAGGGGCGCGTTTGTGTGCGCATGAATATCTGTGCGTGCGATGGAGAGAGCGTGTGAGGAAGAGTGCGTGCTCGTGCGAGGGTGTTTGTGTGTTTGCGGGTGTGAGCGAAGATTTTCCTGCTTACTTGGAAACACGCGATGGAAACAAACGCGATGTGGCGACCATTAGAACCCTTGTTTAAATCCACGAGGCAAGAACGAATGACACTGCATTTGCAGCATTATCTTTTTCTGAAAGCGAAACCGACAAAAGAAAAGCGCCTGTGACGTCAGTATTGCCGCCCGCGGCTGGCACGGCCCCGTAAGAAGCTGACAAGTAGTTCAAATTCGTTCTCTCTTCCGTCGGTGGCAGCGCAATGTCTTGAGGGCAATGACGCGCTAAATCTGCAATATCGTTCAATCGTGTACCGTCTCTGTCACCAAGCAAGTTTTCGGCAGCGCACGTTCGTTCGTTTAAAGCTCTGACTTAAAGTGGAATGAGCACGTGTCATACATAGAAAAGAAAACCATGCAGAAGCTTGGTTACTTGAGGCGTTGCTTAAAGAAATTCACGCCGTGAGATAACGCTACTAGCTTACAAAACTTTCGTCCGCCCGATTCTTGAGTATGGATTCGTCGTCTGGAATCCACTTTGCGATACCAACATAAAAAAGGTGGAAAAAATTCAGAGAAAGGCGATAAGATTTTTTATTCAATTCTTTTTAACGGTATGCATCACCAAGTGCGATGCTCGAAACAGCAGAACTAGCTACACTATATAAAAACGGCGATATAAATAACGATTACATACAAGTATCTGCTCTATCATGGAAAATTAGGCATAGACAAGGACACGTACACCGAGCCTCTCGCTCGTCGATCAACTCTGTCTAGCCGCGCTAAGCAGCTTAAAAACTACTACTGCAAAACAGAAGCATTTAGAAATGCATATTTTCCCTGAACCATTAGGAATGGAATGTACTTCCTGCTGCGGTGGTTGCCTGTGATACCATTGAATCATTCTTAAAACTGCTTAAAGAAATCGCGTAAATGAGCGGGGTATATTATGTTTATCGGATAGGATGTATGTTCTGAAATCGTTTGCCACGTGTTGTGTACATATATTCTAGTTTTCCGTTTTTCTGCCTCTAAAATGTTCAATTTAGCGCTAAGAGCAGTTTGCATTTTCTTCTGGAATGATTTCACATTGTTAGCGCTAAATGCTACGTTTTCGCAAATGGCATGTTCATATTTTCAATTTCAGTGCTATTTAATTTTGCTTACGCTTCGCGCCTTGTACTCAATGTATTGCTCGTCATGTATGTAACCACTCCTGCTTAAGGCTTCTAATCAGAGGCTGGCAGTACTCTTGAAATAAATAAAATAAATAAATAATTAATCATGTGATGACATGCGGAGATATTGCCACGAACTTCCAGAGTATTCGAAACTGCGCAGCATTACGACGTACAGTCAACAGCAAAAGATTGCGGGATGCGCGAGCGCGTGGAAAAGCGACCCTCCTCCCCTTAAGCATAACTGCGAGTCGGCCTAGTTGGAACAGATTCATATTAAAACTTTTTGTGCGCAAACAAACAGGGACGAAGAATAGGGGCAACACAAGGACGAGCGCTTTCTAACAACTGGTTTTTATTTTTGAAGAACTACCTGCTTAAATACCAACAGATCTGCGCGATTTAGTCAACAGAGCACGCCTATAGCGCATATGATACCCGCAGATCTGCGCGATCAATAGAGCAACGTCAATATTACATATAACACTTGTGATAAAAAGACATGGACAAAAGCCACCCGGTCATACTAAAAACAGCAAGGTGCATAAAACAACCACTTACAATGAAATGCGTTAAAGATGTGATGATAGAAGCAAATTTTTATCTAACAAGGAAACAGGAGGATGGCTGCATTTTTGTTTTTCAATCCAGTGTGCTTCCACGATTTCCCTAGCGGTTTGATTTCTATGCCTCCCCTACTAGCGGTGACCCCTGGTGTCGAGACCGACGCCTGCACGCATGCGCGTCCCTCCCAGACTGCAAGCGTAAAGAAAAAATTAAAATATGGCGTTTTACGTGCCAAAACCACTTTCTGATTATGAGGCATGCCGTAGTGGAGGACTCCGGAAATTTCGACCACGTAAATCTAAGTACACGGGTGTTTTTCGCATTTCGCCCCCATCGAAATGCGGCCGCCGGCCGGGATTAGATCCCGCGACCTCGTGCTCAGCAGCCCAACACCATAGCCACTGAGCAACCACGGCGGGTAGACTGCAAGCGTGCATGTTTCCGCGCTTCCTCCTTGCGCGCCGGCGATATCCAATGTAGCCGCGAGGTAGCCCTCTTGCGATACGCGCTGTGGCGGCTTCGACGGGCGAAACTGTGAAACGTGTTTAGAAGCGTGAACTTGCGGGCGCCACTGCGGCCGCTTTTTGTCGAGTCACGAGCGTATGCGTAGGGCCGGCCAGGTGGCGAACGCAACAAGCCTTGTTTTTCTGGGCTGCACCTTTTCGTGGCCAATCTTCGTTGTTCCTTTCTTTTTACGAACGGTGCGTTCTACCGCAGACGAGCGTGGCAGAAGACGCGCTCTATAGAATGAGACCGGCAAGACGAAAATGGACTGAAGCATAACTTCGAGTCGGCCTAGTTGGAACAGATTCATCTTAAAACTTTTTGTGCGCAAACAGGGACGAAGAAAAGGAGCAATACAAGGACAAGCGCTTTCTAACAGCCTTTCTAACAATCTTTTACTCGTCCCTGTTTGTTTGCGCACAAAAAGTTTTAAGATGAAAATGGACATTTGATTTCCGTTGTATAAACGAAGTTCTCGAAGCCGCCACGGCGCATATCGCAAGAGGGCTACCTCGCGGCTACATTCGGATATCGCCGGCGCGCAAGGAGGAAGCGCGGAAACATGCACGCTTGCAGTCTCAGAGGGACGCGCAAGCGTGCAGGCGTCGGTCTCGACACCAAGGGTTCACCGCTAGAAAGGGAGGAGGGTCGCTTTGCCACGCGCATCCCGCAATCTTTTGCTGTTGACTGTAGTACACCCTTGCAATTTTTGAACAATATCGCGCGAGCGCCGACCACACGACGTGTCAGTGGCCTTGCAGCGGTGAGGGGCACTCCTGAAGCGAACAACGCTGCAGTAGACATTCGCACTATAGGGTTCGCCTTGCACGACCGCACGTAATGTTGCCAAGCCCACCGTCCCTGGCCACTACAAGGCCGCGGACACGCCTTACCGTCGACGCTCGCGTGCTATTGTTAAAAAATTGAAAGGGTGTACATATGACGGCTGCTCGAGGCTTCTCGTCAAAAATCCCCGAATTTCGTTCGGTGACCAAATGTAACTAAACGCCGTTATGACATATTCCGCGCCATTGCTTGCGTAGCTTTTATGCCCAAGTTCTCCCCTTTTCACGGCACGGACGACACTGTGCAGAAGAGCTGCGCGCTTACCTTGAGGCGTGAGTCTGCCCGCGAAGGAACTGGCAGGAGCAGCGGAATCTGGAGCGCGTACAGCCAACGTTACAATCGAGCCAGACGGTCCTGTCACAAATGAAGTCGACGTTGTCGACGCCACAGCAGCCAGGGGCCACAAACCTGCGCAGAGGAAACGTGCGCAGCGCAAATTTCGCTCAGCCTTTTGCTGCGTCACTGTGGATTGGATTCAGACGCGACGGGGACGCGATTGCCGAGTAACTGCGTGATCACGCCATTGGCAACGCGTGCCGCGTTTCTGGAGCCGTAATCTTGGACGATCACCTTCGGAGGCACATACCACGAAAGATCTCGCGCATGGCATAGCGCGGCTGGAACCGGACGCATCGGCGTCTACGCAGTCTACGTATTTGTGCGGGCGACGGCATTCAATTATCGCGGTGGCAAGAACGCTCTCGCAGGCCCACGCGACCGGCACTTACGCAGGAAAGGGGACTTGGTTGGACACACGGATAGCGTCTGCTCCCACTTGAATTATTGGTGCCGACAAATATTAAAATCGGCGCGTACCTCGCAGCAAGTTATGGCGCAGGGCTGGTTGACCATACATAACGCTAACTTCACAGCGCGCGGAAACCAAACAAGATGAAAGGCCGTGCAGCTGCGACGCCTGTGGTCTACCCTGGTGGTCACGTAAGCGCTGTGGGTTGCTCGGTTAGCTGTTGGACGGTTTAAGCATAGAGAAAGAGATTCAATAAGAGGGAACACTCGGCGAGAACTCGCAATAGGAAACACGTCACGCCTAGTGCATTCCGAAAATATTGTGATTTGCTTGTCTAGGAAACGCATAATAAGCAACCCCCCCCCCCCCCTTTTTTTTTTTTTACAGCGAAGCTGTCAAGGGCTACTTTCCCCAGGATCGCGTCCGTGTGTTAACACAAAACTCCCTATACGTGGACCTATCCCGAAGGTAGTGCAATACCGGGCCGACCCGTCGCGCAGGTGAAGCAGGCGTTAAGCGCCCCCCATACGTGGGCCGATCCCGAAGATAGTTCAATGCCGGGCCGACCTGCGGCGGAGGTGCAGTTCGCCATTAAGGGGGCCCACATACATGGCTTCGCTGGTCATCCCTTCACAGTGTGTAAGGGCACTGAGTTTTACAGTGGAGCTGTTAGAACCTCGCTGGGTTTCTCTTGACGTTCTCAGCTTCGCCGACTTGGGGAGCGAGAGCTTAAAGTGAAAGCAGGGCATCGCGCAGCATAGCGGCGCGGCGAGGGTGGGTGGAGCCTAGCGATTCAGAAGGAGCGGCATGGCGGAGACACAGCTGGTGTGACGTCATTGCTCTCCGATAAAAGCCCGCATGCGCGCTTCGGCGGATTTCAAGAAGCTACCAGGTGCACGGCGTCGGAGCTAGCATGCATCAGAGCTAAGGCGCGGCGGTTGCCGCCGCGTCGCGTCGGTGCCACCTCTGGCACACGACACCGACGCAAGTGTTGTCTCAATAAATCGCTTCTGTTGCGGTGGGCGCCTCAAATAGCGCGCCGTCCCAACCGAAACCCCCCTCAGAGGAAGGTGGTATGGATATTTCTGGAGCCTTAACTTCGCCCACTTCCGCTGGTCTCTGGTGTTTGCGATAGCAGAGCCACGTATATTTTTTTAATTATTTTGATTTCTATTGTCTCTTACTTTGTGTTAATAAACTTCAAAAGAGCTTGTTGTTGGGCTAGTTTGCACACACTGTTAATAATGAAAACAGGGCAATAATGGGATAAGAAAGAAAGATCTAAAGAACGCCGATTTACGCACAGCAAAGTATATCATGGATGGGGGTGCTGGGCCAGGGAAACTATGAAACCGCCACAATAAACAGGTGGCGAGGGCAGTTTGGCCTCGAAGTCCATTTGAAGGCCAGAAACAGGCGGTCCCCGCACATTGTGGGGATCTCGCGTCGCCTTTTGTGCTTAACAAAATTGACCAGGATTTTCCCGCGGAATACAAAAGTTGTGGGCACACTCCGTGTCTATTTGATCATATTTTATGGCTGTGCCCCAGCCAAAGGGCTTCTGATCTCAACAGTGAGGAGGAATGGAGTCGGCGCATATCCAGCGAAGACCTCCAAGATCATCTCCTGGCCGTTCGGAGAGCTTACGACATCGGGAAAGCCTTTGGCCAACTGGCGCCTACGTGGGCGGAGCCACCGACTTAGCCTGGTGGCTTTTGCCCTCGGGACCTAGTTTCTCTGGACCAAAATAAAGTTCTTGCTATGCCATGCCAGGGTAGTTTGGCCTCGAAGTCCATTCAACGGCCAGAAACGGGGGGGGGGGGGGGGGGATGCGGTTTTCGCACACTGTGGGAATCGATGTAAGCGAAGCTTTCTGTGCTGTTTGTTTTGATTGACGATGATTAGCGGTTACGTTGACGGCGAATGTTAAATTTTTTCAACGTTTAGTCCAACACGAGAGTGGTGAGCAAATGTTAAACGTTACTTTGCGTACAACACTGATGTTTGTCTGCGTAGTACACAGAACACACAGGCTTGAGGCTGTGTTGTGCGCCACACTACTTCGTTGCCTCACATGTCACATCGCATCATGGCAGAAGTACTAAACTTTAATTTAATTATGGAGCTTTACGTGCCAAAACGACAATCGGATTATGAGGCACACCGTAGTGGCACACCGTTCTTTAACGTGTCCCTAAATCTAAGTGTACAAGCGTCTTCTTTTTTTTCGCTCCCGTCGAAGTGCGGCTGCCGCGGTCGGTATCAAACCCGCGACCTCAAGCATGCCATAGCCGCATGCTACCGCAGTGGGCACAGCAGTGTTGATCTGACTTGCGACCGCTTCTGTGTCCTAGACCCTACGAGGCGCTTTAAATAGTGCGGCTCTGCTTCTGCACGCCCTGCGTAAGTTGTCCGCTTGGCATACTTGCATATTTTTCAGAAATAGCAGGAACGTACTGTGCAGTACCTTGAACTTAAGTTTATCCAGTTTGCCAGCAACTGCTGTCGTGTCTATCGTAGTAGTGTTTCCTTACCTTCTCACGTCACCTATTCCCTATTACAGCCCCCCCCCCTCCCACACACTTCCATGGGAGTGAGCAAAGAGTGGCAAGGCTGTTATTAGAGCGTTTTAGATTAGGGGGACGGAAGCGTTTCCGCAACACTTTTGCGGGAGGTCACGATAATTACAGCGGTCAAAGCGCTAATGTGGCGACGCCTAGGGAGCTGCAGAGGACATTATGCACATGCGACTTGAAGGAAAGATCCAAACGAGTTTCTCGCGTCGCCTTTCCTCTATGCCGCGCTCTTGTCCTGTATACAAACGCTCTGAACCACCCCACGGCGCGGTGTTCCGGACAGCAGCAGTGTGAAAGTCGAAGGAAGAGGCAAAGAAAGCTTCGCTTTAATATAGGAGTGTCAGGGGCCGCGGAACAGTGTGACAGTGACTAACGGAAAAGAATTTTAAGGGAGTAGGGTCATGGATAAGAAAAGAGGGGGTGGAGGGTGGGCTCATAAAAGGCGTCGAGAACGAAGTTGGCGGAATGCGGATAATTATGGATACAGGGACAGCGTCTCGTCACTGCCCGATCGCTCAACACCAGACGGCCATGGCCAGTCGCCTAGCCGAGGCTCACCTACCCCGTCGTAACACGTGCTGCTTGCTGCGGAGAGCCTATCCTAACGTCTCGGTAATTTTCAGAATATACCGATATCAAGAGACAGGACACTTTCAAATCTCTCGGAGCTACTGGCCCTTATTCTACTGCGAACTACGGATGCCGTAATTTTCACAAAGGCTTCTATACAGGAAGCAGCCCTGCTTCGGATTGTCTGCGTTATCAATTACCGAGTGTGATCGAACAATATGCGCCACGTCATGACTACAATACCATGATCGCAAGTTAATTCCAAACATCTCTTCAAGTAAGTCGGACAGCAGGTCACCGAAAGTGAGTGAAACTTGCATCATAAGATACTACAGAAATTCTAGCGCAAGGCTTCATTCTTGTGTTTTTAAATCTAGAATAATATAGCACGCCCACAACGCCTAAAGCGAGATTAGGTGATCGGCGACTTTCAAAATAGTGCCCACCCTCTTCCGTATGTGGCCGTGGCCGTACCACTCACTAGACCTGGCTGGAAAACAACGGTTATCTCCACTGTTACCTGGGCTGCAATAAGTCTGGCCTGCAAGCAAGAAGACACATGATAGTGCGCTGTGTTGTTTTTGTTTGGCCCGGTTTTAGTGCTGTTCGTTTTAATGCGACAGCGTTAAGGGCCCCGTGTCGCAGAAAACCCGGTGTCGGCGTTGGCGTCCGGCATCCAGCGTCGGACGCCGTTTCGGCAAAAATATTTTCGAACCACCCATACCCTGGCCCTCCATGCGGCGCAAGGAAGTGACTAAACTAATTGTACTTGTCAAGCTGAAATACGTAGAAAATCGTAAAGTACGACTACACACACCTTACAGACATGATAGCGTCAGATTATAATTTGAATATACGAGAAAACATAATTTTGTTAAGCGAGAACTCAACCAAACCCTTTTTCCAGCGTTTCTACCATTAACAGACCGGCCAAGACGTCCGCCATTTGCACGCGCCGGCACATGAATATCTCGGAGTCAACGGAGCGGTGTGCCCGTTTATTTGAAACACTTCCAGATGGCGCTCGCCTCCGCCGCATCGCGGCCCACGCAAGAGGCAGCGTTTTCTCTACCAGAAAGCCCGCCTTCGTGCATAGCGTTCGCCGCGAGCGTTTCCCGGTAAACATTACGGTTACATACGCTCCAGTTGCCGGGAAGCGTGAGAAGCAGTCAGATATATTTTAATGCTATAGGGCGTTCCACTCTTAAAGGCGAAGCTTAAGCGTCCTCCAAATTTTTTGAGGTCATGTACCAGCCAGGTCACCGACATACAATGTAGACATGCATGAATTTGTAAACAAAATTTTATATCTTTTTCTTTAATATCACACCTTCAAAGATGGCATAAGGATGATAGCATAATTTGATGCAAAGTGGCTGCACGCCTTAACAATGAAGAACTGTAGTCAGAATTAGTAAAGGAATTTTGGCAGTGAAGAAACGTGCATCTTCGTTGTTAAAGCATTCTTGCCCGGAGAGTGCTAGGTGTTTGTCTTTGCATGGTGCACAATCTACACACACACACACACACACACACACACACACACACACACACACACACACACACACACACACACACACACACACACACACACGCACGCACACACGCACGCACGCACGCACACACACACACACACACACACACACACAGAGAGAGAGAGAGAGAGAGAGATATGTGAAGGAAGGTGAGGAGTGGTTTGTTGTCGGCGCAGAAACCCCTGCCCATCCGAAATAATTATAGCTACATCACTGGTTGGCGCAGTCATTCAACGGTAAACGTTTGTGCCCAGACACCAAAATGGAACGCAGAAAACGCAAATCAGATGGAGCCAATATATACACAGGCTGTCCCAGCTAAATTCAGCCAGAGTTTAAAAATACGCGAATGACACTTAGCTGGGCAGAACTAAGATAATGTTGTTTGCTGTGTCTTGGAGATACTCAATATATATCTTTTTTTCATTCTACTTAATTAGATAATTAGTCTTAATTATTCAATCAACTTCTAAAATATTATAATTAGATGAAAAGTGTCAATGAGAAAATTGTAGAGCGACATGAAAAACTCCCGATACAGATTTCTGTCGCTCAATACGTGCTAAATAAAAGTGTTTTTCCGAGCCTGAAAGAATCCTGCAAATGCACGCAAAATTGCCACGTGACTGGCCTTTCGAAGCACTTATAATCGAATGTCATTATACCTCGTCGGCTGCGCTTGCGACGCGTTAACTCAACTTTACCCGTACTGGGCGTAACACAGCTTATCATGAACCTATATTGTTCCACCTCATCATACAATCCTATCATGTACTATTTTACCAGCTTGAACTTACGTTTGGCAAGCGTTTGAGCAGCTGGAAAGCATCAAATCGATGCAACAAGGCGCTGTTCGTACAGATTCGAATATATGCACGGACGCCATCAATATCAAGGGCTTTCTTTTTTTCTTTTTTTTTTCCCTAGAGCAATGCAGTGCTACTACCACTTTTCTAGCTCACTGTATCCATACTAATTAAATGTGTTGAATAGTACACTCCACTGTAACTTTATCAGGCTCGCAGAGGGAGAATGGACGATTTTAGCATATATATACATATATATTTACATATATACGTGTTCACTGCTTACGTAAACTTTATCACGCTGGTGGGAAACCCTCATAAGCGGCTACTGCAATCCTGTTGCATGCAGGGAGGCGATGAAGTCCCTTGGTACCATGCTTGGCATGATTAGCACGGTGCTCCGTTCTTCCGCGCTGCGCAAGAGACAACGTGTGAACTTTCGAACGGAAACGGCGATCAATTTGCGGCAGCCGGATCAGCGGCGCATCGTGTTTTGAGTCCCTTCTAAGAATCAGAGCTCCGATTAAAATTTAATGGATGCAAGCGCCATCAAGTTACATTAATAAAACCATTTAAATGCTTATTTTTAAAAGAAGTTGTAAATCATAACTAGGTTTTTTGCCCATAGGTAGCGCTACAACTTGTAAGTGCAATATATGACCCTGTCAGGGGTTTCTTCTTTTGGCTGAGCATGCGTTTCGAGTGCTGCAACGCAGAAGGTAGAAGCTTTCAGCTTCCAGTTTGTGTCGCCGCTCAATGCACTCGGTGCACTTTAGCCGCGCGTGCCATCTCCGCTCTCATACCGCGGTTCCGCCGTCGGCAGCGCATTGCCGCGCAAAGTGAGCTTCTACTTTCGCGCAACAACCCCGAATCGTTGCAGCGGGCGCTATGAGATGCGTCGCCGTTGGGTGTCAAACAGGAAGAAAAAGCGGGTTGCGCATCCATTCGTTCCCGCGGGATCCCAAGCGCAGGCTGGAATGGGCTGTCAAAGTGAATATTGCAGAGAACGGCAAACTTTGGGTGCCACCAAAGGACTGCTGCTACGGTGTTTGCGAGGTAGGCCACTTTGTGTTTCTTTGCGTTATATGCTTGTGCACTGCCGTTAATTATGAAACGTAAATTTAAATAATTTGTATAACGCCCATGTAACGCCTTGAGTCGTGGCCTCCGAGATGGCCGATGGTCGCAGGTTCTTGCGCTCGGCACAGGGCGGTCGTTTCGAAGGATGCGATTGATAGAATAGGTGGTTGAACTGACGAAGCCTCGAGTACGAAATATTCATCCTGACCTTGCTCGTGTATATGCACGAGTTTGCACCTCGGTGGAACAATGTTGGCGCGCAGTACTGGATTAAGCGCCGAAAATCAGCTTTACGAAGTTGCACCTCTTTAATATTTTGAACTGCAGTTTGTTAAATGTGAAACTATGTGTGTTACGAATGTCACACACAGTTTCATACTTAACAAACAGCGGTGTGACAAACCGCCTTTTACTTGTTGCCGATTTTATGGGAGTAGTTAGGGTGGACATTTCATCCTTGATGCTTGTTGGACTTAGGCTGGGCATATTGCATGCCCGATAAATTTGGCAAAATGCAGCTTCTGCATCGTTGGCTCGGGTAGCTTGGGCGCTTGGTAACAACAGCGCTACACTTCTGTCGGCGAACTGCCTGCACTTTATCGCCGTTTTGCACTCGCCAGGGCACTTAATGGCCTTGCCTGAAACAAAGCAAGCCCAAGCAGGGCCGTTTAAATTGAGTACCATTGCCTCATTCCAAGCACCTAGGGCATAGGCCATTGCATTACTCATTCAGATTTTATCGTAAAGGTCAGGATCTAATTTCGCGTTAGCGATCGTCCCCTTGCGCAAGCTGAAGAAGGGAGCCAGTCGCGTTCGAGAAATTTCATCCAGGTCGGGCTCGATCGCGATTGAAATTACCCCGTGAGACCTGGGTATTGAAGGCTGTAATAGGAAACACTGTACAAGTGTACAAGTACCACACCCACATGTAACTTGTGGTTACGCATTTTCAATGCAACATCACTTAGTAAGATGCCTGCCGAGCAGTTGTAAGCTGCTTTACCCGCATGAATTTCGTCTTTCAGGGTTGGTTAGTATTGAGAAGTTGTTATGCAGCTATACAGTTGTATTAATGCTTCAATCTTTTTAGACTAAGAATAAAGTGACAAAACAACAGCATTACCTGTACACTTCGCATAATTCTCACCTACCATTCAACTTCTAACCGGATCTCTCTGTTCTGTGTTATGCATACAATGGGAGTAACTCTTAGTGTGTAATTTCGGCAAGATGTCTATACAACTTTTGAAAATATGTGAAGTCAGTTTTATTTAAACACTCTTGTGGACAGCATTGAACCTTTTCACCAAATTGGTTCTAAAACAAACTCCGCTTTTTAGATGAGTCTTGTTGCAGGCCTTATACCTTCAGCAATTGCTTATTGAAGTATGAGATCATTGGTTTGATTCCTTGCTCTGCTAGCCACATTCCAGTGGGGGCGCTACTGGAGCACTTGTGTACTGGGATTTTGGAGCACATTTAATGACTGCAGGAGGTGCAAATGTATGCACTGCACTACTACAAGTCTCGTAGCCTAGTGTATTGAAAGTGTGGGTTGTGAACTTGGCGCAAGGTTTCAAAAAGTCTTTATATTACTATGTGACTGAAGAAATAAGGCTCCAGGCCCCTTTGAAGATGCTTGCAGTTTCCCCCGAGCAGCTTGCCTGATCAGCTGTCAGAAGTAGACTCCCTCTCCATTGCCTTGCCACTGCAGTGCCGGGCCTCTCGGTGGTTATGTGACCAAGCCACAGCTTCTCAGAAGCAAGGTTTGCGTGAGGTCGGAGCCCAGTGTTGCAAATTTCAAACACTGTAGGTACAATGATAGCAGTACCTCTCGCATTCTATAAACATTGTCTCGCGCCAGCAAGAAGAGTGGTGCATGGTCTGTTAAACTTTTTTAAAAATCATGACAGTGGTCTTTGCCCCCCCCCCATGCAAATCCGGGTGCTCATGAAAACGAAGAATAACTAATTTTGTAGACATCTATTTAATGAGCTCACATATTACAACCTTTTGCTTGTCTGCATGTTGTGTGTTAGCAGCAGTTCTTTTAATTTGATTGGGTTAATGTCCCAAAAGCACCCTTGCAAACTCTATGCCTGAAGATATATTGAAGTATTAGTAGTGCCAGACACCTTCCTGCCAACTTCCTACACCTTGTGGCGTTGACCACTGTATCCGGGTGCTCAACCTCAGTTTTACAAAACAATGCACAATGTGCATTCTGCTTAACAGTGCTATTTTCACAACAAACTGCATTTTTGTTTTAAAGGGGCCCTGAAGCAAGTCTTGAACATAGTATGGAAACGTTGCCAATCTGTTAACATGGCTCCTGCGAACATGTGAGCCAAATATTATTGCACCGCCTGAAGCAGGAAAATTACAATCTTGTGTCAAAAGCAGTAAAAAAATGCTTGCTCTTGCTTCCGAAGTGTCGTCGTGCAGCAGCATCGCAAACAGTTGGATCCACAACAGCTATTGGCTGATTTCCTGATTGCAAGAACATTCTCAGTAGTAATACAATTATTGCTGATCTGAGTTAAATGAATTAAAAATATATATGTTTGTGATCTAAAAAACAAAAACAAAAATCCATTTCATCTTCACACTGCCGATATGCTGCGCATGGCCTCTGAGATTAAAAGTGTAGCGTAGATTACGTGGCCACCATGGGATACTGCCACAAGTCATCTCACCACCAAGACGTTCAGCCTTTCGGCAGGACCATTGGGGCATTGCGCCCTCCTGCAATCTTCCCTGTGTTGCTTCCAGCGTGCTATGAAAATGAAAGGATAGAGAAAGCCGCTCATTGGTCCAATAACTTCCCATGAATTTGAAGGATTAAAAAAAAGTTTGTGGCAAGAGATTAGGTGAGGCGATGTGATTAAATAGTGATGTCATTCAATCATTAGTTGGATGACTGTTTCAGGGCCCCTTTAACATGCAGTAGGCGCGCAAATAGTAATTTTTTAGATTCAATCAAATATACGAATTCAATAGTGCGAGGAGCGAATCGAACCATCCTTTAATAATTAACAGCCGTTTTCACAATCTAAACCAATGTTTACATGCTGGTATTCATAACATTGCCAAGTTTCTGTCATTGCATATCAGATTATGAAGCATTGTTTAGGAAAAGCTCAGTGGAGCATTAGGAACAAAAAAGCAGTTTGTTCAGACACACATGACTTCCAAGAGTGTGAATGATTGTTGTATAACCAGTAAATTCTGGTTTCCTGGCCTACTTAGCCTGCTCTGCTACCTAAGTTCTCATGTTTTATGCCTATACCATGGCCACGGGGATGGAATTTATTGTAGTTTTGCTCCAGCTTTATTGCACACAGTTTATTTCAAAATTATTTGAAAAATATTTGTATTTACTAATGGTGACAGTACAATTCGAAGACCAAATCGAGTAGGACACTATTCAATTCAGTATTTGAAGTTTTTAATATTTGCACACTTTTACTATTCAGGGGATGGTTCCTTTTCATTGTGCTTCCTGGTTCAACATTTTATTGGAGCAGTAACCAATGATGTGCCTAGCTCATGGTAAAGGCCACTGCCACCAATGCGATGTATGTTCTTCAGCACATTAACCCATTTTACCTTTCTGAAGCAGGTCTAAAGCATAGTTACAATGAAAAAATAACATTTCACATATGTAAAATGTATGTTGACACATAGCGTGGCAGAGCATGAGACCGAGGAAGAGGAGAACGAGGTTTATCTTGGTAATGCGCGTCGACGCTTATGCTCAGTAAAGCGCTAACGCCTGGAGACTCACTCAGCGTGTACTTCAACAGGGTAAGCGCGGCAGTTTTGGTGGAGGTTGCTGGGTAAGCTCGACTTATGCAGGAGACCCCACTGCGCAGCAAGAACACCACCCCACAATGGAAGCTGACTCCACAGTTCACTGCACACGCTGGCAAATCTGAGGCATCGCCCCTTGGAAACCTCCAAAAAAAAGTGATGACTGTGACCACTGCAAACATCACGGAAAGCATGAAGCCAACTTACATGACGCTAGTGAACTCCCGAGTGCCGACGGCTTTTCACGGCGACACGTGTAAAGACATGGAAAATTGAGTGGCCGAGTTCGAGCTCGTAGCTCCGTTTAACGAGTGGGACAACAACACCAAACTCGGGAACGTCTATATCTGCCTCGAGGATGGTGCTCGCATTTGGTTTATGAACCGTGAAAGTACCCTGTCATCATGGCCCGAGTTAGAGCAAGCTACTCCAGTCCCGATTGGCGGGGAAAAGCGGAGCGAGCCTGTAAGTCACGCGTTCACAAGCCAAATGAGAGCGTCGCGATGTAACCTACGTGGAGGACATGGCGCGTTTCTTTCAGCGTGCCGATCCAAGCATGTCGGAAGAGAAGGTGCATCATCTTATGAGAGGCTTAAAGGAACAGCTCATTGGCGGTCTTGTTCAGAATCCGCCGAAGACTGCTGCGGAATTCCTTACCGAAGCCACCGCTATGGCGAAGACACTGCAACGGCGGTTCGTGTACAACTGACAGGCTTGGGGTGCGACGTCGCCTTGCTTTGCAAGCTGATTTGCTCAGTGGTTCGCAATGAGCTGTAAAAGCAACACGGTACATTGCCTCCTCCAGTCAGCTCCCCCGCCAGCGTCATACGCAACGAAGTACAGCATTCTCTTGAGGCATCTCTTTCCAGCAGTGAAGCACCGCCTCTGCCAAACGAGTCCCAGCGCAAGACTTGCAGAGAAACATTGCCATGCCCCGCCCAATCTTTCACACCTTCTTGGTTCACCAGTCGCAGTGCAATCAGCACAAGCCGCTCTGGCAACTGCGCTACCGTACTTCGACGACCGCCGAACACCCACGAAAAAATTGGAGTTTAGGCGAGCACGTGATCGACGACCGCTGTGCTCGGCGAAGCTGGACATGTGTATCGGGAGATCCCCAACCGATGACTGGGACTGCGGGGTTCTTCTCTCAATTAGCCCCGACCCAGGTTCGGCCAGAGGCCTCCCAACATCGCAGAATTCCTCGACCAACAGCGCAGGTCGGCCACATAACGCTTCAAGGACAATGGAGGGGCGATCGGCAAGTCCACGCCGGGAAAAGACGTCGGCGACCTTCCGAAGCCAGGCTGCTGATACTCGACGCGCTGAGGACCTCGTATCAACCCAACTGCGACATGAGAATACGACGTCGGAACCCATTCCCGCAAACAAAATTTCACTGGACACACTTGTGTTGATCGACGGCAGAAAAAATGAGTGCACTTGTAGATACCTGCGCAGATTGTATGATGCTCAGTGGTAAACAGGGGATCTATTCTGCGATGATTACTTTCTGTAGTACTATTGCCTTGGTCACGCCTTTGCCATCGGCCCGCACTTTCTGATTGTTTTAGCAAAATCGGCTGAGCTGATTGCCTGACCACTACATCATCCGATTTTACTCAACCAGCCAATCAGCGCACGCCCGGTGATACTATCACTGAGGCTACACTGTAGCCAAAGGGACCATCGCAGAATACATCCCCTGGCTAGTGTTCTGAAAAAAGTAAGGTTGCCCTGGACTGGGATGCCAGTTTGTGCAGCAGGTGGCGAGATCATCGCACCGCTTGACTTGTGCACCGCCAGAGTAGAAATTCAGGGTGTTGCTTTTCTTTCCACTTGTCTGGTTCGGTGCGAGTGTTCCTGCTATTTATTTCTTGGGATGCACTTTTTACAGGAATATGGTGCCATTATTGACCTCTGCAAGCGCTGTGTCACTTTCCCAAATAAGAGCGCAGCAGCACAAACTGATGTCATCAGACGCAGATTCGCACTTGGCGTTTCGGACGGCAACATCATGATACTGCCACATACGTGCGTGACAGCTTCGGTCAAATCCGATGAGCTACAAGACAGTGAAGCCATTGTAGAAGGAAACATTTCTTTGTTGCTGACCCGAGGTATTTGTGTAGCGTGAAGCCTTGTAGAACTAACTGATAGCCAGACAGTGGTCCTCCTTACCAACTTTACCTTTGAGCACTGGCACATTTTTCATGGCACTGCCATAGCCTACGCCAAACCATCAACGGACATAGAGTGTTTTGCTACCGAACTGAGCAGAAACGACGGTTCGCTCAGAGGCATCAATGTAAACTCCGAGCTGATAGAAGAACAAAAGAGTGTATGGCAGGAACTCTTCAACGAGTTCTACGCGTACTTCGTTTGGTCTACTAAGGTGGGCCAAACACCAATCACGAAGCACCAAATAACAATGTACAATGGCACACGCCCCATCTAGCAACAGCACTATCGTGTCTCGTCAAAAGAATGTCAGGCACTTCAAGCCCAAGGGAAGGAGATGCTAGATGACGGCATCGTTCAGCCTTCACACAGTTCATGGCCCTCTCCGCTCATTGTTGCCAAGAAAAAAGACTGAATGCTTCGTTTCTGTGTTGATTATAGGCGCCTTAACAACATTACCAAAAAGGGCATGTACCCGCTACCACGTATCAGTGACTCTTTAGACAGGTCGAGATCACTGGAGAATTGTCATCTTTTTGTTTATGGCATGGCGCCCTATACAGGAACTCCGATGCCAACAACAAGACCTACCATTTGGTCGTTCCAGCAGACCTCCGGGACAAAGTTTTGTTCGCCTGCCATAACAAGCCTCCATCAAGCCATTTGAGTTTAACGTGGACCCTTGCTAGAGTGCGCAACCTTACTACTGGCCAAAAGTTGCCACCTGTGGTAAGTGGTATGTCCAAGCCTGCCGTGAATGTCATTGCTGGAAGTCGCCAGCTGTGAAGCCTCTGGGATTTGCTGAATCCAATCGACCCACCTGGAAAACCTTTCAGCCAAGCTGGCATGGATCTTCTGAGCCCGTTTCCACTGTCATCTTCTGAAAACAGGTGGATAATCGGTGCCACAGACTATTTAATGTGGTATGCTGAGGCAAAGGCACTGCCTTGAGGTACAGCTTCTGAAGTTGCCCAGTCTTTCATGCAGAGCATCGTACTATGGCATGGCGCCCCATTGCACATCATCACAGACCGAGGCAAAGCCTTTACAGTGCAGCTCATTGAAGACATTCTTGAACTCAGTTACATGGCCCATCGAAAGACAACTGCCTGTCATCCTCAGACAAACAGCTTGACCAAAGGAATGAACAAAACGATGACTGCCATGCTGTCTGTGTACATAGACGTACAGCACAAGATGTGCGAGGAGATATTCCCTTATGTAACATTAGCATATAACACTGTTATACAAGAAACAACACACCTCACACTGTTTTGCCTCATTTACAGCCATGAAGAGCAGAATGTGTTAGAAGCAATGCTACCGTGTGACAACGTCGATCATCTTGATCTTGCCCTGAACTTTTCATGCAACACATGGAAGAAACACGTCAGCTTGCTCGAGTGAACAAAATGAAACAACAGACCATGGATGCATGCCATTACAATCTCCGCCATCGACAAGTCGAGTTCCAACCTGGTGATCAAGTTTTGGTCTGGACTCCCATCCGCTGAAAAGGACTATCCAAGAAGCTTTTGAGTCGCTACTTCAGACGCTACATAATGTTGCAGCAAATAAGTGACACGAATTGCGAAGTCCTTCCTGACTGAAGCCAGCCTCCCTGATGTCAACAACCACAATCTGAGATTGTGCACATTGTGCAGTTGAAACCATACTATAGCCCCTAATAGCCAACGTTTTCAGCAGCTTATGTTAGTTTTTGTTGTTTCTCGTTGCTCAGTGACTTGTGGCTATACCACACATCACAGTGATTGTGATTATACCCTGTGTGTTGGTCCTAGCCCTCTAGCCCTCCTCACGTGAAGCTTATGTCCTCCTCCTCCTTTTTTTTTTTTAAGGAAAGGGTAATGCCACATTGTGGCAGAGCAAGGGATTGAGGAAAAGGGGAACGAGGTTCATCTTGGCACCGCGCGTCGACGCTTACGCTCGGTAAAGTGCTAATGCCTGGAGACTCGTTCAATATGTACTTCAACAGGGTATACGCGACTGTATCAAACTTCTGTAATCAGTGGTGAGCAAAATGCAATACTGAATAAGCCACTGTATTAATAACTGGCTCAGTTAAGATCACACAGGTTTGCTTTTCATGGTAAAGCAGCCGTCTGTAGTGTGATATTTTGCTAGTGCATTCTCTGGAAGTCTCGTGCATAAAGTGACCAAAGCATAATAGTCACTGGGTTGGGCCTTGTTTATGTTAGCAGGCTGTCAGTGCACCATTGAAATAAGGAAGCGTTTTCTTTGGGATGTGATACTGACAGCAAAACCAACATGGTCACTGTAAATGCTGTTATGTGTAATTGGGCGTCTCCCTGACCTTGAATGGAACGTTCTTGCAGCTACTGCTTGAGTGTTGTGTCTGCAATGCCACTTCTGTTCTGCACTACAAGATATTCAGTGGCAGACAGACAAGTGTTGCTTGAGCATAAATTGGGCATACAAGAGCATCATCGCTGCACTGATTTACGAATGAACCACCAGGTCTTGTTGTATATATAGCTGTGATGCTATTGGTCACTATTCTGTTGACATAAAATTGTGACACCTGTAATTAATGTTTGTTCAGTCTGATTATTGACAATGCTAATATTATCATGCCTTTCCCGCTTGTTCAATGATTAATGTTTCTGATGTGATGAGCACTGTATGGAGACAACCAGCATCACACTGAATGTGTGAAGTTGTTTCTGTTTATCCTATTTTATTTGCAATACTGCTTACCCCATCAATAACGGTTCTTGTAGAGTGGTAAAGCAAACAGGAAACTAATCACATCACTCACACAAAAAATAAAAAATACACCAAGACTTTACGTGAGTGCACTATTTTAAATCATCAACAACCAGCACTGAAAATAAATTACGAGAACAGAAGATCACAAAATAGCGCAAGAACAATATCAATAATGTCACTTTTCAAGCAGAAGCTGATATCTTTCAATGTTGTCTTGCGTGACTACGCATATGTTAAGGTCATTCCAATTCGTTACTGTTTGCAGAAAGGAGTACTTAAAAACATTATTTCTACTTTTGATTGTAACTAATTAAAAGGAATGTTGCTTAGTGGCATATCCAAAGGAGAATGAAATAAAATTTTATGTTCGGCTGTTTAATTTACCTTAGAAAATTTAAACATAAACTTAAGGCAAGCAACATTATTCCTTTCTAATATTAATTTCAAGTCAAATTGGGTAAATATTGTGTTACAGATGTCAGGCTATAATTATTGAAAATAAATGCTATAGTACTTGGAACTCTTTCCACTTTATCTAGGTTAGTATTGGCAAATGGGTAGCAAATAACATTTGCATACTCTAGAATTGACAGTACAAGAGTGTATACAAGTTTGGTGTTGCTTGATACATTGCTAAGAGACCTTATTAAATGGTGAAGTTTGGACATTGTCAGAAATAGCATCACTATATTTATCCCAGTGGATGTTGCTGGCTATAGGGACCTAAATACTTGAACTTATTAACCTTATGTATTACATTATAATTTGCCTTAAAAGTATATCTACAAAAGGAGACTTTTTTAGAGTGCAGCTCTTTGGTGCCTGTTCCTGCTGTGAGCGTAACCGAGCGAACGAGCACAGCGAAGGATGAAAGAGCAGATGCGGAGCTCAGTGGCGGATAAAAGCTGGCGATAGCAAAGAGTGTGAGGAGAGAGGCGAAATTGCGAGAAGAAAAGCGCAGTGCCGCGCGTGACGGGCTTTGTGGCGTCCATGGCTAAGAGATGCCGCCAGAGTAGCGCATGTTCTCTTGGAGGTCTGTTTGCAGCGGCTGCTGTGAATCGTGCCCACACATCACCCACGCACTGCCTATTGCGATCTCCTGATTAGCAAGGCAGTTGCACCACGTTTTGCCCCATTTGCAACGTGTCGCATGAGACAGATTGTCCACGCCAACTAATATATTGCGAGATGAAAATGCGTATAGAGCTGCGCTCAAATTTTGCCTTAGGAAGTATCGTAATTGTCGGTTAATTTTTTTATTACTTATTCATTACAGTGCATTTTTTATAATTTGCCAACTAGGGTTGGTAATATCGAATAATGATTAATCAATTAAATGCATCCCACTGCTCAAGTAATCTTCATCAATGTCCACCTTTCATTGAATCTACTTAATCAATTAGGCCTGTTCGATTAATCATTTTTGAGAGTTTGACAAAAGTGGTGCAAGAATTTTGAAATCGTACGGGAATGGCGGTGCATGAGCAGTGACTGTGCGGCTGTGGTAGAATGACTGTCGACTGGTTTTCCGAGACCCTAGTGATGCCGAGCTGAGTGCTTCCCCTCTCTTCCCCCACACTGCACACGCCCCCACATCACCGGAAGCTGGAGGCTTGAAGTGTGCTCACGATTCAAGGCATACTATAGCAGCCCAGTTGTTGATCATCATGCCACTCCCGGTACACTACCGACATGGCACAGCATGAGCGACAGTTTGGAGCATGCATTTGACATAGCGATGGAGTTCATGTCAATTCCAGAAAATCTATAGCATCCAAGCATCTATTCTCGCATGCTGGTTGTGTGGCCATTCAAAGAAGGTGTCGGTTTCACCCAAACATCCCAGCCAATCGACATTCCTTCGCTCTGTAGAAAAGAGCAAGTGGTTTAAAGCCCTAAACCAGTTATTTTCTTTTACCATGTGCACATTGCAATTTTTTCCATATTTCAGTTGAACTTGACCTTTCACTCTTGCCATTTTTCTTATTTCTTGTTTAACCATACTGTACAGGTATTAACCAGTGCCATGTATCTTATTTAATTCTGCAATAAATGCCATATTATTATACATATTGTTATAGTACACACATATAATACAATACCCTGCACCTCCACCACAATGTTACCCGAAGGACGAGTCAGTAAGACGAGCAACTATTTACAGGTTATATTTACAACAGCGGTTGCAGCGCTGACCGGTTAGGCTCACAGCAATGAGCCCAGTTCGTTCTTCCTCCTCTTTTCTCGAGTGATGGCGCCCACGCGCCTCATTAGAACAATCAAATATCACACGTGTAGCAATATTGTTACTCTTTCAAAAGTCACTAGTGCCAACTGTATTTAGTCTTTAACAAGTCACAGCTTATCCTTTATCAAATGTTCTCATGAAGTCGAGAGAGAACAACACTGAGGTTGCGAAGGTGCTCTGAATCATTCAGGCCAATGACAAAAATGTCATCAAAATATACTGCAACATGTGGCAGCACCTCGGAGAAGGTTCTCCATTTCTCTTTGGAATAAGGCTGATGCTGATGAAACACCAAAAGGAAGGTGCATATACTGAAATAGCCCCATATGTGTTAAAATAGTAAAATACTTCTTAGTCTTCATCAAGAACTATTTGCTGGTAGGCATCCCTCAAATCCAGTTTGGTGAACATTTCACCCCCTTACAGCATGGCCCAAAGGTCCTCAATTCTTGGAATTGGGTACTTTTCCAGCGTGACCACAGGATTAACAGTAAGCTTGAAATCTCCGCAAATTTTGATGCGGCCATCCTTCTTAACTACTCGAACAATAGGCGCAGCCCAAGATGAACAAGCAACTGGCTTGAGAATGCCTTCCCCCTGGAGGCTCAGAAGCTCTTGTGACACCCCATCCTTCAGGGCAAATGGCAGGGGGCATGGCTTGAAAAAGCTGGGTACCGCATCTTGCGGGACATGAATTGTGGCTTTTGGGCCCTTGAAACTCCCAAGGCTCCTTTTAAACACATCAGGAAATGCTTTAATAATGTCCTTAACATCAGAAACAACATGAACAGTCTGTTTTACACTTCGGGGAAAACTCTGAGCACATTGCATCGTGATGCGGCGAGTGCGGGAGTCGGGCGGCGGCAGCAGCTCGCGCATATGTTCTTTCAAAAGGCCTGGGTACTGAGTGCATGCACGTAAATTTCTTCACTGTGTGTGCTACCGTAATATGCAACGACAAGAAAGACACACCAAAATGTGCGCGCAATGTGCTCAGTCTTTATTTGATGCGAAAGGAAAACAAAGTACTCAACAATAATAACTATGGGGGCAAAACACGATGAAACAAACGGATGCGAATAAAGGAGTGTTTTAGGTTAAGACAATGAGCTGGAAGCAATTTTTATAGTTCATTACACTAGACAGACCCTGCCCACCGGCAGAGAAATACATGCATCATGTTCCGAACTTCACCCAGCGGCTGCGATGGCAGCGCTCGTTCTGGAGAGCAGTGGGGTGTGGAGCGACTCGGTCAGCTATGTATTCATTCGCAGAACGTTCCACTTGCTGACGATGGTGGGCCAAAGCCTATCCTCAGACAATCTATAGAGAGGATGGCGCGCCAGCGATGCTTTCAGTGAGCCCCAGACATTTTCAATGATGTTGAGGTCCAGGGATTGGGGCGGCCTTTCCAGGACAGTGACGCTGCCCCTTCAAGCAGTTCTTGAACAACACGAGCAGTGTAGATCGGTGACCTATCATGTTGGAATATACAGTCGCCTTCTGGGAATGGGCCGTCAAGAACATACGGAATCAGTACATCGTCTATGATTGCCCCGTACCTTTCAGCGCTGAGCATGCCTTTGAGACACATCAGTGGCCGTCGCACAACGCTTAGTCAAGAATATTGGCCCAGTTCACGCAGTAACGATGAAATCTGCACACTGCCTCTGACAGTAGCGCGCTTCCCGACAATGCGGCCAGGGCGCGTCGCCATAGTAGACGATACGGATCAAGACTCAATCCGTGAGTGTCTGCGCCTGCGTGAGCTGCTGCGCCGCCTGACTCATGCGCTCACCGCATCGTGATGCAATGCGCTCCGAGATTTCCCCTAAGTATGAAACATCCTGAACATCTGCTTCCCAGACAGCAATGTCAAAGCCCAGTTCTCGAATCCATTTGTGACCTAGCAGTGTTGAACTTTCCCCAGTCAGGAACAAAGGTAGGACAGCTTTCTGTCACGGAACTGTACCACGACATCTGCTTTGCCTTCAACTTGTGTGAGCTTGTCTGAGTAGCTCCGTAGGAGCACATCCGATGGCATGACAGTCACTGACGGTAGTAGCTCCTGAAGACGTTTTTTTGCAATGACAGAAATGCTCGCACCAGTGTCCAGCTCCATACTGAGCGGCTTGCTGCAAATGCTGATGGTCACAGTGAAGGGCGGTAAAGGTGTGACAGTGTCGACCGGCCACATGTCAAACACATCGACAGGTGCATTGTTGTCAACAGTGTTGACTTGGTGTGTTCTACTTAAAGTTTTACGAGCTGGAGGTACGGAGCTGTCTAGTTTTGTAGGCTTGCCCTTCCACAACAAAGCGTCTTTTCTCTTCGAGTTGCATACTCAAGCAATGTGACCCTGCTTTTGGCAGTAGTTATATTATTGTCTTGCACGACACACTAGGCCCGCACCACACAGTAAACTAAACAAGTGTCAGGAGATCACCTGGTGCAGGTTACAGACACAGTCATACCCAAACCCCTACGTATACTCTCACATTTACCCGGACAGAGTATGTCCATACTGTCACCTGTGTGGCGAGCTGGCTATGCTCAGTCACATCCTCTGGGACTGTGAGGAGGACCCCCTCCCCCCGATCTCCTGGCCTCTCCCTCACCTTCATCATGGGAGGAAGTGCTGCTTAGCTCCAGCCCGGACGTGCAACTCTGAGCCGTGGAGTGAGCCGAAGAGGTCGCCGTCACGCATAGCCTGGCGGCCATCTGGCCTTCCTGACAAGCCCATGAATTAGCTCCCCACTCAGACGAATAAAGTTTCTCTCTCTCTCTCTCTCTCTCTCTCTCTCGGCAGTAGTTGCACGTAGTGCAGATATGCTTGTACTGGGTCACGAGGTGTTCTTCCCCGCTGCGGTAGCATGAGACACGCCACTTTGATGCCACAACCTTATGCGTAGGCAGCAAACTTCTGCTGGAACTGGCTGTCTCACCAGCACCTTTCTTCGCGGCTTCCATGGGAAGTGCAGTTTCCGCAGCATCTTCGTACATAAGGTCTGCCTTCTCGAGCATCCTCGTCTGCACGGCTGTGTCATTGATGCCACACACGATATGGTCCCGCAACATAACGCCAAGCTCAGTTCCAAAGCTTCGAGACGTTTGAGTGACACCACGAAATTACTGACACTTGCCTTCCGTGTGAGCGCGCGTGTCGAAGCTAAAAAGCTGAACAACACTAGATGGTTTGGGGCAGTAATGGTCACCCAGAACTGAATTTCTTGCATGGTCTTGTCTTGTGGCTGGGCGGGCTTAACGAGATCCCACAAGAGAGCATAGCTCTTCTGCCCACAGTAACTAAAGAAGACTGACATCATTTTTTTCTGCTGCAGTGTCATTGGCGATGAAAAAAGCTTCAAGGCATTCAACGTAGCAGGGCCACACATCTCCGTGTCTTTCGTCGAATGCTTCAAGGTTGCCGAACATTGGCATGACGAAGTTCCGTTGCATTGAATTCACTAGACGAACGACGAAATCGCATGTGTAGCAGTGGACGTGGAAGGACGACGCACTTGAACGAACTTGAATGCTTTTTCCCTCGTCGCCACTTGTTACGGGTGTAGCCGAGCAGTTCCGAGAGGTGGGACAGACTCTGCAGTCAACGACATGTACTGCAGCACGACCATACACTCAGGATAGCGCTTGCAGCTGATCCCGTGCTGTCTATTTTCTCCGCCTTTACAGGGTGGTGCAAGTGGTGCCATGCAATGGGCAGCCATCTGAACCGAAACCGTAACAGTAATGTTAGGACTGCACATCTTAAAGTATCAACCTTTCGGAGTGCACGTAAGAACTGTTTTTCTGTGCACTGAAATCGGTTAGATGCTATGTCGAAATGTGGCATAGACTGCAGACTAAGCGTGCTCTGACAGGGCATTAATTTTGAAGCAGGCATCACACTTGTGGGACTACCTGCAAAACCAGCTGAGGTTTTCCTTTCAAGAATTTCTGGTGTCTGCAGCATAGTATTTGATGCTTGTGTTGCTTGCGACTGTCTGCTTGGTAACATATATTAGACTTTATTGCTAGTGCATTGCTTTCTTTTTTCTTAGTGGATACTTAGTGGAGCTCAGATGCTGTTATTTTAGCGTAATCTATGCAAGAAAAATGGCTGCACTGTTTGCGGATCGTAAAATGCCTGTTTTCTATATATCTGATGTAGTGTCTCATTAAAACTGTCCATAGCAGATTTTATATTGTGTTTTGATGGAACCCTTACTAGAGAAAATGAAAAGACAATACCAGTGTTGTTAAGATACTAAGTTATTTATTGTAAGTGCACCACTGGTGGCTCTTGGGACGCTGGTGAGGACATATCTGAAGGTAGTTATGCCCTCTACTCCCGGCCTCGGCGGCCGCATTTCGAAGGGGGTGAAATGCGAAAACACCCGTGGTACTTAGATTTAGGTGTACATTAAAGAACCCCAGGTGGTCGAAATTTCCGAAGTCCTCCACTATGGCATGCCTCATAATCAGAAAGTGGTTTTGGCACGTAAAACCCCATAATTGATTTATTAGTTATGCCCTCTACTGTAGGGTAGTTTGTAGCTGCCAACTATGAAAGTAAATTTTGTTTCTGTCACCATATTCCGCAGGCGCACTTTGAAGAGGACCAGTATGAGCCCAGACGCACGGACCGTAAACTGAAGCCGTTTGCTGTGCCCACTTTGTTCAGCCACCGGAAAGTTCCGAAACGGCGCCGAAGGCTTGTACGGGGTGGTTCCACTAACAGCAGCACCAGTGTTACCACTGCTGTTGACACTGCTGCTAAGGTGGTTACTGTCGTCTCCACTGCCACGAGTCTCACTACTGCTGCAACTGTTTCTACGAGACCTGTGGTTTCATCTTCAGTGGCCAAAAGCCAGCCAGCTCATCTTCAGTCAGGTAGACATGTCTTTTTAAACATTGTAGCAATGTGGGTTCTTGTCCAGACCTTTTTTTTAAAGATTTACTATGAGGGCCTCTTCTCAAATGAAAGTCAAGTGGAATCGTTCAGTCAATGGATATTGTAGGTGCCCCTGAGATGGGGCAGAGAGAAGCTTCTATGCTAAAAAATAGTTAACAAAAGCTTGCTTTCAGTTAATGGTGTGGGCAGAGACAGAGCAACTTGTTTTTCTTAGACTGGGATAATCTAACGATTCTATTTCAATGCCATTATTATGCTTCGGCAGAGGCCAGAGCAGTGCTCTGCCTGTGTTTTCAACAGGATAGGGTGGCCATTAACGGTGGCTGTGAGAGTGGCATACAGTTGAGTGGCAGGAACTGCTACATTATACTGGCCTTGGCGTGCACTCATTCTACACTTGTCTTTTTTTAATGACAGGATTTTTTAAAAAGCTTCTAGATGGGTTTTAGATAGTATTTATCTATTTGTAGGGGTATCTGTGATTTTTAGTCTTTGATATTCTATTGGTAATATTTTAGCCACTGTTTAAAAGCATAGGAAAGACATGCTTGTAACTCATAAAATCTCATGCCATGGTTTGCATCTGTCATTTTACTGCTTTCTGTCATTTTACTTTCTTTCATGTTTTTAACAGTAGTTTTCAAGATTTATTTATTTGTTTGAATATGCTATCAACCCCTTGCAGGGCCAAGATAGGAGCGGGTTACATTATTTGCATTGTAATATGTATAACAGTGCCATAACAATATAGAACACATGTAACCATATCACAAGTTACAATGGGGTGACGGCCATGCATGTCCCAGCCAAGCAATATCAGCCATGCATGTCCCGTTGACATCTTTAACTTTAATGAAAAAGAATATATCTTGGAACGTTGAAGCAGTGCTAAGCTTTCGAAAAAAAAAAAAAAAAAGATTATTGTAAAGAAAAAGAATCTTGAGGTTCTCCGCTGCCAAGCACTTGTTTTGCCTCCATTTCAGATCTTGCAGATTTGGGCAACTATTGCCCAAAAGTCGTTCCCTGTGTGAGCTCAATCTGTATCTTAATTTGTTAATACATTTGTTACAAAGTGTCTTAGTTTCCGACCAAAAAATCTGAAACTTGGCTGATGTAGCAATTTTGCATAATTTCACATCCTTCTCTCTCACGAGCTATTAAAATAACATAATGACACCAAAACTTGCTTGGAACATAGATGTACTATGCTCTCACTGTGACCCGGAATTTGTTTTACAAGATAGCATTTATCATATAAGGAATCCCACCCATTAGGCAAAAAAGTAAAACTTTGAACATCAAATAAAAAACAGGACATCTTTTACTTCTTTCAAAAAAGCAGATCTTAAAGCCTGTGATGTGTTTTACGGAAATACAAAAAAAAAAGTTTCATAAAAAAAATGTTTACGTTTCGACCTCTACGACTACAAACGCAACCATCTTTTCTCATTTCTTGATATGTCTGTTGTGAGGGCAGCAATGTACATCTTGTTGCTAACAAAGGGTTCTGGTTTCTAGAGCATTGAACAAATCATGAGGTCTCTACAGTAAAAAGAAAAATAAACAATATTATTTCTTTTCTTAGTTGCGCCAAATCAAAACAAGAAATCATATGTAATGATGACCTTTTCCAGCACACACAAGTTCCACTTCATGTTGGCACAATACACACACATATATGCATACTTTATGCAAATAAGTGTACAGCACTGACTTTGGGCTCGAGGAGTAGAATTTTGTGGCCAGTCGGAGTGTCACTGTGAGCAGTCTTGAATAAATGGAAGGCTTCATGAACAGGTCACATCGTGAAGCGCTTTGGGACAAATTGTTTTTTTCCAATTACCCATGATTACAATGGTATCTTTTTTTCTTTAAGCTTTCTTGTGAGCAGTTGAATTTATCTTTCGTGTAGTTGTCCAAAGCTGCCTGTATAATTGTGTCACTGAGACACCTTCTTGTATATGGGTCAGGAAGCGACCTCACTCTGTGGGTTTGGTGAAACTTAAGTTCTCTTTGTAACATGTAACGAGATGCCAGCGTAATGATTTTTTGTATCTCTTGATGCGAAAGTCTGCCAGGCAGTAATGTTTAACAACTGGCATTGTTCAATGGGTGATTCGCAGGCATCAAAAGCTTCCCATGCTTCTCAACCACCCTGAGCAAGTGCTGCAGCTCTGAGCCAATGTTTAAGCCTCGCTGCTGGTGCCATATGCTGACGTTATGCTTAATCAGATTTTTTTTTTTACAGGAATTCATGAAGCTATGTCTGCTTGTGTTTTGCATAAGACTTGTGGCAGCGAACTTTAACAGGTATTGGTAGCTTAAAAGTGACATTTCGGGATGCTTAGCATGCCTGTTCTGTTCCTGCACAGCTTCACCATCGGACATGCAAGTTTCGTCCGGTTTTAGCAGATGAGATGACTACAATATCAACTCTTGGATGCAACAAAAGCAGTGAAGGCAGAGAAAATCACTTTCTGCGATGGGTGTTGTTTCTGTAAAAGTCTCCATCACAGCAATGTCCTAGCTTCTCACGCTACGAAAACGCATATGATACTTGCTTTTTTGGTATGCAGTTTTAAATAGTCCGCACAATGCACTCGCTTGGTGCTGTATGTTTCAGCTATTACGCCAAGTAACTCGCACTGGCTGAGCTTTGACGAACTAAGACGAAAGCAGAATTGCCCAACGCTCTTGAAAACTACGAGCACTGATGTGAAATGTGCCGCACTTTTCAAAACTCGTGCAAGAAAGGAGATACGAATTAATCTAGTGTTATGCGGTCTGTCTGCTGGAGTCAAGTTGACAGTTGGTACTGCGAACAGTGGGAATGACGAGCCAGAGACACCACATAAAGTGACAGAAATCTCTTAACTAGCAAGTGAAAATTTCATTTGGCACTCCGCGAAACACCGACAAAACATTTAAAGAAACTAATTTTTGGTCACCAGCATCGGAGAGGCGACACAACATAAACAATAAGTCTGAAACAGTGTGATCGCGACATGGCAGGCCTTGGATGTACAAGATGACAGCGTAGACAGGGCAAAATGATAAGACAACAATCCAAGAAAAAAATGCAGCTAGAGTACGTGGCAACCTCAAGGAGGTGCGACACCGAATGCTTATGTTCAAGGAACTGTGAGGGAGCAGCATCTATCTGCCAGAAACGGCTAGGGAGCGGGGTGCTGTTTGAAGTAAAGGACAAGGTGTGGGAGGTGCCACAGCAACCTCGAGCCCTGCAGCGCTGTGGCAGAATGAGGCACAGAGGTGGGGTAGGTGGGGATAAAGCCCCTTAAACTTCGTAAAGTAGCACCACGCTTTGAAGAATACTGCCTCTTCCTCGCGTGCTCTGGTCGAACCCGACGCCGTGTCGCTATTGGCCTAATAGCATCACGTGGGCCCTCGCGCCGTGCTTCAGCGCCATTTTCGCTCGAGAAGCGTCTACGAAGTGGTGAGGAGTGCATGTTGGCGCCGTTGCTACACTCGAGCGGTGTAAGTGGGGCCACGGTCAAGGAGGGAGCGTGAAAGAGAGGAGAAACGAGAAGGAGTGAAGGCAGAAGAGGAGAGTGTCGCTACTTTACGAAGTTTAAGGGGCTTTCGGTTGGGAGGTGGTCATCAGGGAAGGTAAGGAAAGCCAGGCAAAAAATGACTAATTGCTACTACACAGGTAGACGGAACAGTGGTAGGTTTTTAGCAGAAAAGGAAACAAACGTGCTAAGACTTTTTTAGGCTTCTAGCGCAGCCCAGAAAGAGCAAAAAGGAAGGTGGAAGGGGTAATGAAAGGGAACGGAGAACAGAGTGAGCGCTAACTTCCAACTGATGATTTTATTTGTGCACTCTGTAACTGATGGTTACAGAGCGCTCACTCTGTTCTCCGTTCCCTTTCATTACCCCTTTCACCTTCCTTTTTGCTCTTTCTGAGCTGCGCTAGAAGCCTATATATGTCATGACATACCAACTTGCCCAAACTGCCGCATTTTTAAACATGCTAAGCTATTTAGCTAAAGAACCCCAAAAATGTGAAAGGTACAAGACACAAGAAATTATAAAAAGAGGGGCGGGCATAATGAGCATCAAACACAGTTACAGGCAGAACTCTTCTATTAATTTTTCAACAAACCACTTTCTCATGTGAATATTTACTATTAGTTTAATTTCGTGGAAACCACGACTCTTTGTTAGCAATGAGGTGCACGTCGCTAAAATAACTGCACACATACAAGAAACAAAAAGTTTGTTGTTTGTCGCCTTACAGATCAAAAGATAAGAGAACATTTTGACATATGTTTTCTTTATTTCCGTAAGACACATCATGGGCTTTAAGATCTGTTTTTTGACAGAAATTAAAGATGTCCTTTTCTAAAAAAAAAAAGTTTCTTTTTTGCTTGATGTTATGTATATGGATGGGACTTCGTATACAATAAACACTATCTAGGAATACAAATAGCAGGTCACAGTCAGAGGATGGACAAATCTCTGTTCTAAGCAAGTTTCGTTGTCATGGCTTTAATAGCTTGTGATAAGGATGCAAATTTATGTAAAATTGTTCCATCAGCCAAATTTCAAACATTTTTGATCAAAAACTAAGACTCGGTATACTAAAATTAATTTCCTCCAGGCACTTTGTAACAAATGTATTATAAATTTAAAGACCTATAGAGTCCGTACAGGGAGTGACTTTTCAGCAATAATTGCTCGAATCCGCAAAATCTGTAACGCAAATCTGCACGAGTGCTTGGTAGCGGTGAACCCCAGAGTTTTATTTCTAGACAAATTTTTTTCTAGAAAACTAAGCACTGGTTCCATGTTCTTGAAAGATAAAAACCAACATATGTATATCTTTTTTTCGTTAAATTCAAGTATGTCAACCATACGTGCTTGGTTGATTTTGTGTGGAATCTCTCCCAACAACACAATATGTTCCAACAAATAATAAGTTAAACCTCGATAAAACGAAGTAGGTAAAATCGGCAATTTGCTTCGTTATATCGAAATTTCGTTCTATTGAAATTCGACATTTTATGCAAATAAGTACAGTCGCGGATCAATTTTCCTTACATGGAAGGGCCGCAGAATTTTCAAATTATTGGGCAATCGACAAAAAGCAAATTTGAATGAGAAAACAACTCATTTTGGTAAATTTGGGAGTTGGCAACAAATGAAATGGTTTCATGCCACGTAAGTCAATGATATCTTCTCGGCGGTACGAATTAAGCGAACCCAGCCACGCTATCGCGTGCACTACGTCCCCGCGCACGGCCACCGAATTACGATGGGGGTGAAATGCAAAAACACCCGTGTACTTAGATTTAGGTTTAAAGAGGAAAAGACCCACGACTTGAGACGAGACATGACAAAGGAGTGGACAGGACAAGCGGTATACCGCTCGTCCTGTCCACTCCTTTGTCACGTGACGTCTGAAGTCGCAGTTCTTTTCCTCTTTAGACATGTCGAACCAACTGACCCAAAGTTCCCCCCTCTTGAATTAGATTTAGGTGCATGTTAAAGGTGGTCTAAATTTACGGAGTCCCCCATTACAGCGTGCCTCATAATCAGATCGTGGCTTTGGCACGTAAAACCCCATAATTTACTTTTTCCACCCCCCAGGGCTGATAGGATGGTCCGCGCTAGCACGATGCTATCAGGAAAAGTGCCGGCAATGGGTAGCGAATGCTTCGCTTCGTCTGCCGAGATTACGCAACCTTAATACTAAACATGCGGAAAGACAGCTTACATGGTGTCACTTCGTCTCCGCACGCCCGCTCTTTGCACACACGTAAGATTACCTCTAAAGTAGGGTGCGCGGCTGCGTATGCTCTCAGTCACGTTTACAGCCATGCGCAGCCACGGCTGAGGCGTGCCAGGTATCGAGACGCGCCAACTTACGCCTTACTCGCCCCCCCTCACGCGCGCTTGATCGTGTTACCGCGAGCTCGCTCCTGTCCCCGTCTTTCCCTTTGCTCACGCGGGAAGGCGGCACCTTTGAAGCCACCCTCTTTCTAGTCTCACCCTTGCACACTTTCACTCGCACCTAAAGCACACAGTTCGCGGAGCGCGATAGGTTTCGTATCGCACTTTACAGGTTCTTATCGCACTTTACTCAGAACATGATGCGGCGCCACTTCGGCGGTCACTCTTGTCGCGCAGCACATGATTTGACAGGTGTGTTTGGAAGCAGCCACTTGTAATTCAATCATTTGACCATCTGCGTCCGCGGAAGTTTCCATTTTTCTCAGCATTCCTTTGCGGCAGCAGTGAAATTTTCTTGTATTGAAATCTCATGCAAACACACTTCGCTATATTGAGGTTCTAAATACATGGTGTTCTATGGGCAAGAGGTTATGAAAAGTTAAATATTTCGTTATATCACCAATTTTGTTATATTGAAGTTCAATATATCGAAGTTTAACTGTATTACATGTTACAACAATATTACAACAATACGGACATTTTTGAGGGTATCATGATTGTTGCCACTCTCTGGCATGAATGCCAAGCCTGACTTTGTAGCACTGCAGTCAAACAAGAGGGAAACAAGTCCTACTAACAAAGACTCTTGATCATCTGTAGTGCCACTATTGTATGACCATACTGTAGTGCAGAATGTGCATGTTCTTGTTTTTGAGAACACTCCCTTGATGCCCTTTCTCACGCTGTTCCAGCCACCAACCTTGCCTGCTGGGCTGAGCAGGCACAGCACATGCAAGTCACTCCGTCAGCCATGACCAGATTGCTAACACCACCTGTCAATACTGGGCCAGCCTTCACTGTGGCCACTTCAGGTGGCAATGTCATCCTTGTTCCTGCCACTACACAAGGCGAACACCGTTACATTGTCGGTGATCCACCTTTTGTTGTCACTGAGATGAGAGCATCACCTCTTCTGACACCTAGTGCCAGGACTCCAAATACTAACTCAGGTAAGTGGCATTTTCTGTAGCTTCATGATCACAGTAATATTCTTGCCATATAACGTCACTACTGGACCTCATTCGCGCACCTTGCCCACAAGTGCATGCTTGGTAGGCAGCATACAGACTTTGCGTATCGATTTGTATTAAGTTGTGTACCATAAAATCTTGCATATACCGTATTTACTTGCATAATGATCGCACTCGCGTAATGATCGCACCCCTTAATTTTGTCGTCAAAATTCGATTTTTTTTATTTCCCGTGTAATGATCGCACCCCGAACTTGCCGCAGCGATATGTCGTGGGCCAAGTCTAGCTAATAGAGAGATTTAGTTTAGGGGACACAAGCGGCTTGCGTACGCAAGAACTAGGGGTGACTGTACTGCGCATGCGCCGACCGCTACGTCTACTTGCGTCCTTGGGTTGTTTGGCCAGCCGAAAGCATCGCTACCCCTAAGTGGTCATGTTACCCACGTGACTCTCACGATGTAGGAGAAATTGCGAGTAGCTAGCAGGTAGATAATCTAATAAATCTTTCGCCAAGTGTCGGCAGACGTCGTTTTTATATATATTGGAGAGGTTTAGCGTGTCCGGTATTCGGATAAACGTAGTTGGGGCGGAGCCATAAACGGGAGCTGCCTGCATGGTGCATCCACCTGGCGGCGCAAAGCTCAAACGGACAAAAGCAGCTAATATTACTGTAACCAAGTCTATTCTACTTCGCTGCTGGTGTAAATTTTCGGCACTGGCGTAATTGTGTTGCTGCCAAAAATTTATACCTGCATCAAAGTAAAATACACTTGGTTACTGCAATATTAGCTGCTTTTGTCCGTTTGAGCTTTGCGCCACCAGGTGGCTGCACCATGCAGGATGCTCCCGTTCATGGCTCCGCCCCAGCCTGCGTTTACCCGAATACCGGACACTCTAAACCTCTCTATTAACTGCTTTTAATGAGAATAGCTTTATGTGCTTTACTTCATATGCTTGATTTCATGTTTTAAAAAATAACGCAGCAAAGATCATGTTGATGGCGCTGCGAGCGCATGCGACCTCACTGCGGCTTGCGTTTGGGGCCGCTAACCTATAACGTATTTCTGCTTGCGTACGTAAACGCAAACGCACCCAAGCGCTAGGGGCCCCAAGGCCTTGCGTCCCCTAAACTAAAACTCTCTAATAATGATCGCGCTTACCATCTGTCGAATGCTACACAAACGACTCTTCAAGACAAACCAAGTGGTCTGCATGCACCAAACATTCTTAAGCAGATGCACCATTTCATTCCTTTCATCACTTTCCGCACTTCCATGCCAAAAAAAAAAAAAAGCTGCAACCAAACTTGCCTTTATTATGTGTAGGCTTTATAATGGTTGTGGTTAACAACAACAAAAAAGGCGCCTTTCGATTCTTCTCGTCTGCACTCGTGGGCACGCAACAAACCGCCAGCGGCAATGATAGCAGCCACGTTTACACTGATACGTTAAAAGTGTACCCTATTCATATGCTGACGCTTGTAACACAGCTAAGATATTCGCCCACCCTTAGCGGAAACATGCTGTATTAGGATAGTAGTGAAGAGAAATGCCACAGTTTCCGCAGCATGCCTGCCATGTGTGTATGTCACTGGCAGCTAAGCGCACCCATCTGTTTCTGTCCCCTCAAAGTGGACATGGCTACGTTATTGCAGCAAACTTGCCGATATTAACGATATTATTCATTACTGATACGAAAGAAACTGTTTCAATATGTGTAATGTACTCGCGAGAAGAAAAAAAAATCGCATTCAGCTCGCTCCACTGGCTGGCATTTTTGTTTTGGTGTCCCGCACTACATACAGCAGCAGCAGCCTATTTGTTGTCCTGCTGTCATCCTGCAGCAAACGCGGGTTGAAAAAAAAAATTTTTTTGCGGGAAATTTAACTCGCGTAGTGATCGCACCCCTGAATTTGCGTCAGTTGTTTTGTCAAAAAGTGCGATCATTATGCGAGTAAATACGGTAACCTTGGCAGCACAAAATTGGAAAGAAATAAGTTTATTCTTATGACTGCACTAAAATATGCTTGGTTTCTCGTCAGTTTTCGTCCCTGACGACAACTTCAGCATTCAAATATACAGTAGGACCTCATTGATACTTTTTGGAAAAACAAGCGAGAAAAAACATACCAATGAGAAAGCGTACGATTCGAAGTCACTAAAGCATTTTACAGACTCAATTGTAGTTTACGTCTACGTAATTTGAAGTGCTGCATGAATCATTGCAGCACAAGGTGCCAACGTGCACCGAGCTGGTGGGGGCCTGAGATAGGCATTGCCATTTTTCTAGCTTCAGCAAGCTTACGTTTGCACTCCTAGAATTGTGCCTGGGACAGCAGCTTCTTCGGGTGGGGCATTTTGACGGGAAGTTTTGGTGCGCCCACTTAGCGAGAATCATGGCACGAGATGCATGTCGAGCTGGTGGCGCCCGAGCTATGAAGCACTCGTGAAAATGACCCTCGGTGCCATGAGTGAAAAAGCGTTTTAACTTTTCATCGCGCAAACAAACGGGGGGCACTAGGATCACATTGTCCTTACGTTTTATGGAGCTGTAATCTTAGCAAGTTTGGTGTGGTGTGTGTGTGTGTGTGCGTGTGTGTGTGTGTGTGTGTGTGTGTGTGTGTGTGTGTGTGTGTGTGTGTGTGTGTGTTGTCACTTCACTGAGTGAAGTGTGGGCACGGGTGAATATTGAAAATGGTTAAGAGGCTACGATCATCAAAGACGAATTTACTTGTGAAAAACACTGTACAAGTGTATTGCACAGAAAACTATATTGGGGCCAACAGCACCTGCAAGCGTATACAGTCGAACCCACTTATAACGATACCGGTTTTAACAATATATCGGTTATAACAATGAGAAGCTGCTGCACCCTCGACTTTTGTATGTTTTCCATGGTGAAATAACCCATTTACTACAATGCCCTGACGCCGCATTATCGGTTATAATGATGAAGTCTGGCTGCTGGGTGTCCGAGCCAAAAGGTAGTGAAATGCGAAATCCTTGAAATGAAAAAAAGAAAACGAGAAATTCAAGCCGCTGCACGATGGGCCGCTGCTCCAACAGCCGCTGTGCGCTCATTTTCCAGCCATCTCCATGCGGCTCTCTCCCATCGCCCTTCCACCCCTCTGAACATGAATGGGCTGCGCCAATAGCTCTACGCCACCCCACCCTCCGAAACACAAATGGACCGCGCCAACTGTGCCGCAAGCAGATTGCTCGCATGTTGCTCATTTCTCCTTATTCAGTGCAGTTCTGCGAACAGCTTAATCGCTCGTGTTCATTTTTGTTGGTTGTGTCGAAGTCATTGCTGGCCACGCAGTTTCTCAATTTCGCTTGACTCTCCGCCGAAACGGAAGATGGCTGATCCGCCAACTGATCATCGGCAATGCACACCGTTGCCGGTGAAAAGAAAGCGCACGGCTATAGATTTGGAAACTAAGTGCTTCTAACCAGTGAGACTATCGTTGCAAACATGCTTGCATCGGATAGCGACGGCGACGATGGCAGCGATGACGCGGTAGGGCAGGTTGCCTCAACATTGTCCTCATAGGAGGCCCGGCATTATTGTCTCTCTGGGGCTTTGTTTTCACGAGGAACCTTCCGCTGCTCTACATGGAGCGCTTTGATGCCTTGGAGAAGGATGTCGTCAAGCTTCGTGTAAAGTTCATGGCTGATGGACATTGGCTTTTCTCGTGCGAGCCAGTGAGAAGTACGTGGCGAGATGCTTGTGGTGATCTCTCCTCAGCGTTTCTTCTGGATTTCTCAAGCTAACAGGCTGCCGCGGCAGCCTTCTCGCAATATTTAAAAGGCCCCTTTAGGGGCCACCAATGTGATGCCTTGGCGGTGCTCGCATATCGCTTGCCACCCATGGCACCTCTTTGCAGTTGTAGCAGTGCTATTCTTTAACGCCAACAGCCGCGGCTTGTTACACGCGATCGGAGCAACCAGGAAGCAGTTAAACGAGTGAACACAATCAGCAGCCAGGCGGAGGAAGGTAGTGGGGAGGGGCACTGGCCTCCCTGCCTATATATTTTTCTCGTATCAACTCTGCCATCCCCCTATTTTGATTTTTTCATGTAACCCGGTTGCAACAATTATCGGTTATAACAATGGAACTTTCGTGGCACTTGAATATTGTTATAAATGGGTTTGACTACAGCCAATAGTGTCGTGTTGCGGTGCGGCTTCAAAAGGATAGACTTACTGGAAGAGTTCTTTCATGCAAACTGACTCAACAAGGGCGAGGATTGCATTCAGCAAATTGTTTTCGACATTGAAAAAATTATGCCTAACAATGGTGGCTCAGGGTGCAGCGAAATAGAATTGATGAGTGAAGAAGCTATAAATGCCATTGGATTTCAAGTAAGCGATCACTTGTTCCATTTCTGCATATTCCGTACTCAAATAGACACAGTTCCTTCGTAAGCAGAGTTAAGTTGATTGCTTTGAAGCCATGTATGGTGTCCACTGCACAAGGATTAAAGGTGTGTCCACATTAGCGGCCTGGCAACTTGCCACACACCGTTTGTGGGCTGCCGGGCTGCCGACCGATGCCGGTCTTGCTGGTGAATGGTGAGTTCTCCCTGTAAAACAAGGGATCTCCCTATGAGATCTTCCTGGTGCACAGCTTAGCCCTTCAGTGACGGAGGAGTGATCACAGCTATGCTCTAGTGTTGCCGGCAGCCTCACCACCGTTGACATAGATGTTGTTTCTATCCTTTTCCAGTTCACTTAGATGCTATAGCTGATGGCACTTCAGGACAAACCGCTGACGCTTCCAAACTGCAATGTTTTGCTACCGTTGTTGCCACTTGACCCTTTTCTCGGTATTATTTCAAAAAAAAATATATATGCTGATATTTGCAGCACCATCAGCTGCAATGCAAGCATGACCAAGCCAGTTCGCACTGCTCCTTTGGTAGCCATGCACTGCAGGTGAATTTCACTTGTATCGGAACTTTCGTTGGTGCTAAACATTTGACAGCGGACACTGCTTTTAATAAAATGAACAAGTTACGCGTCGCTTTACTCTAGCAGACATCATTCTGCTTTAAATAAAAGCTGTATAGCCAATGTTGGTGTTGCCAATTGCAGCAATGCGCTGTTTCTGCAGTAAAGCACAATGTTTTCACCATTTATGCTCACCGTGAGATTGTATGATTAGCAATGTCATTTGCTCTTTTTCTTTTTGTCACCAGGGACTGCGAAATGCACTACAACCACTAGAACACAGTGGGCATTTATGCCAGCTGGCACGAATATTACTGTTATAGCAATCCCCTAAAAATTCCAGCAGTATTTTCTTGTACTAGAAACGTGTTTTCGGTCATTCCCATTTTTGTTTTCAATAAAATCAAATGCACATGGATATTTCACCCAAGAAGCGATAGAAGTACAGTTAAACCTTGATATAACAAAGTTGGTAAAATTGGCAATTTGCTTCATTATATCTAAATTTTTTTGTATTGAAACTCGACCTGTCGCCGCTCAATTTTTCTTACATGAAAGGGGGCCACATAGCTTTCGTAATTATTGGGCAATTGAAAAAAGCAAGTTTGAATGAGAAAACAATTCTATTTGATGGATTTGGGAGTCTGTGACAAATGGTATAGTTTCATGCCAGTCGAGTATCTTCACATAGGCGGTACGAATTAAGCGAAGTCAGCGACACTTTTAGTCCACTCTGCCCCCACGGCTGATAGCGTCGCCTGCACTTGGACAACACTATCGTGAAAAGCGCCGCAGCGGGGAGCGAATGCTTCGTCTGCATTTCGCTGCGAAAGGCCTCCCAGTTCATTATGCCTTCAGCAAGAAAGCGTGGATGGCACTCAATCTTTGCACTGAGTGGCCCCGGGCATAGGGTGCTGAACAGGAGCTGTGCCACCAGATTTGCCTTGTAGACAAGGCATTCCGACGAAGGGCATTTCAGGATTCTGCGAACGTCCAGAACTAATCCGACACCAACCTCCACTTGGATGGATTTTGACATTACAGTTTGAATTGAACAAAACCACCGCATGCCACATCTGCACTTCACGGAAAGGCCATTGTGGCAGCGGTGTGCAAAACTCATCACTTTGTGATTTATTGGTCTGTGCTGAACGCATTTCATTTGTGCTTGCACGGTTATACAGGAGTGGGAATGGACTCGGATGTTCCGTAAGCTGAAAGCCACTTTCGAAACTAACAGTGTGTGTGTCATGACACACACACACGCAGACACCCCGCGAGCGTCTGCATAAGCAGTCATTTTGTGAGTTGCGACACCATGTACCCGAGCACACGAGGGATGCACTCTCCTGCGCTTAACTGTGCGTGGTTTAACCGTGTCTGCGCAAAAGGGGATCCTGGAGGTTGAGCTGATGCCAGGAGTTTGGACCTTCACAGCCCCTCGGTGGAGGCAACATGCCCCTTTGGCCTCGGCACCCCCAGACTGACCCACCTGGGAAAAATTGGTAGTTGCCTTTCCTATCCTCCTCCCCAATCTTTGTCTTTCTCTCTCGCTTTCAATCTTCGTTGTCTTCTCCTCTCTTCTGTATTACTATCTTCTAGGCAGGGAGGGTTAACCCTGTGTGAGTAGCCAACCTAGGTTATGTCATATTCGGTTATAGTGGTAACGTACAGCTGGCGTTTGCAGTGCCTGTTTTACAGGTTCTGCAGGGTCCCCCTGTAGGGCTCCATGGTGGGTGGCTGCCGTTACTGCTGAAATGTACACACTCGCTTATGGCTAGTTCCTTCCTACCCTACCTGATCGCACCCTGAAGAGGGGCACACCGATAAAGTCTTCTAATTTTTTGGTTACAAAAAAGAATCCTTCCCCCGATTTCACGTCATCTACTCTGAAAAACAAGAAAACAAGCACGAACAAGCTACCTTTTGTTTTGCAATCCCCAACTGAGGCACTTGGACAAGGCTATAAAGCATCAAAGATGGCTAGCAGTGATCTGCTTTTGGAATTCTGCGATAAAAAGCAACATGGAAAACTGCTTAACCTTGTATCGTTTGGAGAAGTCCCAGTGACAGTGACCCACACCACATGATGAACACTACCTGTGGTATTGTTTCCGATGACCTGATAGAGCTCACAGAAGCTAAACTATGATCAAGCTGGAGCAAGCAAAATGTAATCAATGTTAAGAGAATTCTGCTAAGGCGCAACAGAAAAGAGATCAAAACAAAGCATTTAATACTTACCTTTGGTTCGTGTGTGCTTCCTGAGGGTATTGCGACAGGGTATGTGAAGATCAGGGTCAGACCATATGTCCCAAACACTCTGCGATGTTTCAAATGCCAGTAATTTGGCCAAAGTTCACAGAACTGTTGAGGCCGCCAAACTTGTGCTAAGTGCAGTGCTCATGAGCCCTCCTCTGAATCGTGAAAACTCTCTCCACTGTATAAACTGTGATGGGGAGCACACCGCATACTCGCGGTCGTGCCCATCATGGAAAAAGAAATTGTAGCAGTCAAAGTAAAAGAAAATATCTCTTTCAAGGAAGCATGCAGGTGGGTGTCCTACTTGCCTGAAGTCAGTTTTGCCGAAGTCGCATGTTGGGGGGGGCAGTGCCATAACGGCTTCCAGCAGCTGTCTGGCCTGCACACAGTGAGCCGGCGGTGACACTATCTGCCCCCTTGGTGGCTGCAGCTGTCGCTGCTCCACTGTCCCAGAAGAAGGGACCATCGACTTTCGGGTTGGCGACTTCCAGAGTCTTGTCTCCCGAGGTGAGGCCTTCAAACCAAACAAACCGCTCGAAAGAGCGGGTGTCCAGCGCCTCGGAAGAGGTGATGGACACAGCACCCATTCAGACGACACCCTTAGCACCGAAAGAGTGGCGTGACTCTCTCAACCGCCATAAAAAAGACAAACCTCGCATCACAGTGCCAGAAAGACATCTGTGAGCTAACTCCTTTTCTTAAACACACAACACAAAAACCACATTAAACATGGGTACACAAATATTACACTGAAATGTCAAAGATCTCCTCCACAACCTCAATGACATCGAAGAACTCCTGTATAAGTATAATCCAATGGTGCTGTGTGTTCAAGAGACATTCTAAAGCCCCCGCAAATAAATTTCCTCCGACAATGTTATTTTTCGTAAAGACTGCGATGACTCTGTCATGTCATTCGTTGGTGTGGCTATCATAGTTGACAGGGGCGTCTCCTGTCAGGAATTAAAACTTTGTACGCCCCTAGAGGCAGTTGCTGTTCGAGGGGTCTTGTTTGACAAGCTAGTCACTATCATCTCTGTTTACATCCCTCCTAATTATCTACTTAATAAAGCCGAATTTCAAAACTACATAGATTAACTTCCAGCACCATACATAGTTGGAGATTTAAACACACGTAACACTTTGTGGGGAGACTCTCGCCGTGGGGCAAGAGAGCGGCTAATAGAAAACATCCTATTCTCTTCAAGTGCCTGCATGCTTAACAAGAAAGAACCAACATTCTACAGCCCTACACACATTTTCTTGCATAGACCTAAGCATAGTGTCCAGTACAATTGTGCCATATCTGGAGTGGGATGTGATAAATAACCTTTATGGAAGTGATCACTTCCCAATCATTTTAAACCTTGTGAAACATTGAGTGCTCTACACACTTTCCTCAATGGAGTGTAGGGAAGCCCTAAAAAGCAAAACAAAGCTTGGGATCTCCTCCATAACTCCCCAACCACAGGCAACCTTTTTAATTTCAAGGTGATTAAGTCGCAAGTAGAAGAACACGCCGCTGCGCTAGACGGGAAAGTTGGGAAAAATATGGAAGTTGCATCAGTTCTTATACAGACGAACAAAAAACCTGAAACTGGGTAAACAAACTAAAAGGCCATAAAACTCATCCTCTACCTTTAGTAAGTACACAAGGAGACGCTTTTGAGGACCAGGCAGATTGTCTAGGAGAACATTTCTGAAATACCAGCGACTGCGTCTGGGTCAGAAAGACACATACAGTGAAGCGTACAATCGTCCATTTACCATGGCGGAGTTCCAGGCCTCACTGAATTGTTGTAACAAGTCGGCTCCAGGAAGTGACAGAATAATGTATGAAATGGTCAAGCACTTACGCTCTGAAACCCACAGAACACTACTGTCACTCTTTAACTTTATGTTCTCTGCCTGCTACATTCCATCCGCCTGGAAAGAAGCAGTCGTGATTCCTATTTCAAAGAGGGCAAGAACTTTTCCCCACCCAGTAGTTATAGGCATATAGCTCTGACAAGTTGTCTATGAAAACTCTTTGAGAAAATGATTTACTAGTGCCTCATCCATTTTATTGAAAGCAACAAAATACTCGATCCCTTACAGTGCAGTTTTAGGGAAGGTAGATCCACAACAGATCACCTTGTCCGCATCAAGGCAAACATCCGTGATGCGTTGTGATAAACAGTTTTTCTTGTGAGTATTTTTAGATATGGAGAATGCGTATGACTCAACTTGGCGCTTTGGAATCCTCCGTGATCTGTCTAAAATGGGAGTCCGAAGCAACTTACTGAATGTGATTCAGAGTTACCTCTCCCATTGCACGTTCCGTGTTAGAGTTGGTAACATTCTGTCTTGTCCTTTTACGCAAAAGGCTGGTGTTCCACAAGGTGGTGCGTTGAACTGCACTCTTTTTATTGTAAAAATGAACTTGCTGCACACATTCATACCATGTACTATGTTTTATTGTGTATATGTGGATGACATTCAGATAGGTTACAAATCCTGTAATCTAAGTAGCTGCGAGTGACAAGTACAGCTTGGCTTTAAATAAATTGTCTTAGTGGGCAGACGAGATTGGTTTTAAACTAAACCCACAAAGTATGTACGTCCTGTTTTCTAAGAAGAGAGGTATACTGCCAGACCCCGTAATAGATCTCAATGGAGAATGGCTATCTGTGAGCCGTGAACACAAATTCTTGGGGATCCTTTTGGACAGCAAGCTAAGTTTTGTCTCTCACATGAAGTATCTTAAGGCAAAGTGCCTCAAGACTGAATCTGCCGAAACTCTTGTCACGCACCTCCTGGGGAAGCGACAAGTAATGCCTTACGAGCTTGTACAAAAGTCTAATATTATCACGTCTTGACTGCGGAGCCATAGTCTATAATTCTGCTATGCCTAGTGCTTTGAAAATGTTAGATCCTATCCACTACTTAGGCCTTGCTTCAGACGCCTTCAGGACTAGTCCAGTGCAAAGCCTGCATGTTGAATCTAACGAATGGTCTTTATACTTCCAAGGGACATATCTAAGGTTTTCCTATGCTTTGAAGGTAAAATCAGCTGTAGACCATCCATGTCATTCAGTTAATCTCAACTTGTCTGGGGCCAGGCTGTTCCATAACAGCCCAGCCACTACACCTCCTTTGTCCCTCCAATTGGAAGCACTGTCAGAAGAAACGGGCGTCCCTCTTTTAAAGAGTGTCCCAATGGCTCCTACTAGGGTTCCACTGCCTTGGGAGTGGCAGACTATCCACTGTGACATCTCTTTCTTAGAAATATCAAAACAAGCACTTGAGGCACATATATATTCGCATTTTCTGAACTTAAGGATGTGCTGAATTTTATACAGCTGCTTCGAAGTCTCCTCCTGGTGTTGCTTACACAGCACTAGGACCATCGTTTTTAATATCCGGTACATCGAACCCATATGCGAGTATTCTTACAGCGGAAGCATACGTAATCCTTTCTGCAGTTAAGCAAGTTAACACATTAAGTAGACAAATCTCACTAGGGCTATTGTGTTTACGCACTCATTGAGTGTAGTCTGAGGCCTAATGAGTTGACAAAAACCTAAGAACAATGTTTTTAACGAGCCATATTCATTGCTATGCTCTGCTTATATGGATAAACAAGTCATCATCCTTTGAGTGCCTGGCCACAGTGGCATAAAAGGCAATGAAGCTGCTGACGAGAACTACCTCAGTAGCTTTTAGCAACACCTACACAAACATTCCCATTCCAGCTACAGACCTTAAACCATACTTGCGTCACCAGCTGAAGAAGCAATGGCAAAAACAGCGAGATTCCAAGGTATCCAATAAACTGCACTTCATCAAACTCCTATTAGGGCACTGGGTATCGGAGAAAACAACACAATACAAGAAAGTGTTCCTCTGTCGATTAAGAATAAGTCATACCTTCGGCAACCTCTCTCACCTACTGACTGGAGGTGATCCTCCCCCATGTTGAAGGTATGGCGACAGCCTTAAAGTTGTCCATGTCCTCGTCCAGTGCAAGGAAATAGAAACTGAGCATAAAAATTACTTTTATTCTGCGTATCGTCAGCATGTTTCACTTCACCCAGCATTTTTTCTTAGTAACAAACTGCCTTTTTACCCGGAAACAGTTTTTGGCTCTTTAGATGAAGTTAATATCTTGGAAATCATTTGGCCGGGTCATGTGTAGCACAGCCTCGCCTTTCATGCTGTACCTGTACTGATATGTTTTTATAGTGCGTGCCTCTCAGCTCTTGCTTTACTTCAAGAGCCTTGTGAAGGCAGCAGTGCTTGTATGCATCCTATTATATCGCTTCTTCATACTGAAACTTTTACGCCCTTTTCTATCATGAGTCATTGTCATTATTTTGGTACTTATATATTTTACGCAGTTTACAGTGCCCTGTTTTTAGGCCTCCTTACAGCCACATCACATCTACATTTGCAACTAATTTGATAATTTCATATATTTTACTTACGCATTTCATATGCGTAACTTACGCATTTCATATTCATATTTCATTTACGCCATGACATATGGTAATATGTCATGGCGCTCCTTGACCATAACTGGCCCTTGTGCCATTAAATGCCATACATCAATCAATGTGTCATGTCAGTAATAGCTGACGCAGGGGCCAGAGGAAAAGGGCCAAGAACGAAGGTACTGGGCTCACGGAATTAAATGCAACACGGAGCATTTAGTAGAACCCTACATATGTGCAAAGTATGCGAGAGCACCATGTCATGTCGCTAGGAATTCAGTCACCAAAGGTGACGAGGACTCCGATGTAAGTGTACGCGCCAGATTTAAGTCGATGTGACACGAACTTCAGCTGGTTGAAACGAAAGTATGCGCATTACTTAGCCCTAAATTGCCGCGTTTCATTCCGTGAGCACTGTACATACTGGCCACAACACGTCGGAGTGGTGAGTGGCATGTAAGAAGAGATGCGCAGACTTTTTAAGACAGTCGAGAAGCGAGGACAACTGGTTCCGACAGGAAGTCGTTTAATTCCAAAACCTGACAAAACAGTCCACCTAGCTCATTGCTCATGTACGATGATTGGCTGTTTAAATGGTGTGTTGATGGTATTCAGCATAGTAACAGACACACGCCCAAGCACGTTCATTCACGATCCATAGCACAAGTGCACTGATGGTGGCGCAGCACATGTCCATACAAGCTAGTTTGCTTCTGCGATGCATCCATTTCTAACTTGTATAAAAACATGCAGCAAGCACTTCAACGCACGCGAGGTGCACTGCGGTCTAGTGTCTGGGTGACGCAGGCTTTTAGGGTCAACATTGTCATCAGTACTATATCAGAGACCATTCTGCAACGCGAGCGACTTGCAGCATTCATGAGCAAAAGAAAAAAATTAAGTCCACTTTTCTTTGTTCAACACGGTCTTGGAGAAGCAAATTGACAAGTTCTCGCTTTTAAAAATCTCTGGAAATTGTCCAAAACATGCAGAGATCTCAGATAAGCTTTACATAGGCATATTTTTTATTTCGAATTATCAATATATCAAACTATTTTGCAATCCCCTTTAAGTTTGATATATCTGGGATTGACTGTAGTTCTTGTTGTGGATGAGACGAAGGCAATCAAGCAGGAAATCACAGAGGTCTTGCCAGACCAGAGCCAACATCTTGCGGCTGCACCACTAAGCTACGCTGACGTCGTTACGCCGCCCCAACAGGTCCCGGCGACTGCACCACTCAGCTGCGCTGAAGTCGTTGCGAGAACCCAGCCACTTTCTTCAAGTATGCCTCTCCGTTCTGCCGAATTCGTGCCTAGACCCAGACGCGCCCACCGTGCAATCATGTCAGCAGCCACCCCGTACAACGCATCCTGTGACATGGATGGAAGCTGCCTCGGCGAGCTGGTGGCATACAACCGACAACCGGCCATTATGCTTTGCGTGCGACTACGCCGGTACGTCGCATGTTTTTGTAATCATGTGCAGCCGCCTAGCACCATACCACCCGCGACAAGCCAGTCCAACCGTCCATATTATGGCCCCCCGTCGGCTATGTCGCCAACTATGCACCCGACCGCAACTACCCGCCAGTCACCTTCTCCACATCCTAGCTGTCTGTCGCCGATGCGACCTCACCCTGTAGGGACGAGGAAAACTAATTGTCACAGTCCAAGAGGCAAGGGCTGCGACAACGTCAAAATGTGAAAGTCCTCACCGCAGTCCCTCGAATGTAATCAAAGTGTTCGTTGACGGTGTTCACGCACCTGCACTCGTGGACACTGGAGCCACCGTATGTATTATGAACGCTAAGCTTTGCCGCTTACTTCGGAAAGTCACGAGGCCACCTTCTGGACTGTCTCTCCACACATCCAGTACTCAGCACGTTCACCCCGTGGCGGCTTGCGCTGCTTGTGCTGTCATTGCCGGCATCCTATACGCATAGAATTCATCATCCTTTCCTCATGCTCTCATGACGTTATCCTCGGCTGGGATTTTCTCTCGCACCACAATGCAGTTACTCATTGCGCACGGGCCGAAATAGAACTCTCGCAGCTGTTAGATTGGCCGCTCACCGACAATTCTTCGCTTTCGAGGAAACTACTTGTCCAAGCCGATACCCACATTCCTCTGAACGTCTCAACAGTTGTGCCCATGTCCTGCAGTGGAATCTCAGACGCTGTTGCACTACTGTCTCCATCTGACCGCTTTCCCACTCGGAAAGGTCTGCTGCTGCCTTCTGCGACAGTGGACATCACACAGGGCAACAGCACCATTTTCGTTTGCAACCCGTTTCCATACACTGTGTTACTGCTCCGAGGGGAATGTCTTGGCAATGTAAAAGTGATCGAAGACGTGCAAGTTATGGACGTGCCCAATGACAATTACTGTGCTAGTTCCAGTATGCTCAGTGCTGTTTCTACGTGTGAACTATTGCCCAGTGATGTGTTCGGTTCTTCTGTTGCCGATGCCCTTACACTGGTCCAGCGGTCTCAGCTTTTGTGCCTTCTAGAAGAATTTCGTTCTGCTTTCGACATAGGGCAATCTTCCCTGGGCCAGTTGCCAACTTACACCCATTGCATCAATACTGGCCCGCAACCGCGATTGCGGCAGTGTCCGTATCGTGTATCTTCTGCAGAACGTCGTGTAATCAACGAACAAGTCGACGGCATGCTTCGCCACGAGGTGATACGACCTTCGAACAGTCTATTGACATCCCCTGTTGCCCTAGTTACTGTTGGAATCTCAGCGCTGACACCCGTTGTTGCACCTGGGTCGCAAGCCCCAAGGGTAGCGTTGGCCTGGCGGCCTGGGGCACAACTGGAAGCATCCGAAGGTCCCGGCAAAGCATGAGTCGACTGGTAACAGAACAACTTGTTTATTCTAGCATCGCAAAAGAGCGGGCGGTCAGGTCGACCGAAGTGGAGAGACGGGAGAGCACGTAACTCAACGGAAGAAATCGGAGCCTCTCTCCTGGCGTCCGGGGGCAGCTGCTCTTATACTCTCGGAGTTGAGGGCAAGAAGGAATGTCTCGTCAGAGGCGCACGTGATGCGCGGCACGGACAGGCTGAGAGACACGTTGGGACGAGTGTAGTGACGCATCCGCCGGGCCGGCGCCGGTCAGACCTCCTCGCTTCACACTTGGGGAGCTCCTCTCCCCGGCTGCCGCGCTTTGACAAGCGTGGGCACCAACATGCACACACACACACACGCACACTTGAAGACACGTGGCATTGAAACATGCCTGGACGCGCTTGGCGGGGAGGCGTATCGGCGGCGCTGAACGGGCCAAAATGTCCGCCGCTTTGAACGAAGCCCCGGCGTCCGTTGCATCCGCGCCGGCTATACCGCGCGTCGTAGGCGAAACGTAACAGACCGCCCCGCCGGGGGAAGGAGATCCCGATGGTCAGGGGACTGCATCCGCTGTCCGGAGGGATGTCGCTCGATGATGCTCATAACCGAAGTCGGGCGTCCTTCGGCGTTTCTTGAGCGCAGCGCACAGAGAAGGCCTCGTTCTCTCGTTCAGGTTCACACAGGACACTGCAAAGTGACTTCGGGGGAGTTGACATTTTTGTTCTCGTTCCCGGCAAGCATTAGAACTACGCCGAAACTCAACCGCTCAGTCAGCAAGCACGAAACAACCCTCACCAAGTCCTGCCAGGCTCTTTCCCCTTTTATACAACTGCCTAGTTCCTTACAGTAGTCTAGCAGCACTCAGAATGCGTCCACAAATTGGAAAATTGCACTAGAAAGCACGTCATCACTTTGAAACACTAAACAAAAGCAATATGTTAAAAATCCTGCCTCAGGAAGAAAAACATCAGTAACAAACAACTCTGAGGCTGATTCCTACGTTAGGGGCTTCGACTTAAGCCATCGGCGTTACCGTTGAGAATCCCCTTTTTGTAACGCACCTCAAAAGAATATTGTTGCAAAGCGAGGTTCCAGCGCAGGAGGCGGCCATTTGTGGAAGAGATGGTCTGCAGCCATTGGAGAGGGCAGTGATCCGTCTCGAAGCATGCGAAGCGGAGAACGCAGCGAGCGACCGTACACTAGCTCAGCTGGCGAAAACCCCGTAGCCACATGCGGCGCGGTCCTTAATGCAAACTTCACCCCAGGCAGACACAGCTCCCAGTCAGTTTGCTCAAACCACAATGCTCGCAACACGCGCTTCATGACGGAGTGGAGCTTCTCAACGGAATTCGACTGTGGGTGGTACACTGAGCTGTGTAACAGCTTTACCCCGCACCTTTCGAGAAAAGTTGTCGTCAAAGCGCTAGTTAACACTGTGCCCTGATCTGATTGGATTTCCGCAGGAAAACCAACTCGCGCAAGTATGGACAGTAGTGCATTGACTATCTCAACTGAGCTGAGTTCTTTAAGCGGCACTGCTTCAGGGAACTTTGTCGCTGGGCAGATCACAGTCAAAATGTGTCTGTACCCCGTGGCTGTTACCGGCAGAGGTCCCACTGTATCAATAACGAGCCGTCTGAAAGGCTCCGTAATGATAGGTACCAACTTCAACGGCGCCCTCGATTTGTCCCCTGGTTTGCCCACCCGCTGACAGGTGTCACATGTCCTCACAAAGTGGTCTGCGTCCCGAAAACACCCTGGCCAATAGTACTCTTGCAAGAGACGGTCCTTAGTTTTCTTAACTCCTAGGTGTCCGGACCACGAACCCCCATGCGACAAGCGCAACAGATCCTGATGGTAGCACTGAGGCACGATCAGCTGATCGAACTCCACTCCCCTGCGGTCTAAATACTTCCGGTACAGGACCCCACCTCTTTCCACAAAATGAGCATTTTTCTTGGCGATACCTTCCTTGACACTGCAGCGTATGTTTTCTAGGCTGCCATCCTTTTTTTGCTCGGCTATCAAAGCCGACCGGCAGACTTTTAGCAACCTATCAAGTCCGTCTGACGTAGGCGCGATGAGCAAATCTGCAGATAGCTCTTCTAACTTTCCCGTGTCGGGCATTTCCTCTCCAGTATCTGGTGCCTTCAACGCTACAGGCTCAATTTTATTCAGTTCGGACGTGCTCTGAATATCAGCTTGCTGCGCCTCTGACCCTTTCTCAATGTTCGACAACGTCGGCCCCGCAACTTCCGCCTTTGCAGCGAGCTCCCCAACCTTCGATCTGGTTAAGGCCTGAACGCTAGCCTCACCAAACAAAAGCCCCTTCTCGCGCAGGAGGTGATCGGACCTGTTCGAAAATAGGTACGGGTACTGGGGGGGCGGCATAGATGACACTGCCGCCTCCGTCTCAAGCGCTCCGAAAGGTCCTTCAATAAGCACTTTTGCTACGGGCAGACACACGCTATGAGCTTCCACAGCTTGCTTGATCCATGCGCACTCGCCCGTGAACATATCGGGTTCTACGTAAGAGGGGGTGAACTACATCCATTGTAGCTGCGGAATCGCGAAGCACTCGGCACTCTTTCCCGTTCACGAGGAGGTCTCGCATGTAAGGCTTGAGAAGCTTCATGTTCTCGTCAGTGCTGCATAATGACAAAAACACGACTTTTGTTTTTGTTTCTGGACACTGCGCCGAACAGTGACCCGGCTTCTGGCACGTATAACACACGCGCACTTGCCTCGTCTCGAACCGCTTTCTGCGTTCGGCTTCGGCTGCCGCCGTCTCCTTAGGTTCGGTCGGACTGCTTTCACTCGCATCCGCACTACGTGTGTTCCCCCTTGCTCTCATGGGTGTGAACTTCGGCCTCTCAAACTTGGAGCCAAATTCACCCTTTTGACAGTCTTTAGCTCCGCGAGCCCGACGCGTCACAAACTCCTCGGCTAGCTCAGCGGCTTTAGCCACCGTACTAACGTCTGGCCTATCCAAGACCCAGTACCGCACATTCTCAGGTAACCGACTATAAAACTGTTCCAGCCCGAAACACTGCAGAACTTTCTCGTGGTCACCAAACGCTTTCTCTTCTTTGAGCCACTCCTGCATGTTTGACATTAGCCTGTAGGCAAACTCTGTATATGACTCACTTCTGCCTTTCTCATTTTCCCGAAACTTCCGACGGGACGCCTCCGCTGACAGACTGTACTTTTTTAGCAGACTCGATTTCACTTTGTCGAAATCCTCTGCCTCCTCTCTCTTTAAGCGAGCGACTACGTCGGCCGCCTCACCGGGTAACAAAGTGAGCAAGCGCTGTGGCCACGTTTCCCGAGAGAACCCCTGCTTCTCGCACGTTCGCTCAAAGTTAACCAGGAACAAACCAATGTCCTCTCCAAGCTTAAACGGCCGCATCAGGTCAGTCATTTTGAACGATACTCGTTCTCCTGCACCGTGTGCCTCACTTCCATTGCGAGCGCGTTCCATCTCTACCTCGAGACGCTTCATTTCCAAAGCGTGTTGACGGTCGCGATCTTCTTTTTCTTTCTGCTCTTTTCATTCGCGCTCATCTTTCTCTTTCTGTTCTTGACGTTGGCGCTCATCTTTCTCTTTCTGCTCTTTAAGTTCGCGCTCCTGTTTCTCTTTTTGCTCTTTAAGTTCGCGCTCCTGTCTTTTTGCCCGCTCCTCAATGGTCTCAAGGCATTCCGACAGCTCGTCATCCTCAGCTTCTAACTCAAGAATAGCCCTTAGCAGTTCTGGTTTTCTGAGTTTGTCTGAGACCTCCAGACCCAACTCTCTTGCAAGCTCCAGCAATTTCGGTTTGCTCAACGACTTCAAATCCATGGCTGCTCTGAATGCTGCTTTCTCTACTGCCTACTATTGTGTTGCCGCAAACTAACCCGGCAGCAACGACAACCACAATTACCAGCTCTGTTTCTGACACTAACAAAAGCCTGGCAAAACTCAGAAGAAGAAAGTCCCGCACTCAGCAAACCTCGCAGCCAAGAATTCAGCGCAGTCGTCCCGCTGCAGGCAACCAGTCATCACACAGGGCTCGTTGCACTGCTCCCGGATGGTCATTGTGCTGCTCAGCATACAGTCAACTGCATATCTTCGCTGCTGGCCTCCGTTGTCGCGATCTCACCGCTACCAGCCAGTTGTTGGAATCTCAGCGCTGACACCCGTTGTTGCACCTGGGGCACAACTGGAAGCATCCGCAGGTCCCGGCAAAGCATGAGTCGACTGGTAACAGAACAACTTGTTTATTCTAGCATCGCGAAAGAGCGGGCGGTCAGGTCGACCGAAGTGGAGAGACGGGAGAGCACGTAACTCAACGGAAGAAATCTGAGCCTCTCTCCTGGCGTCCGGGGGCAGCTGCTCTTATACTCTCGGAGTTGAGGGCAAGAAGGAACGTCTCGTCAGAGGCGCACGTGATGCGCGGCACGGACAGGCTGAGAGACACGTTGGGACGAATGTAGTGACGCATCCGCCGGGCCGGCGCCGGTCAGACATCCTCGCTTCACACTTGGGGAGCTCCTCTCCCCGGCTGCCGCGCTTTGACAAGCGTGGGCACCAACATGCACACACACACACACGCACACTTGAAGACACGTGGCATTGAAACATGCCTGGACGCGCTTGGCGGGGAGGCGTATCGGCGGCGCTGAACAGGCCAAAATGTCCGCCGCTTTGAACGAAGCCCCGGCGTCTGTTGCATCCGCGCCGGCTATACCACGCGTCGTAGGCGAAACGTAACATTACGGAGAGAGATCATTCTGTGCGGTTCAGACCATTGTTATGGAAACTAATGAATTAAGCTGCTGCTGCTCTTAATACAATATTGTGGACGTTAACATATAATGACATGAAGTTGGAAACCTGCTGTAGTTGCCTAGTGGCTATGGTGGTGCGCCGCTGAGCACGAGGTCACGAGATCAAATCCAGATTATGGCGTCCGCATTTCGATGGGGGCGAAATACAAGAACACCAATGTATAGTGCGTGAACAGCGGCTGCCGGATAGCTCCAGAGCCAGCCAGCAACGTCTAACATTAGTGTCTGGGTCCAAGATTAGATGCGTCGGCCGCGCGTTCCCGTGCACTTTTTATCTTGAGCCCTGCAGCTACCGTTAGACATCACTGGCTACCTCTGGAGCGACCCGGCGGCTGCCGTTCCCGCGCTCCACACAAGGGTGATGCGCATTGTACTTAGATTTAGGTGCATGTTAAAAGACCCCAGGTGGTCAAAATGAATCCAGAGTCCTTCACTATGGCATGCCTCACAGTCAGATTGTGATTGTGTAACATAATACCCCCAAATTTGATATATTAAATGCAGTAAGGAAAGCATCGTGGCACATTAATTGCATACAAAACGTGGAATTCATTTGAACAATGATGTACATTAAGCTCGTACAAAGAGCACTGTTTACTGCTTTTGTAAATGTTGCTACAGTCGTAACCATTGACCGTGTGTCTGCGCAAAAACATCAGCTATTCAGTTAAGGCTGTCTATGACCATATCAGAAAACCTGAAGCTTTATTATAGCCTTAGGTGAGTTGATGAACTTGTGGGGCATTGTTACACTTTTTGGTGCATCGTGTAAGCTTTAGCACCGGAAAGTAGAAGTGATATTTTATTTTGCCCTCTTCTATTGGTGGCTCGACTATCCCACTCTGTCACTGTATAATTTTACATGATGGAATTAAGGTGGCCGATGGCAGAAGGACTAGAATGCACAAAACAAAGAGCTGTGGAAAATCTCCCCGGCACACATGCAAATAACAGCTACACCAAAAGCTGGACGTGAATGCACCTGAATGTTAATTGGTGTACATGGCACATTACTTTAAGGTTGCCTGGATGTTGTAGGAACCCTCAAGTAACATTGCAAAACTGTTTTATGAACGTTGCTTTTGAATGTTGCAGGAATGATTGCAAAAGCAGACATTAGCCATGTTTAGGCAATGTACGGATGTAACCTTGCCTCAATATTATGGCAATAATGTGTGCTACTTGGGCATGGTTGCTGAGCAATGCCTAAATGTAAGAACTTTGATGATTGTGCATATGTGGCTCCTGGACATTTTCTCAGCAATGCCCATGTCACATGGAAGACCAGTATTTAGGAGTCTGGTTCAAAATGCAGATATAGTAGGCCTTGTGCCCCTCCCCACCCCTTTTGGAAATGTCAGTAACCATCACTTCGTCTACTTGTAGATGACATGCCTCTGCCCTGACCTCAGCAGAAACCCTGGGCAATCATTCTGTCAGCAGTCAAATATTACACTGGCATGTAAGACACAAGCCTGGCCAGAAGCAGCTGCATCAAAATTCTGCAGAGTATGTCAGGACATGGTGTAAGAGTGAGCAGCCCTGACTGTGTGGGGATCTAAAAAGTGATTTATATATGGTGGGCCCCATGCTGCATCCCCAGGTGATGAAACTTTCATCAACTTAATGCTGCTGCTTTGGCAGGCACCAAGTTTGTCGTCAGCGCGGTGCAAATCACTATCGTTTTTTAGTGTACCAACATATCTGAGAAGAATTGTGTAAAATGGAAGTTATGTTCAACAATTTCTGGTGCAATTGTGGTGATGCACTTCATTTCTTTCAAATTGAATCAGTGTCAGACTTACGCAAAGGTGAAGAAGTAGCAGTGCTTCTTATTTGTCTTCCTTTGCTGCATGTCATGTTCAATGTTCAGATTAAGGAACTGCTATTGTGAAAACTAGCGGCTGGAGCAAATGAAGCTTTCGTATTTCTGCAGAGCTCTCCAGGCTCAAATAATGGTGCAGGTCTACTTACATGCACTGCTGCTCCATATGTGCTGACATGACCATGTTTTCCCCTACACCTTTGAGTTGCTGCCTCTGATACAGGAAGCACATTTAATGTAATGACAAATTGCAGTAGTTTTAAATGCTTCCTCTGGTATTTCTAGATGTATCCATAACTCTGAATGGGCATTGTTTAGTGTTGTTGCATTGTTTGTATTTATTGCTTAAATGTTTCATATTATGTTACTCACATATTCTCTGTACTTTCGAAACTGCAAAAAGAAAAATACTACTCTGTATGCTCATTTCTTTCCTATGTATTTTGCTGTATGTTGTCTGTGTACAGGTGGCAGGAGCTCAGTCAAGCTGCAACGAAACAGCTTTTTCTCTTGCCACCTTTTTCGTTCTGTCGTGTTTACGAAAGACAAAAATGAAAAAAGATTGATTGATTGATTGATTGATTGATTGATTGATTGATTGATTGATTGATTGATTGATTGATTGATTGATTGATTGATTGATTGATTGATTGTCCATCAAGTTATAGAAGGCATCTGGAAAGCAAATGGATAAGCCACATTTATAGCTATTGGGTATAAATTGTCTCTGGAGAAAGGTGAAGAGAGAGGGGGGAGAGAAACAAAAATTTGTCTGATTTAAAGTAAAATCTGTCATTTATCTGTTACCTATGATTAAGAGTCGGGTAGGAGAAAGTGAAATAAGATGTTTTTCTTGTCTTTCAGTGCTGCCTTCAGTTAGCTGCCTTCCCAACACTGGCCCCATCATTCTGGTGCCAGTGAGCGAACCCAACGTGGTTCCTGTGCCCAGCCTGACGCCAAGTCCGAGTGCTCAGATGCCAGTCATCTTGTCGGTTAAGTCACTTGCACCAAATGCACCGCCTCCTGTCACCAAAGCATCGGGTATGACGCCCATCTTGGCAAGGTGAGCTGTCAATTACAGTTAAAGCTCTTCGTTAATCTAAAAAATTTCATAGATCTGGACCAATCATGCTACCTTGACAAACATGTGCTTTGTTATTTGCAACATCTAAAGCTTGTTAATTTAGGTAAATTTGGCTGTTCTATGCTTGATTCTGACAAACCGCAGAACATGGTGCAACAATTGTGACAATGTAACGAGTGAGTGTGACAAAAACAGCAATAGAATTTAGCTGAAATTAAGTGAAGGGTCCCACAGCCATCATTTAAAAGGGCCACCTCGGTGGAATTCCTTCAGCTTACACTACTTAATTTGTCCACGTTGATGCACCACAATTTGCAAGCAGTTCTTCCATTTTTGTCTATGCGAGGCCTGCAGTGTGAAAAACATTGTAGAGACCAGTGACACAGTAACAAGCTGTTGTTGATTCACAGGTTTAACAGTCGGAGATTAATTTATCAGGGTATGAAGGAAGTTTAGTTTACATAAACTTCAAAGGCAAGGCAACATTTTTCACCACAATACACCAGGGCAGCCTTTAAATATCTATTTATCTAGTCGAACAAGCAATGTCGCTGGAGCCAACGTTTTAACAAGGGAACTCTGCTTTGTCAACTAGGGTAGCAACTGCTTTCCTTGGCAGCGTTCATATTGCTCTCTCCCCCACTTTGGGGGAGAGATAAGCAGGCTCACGGAGTATTCTGAGGGCAGTTTAAGTGTTGAAGGGGGCATTTGCTTGCTGTATCGAGGGACCAAGTGTGAGAGCAGTAGTAATGCTGTCAGCTCCTCCAAGAAGTAGGGGTGACAAAAAATGAAAAGAATTCTCGCATGCAATCTGGCATTGTCACTATGGTAGGCCTAGTTTTCTTAGAAGATTGGAACAAGGAGGAGATACAGTCTGGAGAATTGAAAAACTATGATGATGAATGTTTTTTTTTTTTCTTTCTTTTTTTTCTTTTTGGCGCAAGGGCCATGTATGGCCAAAGAGCACCAGGCCAGCGTTAATGCATTAGCAGTGGAGCACTGAATTACGAGAGGTAGATGTGACAAGCTTGTTTAAAAAGGAAGCTCGTGTATCATCTATTCGTTGTACAAATGGCAGAATATGAATAGCAGCAATTACCTTTATGGCGATACAAAGCTGGTTATATACCCTGCCTGAATTATTACTATTATTTCACGTCTTTTCTTGCCAGTTTAATTATTTTCTGAGTAATTAATAACATCCCCATTTGATCTTAATGCTCTCATGTATTTAATTCTATATTTCATCAGTCTCTTTTCTCTCTCTCTCAACTTTTGACAAGGCTTTTATTCCTACTCATTGCTTTTATTTCTCATTTCCACTTTTACGCACAATGCAGCTTCTTTTCAGTTTTCTTTTTTTGAAACTTATTTATTGCTTGTTTCTCAAGTCTGCGAACCATATTTCTCGTTTTTTGGAAAATCTAGCCCACCGGATTGGCTTTGCCAGCTTACGTGAAGATTCTTTTCCATTTTTGTCGCTCCTACTTAGAACCAGCCACATTTGTGCAGCGCAGTCCTGTGGTTTATACCAATTTAGGATCCTTTAATGTGTAAAGAAGTTAGGCCAGAGCACTTGCTTGCACCTCTAGAAAATTTCAGATGATGACTGGCCGTGGTGGAATAGTGGCTTTGGCATTGTCCTGCTAAGCCAGAGTGTGCCGGATCTAATCCCGGCCGCAGTGGCCGCATTCTGATGGGGATGAAATGCAACCTGTGTACCATGCATTGGGTGCACATTAAAAGAACCCCAGTGGTCTAAATTAATCCTGAGTTCCCGAATATGTGTGCCTTATAATCGTAACTTGGTTTTGGCACATAGTATTCTGAATTTAATTTTTAATTCCAGATGATGGAAGTGAATGTTGACAAATGGTCAATGCAGCTTTGATGCTGCCTCCAGGAAGGAATGAGCACTTGTTCTTTGAGTATGCCATTTAGTATATGTTTATGCTTTGGCCATGATACCTATGAGCACATAATATGCACTTAGTTAGGACTACTTTTTTAAACTTCTACAATTGTGTTCTCCCCTTATGCGTTAGTGGAGTTACTCTAAAAATCTGAAAGACACCTTCCAGCCTGTCATTATACCATTCTTTAACTTATGCAGTCTGTGTTATTGCTGTGAGTATCTGTAGTAGCTATGAACACAGTGGCACAACTTGGGCATTTCACAAGCTGGCTGGTGTTTTCATGCAATGTGATGTCTGTCACAAACAAAGAGAATACTCCACTGCATGAACTAGTGGGTGCAAATGTAGTGTCAGCAGTTCATGTCCGATCAATACTTTGGTCATGGTTATAAGGTGCATTTTGCAGACACACCAGCTGTTTCTATCCTCTCATTCACTTGTGAATGTGAATTTATAGAGGCAGTCAATGTGGCGTCACCGCTTAAGTGCTTTTATGGGCAGAATGGTCTAAATTTTTTCTTGTAGCAGTGCTACGCAATAAACTAAAAAAAGTTGCTGTCGGCACTCTGTGTCAGGAGGGTATGCTTGCAGCTGCATTTTGCGTGGTCCACAGTATTCGTAATTCCTTTATGCTGTGCATCAGTTTTACCCTGTAGCCATCATTGCAACTCTGTGGACCCTTAATGTTGTGCACTAGGATGTGAGACTAGAACACTTTTTTCCTGGGTCTTTAGACTGAATGCGCAGTGCTGTTTTTGCCTTTAGTGACACTGCTGCCCCCATATGCAGGCCCACAAGTTATGAAAAGCTGCAGGAAGAGGCAACAGCATTGCGGCAACAGACTGATGAACTGCGGCGCGAAGTGGCTGACTTGTCTCGCCAGGTGGTGCGTGTCAAGGCATCACTGGCACGTCAGACAGAGCGGCTAAGCCGCTTCCTACGACTGGACCAAATTGAGTGCCTGCAGAAGCTTGTTGATGAGAAACCCACACGGTGGACTGAGCCCACACGGTGGACTGAGCCCACACGGTGGACCGAGCCCACACTACGCTTGGCACTCGACATCTACCGTTGCTCACCCGAGGCGTACCGCAAGTTGCTGGTGGCCCACTATCCATTTCCAGTGGAGACAGCTCTGAGGACATTCTGCATTGAGAATGGGGTGCGCGAAGGTGTGCCCACTGAGTTGCTGGAAATGGACACGGGTCCTGAAGTGGATGGAGAGGAGGAAAATGGAAATTTAAACATTGTATGGTTATGAGTTAGCCATAGACAGTCATTACTGGCTAGCTGCTGCCCAGGGAGGTGAATTCTCTAATCGGTTGTCATTTGTCGGTAGAAGTATTTTTGAGAGGAAACCTTAGCCCTTTCTAAAATTGTACAAGAAATGCAGAAATTTTATCAACAGGCAACTCCTGAGCTGGTTGGAATTAAGTTCAGGAAATATTTTAAAGATATGGTTGCACAATTTTCATTTACACTTTCGAAAATTTTGGGATAATTATAAATTATTGCGAGATATTTACAAAAATGTAGAATTGATTACAACTTCATGAATGTGGAAGACGCTATCATAATTATGGCGTGCTACTGATAGCTGACAAATTCAACACATTACTTTATAAGTTACATTCTCAAAAGGTATCTCAAAAAATTTCTTTGCTTTGAATGCTTGGCAGGACAGAAAGCGCAATGAACAGGACCACGAGAAGCAATACTGACAGGTCAGATGCTTCATCTTCTCCTCGATAATTAGGTGCCCATTCTATCCATTTGTGGACCTGTTTTTTGTACTTTCTGCCCTACCATGCTTTACCATGATGGAGCTTTTAAAGCTCTACAGGATGCCATTAACAGTAGTACAAGTCTGAAACGCAGCTAGACGACCAATTTTTCGGACATGAAGGGTACCACACCAGTGTGTAAAAAATTTAGCTACCAGGAAAAAACAATTTCTACAAAAAATAACCAGGGAGTTCCTGTGGATGTGCGTTGTTGTATCGATTCATTTCATTACATGTCATTGGCTTGGACGTCATCACCATCAGCCAAACGAATGGCATGAAATGGATCATCAAAGGATAAGCCCATCCCTGTTTAACTTTTAGCAGCCACATAAATCAAAGGCAGCAAACAGATGTGATACCGTATGTTCTGTGCAGGCTGTGGTCTGCAGTGAAACGCAACTAGGCCCTAGTCGGCAAAAGTTTATTTTAGGTTTTAACAGAAAGATTTTATGCACAGCCTAAGGAACAAGGCAGTGCAAACAGCAAGCATAAACGAGCTCATTAAAATATTAAAATGGTGCTAACAGCCACGCACTCTCATATTTAATATGTGGTTTGTGTTTATACAACATGTTAGCTTTTTTGGTCAGTGTATTTGTTTTACTGAGTGTTCAAGTGGATACGCAAAATAAAGTCACTTGTTTACATGCTTGTTGGTTGTCACTGCAGCCTTTCCTAATAAGCTCGTCCAATTTCAGCTGTGCATTTCTCTACATTGTTGTGTCCATAGCATGCCAACAATGAATGGGAAAACACTGATGAAAAACGCTGTGAGAAAATGTTTTGAATGTACTTGGCATCAGAGCAGGTGTACTATGGCCTTGTTACGTTTCGCCTACAACGCGCGGTAATGCCGGCGCGGATGCAACGGACGCCGGGGCTTCGTTCAAAGTGGCGGACATTTTGGCCCGTTCGACGCCGCCGCAACGCCTCCCCGCCAAGCGTGTCCAGGCGTGTTTCAGTGCCACGTGTCTTCGTATGTGCGTGTGTGTGTGTGTGCCCACGCTTGTCAAAGCGCGGCAGCCGGGGAGCGGAGCTCCCCAAGTGAGGAGCCAGCAGGTCTGTCCGTCGGCGGGTTGGCGATGCGTCACTACACTCGGCTCACCATGTCTCTCGGCTCGACCGTGCGCGCCGTCGTGGGCTCATGCTCCGCCATCGCGTGGGCTCATCCCGTGGCCTTCCTTCTTGCCCACGACGCCGAGAGTATAAGAGCAGCTGCCCCCGGACGCCGAGAGAGAGGCTCCGATTTGTACTGTTGAGTTACGTGCTCTCCCGTCTCTCCACTTCGGTCGACCTGACCGGCCGCTCTTTTGCTATGTTAGAATAAACAAGTTGTTCTGTTACCAGTCTTCTCTTGCTTTGCCGGGACCTTCGGATGCTTCCAGTGCCCCAGGCCGCCAGGCCAACGCTACCCTTGGGGCTTGCGACCCATTTGCAATAACGGGCGTCAGCACCGAGACCCCAACAACTGGTTGCCAGCGGTGAGATCGCGACAACGGAGGCCAGCAGCGAAGAGATGCGGTTGAATGTATGCTGAGCAGCACAACGACCATCCGGGAGCAGTGCAACGAGCCCTGTGTGATGACTGGTTGCCTGCAGCGGAACGACTGCGCTGAAGTCTTGGCTGCGAGGTTTGGTGAGTGCGGGACTTTCTTCTTCTGAGTTTTGCCAGGCTTTTGTTTGTGTTAGAAACAGAGCTGGTAATTGTGGTTGTCGTTGCTGCCGGGTTAGTTTGCGGCAAGACAATAGTAGGCAGTAGAGAAAGCAGCATTCAGAGCAGCCATGGATTTGAAGTCGTTGCGCAAACCGATATTGCTGGAGCTTGCAAGAGAGTTGGGTCTGGATGTCTCAGACAAACTCGGAAAACCAGAACTGCTAAGGGCTATTCTTGAGTTAGAAGCTGAGGATGACGAGCTGTCGGATTGCCTTGAGACCATTGAGGAGCGGGCAAAAAGACAGGAGCGCGAACTTATAGAACAGAAAGAAAAAGAAGAGCGTGAACACGCTTTGGAAATGAAGCGTCTCGAGTTAGAGATGGAACGCGCTCGTAATGGAAGTCAGGCACACGGTGCAGGAGAACGAGTATTGTTCAAAATGACTGACCTGATGCGGCCGTTTAAGCTTGGAGAGGACATTGGTTTGTTCCTGGTTAACTTTGAGCGAACGTGCGAGAAGCAGGGGTTCTCTCGGGAAACGTGGCCACAGCGCTTGCTCACTTTGCTACCCGGCGAGGCGGCCGACGTAGTCGCTCGCTTGGAGAGAGAGGAGGCAGAGGATTTCGACAAAGTGAAATCGAGTCTGCTAAAAAAGTACCGGCTGTCAGCGGAGGCGTTCCGTCGGAAGTTTCGGGAAAATGAGAAAGGCAAAAGTGAGTCGTATACAGAGTTTGCGTACAGGCTTATGTCAAACATGCAGGAGTGGCTCAAAGAAGAGAAAGCGTTTGGTGACCACGAGAAAGTTCTGCAGTGTTTCGGGCTAGAACAGTTTTATAGTCGGTTACCTGAGAACGTGCGGTACTGGGTCTTGGATAGGCCAGACGTTAGTACGGTGGCTCGAGCCGCTGAGCTAGCCGAGGAGTTTGTGACGCGTCGGGCTCGTGGAGCTAAGGACGGTCAAAAGGGTGAATTTGGCTCCAAGTTTGAGAGGCCGAAGTTCACGCCCATGAGAAAGCGGTTCGAGACGAGGCGAGCGCGCGTGTGTTATACGTGCCAGAAGCCGGGTCACTTTTCGGCGCAGTGTCCGACCGAACGTGAGGAGACGGCGGCAACCGAAGCCGAACGCAGAAAGCGGTTCGAGACGAGGCAAGCGCGCGTTTGTTATACGTGCCAGAAGCCGGGTCACTTTTCGGCGCAGTGTCCAGAAACAAAACCAAAAGTCGTGTTTTTGTCATTATGCAGCACTGACGAGAACATCAAGCTTCTCGAGCCTTACATGCGAGACCTCCTCGTGAACGGGAAAGAGTGCCGAGTGCTTCGCGATACCGCAGCTACGATGGATGTCGTTCACCCCTCTTACGTAGAACCCGATATGTTCACGGGCGAGTGCGCATGGATCAAGCAAGCAGTGGAAGCTCATAGCGTGTGTCTGCCGGTAGCAAAAGTGCTTATTGAAGGACCTTTCGGAGCACTTGAGACGGAGGCCGCAGTGTCATCTATGCTGCCCCCCCAGTACCCGTACTTATTTTCGAACAGGTCCGATCACCTCCTGCGCGAAAAGGGGCTTTTGTTTGGTGAGGCTAGCGTTCAGGCCTTAACCAGATCGAAGGTTCGGGAGCTCGCTGCAAAGGCGGTAGTTGCGGGGCCGACGTTGTTGAACGATGAGAAAGGGTCAGAGGCGCAGCAAGCTGGTATTCAGAGCACGCCCGAACTGAATAAAATTGAGCCTGTAGCGTTAAAGGCACCAGATACTGGAGAGGAAAATCCCGACACGGGAAAGTTAGAAGAGCTGTCTCCAGATTTGCTCATCGCGCCTACGTCAGACGGACTTAACAGGTTGCTAAAAGTCAGCCGGTCGGCTTTGATAGCCGAGCAAAAGAAGGATGGCAGCCTAGAAAACATACGCTGCATTGTCAAGGAAGGTATCGCCAAGAAAAATGCTCGCTTTGTGGAAAGAGGTGGGGTCCTGTACCGGAAGTATCTAGACCGCAGGGGAGTGGAGTTCGATCAGCTGATCGTGCCTCAATGCTATCGTCAGGATCTGTTGCGCTTGTCGCATGGGGGTTCGTGGTCCGGACACCTAGGAGTTAAGAAAACTAAGGACCGTCTCTTGCAAGAGTACTATTGGCCAGGGTGTTTTCGGGACGCAGACCACTTTCTGAAGACATGCGACACCTGTCAGCGGGTGGGCAAGCCAGGGGACAAATCGAGGGCGCCGTTGAAGTTGGTACCTATCATTACGGAGCCTTTTAGACGGCTCGTTATTGATACAGTGGGACCTCTGCCGGTAACAGCCACGGGGTACCGACACATTTTGACTGTGATCTGCCCAGCGACAAAGTTCCCTGAAGCAGTGCCGCTTAAAGAACTCAGCTCAGTTGAGATAGTCAATGCACTACTGTCCATATTTGCGCGAGTTGGTTTTCCTGCAGAAATCCAGTCAGATCAGGGTACAGTGTTTACTAGCGCTTTGACGACAGCCTTTCTCGAAAGGTGCGGGGTAAGGCTGTTACACAGCTCAGTGCACCACCCCCAGTCGAATTCCGTTGAGAAGCTCCACTCCGTCATGAAGCGCGTGTTGAGAGCATTGTGTTTTGAACATCAAACTGACTGGGAGCTGTGTCTGCCTGGAGTGATGTTTGCATTAAGGACCGCGCCGCATGCGGCTACGGGGTTTTCGCCAGCTGAGCTGGTGTACGGTCGCTCGCTGCGATCTCCGCTTCGCATGCTTCGAGAATCATGGGAAGGCAGGGGCGACGACCCAGTCGTGGTAGAGTACGTGCTTAAGCTCCTCGAACGCTTAAGAAGGGCACAGGAGTTGTCAGGTGAAGCAATGGCAAAGGCCCAGCAGAGGGCCAAGGTTTATTATGATCGGACAGCCAGGGCCCGTCGTTTTGAGGTGGGCGATGAGGTCATGATATTGCGCACATCGCTAAAGAACAAACTCGACGTGCAGTGGGAGGGCCCAGCACGGATTGTTCAAAAACTGTCGGACGTTAACTACGTGGTGAGTCTGCCAGGAAAGCGGAAAGCACAGCAAGTTTACCACTGTAATCTGCTCAAACCCTATAAGCAACGGGAAGCAGTGGTGTGCATGATGGTAAACGTTCCCGAAGAGCTTCCGGTCGAGCTTCCGGGACTAGGCTCAGTGACGAACAGGAAAGACACCGATCAAGTCATTAGTGACTTAATAAGTAAAGCATCGCTGTCGCCTGAGCAGAAAACCGAACTACACCAGCTCTTACAAGAGTTTCAAGGTCTGTTCTCTGAGAGGCCTGGTAGGACTTCTGTCCTTACTCATGACATAGAACTTACCTCCCCAGAGCCAGTACGATCCAAGGCGTACCGGGTGTCACCCCGCCAGAGCGATATTATGGAGGCTGAGGTAAAGAAAATGCTACAGCTCGGTGTTATTGAAGCAGGTGAGAGTGATTATACCTCCCCTTTGATTTTAGTTGAGGTACCGGGCAAGGAACCTCGTCCTTGCGTCGACTACCGCAGGCTTAATTCCATCACTAAGGATCAAATTTATCCGATCCCTAACATCGAGGAGCGCCTTGAGAGAGTGAGTAGCGCTCAGTTTATTTCCACCCTAGATCTTGTCAGGGGTTATTGGCAGGTTCCACTTACAGAAGAGGCTAGTAGGTATGCGGCATTCATTTCACCAATGGGGACGTTCCGTCCTAAAGTTTTGAGTTTTGGTTTGAAGAACGCGCCATACTGCTTTTCAAGCCTCATGGATAAAGTGTTGCGGGGACAGCAAGAATTCGCTTTACCGTATCTAGACGACGTAGCGATATTCTCCGCATCCTGGCCTGAGCATGTGGCGCACTTGCGGGCAGTGCTAACCCGCCTGCGCGATGCGGGCTTGACAGTCAAGGCTCCCAAGTGCCAGTTAGCACAGGCCGAGGTTGTCTACCTCGGACACGTGATTGGTCGGGGTCGTCGCCGCCCCTCTGAAATAAAGGTGGCCGCTGTGCGAGACTTCCCGCAACCGCGCACGAAGACCGATATTCGGTCGTTCTTAGGTGTCGCCGGCTACTATCAGAGGTACATCCCCAGGTACTCTGATATCGCGGCTCCCCTAACGGATGCTCTAAGAAAGACAGAGCCGCAAACAGTCGTCTGGGATGAGACAAAGGAAAGAGCTTTTAGCGCCCTAAAGAGCGCCCTAACAAGCCAGCCTGTGCTACGATCGCCCGACTACACAAAAGGGTTCGTTGTTCAGTGTGATGCTAGTGAGCGAGGCATGGGCGTTGTACTGTGCCAACGAGAAAATGGAGAAGTAGAACACCCCGTCCTGTATGCTAGTCGTAAGCTGACGAGTCGTGAGCAGGCGTATAGCGCCACCGAGAAAGAGTGTGCGTGTATCGTGTGGGCCGTTCAGAAATTGTCATGTTACCTAGCTGGCTCGAGGTTTATCATTGAGACTGATCACTGCCCTCTCCAATGGCTGCAGACCATCTCTCCCAAAAATGGCCGCCTCCTGCGCTGGAGCCTCGCTTTGCAACAATATTCCTTTGAGGTGCGTTACAAAAAGGGGAGTCTCAACGGTAACGCCGATGGCTTAAGTCGAAGCCCCTAACGTGGGAATCAGCCTCAAAATTGCTTGTTACTGATGTTTTTCTTCCTGAGGCAGGATTTTTTAACCTATTGCTTTCGTGTAGTGTTTCAAAGTGATGATGTGCTTTCTAGTGCCATTTTCCGATTTGTGGACGCGTTCTGAGTGCTGCTAAACTACTGTAAGGAACTAGGCAGCAGTATAAAAGGGGAAAGAGCCTGGCAGGGCTTAGTGAGGGTTGTGCCGTGCTTGCTGACTGAGCGGTTGACTTTCGGCGTAGTTCTAACGCTTGCCGGAAACGAGAACAAAAATGTCAACTCTCCCGAAGTCACTTTGCAGTGTCCTGTGTGCACCTGAACGTGAGAACGAGGCCTTCTCTGTGCGCTGCGCTCAAGAAACGCCAAAGGACGCCCGACTTCGGTTATGAGCATCATCGAGCGACATCCCTCCGGACAGCGGATGCAGTCCCCTGACCATCGGGATCTCCTTCCCCCGGCGGGGCGGTCTGTTACGTTTCGCCTACAACGCGCGGTAATGCCGGCGCGGATGCAACGGACGCCGGGGCTTCGTTCAAAGCGGCGGACATTTTGGCCCGTTCGACGCCGCCGCAACGCCTCCTCGCCAAGCGTGTCCAGGCGTGTTTCAGTGCCACGTGTCTTCGTATGTGCGTGTGTGTGTGTGTGCCCACGCTTGTCAAAGCGCGGCAGCCGGGGAGCGGAGCTCCCCAAGTGAGGAGCCAGCAGGTCTGTCCGTCGGCGGGTTGGCGATGCGTCACTACACTCGGCTCACCATGTCTCTCGGCTCGACCGTGCGCGCCGTCGTGGGCTCATGCTCCGCCGTCGCGTGGGCTCATCCCGTGACCTTCCTTCTTGCCCACGACGCCGAGAGTATAAGAGCAGCTGCCCCCGGACGCCGAGAGAGAGGCTCCGATTTGTACTGTTGAGTTACGTGCTCTCCCGTCTCTCCACTTCGGTCGACCTGACCGGCCGCTCTTTTGCTATGTTAGAATAAACAAGTTGTTCTGTTACCAGTCTTCTCTTGCTTTGCCGGGACCTTCGGATGCTTCCAGTGCCCCAGGCCGCCAGGCCAACGCTACCCTTGGGGCTTGCGACCCATTTGCAATAACGGGCGTCAGCACCGAGACCCCAACAGCCTCATCCCATTGTCCTCACGTCGTCGTCATGCTGTCATCGGTATACAATCATCACTTCAGAATCACCTCATTGCTGTCATGCTGTCGCCATACAGCCTTTGTCGTACCGCCGGTATCATTCAGTTTTTGTCATTGCATTGTTGTAACTACGTAATGTGGGCTGATACCGGAGACAGTGTATATTGTATATAGGCGAAGCAAGAGTCTCAGAATGACCGTTAACAGATATTAAATAAATGTGACTTCAGCAATAAGGGGTGCAGCTACATTGCTTGAGTGTAATCGCATTATCGTTGTCATTCATCGTGAAATGGGCTCTGCCATTTTTTAGTGTCGCGCCGATCAGAAAGTACCGGACGCGCAGCATCTAAGACTCGCAAGATGAATCACAATTATTGTTTACACAAGATATGCCCCAAAGGGTGCAAATGTTTTTAGTGTCACATTGATAACCTACATGACGTTTCTGACCAGAAAGTGCCGGGCACACATTGTTAAAGCAAGGAAAGGCCTGCAAGATAAATGACGATTGTTCTTTACAGACAAGTATGCCCCAAGGGTGGGGACATAGCCTTAGCGTGTCCAGTATTCCAGTAAACACAAGCGGACTGGGTGTTTTGTCAGATAGGTGGAGGCATAAACGAAAGTGGTAGCACAGTGCTTAAGCAAGCAGACATAATATTGCATAAACCAGGAGCATTCTTTATCACTCCTGGCCTAAATTTTCGTAGTGGTGTAACTGTCACTGGCGAAAATTGACACCAGCACTGAAGCAGAATACTTGGTTGATGCAATGTTAGATTTGTGTTTGTAAAGTTCAGCTTTGTGCCACCAGGTAGCACCACCTGTCAAGCCGCTCACATTTATCTGCAAAGGTAACGTTTACCCCTAAAGGCAGTCCATCCCACAAAGCATCTTGTCCACCTGCGTTTAGCAGAGTACCAGACAAGCTAAAACCCATATTCTTTAGCGTGTGTCACGCTGATAGCGCGCATGCTATTCGTGACCGGAAAGTACCGGGCGTGCAGCGTTAAAGAACGGAAAGGCCTGCAACATAGTTTACGATTATTATAGACGTTTAGGTCAGGGGACGCAAGCCGCACCCAATTGTTGGGGGACACTAACCGCCATGCATACAAAAGAACAAAGCGAGCACAAAAGAGCGCGAAGAGCCCAGCATAGACTTTGCATCCCCCAACGCTTGGTGCTGCTTGCATCACGTAATATAAAGCTATTCGTGTGAGGAACAACATAGGCTCCCAGGGGTGCCAATTTCTTTTTTTATAGAGAATGTGAGTGGCGGCTTGTTCGAACTTGGCCTTTCGATATTATCCAGATCTTGGTAACCTTCAACACGATCTTCGAAATAATGGCACCAAATCGCCCTATCGGCATGTTCTGTTTGAGACTGATATTTGTAGCGTGGCTTTTGCATATCTTCTTTTTGCTGAGTTACCTCACTTCTTGCTTGGCTTTTTTTTAAATTATTATTATTATTGAAGCACCCAAATAAACATACTGAAGCCATGCATGCCATATCTGTGGATTTGATGAAACTGTGGAGCCCTTAAAAGTTTGGCTACTCCTTGTAACTCATCCGCAGAGTGGGCTGTATAAAGCCTGCTGCGGTTGACAGTATGCCTCACTCTTTTCACCCTTTAATTGTGAAGCTTTCTTTACTAACCCTCCCGGCCTTGATGCAGCTACCCCCCCCCCCCCCCCCCCATCCTTTTCTCCACAAGGTGTATCCACTTGGAACGAATTTTCAGGATTACACTAGTGTCGAGATATTCATTCCGAAAGTGTTCAACAAAACACATGAGTGTTCTTACTTTCGTGCATCAATGCATAAAACAGTCTGGTAAATGAAATTATAGCAGAACCCATCTCACCATGGCTGTCACCAGTAATGCGATTAGCATTCAAGTAATATAGCGACGCACCTTACTGCTGAAGTCACCTATTTAAAGTCAGTAGTGGGCCTTGTGAGGCTCCCGCTGCTACTATACACTGTGTCTAGCCTAGGCCCACTTTGGCACTCGCTTGCCAAGATAACCCGTAAGCATGACTGCACGACGACGTAGTAACGAGAATGCAATGACGAAGACTAAATGATGTCGATGTAACGACAAAGGCAGTAAGACAGCAACGGCATGATGACAATGAGATGATGATTCTGATGCGGATGTTATGAGCGTCCCCTTTGGAACGAGGCGGTGGTTGCGCCACCAAGCGCTATTTGCGCATGCTTAACAGTATTTTTTCATTGTCCAATTCCAGCTTCAACGCGAATAAGAGGCGAGAACACAGCGCACACGAAGCCACCAGCCATCTGTGTGCCTATAAACGGACTTTACCCTCCACAGAGGGCTTTCAAGATACACTCTAAGAACAGTTTACACCCTTTGGCTTGCCCCTTGTGCCACACAACAATAATCGTCATCTGCCTTGATGCGTTTCCTTTCTTTAACGCTGCGAGCCCGGAACTTTCCAGTAACGAACGGCACGCGCGTTATCAGAGGGGGCACTTCAAAGGGTGTAAACTGTTCTATGCTGATAACGCGCGTGCTGTTCGTTACTGGAAAGTTCCGGGCTCGCAGCGTTAAAGAAAGGAAACGCATCAAGGCAGATGACGATTGTTGTTGTGTGGCAGAAGGGGCAAGCCAAAGGGTGTAAACTGTTCTTAAGAGTGTAGGGCCCGCGCGTCCGCGCTCAGGCCACGCAGGCAGCGAGATGGCCTATTCTATCGCTCGAGTAGCCGTCAACCGAGCCACGCCGTCCTATATGACCTGGATAACGCCAGAGACCGATTGGTAGAATATCGCGAGATCACCCTCCACTACCGCGAAATGCGTTTGAGATATCCTCTCCCAGATAAATCCTTAACAAAATTCCAACAAAGTACCTGGCGCCAGCTTCAGGCACAAACTTTTCTTTCTCCAGCTTTTCTCGCCCTAGTTCATCCAGGCCTATATCGACAGGAATGTACGCTCTGCGGCGCGCCTAAAGCCAACTTCCATCACATAATGTTCTTATGCCCTGAGCTCCAACCACCCTCTGAGTGGCAACACACCGACGTCGACGGATGGGAGACCGTGGTGTCTCCCATCCAACCCAGCCGACCAAATACGGCTGGTGGACTGGGCTCTGAGGGTCGCCGAGGGCCACAAACTCTACGGACACCCTACGCGCTCCTGAGCCCCCTCACAAGTAATGTTGTAAAAAGGCCCAAGTAATAAATGTTTACCACCACCACCGTCCGCGCTGTCATTCGCAGCCTCCGCCGGAATAGAACCCTCCCGCGCCCTGCTGCCTTGCGCGCAATGGAAGACAGCGCGCAGCCCCCTTGCGCGCATGCAATCGAGCCACCATCCTTCTAGGCTCGCTCTCACACGCTTCCACTCGCACCCACAGCATACGGCGCGCGGCCTCGGTGTTATCGCACGTCGGCTTTATACGGAACATCACCGCGACGTCGATGGCAGAAATGCGCCTAGAATGTCCATATAATTGCTATCGCAATAAAAACACCCTGTCCGTGCAGCCGCGTTCATACCAACGAGCAACTTTTTTTTTTTCTAATTGCCTGTTCCGGAGAACGGTGAAAATAGCTGCAAATTCATACAAAATGCACCTACCTCTTCTCTTTACACATTGTTGTAGTTTCTACATTTTAATAAAACGTCGCAGTTTCGCCCGAAAGGGGGAGCATCATTGCGATAGCAAATTAGTAGACAGTTATACGAAGTAAGGATAGTAGTTTTATCGGCCGTATGAACTTGTAAACGTATGCTTACTAACAAATTAACAAGCATGGTGTCACGCGCGCTCAATGACCACGCACACTCGCTGTGAAAACGCTGAAGTGAAAAAGCGCGGCAGCAGCAGCGAGTGAATAGACCTTCGTGCTGCGTCTCGCTTCAACGCGAACTAAGCGGTGAGAACACAGCGCACAGTAAGCTATGATCCCTCGGCACACCTAGACTCTGAACTCATCGCAGATCGCTTTCAAGATAGTGCCCGCGCGGTCATGCCATACGCAGCTGCTGTCAGAGACTGTCTCTGCGGCGATTTGGCAGCGAGATGGCGCCAGAGTAGCTGCATGAGCGGAGGTCTGTCTGCGACGGCTGCTGCGAATCGCGACCATGCGTCACCACGCGCTGCTTCTCGCGATCCCCCGAAGGCAGTCGCGCCACACTTCGCTCCGATTGCAACGTGCCGCACGGGAGACGTTGTTCGCGCCAGCTAATATATAGTGAAATGAAAACTCGTATAGAGCTGCGCTCAAATTTGGCATTAGGGAGTATCATAACTATGGATGACTTTCTTCCTTTCTTTCTTTCTTTCTTTCTTTCTTTCTTTCTTACCAAAAAATTGTGGCAGAATACATCTCACGATGACTTTCGACGGTAATGCGCTTAGCATTTGATCAGTATATCGACACAACGTATTGCAACTGTTGTAAGGGGTTATGAGGCGTGTACTCCAGCGGGGGAGGGGGGGATTTCTCTTTCGTGTTTTCCTAAAAGCCGCCGCGAAACCTGCGCGTGGCATGCGAAATGCATGGCGCGCCGGTGTGTTCGACCGTTGAGAAATGCGTCATGCTGCAACCGGGCTCCTTTCTCGCGCTTCTTTCTGGACATTTTGCGTCATCTAGTGACACTGCCAAGAAGTCCGCGCGTGGCTTCCGAGACGAGAAGCGTGGGGCGCCGGTGCATGCGAATGCTGAGAACTGTTCCCTCGCTTGCCGCACACTCAGTGACACATTCTCAGTGACCCAAGCTGGCGAGAGGCTCTTTGAAGAGCGGCACATACCCAGTGCATTTGCGGCGCAGCCTGCTGTTGTGTCCGGTTGCCGTCCTTGATGAGCCCCTGTGACGTGGGTTTGATTCCGAGCAGCATCGGATAAATTTAACGGATGGCTTTAGTCATTGTGGAGCGGCACACTCCCCGTGGCACACACCTAGTTACCCAAGTTGGCATCAAAGATGTTCATTGGAGACGTGCACAGACTGAGTGGCACATACCCAATGTTCCAAGTCGGCGTCAGAGCTTAATTATTCCAACGGTGGTACCTACACAGTCCCGCATCTACGGTGTGAATGCAGTCGATCGGTGTGAAAGACGTTCATTGAAAAGCGGCAAGTATGCACTCATTACCAGATACTCGGAGACCTAAGTTGTTCTGGTGGTTGGTTTCGGGCTCTGTTACCGCAGCACAGCAATCCGGTGCGCTACCCATTCGACGACTGACTACCCCGCAGTGTCCCAGGTAGGCGGGAAAACGGCTATATACATTGATACATACATAGACAGATACGTACATAAAGTGCATGAAGTATTCTAAAAATGCTGGTGCATTAAAATGTCTTGCTATCTACGCCGAGGAATAACTTTCATTCGATGGGTGCGTGATGGTTGTTTCATGAAACACCAGTCACCAGGGTGTCGAACCGGAAAGTTTTCGTGGCTCGGTTCAGGTTCAAATTAACTTCTGTATATTTTCCGGTTTGGTTCAGGTTCAGCTCTGGAGTGAAAATATGATGGTCTGAACCGGTTCATGAGGGTTCATTACGGTTCAGAATAAAGGAGAATAAATATTTTTGAGGAAAGGACGTTTTTCAGCCACACCTGCGAATTTTTTTACAAGTTTATTTCGACCCTTACGTGACGCGGACCGGTGTATATCTGGTGTATTTAATGTAACCCATGAATTTTAATACATTGTGACCTGAAGCACACAGCCGTACTGCCATTTTTCTTCCGAAGGCCCGTAGTGCCCAATGTGCTGAAAAGATCCCACTTAGTTGCGCCTTGTTGGAATCGCACCGCTGGCACGAGTTGTTGGGGTCTCGGTGCTGACGCCCGTTATTGCCAATGGGTCGCAAGCCCCAAGGGTAGCGTTGGCCTGGCGGCCTGGGGCACTGGAAGCATCTGAAGGTCCCGGCAAAGCAAGAGAAGACTGGTAACAGAACAACTTGTTTATTCTAACATAGCAAAAGAGCGGCCGGTCAGGTCGACCGAAGTGGAGAGACTGGAGAGCACGTAACTCAACAGTACAAATCGGAGCCTCTCTCCTGGCGTCCGGGGGCAGCTGCTCTTATACCCTCGGCGTCGCGGTCCAAAAGGGAAGGTCACGGGATGAAGGTCACGGGACGGCGGAGCATGAGCCCACGACGGCGCGCACGGTCGAGCCGAGAGACATGGCGAACCGAGTGCAGTGACGCATCGCCAACCCGCCCACACGACGGCGCGCACGGTTGAGCCGAGAGACCTGCTGAACCGAGTGTAGTGACGCATCGCCAACCTTCACTTGGGGAGCTCCGCTCCCCGGCTGCCGCGCTTTGACAAGCGAGGGCACACACACACACACGCACACACGAAGACACGTGGCACTGAAACACGCCTGGACACGCTTGGCGGGTAGGCGTTGCGGCGGCGTTGAACGGGCCAAAATGTCCGCCGCTTTGAACAAAGCCCCGACGTCCGTTGCATCCGCGCCGGCATTACAGCGCGTTGTAGGCGAAACGTAACAGACCGCCCCGCCGGGGGAAGGAGATCCCGATGGTCAGGGGACTGCATCCGCTGTCCGGAGGGATGTCGCTCGATGATGCTCATAACCGAAGTCGGGCGTCCTTTGGCGTTTCTTGAGCGCAGCGCTCAGAGAAGGCCTTGTTCTCACGTTCAGGTTCACACAGGACACTGCAAAGTGACTTCGGGAGAGTTGACATTTTTGTTCTCGTTTCCGGCAAGCGTTAGAACTACGCCGAAAGTCAACCGCTCAGTCAGCAAGCACGGCACAACCCTCACTAAGCCCTGCCAGGCTCTTTCCCCTTTTATACTGCTGCCTAGTTCCTTACAGTAGTTTAGCAGCACTCAGAACGCGTCCACAAATCGGAAAATTGCACTAGAAAGCACATCATCACTTTGAAACACTACACGAAAGCAATAGGTTAAAAATCCTGCCTCAGGAAGAAAAACATCAGTAACAAGCAATTTTGAGGCTGATTCCCACGTTAGGGGCTTCGACTTAAGCCATCGGCGTTACCGTTGAGACTCCCCTTTTTGTAACGTACCTCAAAGGAATATTGTTGCAAAGCGAGGCTCCAGCGCAGGAGGCGGCCATTTTTGGGAGAGATGGTCTGCAGCCATTGGAGAGGGCAGTGATCCGTTTCAATGATAAACCTCGAGCCGGCTAGGTAACATGACAATTTCTGAACGGCCCACACGATACACGCACACTCTTTTTCGGTGGCGCTATACGCCTGCTCACGACTGGTCAGCTTACGACTAGCATACAGGACGGGGTGTTCTACTTCTCCATTTTCCCGTTGGCACAGTACAACGCCCATGCCTCGCTCACTAGCATCACACTGAACAACGAACCCTTTGTGTAGTCGGGCGATCGTAGCACAGGCTGGCTTGTTAGGGCGCTCTTTAGGGCGCTAAAAGCTCTTTCCTTTGTCTCATCCCAGACGACTGTTTGCGGCTCTGTCTTTCTTAGAGCATCCGTTAGGGGAGCCGCGATATCAGAGTACCTGGGGATGTACCTCTGATAGTAGCCGGCGACACCTAAGAACGACCGAATATCGGTCTTCGTGCGCGGTTGCGGGAAGTCTCGCACAGCGGCCACCTTTATTTCAGAGGGGCGGCGACGACCCCGACCAATCACGTGTCCGAGGTAGACAACCTCGGCCTGTGCTAACTGGCACTTGGGAGCTTTGACTGTCAAGCCCGCATCGCGCAGGCGGGTTAGCACTGCCCGCAAGTGCGCCATATGTTCAGGCCAGGATGCGGAGAATATCGCCACGTCGTCTAGATACGGTAAAGCGAATTCTTGCTGTCCCCGCAACACTTTATCCATGAGGCTTGAAAAGCAGTATGGCGCGTTCTTCAAACCAAAACTCAAAACTTTAGGACGGAATGTCCCCATTGGTGAAATGAACGCCGCATACCTACTAGCCTCTTCTGTAAGTGGAACCTGCCAATAACCCCTGACAAGATCTAGGGTGGAAATAAACTGAGCGCTACTCACTCTCTCAAGGCGCTCCTCGATGTTAGGGATCGGATAAATTTGATCCTTAGTGATGGAATTAAGCCTGCGGTAGTCGACGCAAGGACGAGGTTCCTTGCCCGGTACCTCAACTAAAATCAAAGGGGAGGTATAATCACTCTCACCCGCTTCAATAACACCGAGCTGTAGCATTTTCTTTACCTCAGCCTCCATAATATCGCTCTGGCGGGGTGACACCCGGTACGCCTTGGATCGTACTGGCTCTGGGGAGGTAAGTTCTATGTCATGAGTAAGGACAGAAGTCCTACCAGGCCTCTCAGAGAACAGACCTTGAAACTCTTGTAAGAGCTGGTATAGTTCGGTTTTCTGCTCAGGCGACAGCGATGCTTTACTTATTAAGTCACTAATGACTTGATCGGTGTCTTTCCTGTTTGTCACTGAGCCTAGTCCCGGAAGCTCGACCGGAAGCTCTTCTAACTTTCCCGCATCGGGAATTTCCTCTCCAGTATCTGGTGCCTTTAACGCTACAGGCTCAATTTTATCCCGTTCGGGCGTGCTCTGAATACTAGCTTGCTGCGCCTCTGACCCTTTTTCATCGTTCAACAACGTCGGCCCCGCAACTACCGCCTTTGCAGCGAGCTCCCGAACCTTCGATCTGGTTAAGGCCTGAACGCTAGCCTCACCAAACAAAAGCCCCTTCTCGCGCAGGAGGTGATCGGACCTGTTCGAAAATAGGTACGGGTACTGGGGGGGCAGCATAGATGACACTGCGGCCTCCGTCTCAAGTGCTCCGAAAGGTCCTTCAATAAGCACTTTTGCTACCGGCAGACACACGCTATGAGCTTCCACTGCTTGCTTGATCCATGCGCACTCGCCCGTGAACATATCGGGTTCTACGTAAGAGGGGTGAACTACATCCATTGTAGCTGCGGTATCGCGAAGCACTCGGCACTCTTTCCCGTTCACGAGGAGGTCTCGCATGTAAGGCTCGAGAAGCTTGATGTTCTCGTCAGTGCTGCCTAATGAAAAAAACACGACTTGTGTTTTTGTTTCTGGACACTGCGCCGAAAAGTGACCCGGCTTCTGGCACGTATAACAAACGCGCGCTTGCCTCGTCTCGAACCGCTTTCTGCGTTCGGCTTCGGTTGCCGCCGTCTCCTTACGTTCGGTCGGACACTGCGCCGAAAAGTGACCCGGCTTCTGGCACGTATAACAAACGCGCGCTTGCCTCGTCTCGAACCGCTTTCTGCGTTCGGCTTCGGTTGCCGCCGTCTCCTTACGTTCGGTCGGACTGCTTTCACTCGCATCCGAACTACGTGTGTCCCCCTTTGCTCTCATGGGCGTGAACTTTGGCCTCTCAAACTTGGAGCCAAATTCACCCTTTTGACCGTCCTTAGCTCCACGAGCCCGACGCGTCACAAACTCCTCGGCTAACTCAGCGGCTCTAGCCACCGTACTAACGTCTGGCCTATCCAAGACCCAGTACCGCACGTTCTCAGGTAACCGACTATAAAACTGTTCTAGCCCGAAACACTGCAGAACTTTCTCGTGGTCACCAAACGCTTTCTCTTCTTTGAGCCACTCCTGCATGTTTGACATAAGCCTGTACGCAAACTCTGTATATGACTCACTTCTGCCTTTCTCATTTTCCCGAAACTTCCGACGGAACGCCTCCGCTGACAGCCGGTACTTTTTTAGCAGACTCGATTTCACTTTGTCGAAATCCTCTGCCTCCTCTCTCTCCAAGCGAGCGACTACGTCGGCCGCCTCGCCGGGTAGCAAAGTGAGCAAGCGCTGTGGCCACGTTTCCCGAGAGAACCCCTGCTTCTCGCACGTTCGCTCAAAGTTAACCATGAACAAACCAATGTCCTCTCCAAGCTTAAACGGCCGCATCAGGTCAGTCATTTTGAACAATACTCGTTCTCCTGCACCGTGTGCCTGACTTCCATTACGAGCGCGTTCTATCTCTACCTCGAGACGCTTCATTTCCAAAGCGTGTTGACGGTCGCGCTCTTCTTTTTCTTTCTCTTTTTGTTCTTTAAGTTCACGCTCCTGTCTTTTTGCCGTCTCCCTCTCCTCAATGGTCTCAAGGCATTCCGACAGCTCGTCATCCTCAGCTTCTAACTCAAGAATAGCCCTTAGCAGTTCTGGTTTTCTGAGTTTGTCTGAGACATCCAGACCCAACTCTCTTGCAAGCTCCAGCAATTTCGGTTTGCGCAACGACTTCAAATCCATGGCTGCTCTGAATGCTGCTTTCTCTACTGCCTACTATTGTCTTGCCGCAAACTAACCCGGCAGCAACGACAACCCCAATTACCAGCTCTGTTTCTAACACTAACAAAAGCCTGGCAAAACTCAGAAGAAGAAAGTCCCGCACTCACCAAACCTTGCAGCCAAGACTTCAGCGCAGTCGCTCCGCTGCAGGCAACCAGTCATCACACAGGGCTCGTTGCGCTGCTCCCGGATGGTCGTTGTGCTGCTCAGCATACAGTCAACCGTATCTCTTCGCTGCTGGCCTCCGTTGTCGCGATCCCACCGCTGCCACCAGATGTTGGAATCGCACCGCTGGCACGAGTTGTTGGGGTCTCGGTGCTGACGCCCGTTATTGCCAATGGGTCGCAAGCCCCAAGGGTAGCGTTGGCCTGGCGGCCTGGGGCACTGGAAGCATCTGAAGGTCCCGGCAAAGCAAGAGAAGACTGGTAACAGAACAACTTGTTTATTCTAACATAGCAAAAGAGCGGCCGGTCAGGTCGACCGAAGTGGAGAGACTGGAGAGCACGTAACTCAACAGTACAAATCGGAGCCTCTCTCCTGGCGTCCGGGGGCAGCTGCTCTTATACCCTCGGCGTCGCGGTCCAAAAGGGAAGGTCACGGGAAGAAGGTCACGGGATGAAGGTCACGGGACGGCGGAGCATGAGCCCACGACGGCGCGCACGGTCGAGCCGAGAGACATGGCGAACCGAGTGCAGTGACGCATCGCCAACCCGCCCACACGACGGCGCGCACGGTTGAGCCGAGAGACCTGCTGAACCGAGTGTAGTGACGCATCGCCAACCTTCACTTGGGGAGCTCCGCTCCCCGGCTGCCGCGCTTTGACAAGCGAGGGCACACACACACACACGCACACACGAAGACACGTGGCACTGAAACACGCCTGGACACGCTTGGCGGGTAGGCGTTGCGGCGGCGTTGAACGGGCCAAAATGTCCGCCGCTTTGAACAAAGCCCCGGCGTCCGTTGCATCCGCGCCGGCATTACAGCGCGTTGTAGGCGAAACGTAACAGCCTGTATATAAGCTGCCTTGCGCCTGCGTTCCCATTGCCCGTCGAAGTTGAGGCATCTGCAGTGAGGGACTGATACATAAAAATTGTCAAGGGTAAATGACTGTGTGAAAGGTGTTGTAAAGGATGTTCTTTTATGTACTGCCTGCAACGGAGCTCTAACGACGCACCCGTGCAAGTTCCGTTATTTAAAATGGCTGAAACACAGATGCCACCATTTGTTTTTTGGGTGTTTGAAATAACGCGCCTACGCTCTTACACTCTTAAAACTGTTGCACCCTTTGGGGTGTAAATTTGTCCCACAACAATAATCGTCATCTGCCTTGCTTGCGTTTCCTTTCCTGAAAACTCGGCGCTCGCTACTTTCCTGTCGAAAATGCTGCGTCACACTGATAACGCGCATGCCGTTCGTGACCTGGAAGTACCGTGCTCGCCGCGTTAGAGAAAGGAAATGCGGACAAGACAGATGACGTTTATCGTTGTGCGGCAAAAGGGTGTAATTTTGCTTAAGAGTGTATGACATCACGGGCTTTTGCACCATTTTGTAGTTTACTGAGTAGATGATGAATATCAATTATTTTATGACAATGCGGCAATGTACCCAAAAATTTTGCTTCTAAGCGCTGTCGTGTTACCTGCTCTCGCTGACTATCTGTTCCCTCAAGGAGCAAAAAGTCAGTTTCGCCCGAAAGGCGAATCATTGATTGAGATAGCAAATTATTAGACAGTTGTACGCAGTAAAGTGAGTAGTTTTATCAGCCAAATTGATTGCAATAAACATTCGCTAATAACTAAAATGAACGAGCATGATGTCACGCGCGCACAGGCAAACGGGAGCAGAGATTTCGCTCGATGACCACGGACACTCGCTGTCAACGCTGCCCGGATGAAGAGCGGCGGCAGCGGCGAGTGAACGCTTCGTGCTGCCTCTATAGCTTCAACGCATCTCCGAAACTTGAGATTACGCTATCTCCAACGCTAGGTGCGCGAGAACACAGCGCACACGAGAACTTCTTAAGAGTTATATTCATTCATCCAGACGCGTGCATCGACATCTACGACACTTGTGACAACATAGATCCTTCAGATGTCACTTTGTATGTTCATTGTACGTTCTATAGTATACAGGGTACCCCAGCTAACTTTAGCTAGAGTTTAAAAATATGCGAATGCCACGTAGCTGGACAGAACAAAGGTAATGTTGTTTGCCGTCGCTTGGAGATACTCAAACTATTTTTTTCATTCCGCCTAATTAGGTCATTAATCTAAATTAATCAACTTCTCAAATATTATAATTAGATTAAACGTGTCAATGAGAAAATTGTAGAGCGACTTGAAAAACTCCTGATACAGCTTTCTGTTCCTCAATACGCGCTACATAAAAGTGTTTTTCCGAGCGTGAAAGAAGCCCGCGAATACACGCAAAGTGCCTCGAGTGGCCAATCGTGCGGCGATTTAGCATAGCGAATAGAATGATGCTGTCTTCCGCTGTTTTCCGCTGTCCCTGTCTTTATTTGCTGTCAATATGACATGCAGTAAGCACCAACTAGGCCAAACTGAAGTTCTTCCGAATAGAATGAATCTATTCGCTATCCTAAACTTCCAGATTATGGTTTTTTGGTGTTTTCTTCTTCGTTTCCTCTCTTTCCGTTTTTTTTTCCTTTTATTTATTTATTTATTTATTCCATTACAGCATTTTCGTATATATATATATATATATATATATATATATATATATATATATATATATATATATATATATATATATATTTATATTTCCCCCGAGCACCGGTTTCTGCAGCTCCTATTATCTGTCAGCGACGCAATAGCCCACGACCACCAGCGCAACAGGTTATAGAGGGGTGCTGTGCATGCCATTGACACGCCGGCTGACACGGCCGTTGACACGTGTCTGACAGATGGTCGTGTCACCGGCCTTGTGCACAGCACTCCTTTATTCTCAATTCTACGCCATCGCCGTTAACACAAACCGTAGCCGTGGCCGAGGGGTTTGGGCGTTCGCCACGGCTACGGGAGGTGGCTGGTTCGAAACCCACCGTCCGACACCCACTGGCACATTATTGGTGGGTACAGGTGTTCCCCGACCCGACGCCCGGTACTGTGCGGGGTGAATAAATGCCTGGGAGTTGCTGCGCTGTGTCCCGCCGCATCCCTCTATATAGGGTGGTTCTATATTCGTGTTTGTCTTTGTGTTCGTCCCCTCTTTGTTTACCGGCCTAGTGCGCACATGCCTGCAGGAGTCTTATCCTTCGTTAACACAACTTCGCCGCACCCACCCGCATTACTCCCTCTCCCCCTTAGAAGAACCCTACCAATATATACTGTGCCGAGGAAAGCATATGTCGCCTTCAAAAAGACAAGTCCACTTGTCGAAACGTTCGCTCCCGCTTTCACCTTGTTCTCTTTTGCTCGTCTTGAATTTCCATCTCCCGCCTTCCCCCTGTTTTCGATCCATGGCTGATTGTTGGCTACACTACAGTCTTTACAATGAAGCTGTATATTACTAGCCGATTCGTCCGTCCGTCTGTCACCTGTACGCCTAAAACTCCTCCGGCGAAACCCTATGCGCATGCGCGAAAAAAAAAAAAAAAGAAAGAGGCGCGCGATTGGCTGAGACAGTAATGACGTCGTTGCTCTCCGTCGCAGCCAAGCGCGTGCGCAGCAATTTCTCTCCGGCTCCGAAATGGGTAGGTCACGCGTCATACGTACTCCTGAGGAGCAGGCAGCTTTCGATCAGCAACACCGAGAGCAGAACCGGGAACGAGCTTGTCTAAGCCGTGCCGATGCTGCAGCCCGGGCACAAGAACAGGCTCGTGCAGCCGAGCGCAAGCAGCAACTGCGTATACCGAGGATCCGGCAGCTTACCAAGCCATCGCTTAATGAACCGTCGGGATTAACCCAGTGATAAACACCGGGGACGAACGTTTCAGCTTCGCTGGTTAACCATTTGTACGGAGTGCTTAGGCGGGGATTTTTTTTTTGTTCGCTACATGATACGGTACAGCGATACCTGACATGTTAAGACCTTTGCGCATGCACGTCGTATGCCGAGAATTACTGCGGCAGTTACCGTCGGTAACCGTAATAGCCACCCTAATCGTGGTAACATGGCAGCGCCCATACAGCGCCGACCACCCGCTTCGATCCGAATTCGCGCTTTCCGCCCTGTCAGCAAGAAACGAACGGCGAAAATCCGTCGTCGCTGTCCCATCTCAAGCTATGGTCAAATAATTAGGGATGTTTTGCCGTAATTATTGTGATCGACTGTTTGTTTCCACGCTACTAGGACTACAGGCACTGCACCTAGCCGTAAAATTGGTTTGATTTCTATAGTTAGCAGATGGCGCCACAGCATTCCAATTGGTGATGCGTTGACGATGCGGAACGCTATAAAAGCTTAATTGTTCACTGCATCATTAATTTACTACCCCGCTCTAGCATTGTATACGCGATGACAGTCGCGAGCAAACGCCAAGTAGACGCCGAGCAGACGCTGTGGCGCAGGTGAATATTTCTGAGGGCATTCGCCCGTACTACTTGCTAAGGAGGCTGCAAGATAACTGCAGGGAAGGCGTACAGGTAAAGTGAAGCCCTGCTGCTGCATGCACGTAAACGCAGCTTATGGTTACGGTGTCAAAACATTTTTGCGTCAATCCGTCAACCGGGGAGCTTATATAACAGGATGGCAAGCAGACGCTGAGCAGAAGGCACGGCGCGGATGAGCACACCTCGTCATTCGGCCTTCCTGTTGGCTAAGTACGTTCGCCTTCCTTGCTGTTTTTTTTTTTTTTCTTTTGCTATAGCGGCCATGCTTTCGGGCCACAATGGCGGCTTTGTTATGGTTCTGTGCGCGCGCACGTGTTGCTCCGTAGGTTTCGTACCGTGGCAAAGGCGCCGTGTGGGCAGGTTTGCGTTAGTCTCCGAGTTTTATTGCTCTGGTGTTATCTGGACCGAGCTCCCCCGGATGTTACTGGGGCCAGGTGGGACATAGATCCGTTGGTGGGACAGGAGACGAGACGTTCATTTGAGGGATCGCCAGCCGTTTGTGCTCAGGCGCGAGTAAGAGCAGGCGCGAGAGATAAAATCTGGGGACTTTTGCTCCTTGAATATATGACTCTGCCTAGGCACTACGGAGGAAGTTTCTTAGCGCGCGTTGTATTCGTTTGTCCCCAGACATGTCAGCATTGCGGAGTGCGGTCGAGTTTGTTTACGCTCAGCTGCTGGCTTTCCGCGCGGTGAGGCAGTGGGCGCGGACGCCCCATTTGGTGATCGCTGTCTGAAGGGGCAAGTTCTGACTGGTGTTGTATAAGTCGCGGGTCCTTTTTCGTCTTGATGATAGATTGAATTTTTTACAAGCACTGCTCCACGAGGGCACATGTAACCGGCAAACGGAGGCCCCAGGAGAGCACCTGAGATTATAATAAAGCAGGCGGCGCAGGATCTCTAGGGCACCCAAGGGGTAGCGAGGGGATCAAAGCTGGAAGCAGGGCGGCCCGTGGGTTGAGGCCACGGAGGCCGAAGCGTGCCAGGGAGTGTTCGCATAAAAAAATTGGCTGTCCGCTATCGCGGACAGCCGATCTTATATACACCCCTGGCATGCGCAAGCCACGGCGAGCTCCAACCCACGAACCAGTTCGGGTTCTAGCTTTGGTGTCCCCGTTACCGCTTTGATGTCCTGGAGGCGCCGCCAATAATGCGAAATAATGACACGTTGTTACAATTAGTAAAACACACGATTGAATAAATATAATTACGTCCAGCCGCCAACTTGTGACGCTAAGTTCAGCACTACCGCGCCCCACGACTTTTTTCAATATATGCGGCCTGGGCTCTACTACGGTCGTTACCGCTCCCACAGAAACATCTGTGATGTTATTTACAATGTACATCGCCGTAAGGCGCGAGAAAGCTATGATCTGCCACGACTGACTTAGCACGAGCGCCGCAGGTGCGGGACAGTCTGTCCGACACAGCGGTCGCCAAATCGGGCGTCAGTGCCCGCTGCTTCACCTATTTTACAGCGCCGGCAGCCAGCGTCCGAGCGTAAACGAACTCGACCCCACTACGCAATGCCGGCACGCCTAGGGCCAAACGCCTCGCGCTAACAAACCTCCTCCGTATAGTGCTATAGGCAGAGTCATACATTCAAGGAGCAAAAGCCCCCAGATTTTCTCTCTCGGGCCACTACGAACGGCTGGCGATCCCTCAAATGAACGTCTCGTGAACAGGAGGAACTAAAGCTTGTGAAATGAACGCGCATGCAACGCTGTACTCAATGTACCGCGCCACGGCAATGGCAACGGACGAAGGAATATCCGCGGGAAGTTTTTCCCACTTCGGCGGAATCATGCTAACGTGCCATCCATCGCAAGCCGAATCCGATGCGTTTCAGAATATGTACAACGAACGCCTTGCAGGTCAGTGATTCCTGCTTTTGACAGCGCATGATGTATTTGCGGCATATAGAACGTACGTTATGCAAGAATGCATAGTCCTGGTTTTAGAACATTCGTGTTCAGTAACTTGCTTTTGTGCAAATTAAAACACATGTTGCTTAACTGTTGCTTGTTTCTCGCAGTACTCGCGACAGCACGAATTCTTTTAAGCAGAGCGCGTTCGAGGTTCATGCACACCTGCACAGGTGTACCGCATACAATACACGTGCTGACAGAGCTTTACGCAGAATATGAGCATTTTGCTGCCCTCGGCACCGTGCGGCGGCCAGCCGGCGCTTCATCCTGGAAGGTGGGAAAGAAGCGGCTGCTTTGACTAATTGTTAAGGAATGAATCCTCCCTACCGCAGGCGTATCTTATCTGTGTGTGCAAGAAGCGCTGGGAAGTGAAGGCTAGCGGATGCGCTGCAAGAGTGAGCAAGGCTCCACAGAACGTACGCCCGCGAACACATCAAACGGCTGTTCCATGGTCGCACGTAGGCCGGTTCTACGCGCGTACTGTTCTGCACCGTGCGCCGGCTGTCGCAAAACTTTGGTTCAGTGAAGCTTCACTTACCGTGGGAAGAGAGAGAGAGAGAGAGAGAGAGAGAGAGAGAGAGAGAGAGAAACAACTTTATTCGGTCCACTATAGACGTAAGCAAGCTCCACGTCACCTGGCTAGGCCCACTCGGGGACCATCAGGTGAAACCTGACGGCCCTCTCGCGAGCCCTCTGGACTGCCAGGATTTGAGAGGTGTGATCCTGGGCTTTAATTAACCTCATCATTTCCTCTTGAGTTAAAGGGGGACCGGCAGAGGCGCAGCCCCACAGGACATGTTCGAAGTCCGCATAATCACCACACAGAGGGCAGTCCGGGCTTGGGAACCGTTCGGGGTACATTGTGTGCAGCGCCGCGGGGCTCGGGTAAGTGCTTGTTTGCAGAAGCCTTAGAGTGACTGCCTGGGCCCTGCACAGCGAGGAGTGCGGCGAAGGTAGGAGTCTTCTTGACATATAATTATGTTTGCAGATTTCGTTGTACGAGTAGAGAGGCTCGGGTCTCCCAGGAGAGGACGCGTTGCCCAGCGCACGGTCAGTCAAACCTCGTGCAGCCGAGTGCGCCTCCTCGTTGGGGTTGATCGAGGCACCCTCAATGGTTCCAAGGTGCGCAGGGAACCAGGCCAAAGAGTGATGTTTCATGTCTTTGGCACTTTGGATGATACGTAGGGCCTGGGGAGCCACCATTCCCATCTGAAAGGCCCTGACAGCGGCCTTGGAATCAGAATAAATCGTGTCGTGTACACTGTCCGTTAATGCAAGAGCAATAGCAACCTGCTCTGCAACGCTGGAATTAGAAGTGCGGACGGTAGCGCAGCTAAGGATTTTAGAATCACCGTCGATGACCACTGAGGAGAAGGCCTCTTCTTGAACATACGAAGCAGCGTCTACGAAGCATGTTCGGTCCTTGTTCAAGCGGGCACTGGCGAGCAGAGCTTTACCCCTGGCTCGTCTTCGTCCTTCGTTGTAGGTGGGATGCATATTTCGTGGCAACCGGTGTATGTAAATCTTGGACCTTACGTCGCTAGGCAGCTTCACAGCGTCGAGACTGACGACCGTGGGGTTACGTCCCAGCTTGCCAAGTATGGCTCGGCCCGCTGGCGTACCGGAAAGTCTGACAAACTGGGAAAATTCTTGGGCTTCAATGATTTCTTCGAACGTGTTGTGAATTCCCAAATTGAGGAGGTCTTTTGTGTGCGTTCGGATGGGAAGGCCGAGGGCAAGCTTGAAGACTCTTCTGATTAGGGCATTGATCTTGTTGCGCTCCGATACGAGCCAGTTGTGCATAGCCCCTGAATAAGCGAGGTGGCATAACACGAAGGCGTGGATAATCCGGATCAGATTGTCTTCCTTGATTCCGCGGTACCTGTTGGCGATTCTTCGGATCAGGATCATTTATTCGAACCATCGAGGTGGTTGCTCTTGAGGTCGAGTGGGTGGTGTCGTCATTCCAGGACTCCACTGGCCATGGCTGCTCGACCAGCCGCCAACTTCAATGAGAGCTTCTTGTCCCGCACCTCAGGCCGCAGTCGATGAATCTAAACGCGGAGTCAGAAATGGCATTCTGCCTCCTCGCCGGCGCGCTGTCGTAGTGATGCGTGGCCACCAGAAGTTTGTTCAATAAAGCACGACGATTCCTCAAGCCACAGCGAAAATACGTGTTTGTGCTCATAAACTCCAAATGGATCGCAAATGGGTTGGGTGTGTCATACCTGTCTCCAGTGCATTCTTGCAGTGCAGTGAGAATGCGTACATTTGTTTTTCGTATCGCCAGACGTCTCGCTCGCAAGTCCGTCTGAGAGCCCCAGGAAGCCCAAGCAGAGAAAAACAAGTAGAAGGCAGCGATAACGGTGACCTTTTTGAAAAACACGCAAGAACTGGGAAGCGGCCGGTACATGCGGTTGATGAGAACAGTTCAGTTGGCTGGCCTCATAAAGCATGTTTATTTTCATAAAAGCCGGTAAAAGCAGCGGATTCGACCTCACGGTCCAATTTGCGAAGTTTATTATGAACTACTTTCACCATGACTTTGGCAACGGTAATGCAATGAACATCGTGATTACATCGTTTTCTTTAGTAATGCTGCGTAGCGCGCGCGTCCGAGCAGCGCGGCGTGTTTTCGCGAGAAATGTAAACAAGAGAGGAGAATTGGCCCGAAATGATGCCAGAGCTAGCTTCACAAAGAGTGACGTCAGGGCCCCTACTTAGCTTTCCTTCCTCCATGATTTCCACCGGTTGCGTCGCTCATTGTTCAGAAAGGAAGTGTGAACACGGGAACGCATGGCGCGCGACGCGTATTCTCTAGCGGCGGCGGCGCAGTTGGTCCGGAGGCCACGCCAGCGCTTTGTTTGCTCGCCGCATGCCTGGCCGCCGCCGTTGAACATGTCTCGTGCGGCACTCCGCTTTCCTCTTCACCCTTTCGTCATGCTCTCCTCCTACGATTTCTTCCTAATGCTTCTGATGCACCATCTTCCTCCGCTTTCCTCCTCGCGCTCGCTGTGTTTTGCTCTCGCCGCGTTCGCTCTTTCACCCTTCGCTGCGCTCGTTCGCTCGGTTACGAGGGACGCCGACGCTCAACGCAGGAACGGCCGTCGCGCTCTCAAATACGTCCTTTGTTCATTATGTTCATACGTTACTGTGTGATGTGAACGTCCGTACCACATTTCCCCAAAAGTTGTGCAGCGAAGGCATAGGAGCCTACTCTTGTACACAGCGCTAGCCATGTCACTCTTGAATATCTAAGAACGATTACATTGTACAATGCTAGAATTCAAGTGAATAAAATTGACAGGAATGCTAATTTAAATGCGGTCTTCTTATGGCTTTAAATATTCCGCACTGCACTGCCTCTATAGAAGCTTTTGTAGCACCATTCGTATAAACAGTTAGTGACACGCAAGGGTAACGCGATGTGCGGTCATATTGGCACATGGAACAAGGAATACTTATTTCATCATTCCGCTTTATTTTAATGCCATCAATTTTTCACTTGGCGACTCAATTATCCGTGTTTCGTAATATGCGCGAATTCAACTCAGTCTGCTTTTAACATATGGGGTGTTAAGCACAGTAGTGCATATTATGCGCAGCATAGACAACGCAGCAGCTTTTTTCCACATCTAGTTAAGATGATTCCCGCAGTGCCCCAAAGAAAGGATAAAAGTAGTGCACACTAGGGCCGCGCCATCTAACGTGTCAAAAATTCGTTTAAAAATGCATTGGGAGAGAGAGAAATAAACTTTATTGTTAGACCAGGCTTCTTGAGCCCGAAGGTGGGTGGCCTCCCCAGTCCAGGTAGCCATGGCTCGCTGCCGCCGCCTGAGCCCTGTTCACCAACCGCAGCTGGCTGTCAGGGTCTTGCGTCACCAGCAGAGCCTCCAACTGGCCTTCCAATTCTTCCTCCGAATCTGCTTCTTTCTGCATGCTATCGCCTGGTGGTAATGATGACGGTGGTGCTTCTCGATTGTTCCTGCACCCCAGCACCATATGGCGCAAGGTGTTGGAGGAGGTTAATTTTTTATAGTTTGGTTTAATTTTCGCTTCCCCTTCAGCAACGTTGCAGAGTCTTGCTACATCCGCATTAGTTTTGAGTACTTATCTGAGAACTCTCGAAAGTCTGAATTTAAATATCTTGAATTGTGTCAGGAACTACGGCACAACAGTTAACGTGCGCTAATCGGTTCAGTTCACCGTTACTGTGCCGTGGCAGGCCTATCCTGCTTTCCCGTAGGCCGACAGACGCCAATGGCCCAAAATTCTGCAAGGCCAGCAATTTTTTACAGTCGAGAGTCTTTCGAAGTTACCAATACCATAACCGAGCCTATTACAGGCGCTACTGACGCCTGAGCCCGGCCCAGGCCCGCGTCAAAACTTGCTTACCCGGCCCGGGCCCGTGCAGTGCTCTAATCCCGAGTTCTTTGAGGCCGTCTAAGCTTATATGAAAACACAAAACAGCGTTGGCATATTTACTCTAAAGGCAAGGGGCTCCAATAAATTATTACGATCAGCGGCGCCCAACAATTGCATGCCGTAATGCACGCAACCATTGAATTGAATACCGAAACTATACTGAATCTCTACCCAAGATAGTCGACAAAGCGTTGCAGTCTGTCTCTTATTACCTTCAAAAAATTAATGAAACCTCTCACAGATGTGACCGTCGAATTCTGTTGTGTAATCACGACTTATCCTGGATATGTTGATAAAAAATGACCTTGTCAAATCTGCAGGAAAAATAAAAGCGACATCAGGTTGTATTTCTATAGACTTATGTACCATTATAACGCTGATATTTTTTTTAATGCAAACGCGAGGCCGTCCAAGGTCGCACTGTTTGTCGCCGATGCGCGCACACGCCATTGCGCCCGCCTTCCGTGCTCTACGCGCCCGCTGGCACACCGCTACTGACTTGGCGCCTCCTCTCCTTGCTACACTCGGTGGTGCTAGCAGCGCTAAGTTGCGCGTAAGCCTCTAATTGCAGGTACAGCAAATAAGCCCTCGAACGTATCAAGCGGAAGAGAGTGCGAAGACTGCTAAGACTACTGAGGTATGCGATGCGTACCAAAACGGCGAGGCAGTGGGCGCAATGATGGGCCGGCGAGGATACGCGCGGCCCTGGTGCGCGGGCAACGATGGAAGGGACGCGCGGCCGAAAAACAGTGGCACGCCTAGCGAACGGCCGCCGAACAGGCAGCGGAGACCAAGCGACGCCGATTGGAGGACCACTATACTTGCGGGACGCAGACGCGTATTTCGAAAGCACTTTGTCGATAGGCGTACGTACTTCGTGCGACGTGTAGCGTCCGCGACCGCCCCTGGCCCGCCGGTCCTCAAGTGAGCGCTTCCCCGGGAGGATGTCGTTCGCGCCACGTGCAGCAGAGAAATGACTCGCATTGAGTTAGATAATCATCGTGGATGCTTTCTCCCGTATTTTTTTTTTTAAAGTCAAGCTTTCTTTGCCTCCTCCTTCGACTTTCCCACTGCTGCTGCTGCTGTCGCGCACATCGCGTCGGGGGGTGGTTCAGAGCGTGTACATACATGACAGGCGCGAGTCAGAGAGGAAAAGCGACAGGAGAAACTCGCTTTCACCCGACTGCTGGATGGATGGGTGTTATGAGCGTCCTCTTTGGAACGGGCCGGTGGGTTGCGCCACCAAGCTCTAGCGCTATTATTAGAACAAAAGAAAAGATATGCAGATCCCACGCACTGTGGGAATAGATGTAAGCGAAGCTTCTCGTGTTGGATGCTTTGATTAACGATAATTAGCGGGGATGTTGACTGCTAAAGCTTAATTTATTCAACGTTTAGGCTAGCACGAGAGTGGTGAGTTGATGTTAAACGTTACCTTGCGTGCACCACTGCTGTTTGTCTGCGTAGTACACAGAACACACAGGGAGTGGTGTTTGCTTGAGGCGTTATGCGCCATATTTTATAACCTCTGAGAGGGTTGAGCGTTGTCATTGTTTCACGTGGCACATCGCATTGTGGCAGAAGTATTGCACTTGAATTGGATTATAGGGCTGTACTGTGCCAAAACCACACTCGGATTATTAGGCACGCCTTAGTGGCGGACTCCGGAATAATTTTGACACCGTGATGTTCTTTAACGTATCCCAAATCTAAGTGCACGTGCATTTTCTATTTCGCCCCTGTCGAAATGCGGCTGCCGCGATTGCGATCAAGTCCACGACCTATAGCAATGTCGTAGCCGCAAAGCGAACGCGGTGGGCACAGAAGTGTTGATTTGACTGTCCACCGCTTCCGTAGTGTCTCCTAGACCCTGCGGTGCGCTTTAATTAATCCGGCTCTGCTTCTGCAAGCCCTGCGTAAGTTGCCCGCTTGGCATATTTGCATGGCGTTTATTTTTCAGAAACGTACTGCACCGTAGCTTGAACTTGAGCTTTTAAGAACCTGTTTCCCCGCAATAGCTGTCGTATAGTAGGGGGTTTCTTTGCCTTCTCACGTCACCTCCCCCCTCTCTTGTATGGAAACTGCCTCTTCTCCTCCATCTCCTTTCTCTCTTCTCCTCTCTACAGTTCTACAGTATGTGAGGAGTAATGGCGTGGGCGGGGAAGGGGGGGGGGGTGTATGCCCCTTAAATTTGGGGGGCCCAGGCTCCCCTGCCCCCCCCCCCCTGGGTACGTGCCTGGTGATTGACAATCAAGTCTGTCTCTTACAAGAGTAACTGTCACTAACGCATTTTCAGCCTCTTTCTAGTAATGCAATAATTCGCAATTCATATTGTTGCGTCGTCGTGACAGGAACAATCACAGTGGCACAAAGCAAGTCACGAAACTAAATGTTTATTCATTGAACCTGTGCTCAGCAAAACAGGTAATACCCAGTACATTGACAGCGGCGAGCACACTTGTCGTTCTTCTAATCAGAGGCGACGGCTTAATATTAGAGCGAAGCTTTTTTTGCCTTCTCCCAACTTTCCGGGCGCTGCTGCTGTAGTCTTGCGCGCGCGCGCCGCTGGGTTTCTTGCAACACCACCAGATGGCGCTCGCCTCCGCGCATCCCATGCCGGCCGGCGCCGCCGCGGCAGCGTTTCACAATTTGTGCGTATGACGTGCTGTGCTTGCTTTTCTATGCAACAAAAATGCAAGTGCTGGGCTGTGGAGGTCGCGTGCTGGGCTGTGATAGTGTAAACATTACAAGCGTCCACAGCCTGAAGAGAGCGCTTGGTGCTCGCGTTAACGCGCCGTGCTGGCCACGTATGCAGAAGGGGCACATAAACACGCGCCAGCAAAATGGCTCCAAAGCGTGCACTCAGCGTCGAGGACACCCAGGCCCGAAAGAAGCATCGCGCGGAACAGGAGCGTCTTCGCTACGCAGCGAAATGTCGTGCAGACCGCGACTGTATGTATACAATGTATGCATGCAATTATAAAATTAATCGATTTACTTACAGCCGCATAATTCAGTTAAAGTTTAACTCTATATACTGCCACCTCAATCAAAGCAAACGGCATACAAAGCTTCGCTTACATCGATTCCAATATTGCGTGGGATCCGCCACTATTTTTATACTTGGCTCAATGAACCTTCCAGCGTAATCGCTAGTGCTCGCGTAAGTTCTAGAATGTACACCAGTATTCCCGTCTGGTGCAGAATCTGGTTCCACAAGGCTCGGCAAAACATAGGTTCACAGGTAGAGCCATCGATAACATTCGAGGAACTTCCGCTACAGGAAAGGCGCGTCTTGCGCTGAGCGACAACCTTTAACATTTGTTAGCTGAAGACGGTCACTGCAAAAGATACACAAGTACTCGTGGCGATATAGACCATTTTCACCGGTCAGTTCGCTTACTATAAATAGATAACGCTTGCATAGGGAGCCAGAGTTGCTCCACTGGGCGCCGCTCGCACCGCCGCCTCCAGTACGGTCCCTAGAATATTCTAGGGACCATACCTTCAGCGATTCTAGCGCCGCTATTCACCGAGCGCAATTACGGGGTCAAAACTGGCTCCAGTGCGTTGCGAAGAAGCCAACTCTCTGCAGGAGCCCGCCGACAAAACACAATTGACAGTGTTATTATTCTTGTTGCTTGTTCATCGACGCGGCTGTCCGAAAGTTATGTGTTCGCATGTTGTTTCTCGGTTAAATTGCGGAATCAATGTCACACGACGCACTGACAGCTCTTGCTGTATGACGGGGCGCGAAAAGTGCAGTTTTTTTTTTTTTTTATGTAAGCAGGGCACTGCAGAAGTTGCACAATTCAATATACCTACGAGAATTTTGCTCATGCAATAAACACGTAAAGTATGCAGCCTTAGTCGGCGCGTGTGTTACTACATATGAGACCCATAACAAGGCTAAATTTGTCCTTGACGTGTAAACCGGTACAAGGGTGTATGGGAGTCGTTAGGATCAGCTTAGTGGTGCAGGGAGTGTCAATGCAAGCAGTGTATGCGTGTATGCAATTCTTCGCCTCATTCGCCTGGTTCGTATTTAGCTTTCATGCTTTACACTCAAGGAATGTTGGACGGGACAGCGCTGTGTCTTGAATACGCGCATTCACCTCGTTTATCTGTCGCGAGCCGTGATCACGTGCATGCCCAATAAAAATTATAGCTGATCTATGAAAGCTTAGGGTATACCTGACGCTTCGCATGGAAATTACAAAGGCTCACAGACGGTGATACCATGCGCCGCTGCACCTGTGCTCCGCAAAACAGGTAACACCCTGTGCATTGATAGCGGCGAGCACACTCGTCGATATTTGCGTCGAATTTGTGAATACAAAACACTGCGAGCTGATCAGCTTTTGGCAAAAATACGTGAGGTAACACGTTCGTGGCACGCTCCATTCTCAGTAATCATTAAATAATAAAGCACACAAGCGTAATATCTGGGCTTGCAATCATGAGTTCAGCGAACGACTTTTGCTCGCAGAAAAATATAGCACAAAAAGAATGCGAAAAACTTGGCTGCGGCTTAGCTCAGCTAACCCTGGATATGCAAAGCGAAAGCTTGGTTTAGCCTGGTTAAGTTTTGGTTTCACTTGGTTAACCTTTAATTTAGCTGTAATTATTATACTTAGCTATACAATCATAGTTTAGTCAGGTATGACGGCTGTGCCTAGCTCGGTGGCTAGACGTGACTGTGATTATGCCTCGGTAGACACGCATCATTTGGCGGTGCGACGCCTGTTGTGCCGCAGGAGAAGCGCAAGTGCTAGACATGCAGAGACTACTTGATTACAACGAAGGCGCCAAATAAAACAACGGACGAATAAAACACCGAATAAAACAACGGCGCCTACGTGGTTGTCTCGCGTCTCATTCCTTCGTCCGTTGTATTATTTGGCGCCTTCGTTTTAATCATGCATAACCAACTCGCCCACCAGCACGTGCGCAGTGAATGCAGAGACGCCGCGAACATGCGCAGCGTCGAAGCACAAACGTACAGGGCGCGAACGTGGTCGCTACATTGATCTCGACGGTGTGACGCCCGTTGCATTCCGAACAGTCTCCAGTGAAGTAGCTCGCCGGGCGATATCCGTGGTGGGTCAAACGCCGCTTGGCGACGACGGCTCAAAACCTCCCGCTCCCGCGCAACGTTCAGAGAAGACGGCCTGGCCTCGCTCTCATCCGTGGCCAAGTTTGCACTGACTTCTTCTTCGTGATTTGGGAGAGGGAAAGTACGCTCAATTCTGCAGCCCATGTGGGAGCACGGCGCAGCGTAATGGGGATGGGGGCGGGGGATGAAAGATGAGGGGATAGATGGGGAAAGGGAGAGTAGGTCTCAGGCAGCATACGTCAGCGACATCCAGGGGCGATGGCCGGCGCGCGAGGCAGAGGCCCATGGGAGGCCGAAGTCTAGTGGCGATCTAGGAGCCCGTTTGAGTACACATATTCCAGTAGGCTTGTCAGTGCTGGAAGGTGGTAGCGGGCCGGGAAGAGTAGGTGTGTTTCTGAGGTAGCCGGGAGTCCATACTGTCGGTAGGTGGCAGAGACTGGTGCGCGCTCCTAGGCTAATGCAGGACAGGTGCAGAATAGGTGCTCGAGGGTCTCGGTGTCACCGCACCTTCTGCAGGCCGGCGAGGCGATGCGTCCCTTGGCATGAAGCCTAGCTGCCGTCCACACGGAGCCCGTGCGCAGACGGAGTGTGGAACGGTCTGTCGCGAGAGACCGTTCTCAGGGAGGAGTTTTGGTGCTCGGTTGGTAGCTACCCTGTTATCCGGATCGCTGGAAGTGAGCAGCTGTTTTAGTCGCTGCCTGGAGAAGTCCGATGTTGCGACTGCTCTGGTGAGTGGAACGGTAGGGTGGTGGGCGGCCTTAGAAAGGACATCCGCCTCCTCGTTTCCGGCGATCCCTACGTGAGAAGGCAGCCAGTGGAAGGAGATGGCTACCCCCACTGCAAAGAGGGCTGATATTTTTGCTCTCAGGAGGGTCTCAGTGACTCCGTGCCGATGGTGATCGGAGAGTGCCTGGAGAGCCGGTCGCCAGTCACAGCACCACCACTGGTTTTGTCGAGAGGTCCTCAGCCAGGAGGTCTGCAGCCAGGTGGAGTCCCACCAGCTCAGCTGCTGTAGAGCTCGCGCGAAAAGGAAGTGCTGCCTCAGATCCTCAGATGGATAGTCACGTGATGCGTTGCCAAGGCTGCGGCGCAGCTGCGGTCAAATGAAGCTCAAATTTGCGGCTACGGCGAAACTTTGCTCGACAAGGTTAGTAAAGCTTGGGCGCTGCTGCCACTGTCGCGCAAGCGCGGCTCCTACACGCACTGGGAATGGCTCTCCCGCATAATTTTGGAGTCCAACATGGCGCGCCTTGGCACAACTCTGGTTCCCTAAAGGGAGCCTATACAGTAACTCAAACCTAACCGTTTTATTGAGGGTGCCGCCATTTTGCGATCACAGCGCCGTCTATCATCCGGCGCCATGCTGCATGGTATGTGGGATCGCGCTGGAGGGTGCACGGCGAATGTGCTGTTGACGACGGGTGTCAAGTTTTCGCGCTTTCCCGAGAGGTGTCAACAAGATGTTTGGATTGGGAAACAGCGTGTCTTCACTAAGCTTTTATCTTCTATATAGCCGCATATCGAACGGCAGCAGGCCTAGAGGAGTTCCCGCAGCTCTGCCCACGATAGGAATAGGAGGATCGAGAGTCAAGTCTGAACATTGTCGATACGTAACATATGCATGCACCGTGTTATTATTGTATGTCTATAGCCTTGAACGTTATTAAGGTATCACTCGGATCAGGCGGCCACAATCAGAGGTGTCTCCATGTGTCATGCGGTGTACCGCACCAGCATACATCCCCATCTAGGTAACTGCGAAGCTCCCAGTAAAGACGTTTTGCTAGCTTTCGTGCTCTATAATGTTTTTGCGGTGCGATTTCATAAAGATTGTGTATCTGGCGCCCGGGCATCAAGCTCTACAAAATAAAGAAGTGTAATATAACTCGATCTAAAGGGTTGTTAACATGAATAAAATTAGCTTATGATAGGGGCCACGAATATGCCACGATCAACCAGTCGCACGTGACGCGTTGACACGTGGCACTCTTAGGTCTCGAATGGTACCTGTGCGTGCAAGGTCACCACGCCTACTCGAGAGAGCTGAAAAACGAACTACTCTTTGCAACAGCAATTTTATTTTCTCCAGTAATACAGCACGCGATGAGCGGCATTGACAGCTTGCCGGCGAGATTCGGAAGCACGGGAGAGCCCATGTGAACTAGGGCTGGCCAGCACACGGTAGGCATGGCTTTGGTTACAGAATGGAAGAGAACACATCTTCATTTCTTAGTCGGCACGTATTGTATTCATAATACGTCCTCGGTCAACTTCCACTGAAACTGTGGTTGCCAAGTATGATAATCTTAGAACACGCTTAAACAGAATAAGTTCAGTGCGCGTGCACGAAGAAATAGTTTTCATCCATTCGCAATAGTTGACCGACTCAAATACGCACCTATCTTTCATATCCCAGTTTGATCATGGGTGCCGAATTCCGAGTTCGTCGCCGAGCGCTCACTGGGAACAACACCTTCCGAACATATACGCGATGGCATCAAGTTCTTTCTGTTTATGCTGGCCACACAAAGCATGCGCTTCTTTGCTATCGCAGCGGCGGTGTCCGCGAAGTCGCTGGGGCTGAAGATGCACTTCACCCTTGCTGCCCAAAGTTACATTTGCAGCCGAATACAGCAGAGTGATACCCCGTCGACCTTGAGTCATCTGACATCGCAGAAATTCCAGACAGAACACGTTGGAATCGCACTAATTCGCAATTGATCCGCTACCTTTGCAAGCTGCCGCTGGGAGAAAAACGGAATCCGCACATACCAGTGCGAGGAGGATAGCGGCGCGGCGCGCTGGTTCGAGGCTAGTTTCCTCATCGCGAATAAAACCATGAATAAAACGGTCTATAACTAGGGCTCCGTCTTTCCGGAGTTTATTTTTCTTGAAATTCGGAGAGTGTTTTTCGGAGTTTATTTTTGGCGGTAATTCGGCGTTTATCGGAGTATATTTCTCGTAAATCCCCAATTCTGAAAAATTCGGAGTTTAATTTTGCATCATTCGCAATACTCCAACATCTTAGATGAAACGATATCTGAACGCGAAAACATCAGAACACACGAAGCGTGTTTTAGTTGTCTGGAACGTTTGAATGCATAAACACATATACCCACAAGCACAAATACTTGAATACAAAGCACCTACGTTTGTGCGTATTACATCCTTAAACCTTGTTGTAATAGACGCAAGCACACTTTACGAGGTTGCTGTCACTGATGGAAGCGCGCTCCTTTCGCCTGATGATTCTCAGCTTTGAAAATGCCCTTTCAACGTTTGCACTAGAAACAGGTAGAGCGAGAAGACTTAAGTGCTGTTGCGATTGGCGTGTAACGCCCCGTGCAAAAAGGATGATCGAAAGACCATGCCTAATCAAAACGGAGGATGGATCCCTAATTTGCTGCGGGTGTCTCGAGAGGTTGCCGGTCTGGCGGGCGCCCCGCAGTGATTACGGGCCCCTTTGTGTGCGTGCGTGACAGGAGGGAGGGCCGCCTTCGCGAACTGTGCGACTCACGGGGGAACTGCTTTCCGCGAACCAAACTGGACCCACGGGTTGCCGCCAGCGGAGCCAAGCACGTACAACGTTGCCGAGGAGAGAAGGAGCAGCCGCCCATCACCGACCGGACTCAGTACATGTCACGTGACTTAACGTGAGCAAAATCCCGCCTACGATTTTAGCGGGCCTACTTAAGCGGCCCCGCAATGTATTTTGAATTATTCTCTTCTTCTATATACTTCACCAACCATGGAATAAACATTGCAAGTTTCGCACTAGAAATCGTCTCCGCCCCTGCCTGGTCTATATGGTCTACCGGACACCTGCAGCCTGCCGACAACGCCACGCTACTCATCATCATCATCATTTATTATCCCTTAAGGGCCCTATTGGGCATTACATAAGGGGGGGGGGTTAACAAGAGAAGTATTCACGTGGTCATATAATTATAAAGCGAAATAAAAAGACAGACAGGCAAAGTAACGTTATACATTGTTATGGAACCGTGGTTGAAGGCAAAGACGCAAAGAACACGCAAGCAGTTGAGCTCCGCATATGTTTGCAATTGAATAAAAAGGTTGCAATACAATTCAATATAAAATTCAATTCAATACAATATTTAATTCAATACAAAAATGCAATTCAATACACATATATATACTGTTGGGTATCGCACCGCTGCCACCAGTTGTTGGATATCGTACCGCTGGCACGAGTTGTTGCAAACTCAGCGCTGACACCCGTTGTTGCAAATGGGTCGCAAGCCCCAAGGGTAGCGTTGGCCTGGCGGCCTGGGGCACTGGAAGCATCCGAAGGTCTCGGCAAAGCATGAGTCGACTGGTAACAGAACAACTGGTTTATTCTAACATCGCAAAAGAGCGGGCGGTCAGGTCGACCGAAGTGAGAGACGGGAGAGCACGTAACTCGACAGAAGAAATCGGAGCCTCTCTCTTGGCGTCCGGGGGCAGCTGCTCTTATACTTTCGCCGTTGAGGGCAAGAAGGAAGACCTCGTGACGAGACCACGTGACGGCGGGTACGGACGAGCTGAGATACATGTTGAGACGAGTGTAGTGACTCAACCGCCGGCCGGGCGCCGGACAGACCTCCTCGCTTCACACTTGGGGAGCTCCTCTCCCCGGCTGCCGCGCTTTGACAAGCGTGGGCACACACACACACACGCACACACGAAGACACGTGGCACTGAAACACGCCTGGACGCGCTTGGCGGGGAGGCTTTGCGGCAGCTCCGAACGGGCCAAAATGTCCGCCGCTTTGAACGAAGCCCCGGCGTCCGTTGCATCCGCGCCGGCTATACCGCGCGTCGTAGGCGAAACGTAACAATACACACAAATCAAAGCAGAAAATGTGACATATATGTTATGTCCCATCTTAAGGAAGAGCCACAAAGTGAAATACGCGTTGGATGTATGAAAAAAGCTGGAAATGTTTACCGATTATGAGATTATTTGGCAAAGTGAGCCGATATTAGCTGCCTGAATTTTGAGTTGTCACGTTCATTGACTAATGGTTCTGGAATCGAGTTCCATTCTTCAATCGCCAATGGTAAGAAAGACTTATTAAATGTGTTTGTCGAACCAGTTATGCGTTGTATACTCATAGAATTGAAAAGACGTCGTGATGCCCGTATGGGTGGCACTGTAGTAAAGCCGGTCGAGGTTCGAGTAATCGGCGTCTCAGCAACTGGTTGGCAGCGATGGGATACGCTACCCCGGAGGCCCCAACTTTGGATGACATCTAAGAGATCGTCTCCTCTTTGTACTGATGAAAACTTCGGAAGGAAGGTGTCAGGATTCATGACAGCATATGGTGAGTGCACGACTTTTCTTCACTGAGATATCATTTGGCTTTACATATTTTTTGGGGAAGTACAAAGCAGTGATTTTTCTATAACCGTTGACTGAAGCTTTGAGTACGTCGAGGTTGTTATAGAAGGAAGAGTTAGCAGCACTAAGGGCAGCCATGAACTTGGAGGCACTAAAGAAGCCGGAGTTGTATAACTTGGCCAGAGAGTTGGGCTTTGAAACTGCCGAATCGAAGAGAAAGCCGGAGATCATTGAGGCGATCGAAGCGATCGGGGCAAACGACGATGAACTGAAGGAATGCCTAGAGAGCATTGCGCATAAGAAGGAAGAGCGTAAGCGCCTAGAAGAAAAAGAAGAGCGCGTGCGGGCAGCACGTGAGGCCAAAGAAGAGCGCGACCGTGTTGCACGCGACGCACTCGAAATGAGGCGCCTAGATATTGAGTTTCTGAAGGCTCAAAATACTGAAAGACCTAGCACAGAGGCACGAGAAAGCGCGCGCAGAATGATAGACTTGATGGCATCCTACGTAGTAGGAGGGGTGATAGGTCTTTGTCTGGTGTAGTTTGAGCGCGCTTGTGAGAAGGCTAAATTCGCGAGAATCACGTGGCCGCAACGCTTGCTTACGTTGCTGCCACGTGATGTAGCTGATATCATTGCCCGCATGGAGAAAGAAGAAGCAGAGGACTTCGATAAAGTCAAAGCGAGTCTGCTTAAAAAGTATAGATTATCGTAAAAGCATTCAGGCGAAAATTCAGGGAGGTCGAGAAGACCAAAAGTGAGTCATACTCAGATTTCGCATACACCTTGGAGGTAAACCTGAAAGAATGGCTCAGAGAAGAGGACGCACTCGGCGACGCCGAAAAGACAATGCAGTGCGTTGCGTTAGAACATTTCTTCCGCCGGCTACCAGAAAACATCAAGTATTGGGTTCGGAATAGGCCAGGCGTGGACACTATCACGAGAGCGGCCGATCTCGCTGAGGAGCACGTAACTCGCCGTGCGTTGGAAGGCAAAGAAGCTCCTAAGAAGGACATGAATAAATACAGACCCGACAAGCCAGAGCGATGGTCAAAGTCGAGTAAGTGTAAATACAGGAAAGGTCTGATTCGGTGAAATATAGGGACGAGAACAGCAAGGGAAAGGAGGAGTCACCCGAACAGAGGGCAGAAAGGCAAAAGAAAAAAGCTTTCGAGGCAAAGAAACCAGTAGTTTGCTACAACTGCCAGCGAACGGGGCATATCTCAATGGGGTGCGAAAATCCCAAACTAGTGTTGATGTCACTAAGTAGTGATGAGGAAAATCTGAAATTGCTAGAACCATACATTCGAGATCTCATGGTAAACGGCAAACCGTGTCGGGTGCTTCGCGACTCGGCAGCCGCAGTGAACGTGGTGCACCCGTCGTACGCGGAGGAAGGCGAGTTCACGGGAGAATGTGCTCGGATAATGCAAGCCGTAGAGGCCTCCAGTATTTGTCTCCTTGTGGCAAAGATTCGCATCGAAGGTCCTTTTGGAGTACTCCCGCGACGACTTAAACAGGGCAAGAAAATGCACAACAAAATCGTGAACTACCTTAAATAAGCTGGTCTTAATTCCATCCTCCAGAGCGTTGTTAAGTAGCTGACACGGATCATTGAAGTGAAGTGCCTTGAAATCGGAGCTGGTGAGTTACAAGTCCTTGTGAAGCTTCTTGCATATATATACGAAGCTGAATTGGAGCACAACACGGTTACGTCGCTAAGGCCTTTCCAACTTTCTGAAAAGCGGTTTGTATCAACACGCCAATTGATACTGCGTTACACTGCTGAACTACTTGCAAGTTTATCATGAGGGTCCTACGTCCAGGAAGCTCGTCATTGTAGAAGGTTGCAATCACCGCCACTGCCGGACGTCCGCGGAGTTCCAGCGACTCGTCGATGGTGATGAAAATGGGGAGGTCTTTCATCGAAGATCTTATCGTCGCATTGCCTTTCGCACTGACCTCATGTAGGGGTTTCCAATATAGCTGATCACTACCTGGCATCATGAGTGCCACCGCAAGAGGCTTCGAAAGAGGCTGCCAATGAGTCCATCAGCCTCGTGCGGGATGTCATCCGCGCCTTGTCTGTTGGATCGGGCCCATGGGATGCATTCTTCCAGCGAGCTTTGCTGTGAGGAGTTGCCTAAGGGATAGGAATAACAAGACGATGTGATCAAATTGTATTGCGACCATGCGAAGCCTGTTCAGACACCTGGCATAGAAGGAAGCGTGCACAATAAACGGAGAAACCGTCTCGGACTGTACGAAGCATGCTACATACACTCTCACATAGCCATAAATTCCGAGCACCAACAGTTAAAAAAGGCCGCACCTGTGTCTAGACGGTGTTACGACCGGCCTGCGGGGGCTGGTGATTTTCGGAGAAGCGACCTCCGAACCCTTCCCAGCCGCTGCTACGACTCGCTTTGTAAGGACAGTAATGCGCCTCTTCAACAGCCCGACGGCGCCGGCATGACTAGCCACATTTGGTGGACCGAGTATTGTTAGTCTATACGTTTTCGCCTTCACGGTTTGCTTGGAGCGGGGCAACTCCTGGAAGGGGATGTTTTGCGGTGCGATCTCACGGGCCCCAGAAGTCGTCACAGTCAATGGACAGACTCGGCGGCCACTTACTGCAGGGTCAGCTCTGGGATCAAGAGGCGCCTGCTAGGGTCAAGACCCCTGTCTACAAGAACCCTCTCACCTCGGTGTGTTCGGTGGAACCAAAATGTGGAAGTGAGTCTGTGAACCCTCCCCCTCAAGGGCGGGTCGACTAGGACGACTTTGGACGCTCCCATTGGTCGAAGGTAGAACGGCCGTTTTCCCTCACCTAAGGATCTAGGAAGGACAGAGTGTTTTTAAGCAGCCGTTTTGCGGCTGCTCAGTCTGCATTTTTTTTTCAGTCATGCTAGACTGATGAACTGTAACGTTCTCCGCCCTTCATGCAGATATTGTAAATAAATCCCATATTCCTCGTTCTCGATGAGAAGTCTCTCCCTTCAACAACGTCCTTAGCGTGAATGAGTCGGACGACGGCATGGGCCAGCTACCACTTATTTCATGCCCGACCCCAAGTCTCACAACGGGGCTTCTTTAGCTGGACGTGGCGTTGTGATCGTAAATGCTCCGCAATACCCAAGGCGCCCTTGCCGTTGGCAATGCTAACTGTCACACGACAAACCTTGCAAACAATGACTCCTTCAGATGACGTTGACTCTTCAAAATCACTACTCCTTTACGAAGTCGCTGGAAAGCTTTCGTTTCCTTCCCATTTTGCTCGCCCAAAATTTGTGTTCACGCGCTATAGAAATACGTCAAATGAGAATGCCATGCTTTTCGCCAGCAGGCTTTCCGCGCTCGATTCGGTCTCCTGGGGCTCGAGTGCCGCCAGGGTATCGTATATAAAGATCTCGTCTCGCCCTCCGGGGTGCGACAAGCCCTTTGTTAAATGTGTGGTTGGTGTGGTCTACGAGATACTGTTGGCGTGAGGTAAAGTTTATATCGGCCAAACCGGCCGATATATCAGTGACCGCTTAGAACATGCCGTTTATCGAAAGGCTTTCGATAGAGAACGGAACAAGGTCATATTGGCCGTTAAAATCGGAGTTCATCGGATAAATACGAATTGTCAAAAAATTTACCGGCGAGTGTTTATCGGTTTTTTTTTTTCGGATTTGTCCGAAAACACGGAGCCCTACATACAACGTATACCTCGATGTCCTCCTCGCCCGCCGCTCCGAACAGCGGAGGGCGAGGAGGACATCGAGGCACCCTAACCTAACGTAAAACCCCTGGATCTTCTGAAAGTAGCAAAAGGCTTTGATCTCGCTGCCGTGGTGCGCGATTGGACGATAACTTCAGCGCGCTCCTGGTGCGGTCCAAGGGCAGCTAGCAGACGACGCGCCTGGCGCGCATCGTTCACCGTTCTCAAACGGAGCGAACGCATAGATTTCACTTGATTCACCCGCGTCATTGAGGGGCCCGTGCCATTCCTGGCCGCTTGGCCAACACGTTGTCGTCGTGTTTGCTTGTTCACCCAAAGGGAAAGAAAGGGAAAGCAGAGAAATGCTATGATATGCGACGTTAACTAACTGACTGGCCTGTTAAACTTGCGTGGCATTTTTAATCTTTTTCACTTGGACCGAACCGGGAAGCGCTTTTAGAAGATCCAGGGGCTGCAATCTATCCATTTGTTACCTCAGGAACCGCCGCGTAGCCTCCGAAGCGGTTCGATCCCGGATCGCGATGGGCGCGCTTCCGAGAGGGGTGAAAAGTAAAAGCGCTCCTGGGCACTTATCTTAGGTGCACGTTAAAGAACTCCCGGTGGACGAAATGAATCCGGAGTCCGAGCACTACCGCGTCCCTTGTAATCCAGTGTGCAGTTTGAGGACGAACCCCACATTTTATTTTTTAATATGCTAAATATACTTTACGCGTATACACTTGAGTAAGACTGCTTCCTATAGTTAGTGGACTGACAACTGGAGCATTTTCACACAGGTCTTTGTACTAAAAGCTCGTCAGCTCGCAGCGTTTCGCGTTCACAATGGAGAAATATTGAAGAAGAGAAAAAAGATGTACCGCTCGTTAATGGCGTTCTGTCAACTATTCTGCTTTTACTGTAGCTACTCGTCCGAGGTTTTCTTATCGTCCTTTTTTTCTTAGAGAAGCTAAACGGCGCGTTCTTCAGCCCGAAGCTGAGTGCGAGAGGGCGAAAAGTGCCTACAGGTGAGATGAATGCGGCATAGCGGCTGGCACTTTCTGAAAGGGGAACTTGCCAGTACCCCCGCACGAGATCTATAGTTGAAATGTATTTAGCAGCGCTAACTCTTTCAATTCGTTCCTCAATGTTGGGTATCGGGTACAGCGGATCCCTAGTGATGGCATTTAACTTCCTGTAGTCAACACACGGACGAGGGTCCTTGTTAGGGGTTTCTACCAGTATTAGCGGTGACGTGTAGTCACTCTCAGCGGGCTCAATAACTCCCAACTCTAGCATGCGCTGTATCTCTACCTCCATTATTTCTCTCTGTCTTGGAGACACCCTGTAAAGCTTTGATCTTACGAGTTCGGTTGATGTGAGCTCTATTTCGTGCGTTATTAGTTCGGTTCTACCTGGCCGATCGCTGAACCTGTCGATATTTTCCCCTAACACTTCTTTTGGGTCCTCTAGCTGCTCGGGTCTTAGAGCGTGCGAGCTTACCGAATGTTTTACTACTTCTTCTAGGCCGATTTCAGAGTTGGAGGTCGTCCTATACTCCTTAAACTTGGTACTAGTCCCATCCTGTTCTTTGATGGTATAGTTAACGACTCTGCTCCGCTCTATATACGGCTTCATCAAATTGCAGTGATATATCCTCACCTCCTTCCTGCGACCGGGAATTTTCAGACCATAGTTAGTATCTGAAAGTTTGTGCAACACTTTAACGGGCCCGTCCCAGTGAACTTCAAGCTTGTTCTCTCTTGAAGGTTTGAGGATCATTACCTGGTCTTCGGCGTTAGACGTACGAAGCCTCGCATTCCTGTCGTAATAAAACTTGGCGTTCTTTTGAGCTACTCCCATGTTCTTTTCGACTAGTTCTTGGGTTGCGCTTAGCCGTTCCAGCAGATTTAGCACGTATTCAACCACTGTTGGACTCTCCCCTTTTTCCTCCCACATCTCTCTTAATATTCTCAGTGGAGAACGGAGTGTCCTCCCATACACTAGTTCTGCTGGTGAGAACCCTGTCGCTTCACGTGGAACCATTCGCAAAGCAAAGTTGCCGGCTGACAGTTCTCCAAGTCCTCCTTACGCTCGTAATAGAGCGCACGCAAAACTCGCTTAAGCACTGAATGCCACCTCTCTACACTGTTTGACTGAGGGTGATAGACAGCACTGTGTATTAACTTTACCCCGCACTTTTGCAAGAATGTGGAAGTCAGTGCGCTCGTGAATACTGACCCTTGATCCGGCTGAATTTCGATTGGAAACCCAACTCGTGCAAACACTGTAAAAAGCGCGTCTACTACCTCGGTGGAGCTGAGCTCTTTCAGAGGGATTGCTTCTGTAAACTACTTGTAGCCGGACACAGCATGGTAAACAAGTACCTGTAACCTGATTTTGGTTTTGGTAGAGGCCCTACCGTGTCTATTACAAGTCGTCTGAAAGGTTCTGTTATTAAGGGCACTACCTTTTAGTGGAGCTTTCCATGTCTCTCCTGGTTTACACGAGCGCTGGCAGGCGTCGCATGATCTTACAAAGTTTTCTACGTCTTTGAAACAACCAGGCCAGTAGTATTCCATAAGGAATATTTCCTTTGATTTGTTTATGCCTAGGTGGCCGGACCACCCATTTCCATGACAGAGACTCGAAAGGTCCTCCCTGTGCTTAGTAAGTACGACTAACTGATCTAAAAGCCTACCCTTTCGATCTCTGTAGTGCCGATACAACAATCCTCCTCTCTCATGTATCGTCACGTTGCGCCTAGCAATGCCATCTTTAGCTGTGTCATGTAATTTGGCTAAGCTCTCATCATTCTTTTGCTCGGCTGCCAGTGACTCTCCATCTACACGTAAGAGCTGATCAAAATTCTTTGAGGCCGGTGATAATAACGACCCTGTCTCGCTTGCGATTGCGTCAGCTTGCTCTTCCTGCAGGCTTGAACTTTAACACTCTAGTGCTACGCTCTCATTGAGCTGGTCAGCTGGCAGGCTTTCCTCAACTGTTGTTTTCATCGCTCGAGGCTAGCTCGGATTCGGGTATTGAAGTTATCCCCTTTTTTGTTTCCGCTGGAGGAGCTTGTGCATTTTCAGCCGAAAGCGACGCGATTTTACGAGCTTGGCCTCGGGTCAATGCTTGTACTACGCCCTCTCCCAGTTTAAGCCCTTTTTCACGCAGTAACTGATTAGAACGATTCGAAAAAATGTAAGGGTACTGCAGTGACAAAAATTTGGAAATTCTAGCCTCGGTCTCTAGCTCCCCGAATGGTCCACTGATTTTTACTTTGGCCATGGGCAGACACA